>NC_140484.1:133845494-134562994 GCF_964271855.1 Acomys minous
GCATCCCAGTACAAGCATCAGTACCATGAAGTCTATTTTACTAAACAAGGAGTGTCAGTAAAAGTAATTATCCAGGTAATTGTCAAAGAGGCATAAATATTTTTCTTTCCTTAGTGAATAAAAAGCAGTTTCAAAAACACCTACAAATATAAAATTGAACTTACATAAAAGCGTGGTATATGTAGCAATCACACAAAGGAAGGAGGAGACCAGGAAGCTGTATTTGAGCAAGAAACGATATTAGGGGGCTGGAGAGATGGCTCAGTGGTTAAGAGCACTGCCTGCTCTTCCAAAGGACCCAGGTTCAATTCCCAGCACCCACATGATGGCTCACAGCTGTCTGTAACTCCAAGATCTGACACTCCCACACCAACGGACATAGACTAAAATTAAATAAAATATTAAAAAAAAAAAAAGAAATGACATTAGATGTTAACTCAAGTCTAAAGGCAAAGTGAAGGGCCCTGGAAACAGCAGATGTGTGGCTTTATATAAATATGTTTTGTCCTCTTAGGGTTTCTGAAGGACATAGATTATATAAGATAATAATTATAACACTATTGTTGAGTGTTAAAGGGAAAGGGTAAATATCAACTATGGCCCTGGGACCAGCTGCACACAACAGGAATTATGGCTCTGTCCCTGATTCCTCTGCACTTCAGAGATGACAGCTGCAAAGATCCTGTAATGGATTTGACTTAGCAGAAGGTGTCAGAGGATCTGAAATACTTTCCCTCCAGCAAAGGCTACACAGTGAGGCTTGGATTAAAAAAAAAAAAAGACCAAGGATACAGCTAAGTTAGTAGGTGCCTTCCTAGCACAGCATGTGTAGATCCCTCTCACACATGTGACACAGAGGAATGCCGGGAAACTGCTGCGCTCCTGGAACAACCCTGAGAGATGGAAGAGAGCTAATACATGCTTTCCCAAGATGGATGTGGTGGTGCACACCTTAATCCCAGCTCTTGGGAGGCAGGGGCAGGTGGACCTCTGTGAGTCTGAGGCCAGCCTGGTCTACAAAGTGAGGTCCAAGACAGTCAGGGTTACACAGAGAAACCATGTCTTTAAAAACCAATAGATAGATAGATGATAGATAGATAGATAGATAGATAGATAGATAGATAGATAGATATTTGATAGATAATATTTCCTATTTTTTGATTGGGTAGTTAATATTCTTTCATTAAATAGTAGCCAACTACAGCCAAGGCTACACAGAGAAACCCTATCTTGAAAAAAAAAGTAATTTCCCCTTAGGAAATTGTGCAAAGTGTTTAGATTTCTTTTCATTTTAAGCACTGTTTATGAAAAGTCTGTATAAAAATCCATTCAGATTTATACCCTTTAGAGACTTTGGTTTCCCCTTCTCTATTATCCTCTAGAAGCTTCCAGAATCTTCTATGCATTTCTGAATTTTAACAGTGATATATCTTTGAAATGGATGAGCCTTAAATTTTTTGTTCTGAGATGGATCCTTTCAATCTATAGACTGACTACTTTTGGGGGTTTGGTTTTTTAAGACAGGGTTTCTCTGTGTAACCCTGGCTGTTCTGGACTCACTTTGTAGACCAGGCTGGCTTCAAACTCAGAGATCTGCCTGTCTCTGCTTCCCGAGTGTTGGGATTAAAGGCAGGCACCACCACATTCAGCTTTAGATTGACTTCTTAACATCAAGGAAAATTGTCTTCATTCTTGAATAATATCCTGTTCTTCGTTTTTCCCTGTGTGTGTGTGTGTGTGTGTGTGTGTGTGTGTGTGTGTGTTGCTAAGAATCAAACCCAGAGCCTCAGATAAACACTCAATCACTATATTTCCAACCTCTCTTCCAAGCCCCCCAACCTTGAAACAGGGCCTCTCTTATATAGCTCTGGGCTGGCTTGGAACTCTATGTAGACCAGACCAGCCTTGAACTCTTAGAGATCTGCCTGGGTCTGCCTTCCAAGTGATGGAATTAAAAGCATGCACTGCCATGCCCAGGCTTTGTTTTTTGTTGTTGTTGTTGGGTTTCATTTGTTTTTCTCTTTAAGGAAGTTATTTTTGTTGGAAGAATTCCTTCTAGAATCAATGCTTTATTTCTATTATTTTTCTTTCATAATATCTTGTTACTGTTTTTCTCTCCTTCCAGTAGTGTGTGTGTGTGTGTGTGTGTGTGTGTCTGTCTGTCTGTCTGTCTGTCTGTCTGTCTATCTGTGTTATTCCTTGTCTCTGTTCTATGTTCTATTCACATAGATCTATCTTATGTTCTTTTATGTCATTAAAATTTTGGAGATTGAATCTACTGCCTTGTTCATACTCAGCATGCACTCTAACCCTGAGCTACTACCCTAGCCTTTGGCAAATATTTTTAATCAGATACCTCTAGACTTCTAATTATACCTCTCCTATACACCACCATCAACATGTTCGGCTCTTTATTTTCTTAAAAACAGTTCTGGTTTCACAGACAAGTGAAAACCTCAAAACCCTGTACGTGCATAACCCTATATGTGCATAACCCTACATGTGCATAACCCTATACATGCATAACCCTATACATGCATAACCTCCCCTCAGTTCTTCTGTCTTAGGCAGCATCCTGTTATCTACACTGATGTCTTAGTCAGAGTTTCCATTGCCGCAATGACACACCATGACTAAAAAGCAAATCGGAGAGATTAGGGTTCATTTGGCTTACATTTCTGTATTGTAGTTAGTCATTAAAGGAAGTAAGGACAGGAATTCAAACAGGTCAGGAATCTGAAGACAGGAGCTAATGCAGAGGCCATGGAGGGTTGCTGCTTACTACCTTCCTCCTCATGGCTTGCCCAGAACCCCCAGCCCAGGGATAGTACCACTCACAATGGCCTGGGCCCTCCCCCATCAATCAGTAGTTAAGAAAATGCTCTGTAACATTTTCCCCTCAAAACCTCCCACAGAGCCGGGCAGTGGTGGCGCATGCCTTTAATCCCAGCACTCGGGAGGCAAAGGTAGGTGGATTGCTGTGAGTTCGAGGCCAGCCTGTTCCACAAAGCGAGTCCAGGACAGCCAAGACTACACAGAGAGACACTGTGTTGAAAAACAAACAAAAACAAACGAACAAAATCTCCCATAGAATCTCCCTCAGAAGGAGAAATGAAATAGATGGCAGAAGTGGATGAAGAGAGAAAAATGGGTGGGGGAGGGGTGGGAAGAGGAATGAGGGTGGGGATCAGGTGGGGGGAGAGTGGGAGATGAGTGGGTTGAGAGAGAGAGAGGGGGGGGGGGAACCGATTGGGGGCGCATCTCTGGAACAAGCTGGAGACCCTTGACAGTGCAGGCTCCTGGGATGACTCTAGCTGTGACTCCTGGCAGCGGAGGATGTGGACATTGAAGTGGCTATCTCCTACAGCCAGGCAGGACTTCCAGTGGAGGGAGAGGGACACCAACCCAGCTATAAAACCTTCAACCTGACTACAAGATGTGCAGGGACAAAAGTGGAGCAGAGAATTGGAGAGAGGACCAAACAGTGACTGGCCCCCTTGAGACCCACCCCTGACACTATCAACGATACTCTGCTATGCCTGCAGACAGGAGCCTGGCATAACTGTCCTCTGAGAGGCTCCGCCCAGCAACAGATTGAAACAGCTACAGAGACCCACAGCCAAACTAATTAGGCAGAGCTCGGGGAGTCCGGGAGTCGTGTGGAAGAGTTGAAGGAAGATAAAGGGACTGGAGTGGACAAGCACTCCACAAGAAAACCAACAGAGTCAGTTAACTAAGGACCATGGAGGCTTACAGAAACTGAACCACCAACCAAAGAGCATGCGTGGACTGAACCTAGGTCCCCTACACATAGGCGGCTGATGTACAGCTTGGTCTTCATGAGAGTCCCCTAGCAATTAGAGCAGGGCCTGTCTCTGACATGGACTCTGTTGCCTGCTTTCGGATCACTTTGCCCTAGCTGAGCTGCCATGTCAGGCCTCAGTGAAAGAGGGTGTGCTTAGTCCTGCTGCAACTGAGGTGCCAGGACAGGTTGGTATTGAGGGGGAGCTCCCCTTTTCTGAGGAGAAGGGAAGGGGGGAAAGGAGAAGAGAGTGGGAGGGTAAGACCGGGAAAAGAGGAGGGAGGGGGTTTGAGATAGGGATGTAAAGTGAATAAATAAATAAAGTTTTTAAAAAAGAAAGAAAATGCTCTACAGGCAGAGTGGTCCTCCTCCCTCCTTCTCTTCCCCCTCCCCCTTTCCCCCATCTTCGCAGCACAGGGCAGCTGCCACTCTGATCACTATGATGCAGTCTGTGCAGCTGACTGGTGCCTTGGTGATGTCCTTGGGCTTTGCTGCCTGGAGGAGGTTTGGAGATAGGGGGGCGGGGGATGGGCACATGCTGATTTGAGCAGCCTATGGGGCCACCTGAGGCCATGATACCCAGGGTCCATGAAGTTGAGACTTGGCTCCATGCAGCCCCTAAGGGCCACAAGTGGGTCAGTGGTCCAGATACAGACAAGAGCCACGTTGATATCTACGGCCCATGTTACCACTGAAGGCCATGTGGTCATGTCCAGTGGTCTGGGCTGCCACTTGAAGCCATGTTGATGTCGGTGAATGTGGATAAGCTAGTCGCCCACCCCCACCGCCCACACCACACCGCTGCAAGGCTCTCCTCAGTAGATGGGTTTTGGTGTGGATGCAGGCAGAGAAAGACTCATCCTCCCTGGGGGGGGTGGGGGGGTGGGGGGAGCAGAGACTGGCCACAAGGAATTTGACCATGCTTCAGTGAGTATATAGACAAACTGGATTCTTTTTTTTTTTTCCTTTTTTCCTCCCTTCCTTCTTTTTCCTTTGGGGGGGGGGTGGTTATGGGGTAGGAGGCAGACAGGAAAGGACGATGGGGTGTGTGATGTGAGATTTGTAAATAATCAATTAAAAAAGAAAGAAAGAAAGGGAGGGAGAGAGGGAGGGAGGGAGGGAGAGAACAAAAGAAAGAAAGAAAGAAAGAAGAAAATACTCTCAGATTTGCAGACAACTGGATGTTATGAAGGCAATCCCTCAGCTGAAGTTTCCTCCCTTAAGATAACTCTAGCTTATGTCAAGTTGACGTCAAACCAGCCTGCACAGTTGGTCGTTTTCTTTATTCTTCTGGACTTTTTTTCATGTGTCTGTTTAGATGTAAAAAATAAGGCCATAAGAGCTGACATGTGGGGCTCCAGGGGTACACAGACCGACTCGCTTGTTCATACTTTATCTTAATAGGACCCAGAAGCAAACCAGACCAAGTCAGACTGTCCTCTTCGGGCTCACGGTGGTGACAGCTATTCTTGAGCCTGATGTGCTCAATGGGCATCACCTTTATTTGTCTTGGAGAAAGCCAGCGAAGGATTGGGCCAAAGGCAGCGTCTTCAAGTGGGACAGAGTAATGTTGGTGGGCGAGGCCCCTCTGCCCCATACCTCCCCCAGGCTCTTCTCTATCATCCTTGAGGATGATCTCCATTTGTGATCGCACTCTTTCCAGTGCATCCCATCAGAGCCAGCTGACCGGACTTGGCTTGTTTCTCTCAAGATTTGGTCTTAGGCTGAGCGTGGTGGCTCATGCCTTTAATCCCCAGCACTCGGGAGGCATAGGCAGTGGATCTCTGTGAGTTCAAGGCCAGCCTAGTCTACAGAATGAGTTCCAGGACAGCCAAGGCTACACAGAGAAACCCTGTCTCAAAAATCAAAAACAGAAACAAAAACAAAAAACAGTTGGTCTTAGACGTAAAGGTTTATCAAAGGCTCAGTGAACGTAATCACAGACCAAAGATTAGGAAATATCCTGTATTGTAAATTAATTCAGATATTTGTTTGGGAGGGTCCTTCTTTTGAATTCTACCCATCACATAGCTGATGCCATTAATGTTTCTTTTATCAGAGACTATTGGCCAAGAGCTGCTTAAATAACTCCACTTAGTGGTCAGGGTAGTAGAAACTGGAGTAGTACTAATACAGACAGTGCTAAGTGAACAGCAGGGAAAGGGTATCTAGAAAGTTCGAGAAATAGAAGCTCTTGCTAAGGATTTAGAAGACAGAAAAGGAACTTACTAGAAACCTTGCACACATTTCTGTATCTCTGACCATGTCTCTGAAATGATAAGAACACACTGCACAAAATGTTCACAAAACAATCTTTATAACAATGACACAAATCACCGGGTAGTAGTGGCGCATGCCTTCAAATCCAGCAGTCAGGAGGCGGAGGCAGATGGATCTCCATGAATGTAAAGCCAACCTCATCTACAAAGTAAGTCCAGGACAACCAAGGCCACACAGAGAAACCTGTCTTTAAAAACAAACAACACAAGCCAGACGTGGTGGTGCACTCCTTTAATCCCAGCACTCGGGAGGCAGAGACAGGCAGATCGCTGTGAGTTTAAGGCCAGCCTGGTCTACAAAGCGAGTCCAGGACAGCCAAGACTACACAGAGAAATCCTGTCTCCAAAAAACCAAAAACAAACAAACAAACAAACAAACAAAACGAAAAGTCAAAAATCCAAAGCATCACGAATGCTTAAAATCAGATTACATAGTTATTAACTAATGACTATAAGGCTGGAGGGATAGCTCAGCGGTTAAGAGCTCTGGCTGCACGCCAGGCAATGGTGGCATATACCTTTAATGCCAGCACTTGGGAGGAAGGGGCAGGTGGATTGCTGTGAGTTTGAGGCCAGCCTGGTCTACAAAGCAAGTCCAGGACAGCCAAGGTTACACAGAGAAACCCTATCTCAAAAACAAAAGAAAACAAAACACACACACACACACACACACACACACACACACACACACACACACACACACACACACAAACCCCCACCGGCTGCTCCTGCAGAGGACCCAAGCCTAGGTTCCCAATACCCGCACACTCCATTCACAACCATCCTTAACTTAGCTCTGGAGGATCTGACGCCCTCTTCTGGCCTCTGTGGGTATTTCATGCACATGGTGTGCTTGCATACTTGCAAGCAAAACACTCATATACACAAATATATAAAGATTTTTAGGGGTTTTTTTTGTGGGGGGTTATGGGGAGGGGGGAGTGTCTTTCTATGTAGCCTGGCTGTCTTGGAACTCTCTGTGTAGATCAGGCTGACCTTGAACTCAAAGATTCTCCTATCTGCACGTGTTCCTACACCTAGCTAAATAGAGGTATCACTCAGTGGTAGAGCACTTGCCTAGCACTTGTGAAGCCCTAAGTTAAATTCCCAACACTAAATAAATAAATAAAGTCACGATTATGCAATAAAAGTGTCTGTAATAATACATAGAAGGTGAGACTGAAGAAGCAGGCAGTAAAAAAAAAATCATTTGTTTGGGTTTCAATTTATGAATAAAGTTTAGGTTTTTCTTTTTTATGACCTTCTGAGCTGGTTCTTTTACAAATATCAAAATTACTGTCTTTAGCTCTCTCCTAAACCTGACCCCCCAAACCGCAAACAGACTCCCCAGGCCAGGCTCATCTGAGGGCTGTTTGCATGCCCTGAATTGTGGGTAAAGGCCATCTGTTCCAACCTCTTCCCTTCCTGCTCCAACTTCACTCGTCAGATCAAAATTAGTAACTCCACAGATTAAAGGGAAACGTTGTCCTGGTTTCTATCCCAGAAGTCTGCTGATTGGTCAGCTGAGAGGAGAAGTTCCTTGTCGAACTTGGAGATGAACTCTGTGAGCCTGTGGGTCTCTCTTCCTTTGGCTTTCTCAGGTTCAACTTCCCTTTTGTCTGGCTGCTGACCTATCCCTGACAAACTCTGGGCTTTCGCTTATGTTGGTGTTTGTTTGTTTTTCAGACAGTCTCCATCTGTAGCCCAAGTAGTCCTGGAACTCACTATGTAGCTTGGGCTAGGCTTCCTAGAACTCACTATGTGGCCCAGGCTAGGCTTAGATTCACAGCAGTCTTCCTGTCTTAACCTGAGATTACAGACATGTGCCACCATGTCTGGCCCTTTACTTTTCCGTATGTATTTTAAAGGCATCTAACAGGTCTTGTGCTACCTCTATTGAGATACTTATTTGAATTACATCAAATTTGCCCATCTATTTGGGGAGAACTGACCTCTATAATTTCTGAAGCAAAAGTCTTGAAGTCTTCCTTATAGATTTATCAGGTCTCAAGGACTTGAAATTCTCAAGCACGCCTGTTCTGCTTCTTTATTCTTGTCATGTTTTCTAGCTGCATCCTGCTGCTGCTGTGGGAGACAATTGTCTTTGATAATCTTATATCTATAAACACTGCAATATTTATAATGACTTGGCAGGGACCACTTGTTTGCATCTGTTATTCTCAGACAATGGAATTTTCATGTCTTCTTTATCAATATTTTGATCCCAATATCTTTTTTCTTTGTTGTGAGGATCTAGCTAGATTCTCCACTATGTTAACTAGAAGCAGTGCGCATGTGCTTTCCTGTGCACCGTCCCTGACCTCAAAGGAACTTTTCCAGGGTTTTCCCATTTAGGATGAAGCTTGCATTTTTGCACATTTTTAAAGTTATGTGCATTGGTGTGTGTGTGTGTGTGTGTGTGTGTGTGTGTGTGTGTGTGTGTGTGTGTGTGTGTGTGTGCAAAGGACTGCAGTACCTTCCAGGCCCAGAAGGGGGCATCAGATACCCTGAAGTTGGAATTATAGCTGACTGTGACCCTGAAATGGGTGCCGGGAACCAAACCTGGGTCCTCAGTAAGAGCAGAGCATGCATTTAATGGATGAGCCATCTTTCCACCCCCACACCCAACACACATCATTTTTAGAGACATTTTGTAAATGTACCACAATTTTTTTATCCATTCTTTGGTTGAAGGACATCTAGGTTGTTTCCAGATTCTGGCTATCACAAACAAAGCTGCTGTGTACATAGTTAAGCAAATGTCCTTGTTGTATGGTGGAGCATCTTTTGGGGTCTATGCCCAGGAGTTGTATAGCTGAGTCTTGATGTAGCACTATTACCAATTTTCTGAGAAAGTGCCAAATTAATTTCGAAAGTGGTTGTACAAATTTGCTTTCCCACCCACCAATAGAGAGGAGTGTTCTTTCTCCACATCCTCACCACCATGTGCTATCACTTGAGTTTTTGATCTTAGCTGTTCTGATGGATGTAAGATGGAATCTCAGAGTTGTTTTGATTTGCATTTCCTTGATGACTAAGGAAGTTGAGCGTTTCTTTAGGTGTTTCTCAGCCATTTGATATTCCTCTGTTGAGAAGTCTCTGTTTAGCTCTGTTTAAATTGGATTATTTGGTTTGTTGGTGTTCAATTTCTTGAGTTCTTTATAAATATTGGATATTAGCGCTCTGTTGCATGTAGGGTTGGTGAAGATCTTTTCCCAGTCTGTAGGTTGTCATTTTGTTCTGTTGACCATGTCCTTTGCCTTACAGAAACTCCTTTTTAAATTTTTTTTTTGGGGGGGGTTTTCGAGACAGGGTTTCTCTATGTATCCTAGGCTGTCCTGGACTCACTTTGTAGACCAGGCTGGCCTCGAACTCACAGTGATCCCCCTGCCTCTGCCTCCCAAATGCTGGGATTAAAGGCATGCGCCACCACCCCCGGCCTTTTTAAATTTTTTTAAAAGATGTATTTATTATGTATACAGTGTTCTGGGTGCATGTACACCCACAAGCCAGAATAGGGCATCAGATCACATCATAGATGGTTGTGAACCACCATGTGGTTGCTGGGAATTTAACCCAGGACCTTTGGAAGAGCAGTCAGTGCCCTTAACCTCTGAGACATCTCTCTAGCCCCTCCTTTTAAAATTTTTAATAGAATGACTTTTAGGGTTTCAAGAGAAAGAGAACCAGTAGAATGTGGAGGAAGAAGGTGGTAGATAGACGAGAGAGGTAGATGACAAATAGATGAATAAATAGATACATATATACACACATACAAACATAGATATGTACATAAGAGACAGATGACAGATACGTAGATAATAGATGATAAAAAGAGGTAGATGGATGGATAGGTAGATAAGGAATTCATTTATTTGTTTATAGAAGTGGGCAAATCCCAAGACCTTCAGAATGAGTCAAGGACCTGGAAACCCAGGGGAGTCAGGGACCCAGCTCCAGTATGAGCCAGAAGCAGGAGAGCCTATGGTGCAGAAGCTAGTGGTCACCATTTTCTTTCCTTCTTCTTCTTCTTCTTCTTCTTCTTCTTCTTCTTCTTCTTCTTCTTCTTCTTCTTCTTCTTCTTCTTTGTTGTTTGGGGGAGGTTGGCTTTTCAAGACAGGGTTTCTCTGTGTAGCCTTGGCTGTCCTAGGCTTACTTTGTAGAGCAGGCTGGTCTTGAACTCACAGAACTCACACAAAGATCCGCTTGCTTCTGCTTCCCAAGTGCTGGAATCAAAGGTGTGTGTCACCTCACCTGGCCACCATTTTCTTAATATTCTAGGAATAACATTTCTCTTTTTGCCTCATAGGATTAAATTTTGGATCAACTATTGATTTATAGAAACATCAAACAGCCTAGGGAGCCATGTATTTTTTTTTAAGATTTATGTGTTTATTTATTATTTTGCATACAGTACTCTGGCTGCATATACACTTGCAGGGCAGAAAAGGACATCAGATTCCATTATATACAGTTTTGAGCCACCATGTGGTTGCTCGAAATTGAACTCAAGACCTCTGGAAGAACAGTCAGTGCTCTTAACCTCTGAGCCACCTCTCCAGCCCACAGGAGCCATGTGTTCTCTACATAAGTCACCCACCTTTAATCCCAGCACTCTGGAGGCAGAGACAGGCAGATCTCTGAGTTCAAGGCCAGCCTGGTCTACAATGAGAGTTCCAAGACAGCCAAGGCTATACAGAGAAACTCTGTCTTGAAAAACAAAGGAAAAATCATTTTTGTATCATGTAATTATTAACATGTTAGGGCTTAAATTTACCACTTTGTTTCTTCTTTAAGGGGTCAGGAGCAAGGTTGCCCAACAGGCCTCAAAGTTGCTATATAGCCAAGGATGACAAACTGTTTTTGGGAGGGATTGGTTTTTCAAGATAGGGTTTCTCTATGTAGCCTTGGCTGTCCCAGACTTACTGTGTAGACCAGACTGGCCTCGAACTCACAGAGACCCGCCTGCCTCTGCCTCTCAAGTGCTGGGATTAAAGGCGTGCTCCACCAAGCCTGGCAACAAACTCTTGATCCTTCTGTTCCCATCACCTGAGCCCTAGGATTACAGATACACAGCTGCCACACCTAATAAGCATGGTGCTGAAGAGTGAGGCCGAGATTTCACGCATGCTAGGCAAGCCCTCTCTCTGCCAACTGAGCTGCACCCAGTCCTGTTTACAGTGTCTTCAGTCCAAACATACCTTTGTATAGCTTTTCTGGAGGCTGTATATGTCCATACATAACCTCGGAGTCTGTTGGTGTCATCATTTTATCAAGTTGGGATGTAGAAATCATCTTACTTCCCTTAAGTCTATTTATTTCCACAAAATTGTTTCAAATATTTCCTTCCTTGGTGAGGCCAAGCATCCCAAGGGTGCTGTTTTACAAAGTTCCAGTGCCTGGACTTCTTGGATTAACCCTTCACTGCTTTTGGTGGTTCTTTCTTTCTTTCTTTTTTTCTTTCTTTCTTTCCTTGGTTTTTCAAGACATGGTTTCTCTGTGTGGGCCTGGCTGTCCTGAAAATCACTCTGTACACCATAGAGATCTGCCTGTCTCTGTCTCCTGAGTGCTGGTTAAAGGTGTGTGCCACCACACACCCAGCCTGAGAAAAATTTAGGGAAATTAGAAGCTGACAAACTGTAATTGAATGATTAGGTTTTAATGTTCATCTTTAGACAAGGAACTAGTATAGACAGGAAGAGATTTTGATCATAGAACTAACGGCAAACCTTGGTACTCGGCCTCCGCTGCACTGCGCCTACAACTGGGCGCTCGGGAGTCTGAACTCAGTGGGTAGCAAACACTACCCACTAAGCTATCTCCCCAGTTGCTATAGAGATTGTCTTTTTAAAGTTCAGTTTGAGAGCCCTGCGTGGTGGCGCACGCCTTTAATCCCAGCACTCGGGAGGCAGAAGCAGGAGGATCCCTGTGAGTTCAAGGCCAGCCTGGTCTACAAAGTGAGTTCGAAACAGCCAAGGCTACACAGAGAAACCCTGTCTCAAAAAACAAAAAACAAGTTCAGTTTGAGGTTTTTGTTAGGTCCTGCAGCAGGCCGTGGCTGGCAGCCTAGGGGCGGGGCTTCCCCTCTCTCAGAGACCCACTATATAAACCAGACATTTTAGTTTCACTGGCCCCTTTTTCACCTGCCCTTGCCCTTCTCCCACCATCCTGCCCTCTCCCCTTCCCCCAACCCCAGCGATCCCCCTTCCCTCCCGCCCCCAGCGTGCGCTCCCCCTTCCCTTCCCCTTCCTGTGATTCTTCCATTAAACCTGCATTTATATATTATAGCTTCGTCACCTAATAGCTCATTCTATTTATTCAGTCAGTCTGCTGTCCTGGTTCTTGGTTGATTCTGTAGGCTAAGTGCTTGATTCTCCTTAAGTTCATCTGTTAACTCTCTAAGGCCCAGTGTCTTTGAATTGGAGCCTTAGGGAGATAAAACTAGGGCTAGAAGAAGTTACAAGGGTGGGGCTAGCGTCTCTTGAAAATAATACTCTCCTAAGAAGAGAATGCTATGGTGGCACACCCTGCTATCCAGAGGGAGAGTGAGGCAGGCAGGCAGGCTGGCAGACAGACAGACAGACAGACAGTAGGGAGCAGAGAAAGTCCTGAGCGCGGGAAGTTCTGATGTGGGCAGGGCAAAGCCATTTCCCTTTAACGGCCAGGCTAAAGAAGGGTGTCCAACCTTTCCTTGGGGGTTCAGTGAGAGTAGAGTGACCAGTGTATACAAAAGCTAACAATTGCGGCTTCCTCTTCCTGGATGCTTATAGCCTGAGACTGCCCATCTTTGGTTTTTTTTTTTTCTCCTTTATTAATTTATTCTTGTTACATCTCAATGATTATCCCATCCCTTGTATCCTCCCATTCTTCCCTCCCTCCCATTTTCCCCTTATTCCCCTCCCCTATGACTGTTCCTGAGGGGGATTACCTCCCCCTGTATATGTTCATAGGGTATCAAGTCTCTTCTTGGTAACCTGCTCTCCTTCCTCTGAGTGCCACCAGGTCTCCCCCTCCAGGGGACATGGTCAAAAGTGAGGCACCAGAGTATGTGAGAAAGTAATATCCCACTCTCCACTCTACTGTGGAGAGTGTTCTGTCCATTGGCTAGATCTGGGTAGGGGTTTAAGGTTTACCGCCTGTATTGTCCTTTGCTGGTGCCTTAGTTTGAGCGGGACCCCTGTGCCCAAATCTGCCTATCATAATGTTCTACTTGTAGGCTTCTAGGACCCTCTGGATCCTTCTACTTTGCCATTCTCTTATGCGTCTCTCATCTAGAGTCCCACTAGAATGTCCTCCCCTCTGTCTCAGTTTCCTGGTAAGTGAAGGCTTTCGTAGGACATGCCCCTTGGGCTAATATGCAGATATAAGTGAGTATATACCATTTGAGTCTTTCTGCTTCTGGGTTAACTCACTCATTATGATCATTTCTAGGTCACTCCATTTATCCACAAATTTCGGGAATTCCTTGTTTTTAATAGCTGAATAGTGTCCCTCAATAGAAGAATGGATAAAGAGACTGCCCATCTTTGAAAACTCCTTCCCAGTCTAGCTAATCCTGCCCCCTGTGCTATGCATAATAAACACACTGAGCGTCCAGGTTGCTGGATGTAACAGGTGCAGTTTCACTAGTGTCCAGATCCCCATTAGACCCCCGCTTTCCTATATATGTGTCTGTCCTTTCTCCATTCCTTTGCTGCCCCCAGTCACGGTTCTAGTACCCCAGCCTCCGTGGTCATGGCAGAGCATCAAAAATCCGTTCTCTCTCTCTCTGGCTCTCATTTGAGTACAGACTTATCTACAATGGAGGATCCAGCAAGAAACAGGCTTCTGCAAGCCAAAAGGGAGATTCATGGGGAACCAAACTGCTTTGAACGTTGCTCTGGAGACGACACAGCCTCCTTGGCTGAGATATTAACTCTGATGTTCACGGCACCCAGACTAGCGGTATCTGTGCATGAAAAACCTGAGCAGGTAAGCTTAGCATGATACATGTAACAGGTGAGTGAAATCTTGGGTGTTTGTGTGCTGAGATTCTGGGTCTTATTTAAACCTGTTCCGGCAACACAAGGGGCTACATATTCCACCTCATCACGGCCAAGTGTGGCTAGGAGGACAAGTTCTCCACGCAGCCTCCAGCCTCCAGGTTCCAATACTACAGGACAAGGAGGGCTCCCTGTGACTGCCTTGTGGGAAATGGGAGGCCAGGCTCCCTGCGTGGTCTCTGCACTAAGCGCAGTGTGAGGGAATCTTATTAAGGCTCAGCAGGGATGAGAATCGCAGCTCCCTATTCAGCTTTCCCCGCTGTTTCCCCAGCAGGGAGTTCGGAGCCTCTCTGCAGATGAGGGTGGGGTCTACAATCCCACTCAGTGTTTGCTGGCAGATGGGTGATGAAGTCAGGGATTTTTTTTTTTTTCCTTTGCTGCTTGGCTAGAATACAGCAACTTTCTTTTAGCAATAATGTTTGAGATTCATATATTATTTGTTCATTATTCCTCATTGGTGATTAACATTTCTGCTATACTTTGCATGTTCAGTATACGCCAAAGGCCTGGTCTCTAGGTAGTATCATTGGACACAGTAGACCTCAAAGCCCTGGGACTTGATGGGCGGTCTTTCGGTCACTAGGGGCACACCCTCGAAGGTAATAATGGGACCTGGGCCCTTCTTTTTCTTTTTGATTTTTCTGGTCATGAGGTGAGCGGTTTTGTTCTGTCTCATGCTCCCACCATGATGTGCTGTCATGGGCCCAAAGCCACTGGCCAACCAGTCAATCACAGACTGAAATCTCTGAAACTCCGAACTAAAATAAACCAATAAACCTACCTCCCTCTCTCTCTCTCTCTCTCTCTCTCTCTCTCTCTCTCTCTCTCTCTCTCTCTCCTTCTCAAGCTCTACTCCTGACTATCTAAGCAGCCAACCCTTTTACTTTATAAGTTAATTGCCTCAGGTATTCGTTATAATGATGGCAGGCTGACTGACATCTTAATGTATGTGATTTATTGATATACTATATGTACATTAATACCTATATACTTTGTAAGTCTGAGGTGATTACATTGTCAATATGTGTTAACAAATATTTGCTCCTGTCTGTGTGGCCTCTTTTGCTCTGTTAATGGTGTCTTTTGATATACAGAAGTTCTCCCCCTTCCCCCCCCCCCCCAAGACAGGGTTTCTCTGTGTATCCTTGGCTGTCCTAGACTTGCTTTGTAGACTGGCCTCGAATTCACATCTATCCGCCTGCCTCTGCCTCCCCAGTGCTGGGACTAAAGGTGTGCGCCACCACGCCCGGCTATGAAATTCTTAATGTTAATGAAACTCAATGTAGCCATGTTGTTCTTGGTAAATCTGCTCCATCCTTGTTCTTGAGGAAGCTTGGCCACCTCATTTTAGCTCCACGTTGAAGATGGTAGCCCACTCTGAATTAATTTTTGATGTCCATGTAGATGGGACTAGGGCTC
This sequence comes from Acomys minous, assembly GCF_964271855.1. Lineage (NCBI taxonomy): Eukaryota > Metazoa > Chordata > Mammalia > Rodentia > Muridae > Acomys > Acomys minous. The sequence goes on from NC_140484.1 coordinate 133,861,037, forward strand.
CCTTTTTCCAACATAGTTATCTCATCAGCCTATTCTTTTTTAAATAGCCTTGACAGAGTGGAGTCTGTCATAAATCCCACACATAAATAACGTGTGGATCTGTTGCTGGGCTCTTGACTCTATTTTTAGGTTGATTTGTCCTTTGTTGTTGTTGGCGGTGGTGTTCCCAGAACAGCAATAAAAAGCTGTTAGAGGAGAAACATTGTGAAGTCCACTCGTCTTCTCTCTCTGGGTGACCACAGGCCACTGGGGAGGATGTAAATGCTCCATATTTACAAAGAAGTTGTTAGTGATATGGAGAAAAGTTTACTTGTAAAGTGGAGGAAGTCAAATATAAATGTGTACAACGGCATGACCATACTTTGCAAATCATTGGTAGCCCCATGCACAGTGGCCTACCTAAGTCTTTAGATGGTCAGCTCATTTAATCCTCACAAAAGCCTTAAAGGAGCCGGGCGTGGTGGCGCAGGCCTTTAATCCCAGCACTTGGGAGGCAGAGGCAGGCGGATCATTGTGAGTTTGAGGCCAGCCTGGTCTACAAAGTGAGTGCAGGACAGCCAAGGCTACACAGAGAAACCCTGTCTCAAAAAAAAAAAAAAGCCTTAAAGGATGGAGCAATTTTGTTTACAGATGATAAACTTGCCCTTTGGCACACCAATATGCAGTGAATACAGAGATCAAATCCAAGCAATGGAATCCAGAGTCCATGCTTAAGACCTGTAAGAATGTTAGCTGCGTCTGTCCTGTGGTGGGTGTTTTTTGTTTGTTTATTTGTTTGTTTGGTTTTTGGTTTTTTTTGGGGGGGGTTTACTTACACATGGATCACTACCTGTTCTCTTCCCAGCCTTCCAGACTCACAGCTCAGCTCCTCTGGCCAGGCAGCACTCGGCACAGATGCATCACAACTTCTGGAGTGGGTTTTTCATCAGCTGTTTCCCTCCATGTCCTTTACTGTAGGCTCCATGAATACAAGGTCTGGTCTGTCTGTTCACCGTCAAATGCCCAAAGTGATTTCCTGCCACACAGCAGGTGCATGCAAGGGTCCTGTCACATAGCAAATTGTTAGGGAGCTACATCAGAAGGAGACATAGACTCAGGGTTTTTTTTTTCTTTATGTCCTAATATGATTCAGCAGAAGGGTTAAACATAGTATCTTCAAGGTTGTCTGGCATGTGGTAGATATTCAACAGTTGCATGACCTTCTTGAGTATTTTTGAAATAATTATGTAATTTTTATATTTATGTAATTATTTAGTATTTTGTTTGTTGCATTGCTTGGAAATTGAACCCAGGGCCTTCTGCATGCTAGGCAAGTGTTTTACCACTACGCTACAGTCCAACTCTTAAGCTTCTTCTTCTCCCCCCCTTACCCCCGAAAACAGGGTTTCTCTGTGTAGTCTTGGCTGTCCTAGACTCCCTTTGTAGACCAGGCTGGCCTCGAACTCACAGCGATCTGCCTGCCTCTGCCTCCCGAGTGCTGGGATTAAAAGGCTTCTTAATTCTTCTGTACATCTAGGTTTTGTTCATTTGTTTGTCTATGGCATAAAATAATGAATAATAAATAATTCTACATCTTTGGATTACTATTAGAATTCAAGGTGATAACCACATATTACATAGAACTCATTGTCTCACGTAGAGTAAATATTCAGTAAAGGCTATCTGCTTATTATTATACTTGAAATACCTTGTGCAGTGCCGGCCACACAGAAGATACTCTGTAAATAGGTGAGGCCCAATCTTACCTTTTTGATCTGGACAGAATTCTGTCTGTTTCTGGGGAGTTCAGGTTGGCTCTGCCAGAATTGGTAATGTACAGACGCCACCCAGTGGCTGACATCCGCTACTGTGCCCTCAGCTTCTGGTAAGGCTTCCTGGTTTTCATACACATCTTTCAGATACTCTTCCCTGTACATTTCCTTAGGAGACCAGAGACATTAGAATAAGAGAGGAAACAAAATTGGCAGCTAATTTGGGAAGGTGGATTCAACAAACCTTAGTGATTAATTACATATCCCAGTGGGGAAGGTGTATGGTTTTGCCAAAGACAGTGGTTTCCCACCAGGGGTGATTTTTGCCCGTTTGAGGACTTTCAGTAATATCTAGAGACATTTTTGGCTGTCATAACTTGAGGGTGCATGGTGCACAGTGTCTAGAGTACACAGACCAAGCATGCCGTCAGGTATTCTAAGGTGCACAAGACAGCCCCCCAAAAAAGATCATCTAGTCCCAAACTTCACCAAGATCAAGATATTCCGTTCTAGGATGGTTGTTAGGGCCTCCCCTGGCTGTTCTGGGCATCAGAAAAAGCCACAGCACTGGGACTTGCCAGTATTATGTCCATCCGTCTCATATAAGTGGGAAGAAGATGCTAGCTAAAAATTAGCACAGCCTACAGAACTCTCCAAAGACATGGGAGAGGGCTTCCATGTAGACCACTCATTTCTTTCACTTCTATTTATAGACTACAACGCGTGTCTTCAGTGCTACCAGTGAAAGTGTACAAAGTCATTAACCACACTGAAGGACTTATGCACAGAACATATGTTAGTCAGAAGGCCCCCCCCCAAAAGAGGCTATCTTCTTGTTTTAAAGATTTATTTATTTTTATGTTATACATATGACAGCCTTGCCTATGTGTTTGTATGTGCACCATGTGTGGGCAGTTCCTGCAGAGGTCAGAAAAGTGTTGGATGCTCTGGAACTGTATTTATATATGGTTATGAGCCACCATGTGGGTGCTGGGAACCAAATCTAGGTCCTCTAAAAGAGCAGCAAGTACTCTTAACTGCTGAGTCATCTCTCCAGCCCCAAGTCCAAGATCTTAGGTTCACCACCAAAGGGATGGAGAGATGGCTCAGCAGACAAGAGCAGAGACCTAGGTTTGGTTCCCAGCACCCACATGGTGGCTCTCAACATCTGTAACTCCAGTTCCAGGGAATCTGATGCCTTCTTCTGACCCCTGTGGACACAAGGCAGGGACATGGTACACGCACATCACACATATAGGCAAAACACTTATACACATAAAATAAATAAATAAATCTAAAAAGAATGTTTTAAAGTAAGCATGTGTGTACACTAGGAGAGCTACAGCCTTCTATGCAAGAAAAACAAAATCATTCACCATGATCCAAGAAGAGATGCTACTTCTTATGTTCTTTGATATTTGTGTAACAAATTTAGGAAGCAGTGGGGTCTCTCTTTTACATTTGTCCTACACTGAAGAAGATGGACAAGGAGGATGAAGGAGAGGGTCCACGCAGCAGGACCAGGAGGCAAAGTGAGAGGAGAGCTGTCTATACAGCAAGTTCTCTTGAGCCTGGGAGGAGACTAAATTTGAGAATACGGACCTCTCAGACATCTCCAGGACCACACTATAATCAGTAAAGCAGACAGAGGGGGCTCCCCGCCCCCATCCTGTGGACACCTGGCTAGACTCTCCTCTCTTTTACCTACCAGTAAGTCCTGTTACACCCCCATGACCCCTAAAAAATCCTTGGGATCATAAAAGCCTCAGCTGTGCATCCTGATGGGTACCTGCCCCCCACTGCTGACTGCTTGCGTTCAGCCTCTAAGGCGTCATCTCTGTGCAACCTCGGTACCCCCTCGCAGCCCTGTGTGAGGTGGGAGATGCCATCCCTATCCCTGCCTGGGTGGAGCTTCTCTGCCTGGGGATGGGAGTGTGCTTTCCAAGCTTCCCTTTCTCAAGTCTCTAGCTCAGGAAATCAATAAACTTTTGCTGCCGGATATTACTTTGAGTTCTATTCATATGTTAATGGGCATTCTGCTGCCTGGTGAGACCTTGCTTTTTTTTCTTCCTTTTTTTTTTTAAATCTGGTGGGACTCGTTTGATCTACAGTCTGGAATGGGAGTCATCTTTCCTTTTCCTGCCTGTTTACCTGATCATCCCATTTCCTCTAAGGCATGAAGTGAATTTTCAACGATTGCAAAAGTTCCTTGGAAGAGCTCAAAGCTCTCTCTGGAATCATCCTTTGAATTTTTTTGTTTCCTGTGTTTATAGTGCTTCTGTTTCCCAGAGAAATTTCAGGAAAAAAAAAAGCCCTATGGAAATAACCCAGATATCTTCAGGGCTTAGTCCTCATCTTCCTACCTTGTTTGAGACAGGGTCTCCCTGGCCAGGTTACTATCTAGTCCTTAAGCATCTAGAGATTCTCCTCCCCTCCCCCCCCCCCCCATTTCCCACAGGCATGCTAGGCTTGCAAACCCCTGCACTACTGAGTCTGGCTTTTATATGGGTTTAATGAAGCCAAAGCCAAGCCACCAGGCACATGTGGCACGTGCTTCTCACCCCTGAACCATTTCCCCACTTCCATCCCCACCCCACCCTGTTTTTCTGACCACACTCTTCAGTCTGTCCAGCTTGCACTTGCTTTATCCTAGAGCATCTCATGGAGGTGCTTGGTACCCAGACATCTGCCCATCTTGCTGACCGCCTGTTCAGGTCAGGTCAGGTGCCTGGAGACTTGGCCAGAAAACTCTAGCAACCTCTGTTTTTGCCTGGAACTAGGGCTCCTGACTCTCACGACCTTAGACATAACCCTCTGTGTCAGCAGCTCATTACAACTGGCTTCCAGCAGACCCTTCGGTCTTTTCTGTGCAGGGAGACTCTGGAGCTCTGCTGGACTGGAAATGGTCCCCTCTCTGATCTCATGTTGCCCCGTCTGACCTTGAACTTGATATGTACCCAAGGAGAACTTTGAACTCCTGATGCTCCTGCCTCCTCTTCATCAGCGTAGGGATTATAGATATGCGCCACCTTGGCCAGCTTGGACTGTGTCACTCAACCTGAGCTTTATCCTCTATCACACTGCAGCGGCACAGTCTTTTAGAACCCCGCCATTCTCCAGCAACACACAGCTGGCTCAGTGTTCCCTCCCCAGCCCCCCCCCGGGGGGGGCCAGTACTTCTGGGAGGGGAGGAAACAGCCCCCTCTTCTACTCCAGGGTGGCTCCACCAGCCTCATCTCCAATGCAGATCCAGACTCAGTACAAGTCTGGGGAGGAAACAGAAATTACTGGCAGTTTTTCATTTGTTTGTTTACTTTGCTGTTTCCAAGTTAATATTGTATTTCCCCCTGTCTAGCCTTGTGGGTTGTTTTTGTTGTTGTTGTTGTTTTGGTTTTTTTGGGGTTTTTTTGTTTTGTTTTGTTTTGGTTTGGTTTGGTTTTATTTTTTATTTTATTTTATTTTATTTTTATTTTTTATTTTTTATTTTTTTGCCTTCAAGCTGACATTCCAAAATGCCTCATGGTCTGGAATCTGTACCTCAAGTTCCTATGGAGGAAAACAACATTCCTCAGTAGAATCCTTCAGAAGACTGATGGCAAAGACCTGGGCCTGGCCACCAAATTATTGTAGGTGAGTAGCTATTTGCTGGAAAACAGATGTGAGGTAAATCACACACCATGCACACTTCCTCTCTCACTGTAATGGAACTTGGTGGGAGAGCCTCAATAAGCCTCACCTCACCTTCCTGGAGGGGGAAGCTGAAAAGCTCCTGTCAAGTGATAATGGGCGAGAGCGGGCTGATTTGATGGAATTCTCTCGAAGCTCTGCTAATTCTGTCTCAGTATGCCCAGCACGTGCAGCCAGAGCTGAGATGATGAAACGACTGAATTGCTTATCCTGCTTTTTGGTTTATTTGTTGTTTCTTTTTTTTTTCCTCCCAGCTTTCAAGTTCAGCTGAATTTTTTTCCATTTGCTTCCTATTTCTTTTTCTTTATTTTTAGCAGCTGGGGTACATTTTCCCCATTTTTTTCAGTACAGTCCATGGCTGTAAGATGTCCTCATCCATGTGTGGGTCTGCCAGGCTGGTCACCTGTGAGTAAGTGACCACATTCCTTCATTCAGTGTGTGCTGGAGGCTGCCCAGAGGCATCAGCATGGGTCTCTCTCTTGTCCGGCCTAAAATTGTGCAATTTCCAGTCACTGAGCTCATATATGAGATGTGCATAATGACTGTGCAGTGATTGTCATAGGAAGGAATAAGTGTTGTGACTTTTATTTAACTTTATCATCTCAAAAAACTGTATTTGAGATCCACAATCTCCAGGAGACCCTAGTGTTGGAGGATGGTGTGATGTATTTTGATGCTAATTAATAAAAAGCCATCACACCTGGGCAGGGCAAATGAGTTAGGTGTGGCTAAGGTTCCTGGGCTTGGGGAGAGACAGAGAGACTCTTGGAAAGGAGAGAGACCAGAGAAGGGAGGAGAAAGAAAGCCGCCATGGGTTAGATGGAGGAGAAGCACATGGCCAGCATGGATGGAGGATTTGGCCCAGATGAAGAACATTAGCAAGTATATAGGTTATGGATGGGAGGTAGCTTAATAGAAATTATTAGAAGCAGATGGCATGGGATTGGGGCAGGTATCCCATACCTGTCCCACTATGGGAAGTAGTTTAGGGGACTGATATCTGCCCTGCCCCAGGTTAACTAAGGCTATTTTAAAATATAACAGGTGTCTGTGTCTTGATTGATTGCTAGCGGGTTATACTGACATAATAATAATTATAGGCTGGATAATAAACATTATTAGGCTGCACAGGTAATATTAATAACAACACCCTAGCCACCTGCCCAATCCCCGGGGGTTCTCTTTAGACATGGAAACCCTCGGAAAAGTTCCCAGATTGGAAAATTTACGTGTGTATTATTAGCTGCTAAGCTGTACCAAAAAAGTCATCGGCATGTCTAAAATCTATGTCATCTATAGTTAACGATATCATGTACTTGCTACTGTGTTGTCTATTAGTGTAATGAAGATTTCTTTTTTTTTTTTAATTTATTGTTTTGTTAAGACAGGACCTCATTATGTAGCCTTGGCTGGCCTGGAGCTTGCTATATAGACCAAGCTAGCCTCGAACTCACAGAGATCCACTTGCCTCTGCCTCCTAGGTGCTGGGATTAACGACATGCACTACCATGCCTGGCCCTCAAAGATTTTTGCTGTGTTTTTTAGATTATGTATATGTGTGGAGAGATATGCACACATGTATGCCTTCGGTATACCATTCCACAGCACTTCCTGGCCAGTGCCATCTACATGATAATATGTATCCCAAGGCCAATGAATTTCATAGCATAGACCTCCTTTCTCTATCAAATGAGCTTGTTGGTCATGATCCAAGTGAGGGATAGCATTGTGGTAAGGATGACAATCTTCATGAATCTCTGAGCAATGATTCTGACAGAAATATCAGGAGAAAAAGAATACCTGGAAATAGATCTATTCCCGTGAGTGTAATTTCTGTCTGCAGTAAAAGAAGTGTTCCAATTTACCATCAGACTCCTTCGGTTGCTCCCTCTAGAGAACGGTGCCACATTGGGGGCAGAGTGTTACCATTCTGCTGTGGCAACTGAGCACTCAGAGCTGGTAGCCACACTACCTTTGGTGAAGGGCCATAACGTTTAGCTCAAGCCTAGTGTTCACTTCTTCCACCCGGCCACTTTGTATCAATTCCAATGAGCAACCCTGGGTATGGCTGGGAAAAAGACGCCATAGGCACACATCAAGTCATCCGATGGCCATTTTGGTAGGACACTAAGCCCGTTCTAATAGGCCTATCCTCATATCTCGTCTCCTGAGCATTTGTGTCAGAAGCTATAGGATACCACAATGGTGAGTCAAAGAAGAGACAATAAACAGTGGGATTGTGGAGCTGATAAAAGGATTCAGTGAACAGTAAATATATCTACTTTTATACATGTGGGATGTAAGGAAAGAACCAGATCCACTGAGTCTACTGTGCAGACAGAGTGAGGGCAAAGCTCCAGGTGTCACATGACCTCTGTAAACACACATTCTGACCCACAGGTCATTTTTGTGCCACCGGTAAATGAGATTACCACAGAACCATTATCTGATAGTTCCTCCAAGGTTGGGATAGTTCCCCTCCAGATACATAGTCGCCTAAGCAAGATGCTGCAGTCCTTTCAGGGAGATACTTCCCAGGTCCTTCTTTAAATGGGTCAATCAGCAATCTGTCATCTGTAGCCGAGAAACTGCTTCCTTCGGTAATTGGGGGTGGAAGTCAGTGAATTCCCACTGTGTAGAACTTTGTCATATAGACAAAGCCATCTGCGCCTGCCCAAGAAACCCATAATCAATTAGCTGCTACCTCGGAGCTCTAGCAACCAAACACTCTGCTAGGCGCTGTCCTTGGAATACATTGTGTAATCTATCCACCTTGATTCTTAAGGAACCACCCCCTGGCCTCTGTCCACCCAGACAGCACAGTCCTCAAGTGGGTCCCCCCACTGCTGTCTTTGGCATTGCTTTCCAGGGGTTCTCTTCCTTGTGGGGGCTCAATGCTGTGGTGAATGAAGACTCTTCCCTGGGTGGAAGTAGGGACAGCTGAAGAAACAAACTGTAGCTTTAAGTCCATTCGGCTTCCTGTTCCATTAGAACCTTGACGATTTGTCGTTCTAATTGGCTGTAGGCCACCTCCTGTCTCCAAGCTTCAGACGACTTGAGCAGCGAGCTGCCAAAGGCACTTGTGAGCACTAATGGTAAATACTATAGTGCTGATCCCGTAAATATACCCCTGCCAATCATTTTATGCCAGTCAAAATTCAGAAATTCTCCTCTTCCGGTCTGATGCATTCCACATGTACTTTCCAGCTTGCCCTGATTAAATGCATCAGCTCCCAGGCTAATGTCTAAAAGAAAGAAATGTTTACAACTTTAAAAACAACTGATGCAAAATTCTTCTATTTTAAAAAGTCTTATATTCTTTTTTTTTTATTAATTTATTCTTGTTACATCTCAATGGTTATCCCATCCCTTGTATCCTCCCATTCTTCCCTTCCTCCCATTTTCCCCTTATTCCCCTCCCCTATGACTGTTCCTGAGGGGGATTACCTCCCCCTGTATATGCTCATAGGGTATCAAGTCTCTTCTTGGTAACATGCTCTCCTTCCTCTGAGTGCCACCCGGTCTCCCCCTCCAGGTGACATGGTCAAATGTGAGGCACCAGAGTATGTGAGAAAGTCATATCCCACTCTCCACTCAACTGTGGAGAATGTTCTGATCATTGGCTAGATCTGGGTAGGGGTTTAAAGTTTACCGCCTGTATTGTCCTTGGCTGGTGCCTTAGTTTGAGCGGGACCCCTGGGAAAAGTCTTATATTCTTAAAAGATTTATTTATTATTTATACAGTATTCTGCCTCCATGTCACCAGATCTCATTATAGACGGTTGTGAGCCACCATGTGGTTGCTGGGAACTGAACTCAGGACCTTTGGAAGAACAGCGGTGCTCTTAACCTCTGAGCCATCTCTCCAGCCCCAAGTTCCTTATTTTTAAGTCTTGTTTATTATCACTAGGTGAGGAACCTGCGGTGGCCAGGTGCCAAGTTTTTTGAGTTCTCTCCTTCTACCTTTACTTGTGTCTGGGAATCCAACTTGGGTCTCCAGATTTCTGTAGGAGGCACTTTTACCATCTCCACACCCCAGCCCTATAACGTAAAAATTTTTATGTGCCTCTAAGTCCCTCAGGTCAGGGTACTGCTCTCACTAGGCTTCCATCAGCCCCTACTTTTGCAGCTCTCGGGCCTTTCATGGTTAGACTGAAGGACTCTCTGTTCTCCTCACCTGCAGATAAGGGACACAGTACCTCAGAGGAGTTAAAGCTTTGGAACAGCCATCCTGAAGCACAGCAGGGACCTAGAGATGTCATTCAGAGGACCCCAGGCAATCAGGACATGGCTTTATTTACATCAATGGTTCCTAAGCCTGTTTAGGTAACAAATCCATTGTGAGTCAGATAAAAGCTTTAACTCCCCTCCAGAAAAACTGTTTTTATTTTGTTACTTTTTTTTTTTTAAGCCAGCATTTGAAGTTAAAGGCTTAGTCCAGTGCATTGAAAGTATTCAAAGAACGTTCAACAGAAGAGGATGGTGGGTGGGTTGTGTACAAAGAACGGCAGTGCACCACACAGCGAGTGTTCGGTTACCCACCATTTGAGAGACAATGCGAAGTGTACCAGCTGTCTGGTCCCAGGAGTGGGTAGGTTGGGAATTTTACCTTCCTGAGCAGCAGTTCTCAACATACGGATCAAGAACCCTCTAGGGAATCAAACAACCCGTTCACAGGGGTTGCCCAAGACCATCAGAAAAAAACATAATGCAAACGCATTATGATTCATAAGAGTAACAAAATTGTTGCTCTGAAGTAGCAACAGCAGTGGCGGAAGTTTATGGTTGTGGGGCCACCACAACACGAAGACCTGTATTACAGGGTCACAGCGTTAGGAAGGTTGAGAACCACTGTTCATGAGGCTTAAGTCCATCAGCCAATCGTACAATCGACTCCCCTTTGCTTTGAATTCACATGCGCTGTGCCAGCTAGTTTTATGTCAGCTTGACACAAGCGCGAGTTATCTGAAAGGAAGGAACGTCAATTGGGAAAATGCCTCCATTGTTTTTTTACTTTTTTATTTTTAGTGATTGATGGTGGGTGGTGGTGCCACCCCTGGGTTCCAGCAGGTCCTGGGTTGTGTAAGAAAGTGGGCTGAGCAAGCCACGTGAAGAAAGCCAGTAAGCAGCATCCCTCCATGGCCTCTGCATCAGCTCCTGCCTCCAGGTTCCTGCCCTGCTCAAGTTCCTTGATGAACAGTGCTGTAAAAGTGGAAACTGAAGTAACTTCGCTCTACAAGCTGCTCTGGTCATGGCGTTTCACCACAGCAATAGTAACCCTGACCAAGACATGCACTAAGCAGACTTCTGGTTATAATTCATCTTCTCGGGGATCCTGTCTACAGGGCAGGGCTGATCAGGAAGATCTGGAAGCCTCTGGCAGAGAGAGTCCCAGTGTGAGCCGACCAACCTGCACCAAGTGGCATTTTCCCTTTGCTTCTTGAGACAGAGTCTCCCTAGGTGGCCCAGGTTGGTCTTGAACGCACGGTCCTCCTGCCTCAGGCTACCAAACGGTGGAGTTACAGGTAGATGCCCTGTCTGGCTGTTGGGATTTTTAAGTGCAGCATCCTCTGAGATCTACATATGATGATGACTCTAAGCTTCTGCACACCCCAAGGGAGAAACAAGCTCTCTGAAGAACTGTTCCGGCTTCTTAAGCCTGTAGGTCATAGTGAACACGACACATTTGCCACATTTCAGGTCTAAAGCTCAGAAAGGTCTTGTCTTTGGGATACAGTCTGCCAGAGTCCCTGACTTGCTTATTTTTTTGGCTTAGCACTAACCGAGAAGAACCGTATGTGGTGTGTTCAGGGTCTTCTGCAGAACAAAGGGACTTTGGTTATTTATATATGTTGCGGAGTTGCAGGCACCAGGCAGAGTCTCACGGTTTCCCCTGACAACCAATTATTATACAACACTTTAAGATTCAAAATGCCTTACCACAGGAAACAATGTTAAATTTTTGAAGGGCTAATATTTTCACGGAGACCTTGAGATAATCTTACAACACCACTTTTTTTTTTAAAGGAGATAAAATATTGAACAAGATGACTACACACAAAAATCCTCCGTGCCAGCTGCAATCTCCAGACTATTTTTCCCTTCATCTTTTCCACACGAGGCCTTAGGACTGGCCTCAGAGCTCTGCATTTTATCTGTCTTACACCTTAATAACACTTCTCTCCCTAGAATTTTTTTTTTTTTAATTTCTCTCTCCTTTAGCAACTGAGAGATAAGGAGGCTGCCGCCTTTATCTTCAGGCAAGATTTTATTAGCCAGAGCTCAATGGATAGTGCAAGGTTTATAGAAACCTGGGGGTTAATAACTTGAATGTGAAAATAATATGTTTTTTTTTTAAATGTATCAGTCACATTTCAGCCAGCATGTAAATCGTCTTCTAAATCAAGTCTAAACTCTTAGGCTGACTGTTACGTTCTTCCAGAAATTGCTGTCATCCATATATTCATTTTGCCCTCGATCCCAGCTCTGGCAAGTAGTTGTATCTATCTCCAGAGGTTCGGGTGCAGGCAGTTAGTTTCACTGTTGAGAAAGGGCCTCACTGTAATATTGTCCAAACTAAACTCAGACTCACTGTGTAGCCCATGCTGGCCTTGAATTCACCATCCCATCGTCTCAGCTTCTGGGCGCTGGGATGAGAAACCTGCATCTAGCTTCATGCCTGGGTCTATTTGGGAGATGCAGGGGCCACCTACAGGAGAGAAGAGGAAGTGGCGTGGAGAGAGGGCAACTGGAGCTTAACCTCACAGGAAATTCTCACTTCTGTAGGCAGGACTGAAACCATGGGCTTGTACCCGCTCAGGTCCTTCGCCTCCTTGATAGCCATCTAGGGTTTATACATGAGAGCCCGCCAGCAGAGTAGGAATGCAACAGTGTGTGGCCTGAGCAGCAACTCCTCGGTGCAGTAACGAGTTTTGTGACTCAGGAGGAGAAAGCAGGTGTTCCAGAACCAATTGGTGGGGGGGAAAAAAACAAGAAAGTAGAAAATGGCAAGTGAAGTATCTCCTGTATTCCCAAAGCCTCTAGGTACTTCTCCCCCAGAGGATGGTAGCATCCTCTCCTCCTAACTGCCAAGACAATAAAAGAGAAGCCCCCGTGCAAACTTGGGATGCTCAATACCCATTGTGGTGGTTTGAACAGGCATGCCGCCCCCCCCATAGACTCATATGTGTGAATGCTTGTCCCAAAGGAAATGGCACTATTAGGAGAAGTGGCCTTGTTGGAGTGGGTGTGGCCTTGTTGGAGGAAGTGTGTCGCTGTGGGGTGTGGGCTCTGAGGTTTCCCATGCTCAAGCTATGCCCAGCGCGGCACCCAGTCTCCTTCTGCTGCCTGCAGAATAAAATGTAGAGCTCTCAGCTCCTTCTCCAGCACCACGTCTGCCTGCATGCCGCCATGCTTCCCACCTTGATAGTAACGGACTAAACCTCTGAAACTGTAAGCCAGCCCCAATTAAATGCTTTCCTTTATAAGAGTTGCCGTGGTCGTGCTGTCTCTTCACGGCAATAAAGCTCTAAGACTCCCATTGTATGATGTCTTCAAAATGACACAGGAGAAGGTGCTCTTAACCTCTGAGCCATCTCTCCAGCCAGACCTTGAACTTCCTATCCTACAAAGTGTTGATATTACAGGTGTGAGCCACTGTCCCTGATTTTTTTTTTTTTTTTTTTTTTTTTGGACAGGATTTCTCTGTGCAGCTTTGGCTGTCCTGGATTACTTTGTAGACCAGGCTGGCCTCGAACTCACAGCGATCAGCCTGACTCTGCCTCTGCCTCCCGAGTGCTGGAATTAAAGGCGTGTGCCACCACAGCCCAGCTCACTGTCCCTGATTTATGCCACACCAGGAACTGAACTCAAAGAATCATGCATGCCAGGCAAGCACAGGACCAATTGAACTACATTCCCTACAATGTTTCTAAGACCTTGCCACAGTGTTGACAACACCCTGTTTGCTGTGCCTAATGACGTATAATGTCCCATACCCCACATTTTACCTACTTAGTCTCCCCATGACAGGTAAGTAGATTGCCTGCAACTCACTTCTTTTAAAGCTAAAACCTTGCAATGCGCACCCTCACACATCTCGCATTCGGACAAGTGTGAATTTCCCTTGATGCGCACCCAGAAGGAAAATAATTAGGTAGCAGGGCACATGAGCTCTCTGTTTTAACGAGTCGTGCCAGGTTGCTGGTGGGAATGCTATACCAGTCTGCTCTGCCACTGGCAGTGTGTGAGTGTCCCTACGTTACTGCCTTTGTGCCAACACTGAGCATTAATTAGCTTTCTAATTTTGCCACTTAGAAGGGCAGAAGTGATCCTTCTCTCAACCTGAGCTGTAGATTATTAGCACATGATAGATCCGCAGATGGAGTCAGCGCACATCCACTCGGCCGCTCCCTCACGTCTCACACCTACTGAGCTTCGAAAACCCATCAGCTTCCAGCTGCACATCTCCCAGAGCCGCAGCTCCCTCCCCTCCCCTCCCCTCCCCTCCCCTCCCCTCCCCTCGGCACTGTGATCCAGGACTCAGTACTGCAATCGCACCAGCAATATATTCCACACCTGCTACCAAACTAATATTCTAGAAGCACAGCCCTTTGAAATGGGGCTGAGGGTGTTAAGAACAGATAGAGGTGGGCGTTTTTTAAGCTGAAACTCTAGTGCAGGGGTTAGATTTTCTTTCTAGAGGGGAATCTCTTGTCCTAATGAAATGTCAACCAAAGACATCATCCTTAGGTAAATCTCCACAAAGGACTCATGGTTTGTTGTTATTTTGTTTTGAAATCCTTTTGTTTTGTTTGAGGCAACCCCTCCTGGCCTGGAACTCACTATGCTGGGAACAAGCAAAAATATCCTAAGAACTACCATTTCATTTTCAGACTCCATTTAATCATAGGGAAAACTAAGTTCAAGGGCCCAGGGGAGCTGGGGACGTCTCAATACCTGAATAGCTTCTGTTGTAAGGAAACAGTTGTATGAGTCCAGCAATCTCAGGGACAACTTGTAAGGAGACAGTTGTCTGAGTCCAGCCATCTCAAGGACAGCTTCTCCATCTTGCTGGCAGAGTCAGCTAAGGTCATGTTCCCAGGCCCGGGAACCTACTCCTGTCCCGATTGATGGACGCTCCCTTGTTCAACCCTTTATGTCGAAATATGATTGGACAATGCTGCAGCCCACCCTAGTCCCCATTTGCTTTATGGTTTCATCTTTTTTTTTTTTTTTGGAGACAGGGTCTCTCCATGTAGCCTTGACTGTCCCGGACTCGCTTTGTAGACTACGCTGGCCTCAAACTCATAGCGATCTTCCTGCCTCTGCCTCCCGAGTGCTGGGATTAAAGGTGTGTACCACCACTCCTGGCATGGTTTCATCTTTTAAATATGCTGTACAACATCCCTTCAGGGTCGCAGTTCAGCTCCCATGTCTGTTCTGCGGCCCTGATAGATCAGTAGAGACTTGATTACAATTAATTTTTGTCATCTGCATTGACCTGGTGTTTGAGTTATATTGGATTTATGTGAACCCAACAACAACTACATAGCATAGACTAGCCTTGGATCATGGCAACTCCCTTGCTTCAGACTCCCAAGTGCTAGGATTACAGATACACCACTGTGGTCATCTGGAATTCCCTCTTTTAAGTAAAGAAAGTAGATAAACCAGATGTAATAACATATGCTTGTTAATCCTGGAACTCGGGCTGAGGTAGGAAGAGGCCATGAGTTCCAGACTACCCTGGGCCACAGAGCAAACACCGGGTCCACCTGTGCTAGGATGATGCCCTGTCCCCATGCTCCAATAAAGGAAGGAAGGATCAGGAGTTCAAGGTCATCCTCTGCTACCTAAGAAGTTCAAGCTCTAAATTACATGAGATCCTGTCTCAAAAAGCAAACAAAAACAAAGAATGGGGGTCGGGTGGAGACAGGGATGGAAAGGGATGATGATTCATCTCAAAAGTACAAAAGTGTCTCACTGAGCTCAGAAAGTAGTGCAATCTGAGAGGAGCTTTTATTGCTCAGCCTGCATGGCAAGGGCCACTGTCCCACTAATTCCTCCCTTCAATGTTGCAGATGTCACAACCAACCCAAAGAGACCAAGACCATTATCTCTTGGCCTTAAGATTATCTCACACGGCCAAACGCCTTGAGATTTTGTCACCCATAGAGGGCGCCTGTCTAAGAAAGAAACTAAGAAAGAAACAAAGCAACTTGAGTGAGAGTCAGAGGGAAGCGCTTTGTGTTGGAGCTGCTGGACAGGCTATAAGTGGTCAGATCACAGATATAACATGGACCCTGTGTGAGGGTTGCAGCTAGGAATCTTGAAGTTGGGTCTGGATGCAGAGGACGCAGGTCACTAGATTGTCACGCCAAGGTAATAAATAATGAGGTAATGTGTGGTTTGTGTCTGTGGGGACACGTGGAATTGTACCTAAAAAGGGAGGAGAGAGCCGGCTGTGATGGCACACACCTTTAATCCCAGTAAGAAGCAGAGGCAGTCAGGTCTCTGTGAGTTCAAGGCCAGCCTGGTCTACAGAGTGAGTACAGGACAACCAGAGCAACACACAGAGAAACCATGTCTAAAAAAAAAACTAAGAGAGAGAGAGAGAGAGAAGAGAAAGACAGGTGTGTGCCCTGGGCAGTGGGACAGGTGTGTGCCCTGGGCAGTGGGACAGGTGTGTGCCCTGGGCAGTAGAGAACAGACTGGAAGACAAGATTGTTTCTGTTTCACCAATTTCCTTTGCATGAGAAAACCTTGGGATGCCAAACATTACTTCTCAAATTCTGCTGGGCAGAACTCAGTCCAATGGTCACACACACACTCCTGCAAGGAAGACTAGGGAAGGAGCCCCAGAATATTCCAGGAAGTAGAAGACAGATGTCTGATAAATGTGGTGATTTGAATAGGTACGGCCCCATAGGCACATGTGTTTGAATGCTTTTTGTAGGGAGTGGTGCTTTAGGAGGTGTGGCCTTGTTGGAGGAAGTATGTCACTGGGGGCAGGCTTTACAGTCTGTTCAAGTGAGGCCTAATGTGGCACACAGTCTCCTGTTGCTGCCTGCAGATCAAGATGTAGAGCTCTCAGCTCCTTCCCCCAATACATATCTGCCTGCATGCCGCCATGTTTTCCTGCCATGATGATAATGGACTAAAGCTCTGAAACTGTAAGCCAGCCCCAATTAAATGTTTCCATTATAAGAGTTGCCGTGAAAACAAAAACAACAAAAACCAAGCTGGGTGGTGGTAGTGGTAGTGGTGGTGGTGGCGGCGGTGGCGGCGGTGGCGGCGGTGGTGGCGGCGGCGGCGGTGGCGGCGGCGGCGCAGCAGCAAGGTGGCACATGCCTTTAATCCCAGCACTCAGGAGGCAGAGGCAGATGGATCTCTGTGAGTTCAAGACCAGCCTGGTCTACAAAATGAGTCCAGGACAGTTAAGGCTACACAGAGAAACCCTGTCTCAAAAAAACCAAAAACCAACCAAACAAACAAAGAGCTGCTGTGGTCACAGTGTCTCTTCACAGAAATAGAAACTCTAAGACAGTGAAATCTAGCCACTCTGCCATCAAGGCCTTCCATTCTATCCAAGTGGCTTCAAAACCCTTTGGATTCCAGAAAAAACCAGCTTGTTCTCTGTCCACCATTTCCCCTCTTCTGGACAGCAGAATGTTCCAGCAAACCCCATATCTAGCCTGGCCACAGGAGACCTAAAACAGTGGTCTGAGCCTGCACATCAGTGAAGGGGTTCATGCTGGAAAGAGAGGCAAGCTTCCTGCTTAAAGAGAGAAAAGAAAGATAAATGGAGAGATACTCACATGGTATTTATTCCCCCAGCTATGCCAAAGAATCTACAGGATGCTAACAATCTCTAGGCTCAGACATGGAGAGGAATCCTGGCTGACCTGCAGCACCAGACACACATATATGTCCCTGTCTTAATGAGGGGAGATGAAGAAGACAGAACTGTCATTCTACACTCAAACCATACTCAAACACGCATGCGCATGCACCCTTGCTCCTCTTTCCAGCATGAACACCCTTTTACTGCTGTGCAGGCCCAGACCATGAACATGGATGAGGGTGAGCGAGTTTTAGGTCTCCTGTGCCCAGGTTAGTTATGGGGTTTGCTGGGGTGCTCTGCTGTCCAGAAGAGAGGAAATAGTGAACAGAGAACAGAGCTGGCTTTCTGGAATCCAAAGGATTTCGAAGCTGTGTGTGTGTGTGTGTGTGTGTGTGTGTGTGTGTGTGTGTGTGTGTGTGTGTTTCCACAACATTCCAAGGTCTGCTGCTGGTTCCACCCTCTGTTTGGGAGTTGTTGTAGGTGTGTTATTTATCCAAGAGTCAAAAACAATGTAAGGATGTGATAAAGGCAAAGACATTGGCATTTATACTAGTATGAACATTAGACTCTGATGAAAAAATAATACAAAGTGGGCATCGCTGTTTTCTTTATAATCACAGCACTGAAGAAACTGTGGCATGAGACCCACAACATCTGAACACTAGAGTGAGACCTTATAGTGATAATAAAGGAATAGAAGTTATGTAAACAATTCACAACAGCCAAGATATAGAGGTACCATAGCTGTCCATCAACAGATGGGTAAATAAAAATATGTGAGTGTCAAGGAGAGGGCTCAGTAGATTCTCTGAGAGCCTGGGGGCCTGATTTTGAATTCTTATGGTACCCATGTTAAGAAAGAAAGAAACAAACAAACAAACAAAAAAAAGCAGGTGGCAGTGGCAGCCACTCATGCTTTTAGATCCAGCACTCAGGAGGCAGAGGTAGGTGGATCTCTATGAGTTCGAGGCCAGCCTGGTCTAAAGAGCAGTTCCAGGACAGCCAGAGTCACACAGAGAAACCTTGCCCTGAAAAACTAGAGAGAGAGAGAGAGAGAGAGAGAGAGAGAGAGAGAGAATATGCCATACTGAAATCCATTATCTTATATTAATAAAAACAGTAAATAAAGTAAATTTAACCATATCCTTATTAGCCCAACATAATATTTATACTTATATACATTTCCTATCATGTTTACCCCCCATTATTAGAACACATTCACTGTTTAAGACTGCCATATGACTACAGTCACAGTCAAAAGCAACCTGAGGAGGCGTAGCAATTAAGTATAATGTGGCATCCCAAAGAACACAGGGCATCAGGGGAAAACTAAGGAAATTTGAATAAGGGACAGACTTAAAGAATAAGGTGTCACTGTTACCCACCACTTGCCACAGACATCACACAGAGGTTCATAACAGAGGAGGCCAGGCCTGGGCCACATGGGACTCGCTGTACTCCTCCCTGTTTTTCTGCAAATCTAAAACTGTTCTAGCAAGTCAAGTCTATTTTTAAAAAGGCCACATTATTATTCCCTCCACTGGCTGCTTTTCTAGCATTAGGCATTCATGCTGGTTCTGGTTCTGCTTTTCCACTGTTAAAAATAGTGTTCTAAGAACACCCTGTGCCTTTTAAATGTGTTCAGAACCAGAGTCAGCCTCGAGGAGACCCAAAATGGAGGTGAACTACCATGGCCACTTTTACCTCTTCCAAGCCCTAAACAACAGCAGTGCCCAGCTTGCCCCGATGCTCAGAGCATCTTCCCACAGCAGGGTTCCAGGCTCCGCCTCTACTCCCATCCCTAGAGTGAACCCTGACCTGAGGCAAAGGTATTGTGCAGTTCTCACTGAGCCTGAGAATGTCCACAGAACCATGATGTGACACCCGCTGCTGCTCCAAACAGCCCTCTTATCCGCACATGGGAGGCCAAGACAAGAGGACCGCTGGGAGTTTAAGGCCAGCCTAGGCTACATCACGAGAGCCTTGTCTCAAAAGAGAATGGGCACTCCCTATGCAAATAGCCATTTTACTCAAAGTGTTTCATGAATTCTTATTGGTGGTGAAGGTTTGCATTTCGGGGATTTTTTTCTTCTTCTTTTTTTTAAGTTTTGTTTTGGTGTTTTGTTCCTTCAAGACAGGGTTTCTCTGTGTAGCGTTGGCGATCCCAGACTCGCTTTGTATACCAGGGTGATCTCAAACTCCACCTGCCTCTGTCTCCTGGAGTGTTATGCCCTGCTGAGAGTTTGCATTTTTTTGTTTGTTTCCTTGGTTGGTTTTCTGAAACAGGGTGTCCTAGACTCACTTTGTAGACCAGGCTAGCTGCCATAGACCGGCCCAGTTGGGTATAGGTTATTGGAAACGGGAATTCTCGAAGTGTCAGTGGACAAAGATAAGGCAAAATGACACTCAGATTCAAACTTTACCTCGGGGTTTGTCTCTGTTTGTCGCTTCGCCTTATCTTTGTCCACCGACGCTTCGAGAACTCCCGTTCCCAAAGACCTATATCCAACTGAGCCGATCTGTGACAGCTAGCCTCAAACTCACATGGATTTGCCTGCCTCTGCCTCCCCAGTGCTGGGATTTCAGACGTGTGCCACTGGGCCTGGTGTTTTTAAAATGAGGCTGGCTTCATCTTCTGCTTGAGCACTTTTCTCCAGACAATTTCCTCTCTGTGACATAGAGGCCAGGATCTATACAACATGCATTTTTTGGTTCAGGATGTATCAAGAATGAAAACAAAAAACCAAAAAACCAAATCTCTGATCCAAAGCCAACCTGGCCTATAGAGAGAGTTTTAGAACAGCCAGGGCTACACAGAGAAACCCTGTCCTGAAAAACCAAAAAGAAAAGAAAAGTAGGAAGAATGTTGGTAAATTAACCTGGATGCTGGTAACATGCACAACTCAGTCCCAGATTTGGCTCTGATAGTTTTCTCAAGGCAGAAGAAACTGGCTTCATCTCCCAAAGCAGGAAATCTTTCATCCAGAACACTCTGTCATTCAAGCAACTGAGACCACATTTCGAGATTCCAGGAGCAAACTGACAAGATCAAGACCGAAAGGTCAGCCTAAAATCAAAGCATTGAATAGCCAGAGAGTGACCACATGCACTCCAGGAAGCTGAGACTGGCCAAGGACCTTAAACATTTGGGGAGACTTGGAAAAGGATTCCAAAAAGTTAACATGAGAGGAACACTTGCAACATAATAAACTTAAGCTTTCATCAATCAGCCTGAATTATGTCAATTAAACCCCAGAATATAAACCTAACTGGACTTGGAGGGGCTTGGGAGGTGGTTCAAATAGTCAGATCCTTTCCTAGTGTACAAGAGGCCTGGCTTTGATACCCAGCACCATAAAAACTGGTAGTGGGTATGGTGATGCCAATACTGTGAGGCCCAATACTGTGAGGTAGAGGCAAGGAGGGCAGGAATTCAAGGCCATTCTCAGCTACATAGGCCTTGTTACACACACACACACACACACACACACACACACACACACACACACACACACACCCCAGAACTATAATTATCTTGAAGAAGAAAAAGAAATCTTTCACAGATATCTGTCAGCTGGGCATACTGGTTCAGAACTGTAAAGCAAGAAACTTGCAGAGGTAAGGCAGGAGGATTGTTACAAGTTGGCAGCCAATCTAAGCTACATAGTGACAACTTCAAGGCCAATGCTAGCTGGGACGCAGAGAGAGACCCAGTCTCAAGTGAGTGAATGAATCAACAACAAAAACTATTTATGAAGGTAAGAGAGTACTGGTAGGTGGCCAGGTATTTGTAAACAGCTAGGGTAGTTTTGCAGGGAAGGTTGCATCAGAAGATGAGAAAATGTAAAAAAGAAAAGATGTATTAGATGGACCAGGGTAGGAAAGTAACCTTCTGTATTAGAATGAAGGAGGGAGCTAAAGCTTAAGTAATAGAAATAAAAGGCAGAAAACCAGGGGCCTGGGAAGAAGGCTCGAGGTTAAGAGCACCCGCTGCTCTTACAGAGGAATTGGATTCAGTTCCCAGCACCTGTGTAATGTCTGTTCTCCAGTTCCAGGGGCCTGATAACCCTTTTCTGGCCCCCTTAGACATGAGGCACACATGTGGTACACGAACATACATACAGGCAAAACACTCATAAACATAAACATTAAATGTATGAGTAAATTCATGTTTTTGTCGGCAGGTCATTAAGTCCCCCCGACCCCACGCCCCTAAGAGTGGGTCATGAAATCATTTGCAGCAGCTGTGTCAGGCTGGCGGAGCTCAAACAGGGGCAATGCCAGTTAAGGTAAAAGAAGCTGACAAGAGTATCAGAGAGAACAGTAGTTATGGGGGAGATGTCAGAAAGTAAAAATAGACTCTTTATAAGAAGATAAAGAGTAAGAATTATGTAAAATAGGTGAGGGAATAAAAAGAAAATAGAAAGACAGGAAAGTTTATCTAAGTTCAATGATGTCTTAAAAATAAGTAGACACGGAGCTGAAGAGAGAACTCAGTGGTTTATAGCACCTGCCATGTTTACAGCTGACTAGATTCAGTCAGTTCCCAGCATCCATGCCTGGCAGCTCTCAACTGCCCTTTGCTGCAGGATATTTGATCCCATTGTGAACCCTGAGGTTGTGAACTGCAAAAACCTCTTTCTAGTTGTCAAGTGGCTCAGCCCTAGCACACACCTTTAACACCAAGAGCTTTCCGTTTACTGGAAACAAGCACTTGTGGTTTTGGCTCAGCCGTATAGCACATTTAAGCCAAAAACTGAGTAATGTCAACCCTAGGTCAAGAGGCAGAGCAAGAAACCAGCTGACAGGGATTCAGCAGAAAGGAGAGACATTGAGAGAAGGGTATTTAAGACACCGATGGAGAAGAAGAAAGGGCCTTTGGGGTTTTTGATGGTTTTGTTTGGTTTAAAGGTGTTGGGGGAGGGGGGAGTAGACTCCAAGGACTGCCCGTTCCAACTGGAGACTTCATGGAGAAACAAAACTTGGTGCTTATACGGTGGTGACAGGCAGACGGCAGTGCTCCTGCCCAGCTGGAACAAGAGTACACATCATTACCCTGGAGGCCTCCCCGTGGACAGAAGTTAGGAAGGAGGACCTTGGTGCTTGCAGAGCAGAACTCAGCCCCCGCCCCCACTGACAGGGCTGCCTGCATCAGTCAGCAGGCCTGAGTATGACCCCCTAGGGCGTGTGTGATCTGGATTACAGCTCACGCTCCCCTCCCTTAAGGATTCTATGCCTTGGTACCTTCAGGATGAATCCCACTAGACACTTCAGCCCTACACATTTAGCCTTTCTTCCCTCTCCTTCCCTAGCGCCAATTTACATCCAGCTTATACAGCGCCTTTCCGGTTCCGTTTTCCATGGGAGGCCAAGGTCTGAGGGATGTTTTGGATCCTTACGTCTTTCCCAGGTACTCTGCATCCTTTTGCTTTCAAGAGGCTTCTTTCTTTGTAGTTGTCTCAAAAGGTAGCTGCCCTCCCTCACTTGGCCTAGGGCCTTAGAGATGTCTTTTTGTTTGTTTGTTTGTTTTTTGAGACAGGGTTTCTCTGTGTAGCCTTGGCTGTCCTGAACTCACTTTGTAGACCATTCCGGCCTCGAACTCACCGCGATCCGCCTGCCTCTGCCTCCCGAGTGCTGGGATTAAAGGCGTGCGCCACCACGCCCAGCTTAGAGATGTCTTTGTCCATGCTCCTTGTCCCTCACTGCTGACCCCAAATGGTCCTCTCCTTCATATGACAAGATTTTTATTATGTCTAACACCCATGCCTATAGGCATCTGTCCTCACCTGCCCTATGCTTCGAAAATTCCAACTACTGGGCTAGGATAAAGCTCAGTTGACAGAGTGCTTGGCAAGCATGCACCGAGCCCTGGGTTTGATATCCAAAACTACATAAAATGGGCGTGGTGACTCATGTTTATAATCTCAGCACTCAGGAGGTAGAGACAGGAGGATAAAAAGGTCAAGTTCTTTCTTAGATGTATAGTGAATTTGAAGCCATTTTGGGCTGGCTACATGAAGGGGAGGAGAAACTGACCAGTGGCGGCACAGACTTCCAATCCCAGCATTTAGGAGGCGGAGGTAGGATGATCTGATCTCTGTGCTTAAGGGTCCACTTTCACCCTTCCATACTGGAGTTTTCTTTTCTTTTTTATTTATTTATTTGTTTTGGTTTTTTGGTTTTGTTTTGTTTTGGGTTTTTTTGAGACAGGGTTTCTCCGTGTATGTAGTCTTGGCTGTCCTGAACTTACTTTGCAGACCAGGCTGGCCTTGAACTCACGGAGGCCTCTGCCTCTTCCTCGGCCTCCCGAGTGCCGGGATTAAAGGCAATGCGCCACCCGGCCCATACTGGATCTTAAGCAAGCACATGCCCAGTTGCACTTAGTATCTTAAAAAGGAGGACTAAAACATCAAGTTACCACAATCCTAGAGCTAGTAAGAGTTGGCAGTCATTTTTTTTTTTTTGAGACAGGGTTTCAGGTAGCCCAGGCTAACCCCAATATAGCTGAGGATAATCTTAAACTTCTGATCCTCCTACCTCTACCTCCCAGGTGCTGGAATTGTAGGCAATGCACCGTCATTCCAGGGTCTATGCAACTCTGGGGAAGCACTATTAGTGGAGCTACTCGGTCAGCCCAGAGCTGGTGGTCATTGGTATCCAGGGCCATAGTCGGTATTTATCGTCTCCCTCATCGACCAGCCGTTCTAGGCTTGGTGACAACTTTGGTTGACCTGGGTTTCTGGCCTAGTGAGACAATCCAGACCTTAAGCCCTCTTGCCTTGCTCTTGTGTAAGCATAGTCATTACAACTCTCACTTCTCACTGCCAAGAGTTAGCCCCTGCATTTCATTTCAAAAATAGTCTTTCTGTGTCATGAGAGGACAGCCGTTATCACTCATGAGGAGCGCCAGCTACCCCTTCCAGCACCCAAGTGGCTTTCGTTGTTGGCTGACGCCCGTCATGAGGAACCTTATCAGATAGAAAGTCACTGGAAACATAAATTCCACAAGGGGGTCATTGAGGAGCACGGCAGTCAAGGGCAGTAGTTCCACAAACCTGTGGTTGCCAAGGCCTCTTTATTGTAGGTATTTGGGGGAGACAAAACCGTCTCACTGAATACCACAGCAGTAGTGCACCCCAAGGAAACTGCAAAGATTGGTACCATCGCCAGAGTTTGAAAGATGCGTGCTAATTATTTCGCCACGCTCTTATTTCATTTGCCCTTTTGGCAGATGAAAAGGCTTGATGAGTTTTGAAGAAAGACACAGATCACTATCAACGTAATTGGAAAGGGAATCCAATTACAGCTGCAACCTCGGTGCGGTGTCTTTATTGGAGCTAATCAATACTGCCTCTGGCATCTGGGAAATGTTTCCTTTTCAACCTAAAAGCAGACTGCTTTCATGTGGCATGACAGCTGTATTCCTTCACTAATTTACCTCAGGGCTAAGTCAGCCTTCAATTTCCAGCATCTTGTAGCAAAGATGGAGCCTCAGATGTCTTGATCGCCTATAGAACACAAGGCTGGCTCATTTTATTGATGTCATTATGCTTATTGGACCTGATGAGACATATCAGGTATTTCAGGCACTTTGGTAGAACACATGCATTCTGGGAGATGAGAGATAAACCCTAACAACTCAAAAATTTGGCATATTGAAGTTCCCTTCGACAGCTGAAGGAGTCCAAGGCCTGGGACGTGTTGAAATTCAGCTTAGAAAATGAAAGGCAGGTTGTTTTACTGTGCATTGCCCATTGTGAGCAAAGAGGCTCACAGCCTGTTAGACCTGTTAGGATTTAGGACAAAATGCACACACACACACACACACACACACACACACACACACACACACACACACAGCCCTGAGACTGGCTGAGACATGTGCATCCTACATGCCTAATACATTCATAGTTTTAAGACTGTATAATGCTTGTAAAAAATTATATGTTTTCAAAATAAAACAACTGGACACTGATGCTGGATCAAACCTGACAGGATTCATTCCTCCAACATGCTTAGACGCTGACATCCTGCATCCTTCATGTTCCAGCCCCAAGTGCTTTGGTTGCTGTTCCTCATCAGAGAAAGACAGCTTCAAAGAACGCTCCTGATCCAAATTGGTCCAGCATTTCAGACTGTCCCACACAGGACTAATATTAAGACTAAAATTTCTCAACCTGAAGAGACTGGACCACAAATACTGTTCCCAGCTTGTTTAACCATTTTTTTTTTTTAATTTGGGCCCCCTACAGGTATTCTCTATCCCAAATCAGCCTAAAGAAACTTTAAGAAAAAGATGCCCCATTTCCCTTAAGGGGGGTTGGGTAGGTTTTTGGTTGCTTTCTTGGGCTATAGATGTATATTGTCATTAAGAGATATAGAGATAGGGGTTATAAAGAAAGAAAGAGGAGTATAGAGATATGTAGGGGTGATAGGACAAAAAGTAGATTATTAAAATCTACTTCTCAACTTAAGGCCTTAATTGTTACTCATTACTAAGGTTAATTTTAATTCATTGATATAGAATTTTGTGTATTGTACGAAGTAAGTTTACTTTTGATACATTGAAATAGAATTCAAATTTAATATTATTCTTCACACATTATATTTCTACTCTGATATGATGTATTGCACATATACAACTCAATTCATATATGGTCGCTATTGTAGGCTGTTTAGGATAATTAACTAATACAAGCCAATTGTTGATCAATTCATGGTCATGTCAAGCATAAGAATATACGTGCTAGGTTTAACAGATATGATTCTATAGATAGATATGGTAAAATAGTTAGATACGGTCTTCAAAAACCTGAGACCTATAGAATATGGCATTTTAAAATGTTTTTATTATTTTAAGGATTCTTTAACAATAAGACAGGTTAATTCCTGGCAGCACCCAGCCTAGCACAAAGAAGATGATGAGTATTGAAGACCCTTTTTGTGGAAATGGCTTCGAGTGTGGCAGAAATGTCCTTGTTTCTCTCACAGACAAAATTCTGCCTAAAATGGACAAGCTTAAACGCAGGCAGAGTTGACAGCCAGTCTCTGCC
This sequence comes from Acomys minous, assembly GCF_964271855.1. NCBI lineage: Eukaryota > Metazoa > Chordata > Mammalia > Rodentia > Muridae > Acomys > Acomys minous. Next base: position 133,887,373 of record NC_140484.1, read on the forward strand.
AAGACAGGGTAAGTAAGTCCTCAATGGTTCCTGCTTCACAAATATGTCTGTTAGATATGCTGGGCCCGAAGGCTGAATATGAAGCTCCAACGTCATAGAGAGTTTTGGGTGTCTGTTCAGGCAGTAAACTGTCTCTGTCATTTTTTTTCATTTTGGAAGCTGCTAACCTACACTTCCTGTTTACTCAGGTAGTTAAATTTATTCCTTCTCAAGTCTCTGATGGGGTTGAAGACCAGTTAGTTTTAAATTTAAGCTTAGTTGTTTAGGAGTTAAGATACTTAGCCGGGCGTGGTGGCGCACGCCTTTAGTCCCAGCACTCGGGAGGCAGAGGCAGGTGGATCGCTGTGAGTTCGAGGCCAGCCTGGTCTACAAAGTGAGTCCAGGACAGCCAAGGCTACACAGAGAGACCCTGTCTCGAAAAACCAAAAAAAAAAAAAAAAAAAGATACTTTTACGTCCAGATATAAGCTTTAATAGATATTGATTCAGTTCAGAACTTTAGACTCACCGAGATAGACTAGATACTATTTTCTGCAAGGCTGCCAAATACCTTTTAATTAAACATTATGTATGTAAGTCTGACCTATTAGTTTTTATAGTTTTTCATAATTGTACTTACTGTATATATTTTTTTAAATGGCCTTTTTAGTTTAAACAGAAAAGGGGAATTGTTGGGGGATGGTCTAATGTATTTTGATGCTAATTACTGCTTGCTGTCTCTGTGACCCACCTTTTGATTAATAAAAAGTCATCCCACCTGGGCAGGTCAGAGGAGATAGAGGTGTGGCTAAAGGTCTCAAAGGGGAGAAAGAGACCACTATGAAAAAGAAGGAGAAAGAGCGGAGGAGGAGGAGAAGGCCACCATGGGTTAGATGGAGGAGAAGCACAGGCTGGCATGGATGGGGATTCACCCCAGATGAAGGACAGTAGCAAGTATCTGGGATTATGGATGGGAGGTAGCTTGATAGAAATTGGTAGAAACACATGGCATGGGATTGAGGCAGGGATCCCATACCTGCCCCACTATGGGAGGTAGTTTAGAGGATTAATATAGGCCCTACCCCAGGTTAACTAAGGCTATTTTAAAATATAACAAGTGTCAGTGTTTAAATTGATTGCTAGCCGGGCCTACTGATAATGCAGAACATTTAAAAACAATACACGCCAGTTGAGTATGTTGCATCGACCCATAAGCCTTGACGTTTTGCTTGAAGCCCACAGCAAGAAAAGTCTCTGAAGCAAATCTAAGTTGCTCAAGGCACCCTGCTGTCTAGTATGAGAAGTGTCAGGGAACAGAGAGAAAAAGTGGGGGGTGGGGGTGGGCAGGAAGGCTGCCTGACCGCTCACTGAGGAATCCCGAGCAGACCTTAGAAATCTACAGTGAATCAGGCGTGGTGGCGCACGCCTTTAATCCCAGCACTCGGGAGGCAGAGGCAGGTGGATCGCTGTGAGTCTGAGGCCAGCCTGGTCTACAAAGAGAGTTCCAGGACAGCAAGGTCTATTACACAGAGAAACCCTGTCTGGAAAAACCAAAATAAGTAAATAAATAGGTAAGTAGGTAAATAAATAAATAAATAAATAAATCTACAGTGGACCTTGGTTGTAGATATTTGCACCGTGTGCAAGATGTGCAAGCAGGTGCCTGGAGTGGCCAGAAGAGGGTTTTGGAGCCTCTGGAACTGGAGTTACAGGTGGTTTGATCCAACCAACGCAGATGCTGGGAACTGAACCTGGGTCCTCCACAAGAGCAGCAAGTGCTCTTAACCACTGAGCAATCGTTCTAGCTCAGTGGATCATGAAACTTTCCTTAAGTGATAGTGCCGGCCGTGGGATGCTGTCCATATGAGTTGAAATAAAAAGCATTAAAAAAAGATCAAGTGACCCAGGCATAGTGGTACATGCCTTAAACCCCAGCTAAGGCTACACAACTACACAAAGAAACTCTGTCTCCAAAAACCAAAATCAAAACAAACAAACAAACAAACAAAAAACCCAAACTAAAAACCAAAAGCAAACAAAAACACCCAACCAATCAACAGACAAAAATTAACAAGTACTAAGGTAATGACTAAAGTCCAAGAGAAACTAAGCAGTTTGACACAGAGCACCTCAGACTCTGATAGTCAGTCTTTCCACCACTGGGCTATCTATCTATCTATCTATCTATCTATCTATCTATCTATCTATCTATCTATCTATATCTAGCTAGATTTTATATATATATAAATATATATATATATTGTGTGTATATATATTCAACAGGGTCTCACTATATAGTACAGGCTGAGAGAGAACTTTCTGTGTAGACCAGGGTAGCCATGAATGCAAAAAGACACCCCTGCCTTTGCCTCCCAAGCACTGGGATTAACAGCAGTGCCATCATGCTAGGCTAGCCTCTTCTTTTTAATTTCATATCCACTCTAGGAAATCCAGCCTGTTAAAGATGGTATCTATCTACAACTTCTAAAAGAACCTTAACACATAGAGATTACTGAACCAAGCTGTGGGGATGGAGAAATGGCTCAGTGCTTAAGAGCTCTGGCTTCTTGTGTAGAGGATCTAGGTTTAATTCCCAGGACCCACATGGTGGTTCACAGCCATCCATAACTCCATTCCCAAGGGCTCCAACACCTTCTTCTGGCATTCTTGGACACAAGGCACACCTGTGATACATACATGCAGGCAAAACACTCATACACATGAAATAAAAATAAATAAACCTTTAAGAAAAAGAACCAATGCAGTCATACAAAATTGTTTTCTCCAAAGTCCACCCTCCCCTGAAAGCTACATGTATGAATCAAGAAGGACTACCAGCAGTTCTGGACTATACGGTAGGTACCAGGCTAGCCAAGGCTACAGAGCAAGACCCTGTGCAAAACAAAAACAAAAACAAACAAACAAACAAACAAAAAACAACAAACCAAAGACATTTCTAAATTACTGGTTGTTCTCCAGAGCTTAAAGATCTCTCTTATAGACTTGATACCCTATGAGCATATACAAGGGGAGGAAGTCTCCCTCAGGAACAGTCATAGGGGAGGGGAATAAGGGGAAAATGGGAGGGAGGGAAGAATGGGAGGATACAAGGGATGGGATAACCATTGAGATGTAACAAGAATAAATTAATTTAAAAAAAAGATCTCTCTTATCTGGCTATCTTCCTTCCCTTCTCTAAAGTCCCCCATGTCCACCCTCTTAGATTTGTAGGCTTGCAATAGGCCGCTAGACCTTAGCACACCTGATGCCTTGGTGCAAGTACCATTCAGGCCTTGGAACCCAGCACATAGGTAGCAACATGTGCCAAAACAAGAACAAAGACCTGATCCATCCAAGTCCGTAGCTCTGGGAAAGTCCCCAGATGTACTAGCCTTGCCTACTAACCTTGCTTTTTGGCTTCTATATTTCTGTTTCTGGCTAACTGTTCTTCCTAACTCAGGAGTGTCAACTGAAGGTGTGTGTTTTGTGCTTGAAAGTTTACCCTGAGAAAGGCTCAGAACTGAATTTTGGTCCTGAAAACCTGCTATAATCACCAGCTGGACAATAGAGACTTAGTGGCCTTCTCTTAGATACCCCACCAGAGGCTCTGCATGTCTAGTATTTTATTTATTTATTTATTTATTTATTTATTTATTGAGACAGGGTTTCTTTGTGTAGCCCTGGCTATCCTGGACTCCCTTTATAGACTGGACCGGCCTTGATCCTCCTGCCTCTACCTCCCAAATGCTGGGATTAAAGGCATGTGCCATCATGCCCGGCCATGTTTTTTAGTATTTTTTAAAATGTTAGTAATACCAGCACAGTGATTCAGGGGGATAACAGAATCCAACAGAACAACATTTAGAGACCAAGATTTACCCAGAGTGTTGTGGTGGATGGAGACCGACAGGGCACCACTTACACATGGAGGCATTTCATAGAATGGTAAAGATACAGGGTGAAGGATGAGAAAGCAACAACTGAGAGACAGACTGTGAAACATTCCTTCTTAAAAAGCTCTACTACAACAGAGCCTCTAGCAAAGGCAGCCCGCACTAGAGCAGTGACCCCATTGACACCCTCTTACTGTCCTCTGAACCCAGCACCCTACTTTTTAATTATGTAGCTCCCCTCTAGACTAATCTGGGAGGCAAGATCTCTTTCTGCTTCATTGTCCTTGTATCGGCTCCCGTCTCCTGGCAACCAACACAGTAGCCAGCACAGAGTGCACTGGACAATTGATCAATGAAGGACCAGTGTGCAGGATTTTGGTAGTCATGGTGATATACTCCTCAGATCCTCCTGATCAAGGACTGGCTGCCCACAGAGAGTGTAGACCAGTGACAAAGTAAATGCCAGCTCTTTCAGTAGATGCCTGAGCAGCTCTTACTGGTGATTGAGCTAGGTGGGGGAGAAGGGAGAAGGGAGAGCCAGCAACGCGTCCAAAGACTACATCATTTCCGGTCTAACCTGGACCATTCTAACAGCTGTGGGTGTCATTGTCTTCCTTTGCCCAACCTGACTTCTTCCCTCTTCTCTTCCTAGATGAAATCCATGATATTTGCTGTCAACTAGCTTGGACTAAGTGCCTAGATTAGGAAATCCCGCCTTAGCAGGTGGCACTGGTGATGGTATTTTCAGAGATGATTAGATTGTCAAGATTCTGACCTAATGAAGGGATTAGCCCCTTGCTGGAGTCATAATACAGTGATGTTCCTGGGAATTGGTGGAAGCTAAGAACTAGAGCCCTAATTAGAGAAGGTAGGTGATTATTGGCATGCCCTGAGATGTCCTTGTAGACTCCTCTCTCTACTTTTTGTCTGCCCTCAGGCAAACAGCTTTCCTTGGGCACACGCTGCTACTACTGTGATGTTTTTGCCCAAGTATGTGGTCCAAGAGACCAATGACTGAATCCTCTACAACCATCAGTACAAACTGGAGAGATGGCTCAGTGGTTAAGGGCGCCGCCTGCTCTTCCAGAGGTCCTGAGTTCAATTCCCAGCAACCACATGGTGGCTCACAACCATCTATAATGTAATCTGATACTCTCTTCTGCAGATAAGCACTCATAGGCAATAAGTAAAATTAAATAAATAAAGTTTATTATTATTACTGTTACTACTACTACTACTATTACTACTACTATTGTGCATGATTAGAGAAAGAGCAATACAAAAACAGAGACACTGCACACACATGTGGTGGTCAGAGGCCAACTGTCAAGACTCAGTTCTTTCCTTCTGCCAAATTAGGCGAGAGAACTTAGGCAAGTGCTCTTGCTCGCTGAGCCCTCTCGCTTGTTTTAGATGCGTTGAGCAGCAGGCACAGGCCCAGAGAGCAGAGCAAGATGTTCATGGTAGAGTAAGAGGATGCACTGGGTTCAATACCCAAAGTCCATTAGCAGGAAACTTGCTGAGAGAACCTAAGAAGCTGCCTGACCTGCTGAGCTGAGCTTCTTTTCTTACCCTTTGGTCTCTCTACACTTGGGGGTCAAGGAACACATGGGGTTCTCTATAGGATACTTCCTTCCGGGAGGCCTTTCCTACCACTCAGCCTCTGTGGTCTCCCAGAGAAATCTGAGCTGTCTCCATGGTTTTTTTGTTGTTGTTGTTTTGTTTTTTAATGGTTTTTTGAGACAGGGTTTCTCTGTGTAGCCTTGACTGTCCCGGACTCACTTTGTAGACCAGGCTGGCCTTGAACTCACAGCGATCCACCTGCCTCTGCCTCCCGAGTGCTGGGATTAAAGCCGTGCGCCACCACGACTCTTAATGTTGCCTGTAAATCAGGCTGAATATTATTAAAGCTTTGTAAGTTTGTTTGTTTGTTTGTTTGTTTGTTTGTTTTGAGACAAGGTCTCTCTGGGCTGGAGAGATGGCTCAGTGGTTAAGAGCACCGCCTGCTCTTTCAAAGGTCCTGAGTTCAATTCCCAGCAACCACATGGTGCATCACAACCATCTATAATGTAATCTGATGCCCTCTTCTGGCCTGTAGGTGTACATGCAGACAGAACACTGTATACATAATAAATTAATAAATCTTTTAAAAGAGAGAGAGAGAGAGACAAGGTCTCTCTACATAGCCCTGACTGCCCTGGAAACTCACTAGACAAGGCTGGTCTCAAACTCACAGGGATGGCCCTACCTCCTCCTTGGGAGCACTGGGATTAAAGGCATGTGCCACTATAGCCTGAAAAAACCTTGTAAGTTTTTAGGTAGGCAAAGTCTAAGATGGACAATCAGTGTATATTGAGAGAGGCATGGATCAGAGTGGAGGGGACAAAATTCTGATTAATTTTAGAGATATTCAGCTGCATTAACATAAAAGGCCACAAGATGTCAGTGTTTCCACACAAAGAAAAAAAATGATTGCCAGTTTGGATTTCCTCTCTGATGTTAAAAACATGAGCAGTGAATATTGACACGAAAGCAACAGAGCCTGTTTACCTAGAGAGGATAGAAAGATTAAATTAGATAGATAGATAGATAGATAGATAGATAGATAGATAGATAGACAGACAGATAGATAACATATCTATTATATAATCTATCTATCCATCTATTTTATATATATACTATGCATAATAGATTATGTCTATTATCTATCTATCTATCTATCTATCTATCTATCTATCTATCTATCTATCTATCTATCTATCTTGTCATCCCAATGCTCCAGCTGCACTGTGCCCATTACAAGGGCAACTATTTTTATCTGGCACAGTGTAATCCTAACATTTTGGAGGTAGAGACAGGAGCATCAGGAGTTCAAGGTCATTCTCAACTCTATAGACAATGCAAAGCCAGTCTGGGCTACACAGAAATGCTATTTTTAAAATATCAGCTCTCAGGCTGGAGAGATGGCTCAGTAGTTAAGAGTGCCCCCTGCTCTTCCAAAGGTCCTGAGTTCAATTCCCAGCAACCACATGGTGGCTCACAACCGTCTGTAATGTGATCTGATGCCCTTTTCTGGCCTACAGGTGTACATGCAGGCAGAGCACTGTATACATAATAATAAATAAATAAAATAAATCTTTGAGCCGGGCGTGGTGGCGCACGCCTTTAATCCCAGCACTCGGGAGGCAGAGGTGGGCGGATCGCTGTGAGTTCGAGGCCAGCCTGGTCTACAAAGTGAGTCCAGGACAGCCAAGGCTAACACAGAGAGACCCTGTCTCGAAAAACCAAAAAAAAAAAATAAAATAAAATATCAGCTCTCTCCGGGCGAGGTGGCGCACGCCTTTAATCCCAGCACTCGGGAGGCAGAGGCGGGCGGATCGCTGTAAGTTCGAGGCCAGCCTGGTCTACAAAGTGAGTCCAGGACGGCCAAGGCTAACACAGAGAGACCCCGTCTCAAAAAACAAAAAAACAAAAAACAAAAAAACAAACAAACAAAAAAAAATCAGCTCTCTTTCCTTTCTGCCGCCGCCATGCCAGCCAGACTGAGGAAGACGTGGAAACTCCAGGGCACGTAAGTAAGCCACAGTGACGGCTGCATCGGTGAGCACCACAAGCACCCTGTAGGCCACGGGAATGCTGGAGGCATGCATCACCACGGGCTCAACTTCAACAAATATCATCCTGGTGTCTTTGGGAATTTTGGTGTGAGGCGTTACCACTTAGAGAGGAGCCAGAGCTTCTGCCCAACTGTCAACCTGGATAAGCCGTGGACCCTGGTCAGTGAGCACATGCTCAATGCTGTAAAAAACCAAGATGGAGCTGCTCTCATCACTGATGTTGTGCAATCTGGTTACTACAAAGTTCTAGGGAAGGGCAAGCTCCCTAAGTGAAAGGCAAATTCTTTAGCAGAAGATTTTGGGTGTTGGAGGTGCCTGTGCCCTGGTGGCTTAAAGCTGCCTGGGGAGGTTAATTAGATGCTAACATTAACCTATATATATATGATATACCTATATAATATATAACCTATATAATATATATATGTATATATCAAACCCACTGTCTGTCTGTTCCACTCCATTGTATCTTAATGTATTTAAACCAATCTCCCTGCTAACAGACAGCAGACAGCAGACTATTTTAAATATTTTATTATTAAAAATATTTTAAAACGAGCTGAGTATAGTGACACACACCTTTAGTCTTAGCACTCAGGAGGGAGAGGCAGGCAAATCTCTCTGAGTTGGAGGCCAGTCTAGTCTACATAGTGAGTTCTAGGACAACCAGGACTACATAGTGAGACCCTGTCTTGGAAAAAAAGAAAAGAAAAGTTTTGTTTTTTTTTTAAGGGGCTGGAGAGATGGCTCAGAGGTTAAGAGCACTGACTGCTCTTCCAGAGGTCCTGAGTTCAAGTTTCAGCAACCACATGGTAGCTCACAAGCATCTATAATGGGATCTGATGCCCTCTTCTGGCCTGCAGGTGGGCATGCAGGCAGAGCACTGGATACAAAATAAATAAATAAATAGATCTTTTTAAAAAATGTTTTTTGATTCCTTATTTTATGGATGTGCTGCTAGTGCAATTATAATCTAAATTCCAACATTTTGCTATGGTGACTCAGCCTACCCCACTGAGCTCCTTTCTTTTACACCCTCACCAGCGAGTGTCTTTTTCTTCACATGCTTGCTACCCAATTACTCTATACATATAAAGTATTCTTACACATAAGTACGTGCAGCTATTATAGCAGGCCCCCAGACCTTAGGGGACCCCCAAGATCAGCACCCTGTGCCAAAATGAAAACAAAGACCTAATCCATCGAAACTCCTAGTTCCAGAAAGGTCTTTAAACATACTAACCTTTCCTTTTGGCTTTCGTAGTTCTGTTTCTGGTTATCTGTTCTTGTTTACTGAAATAAGTCAACCCAGGATATACATTTTTGTGCTTAAAAGCTCACCCTGAGAAAAGCTTGATGCCACACTGGGGTCCCGAACACCCAATGTACTCGCCGGCTGGCTAATAAAGACTTTTTAATGGCTTAAATATCTCAGTAGCCTTCTCTGGTGGAGACCCCACAATAGCAAAATATATACAATATGCATTTACCAATATGAAAAGTGAACTATGTCACATTTTTATGGTTTTTGAAATAGAACTCATTTCATACAGTAAATTTCACATTTAAGGCTTACAGAGACGACTCAGTGGCTCAGTGGTTAAGACCACTTGCTGCTTTTACAGAGGACCCAGGTTCTATACTTGGTACATGGTGGCTCATGACTGCATGTAACCATCTCCAGGGGATCTGATACCCTTTTCCAGCCTCTGGATCTCACTTCACACACCCACATAGGTACATGTAATCAAAAATAAATTTCAAAGTCATTTTAAAATAAAAATTTCACATTTAAAGTGTAAGTTTTGAAGCCAGTGAGATGACTCAGCAGGTGTGCATGCCTGAGAGCTTAAGATCAATACCCAGAGCTGAGGAGGTAGCAGGAGAGAACCAGTTCCTCTGAACTCCACATGCACACGGAGCACATGTACACCTGTACTCAAAGGCAGGCGCACACGCACACACACGTCTTTTGAGACAAGGTCTCTCTGAGTAGCTCTGGCTATCCTGGAACTCACTAGGTAGACCAGACGGACCTCAAACTTAGAGATCTGCTTGCCAAGTGCTGTGATTAAAGGCGTGCCCAGCCCTGGACATCTTTTTAAAAAGCAATACCAACCCAAAATAAAGGTAGAGGAGGGGTGCAAGTAAGTTACTTATCAGGGCTCCATCGAAGATATAATTTTGTTTAAACATTGGTGAGAAATTTTTGTTGTGTTTCAACTAGGGAAGTGCTCCTAGGGTTCCAGTATTTTGATATTTGATATTTTACACAGAGGAGACTGACCTAGACCAAAAACCTGACCTTGACCTAAACCTTGAAGTCTGGTCCTCCCAAAAGCGGGGATTAAAGTTCTGTGTCCATACACACACCGGGCTCTGGAATGTTGAATCCTAATTGCCACGCCCCACTGTTTTCCCTTTTTGCCACGCCCCTCTGCCCGAACTTCATTTCCCAACATTCTTTTAACTCCGCTAAGTCAGAGGTCATTGTGACGTCATCTCACAGCCCTCAGGGAAATGTAGTTTATTCATTCTCCAGCTAGGGAAAGATCTGGGGCCGTGGACTACCACTCCCGTGAGGTAGTGCGCAGTCCCACCCCATAAGCGGCGTCTTCGAACACGCCGCGGCAGCCATGTTGATCGTGGCTAGCTCAGGGGCCGGCACCAGCAGGTTATAGAAAGCAGGTGTCAAGATGTTGTCCGTGGTGTTGAGGAGAACCACGTCAGCGCCGCAGCTTTTCCTAGGGATATTCAAGTCTCCATCTCTCCGAAGCCGGGGAAGTGCTTACAGCCGGAGCATATCCACCGGAGACTGCGGGGAGCCGCAGCGGCTGAGAGCTGCCACCTGGGTGCGCCCGGGAGCATCTTCTATCTTGTTTCCCGGACGGGGGGCAGCCACCGGAGGGCGCCGTGGAGAACGCACGGAGATCCCATGCCTGGCTGCCGCCTCGTGGGGACGCGGTTCTAACCCCGGACAGGACAGCTGGGATGGAGTCCCCAACAAGGCGGGACTGGGCATGTGGGCCTTGGCCTCGGCGCTGGTGGTTCATTGCTACAGCAAGAATCCGTCCAACAAGGGTAAGTATGGGACCAGGCTGGGTTCAAGGGAGAGGTGTGGGTGGATCTTGACTCCTTTGGAGGATTGAAGGTGTTTATGAAGTTAGACTCACAAAACCTTACTTAGAGAGACACAGTTAACATTTGCTGGCAGGGGCAGCATGTTGCCCTGGAAAGCTTGAAGTTACATAATTTCCCATTTTAGGTCTAGACCCTTCTTTGGGCATCAGCTTGTGTAAATGTATAGTTGGGGACATTGGACTGCCTAATTACAGCCTGGGTCCTTTTATAGACTGGTCCATTAGTCTTTAACGAGGACTCCAGGAAGCCCCGATAGCTTTAGGGACAGCCTCTACATAGGCCCAAGGGAGGAGTACACTTGGTTCTGGTGATAACTTGACCCCCACGCTCCTCTCTCGGCTTAATTTCCCCCACTGTATAGTGAAGGCAGTTTCCCAGTACTCTGACGAGGCTGATGTTTTGACCTGTCTTGGAGTTCAGAGTCTGTACTGTTGCTTTAAGTTTTGCTATGCTTAGTGTCATACTCCTGAGCTGGGCAGTGTGAGGGGTGGAGCCTAGGGGGGCACAGAGAGTTGGCAGAAAGTAACTCTCTGGAGACTTAGAGCCCTGGGGGTGGGGGTGGGGGTGGGGGTGGGGGTAGGGGGGGCGGATAGGATAGGCGGTGGAGGTAGCTAACCCCGATTGGCATCTTACCTAGATTACTTAGAGCTGAGCAGGAGTTGGGGGTGGAGGGAGTGGCCTGGCTGAGCCCAACTTCTCAGGTTCTCAGTTGCCAGTGGGGCAACTTGTTAAAGCATGGTGCTGGTGGGTTCCATGCACCCCAAACTCTTGAGATTGTTGAGCAAGGTTGGAAACTGCCTTGATTTTCACTTGTTTTGTAGGATGTGGCCACCTGGAAAGAAAGGGCTTTGGATGAGAAGCGAGGACACTGAGGAGCTTGTTTTGTACTGTCTGTCTTTGTGAATTTGGACTCGTTCTTCACTGGTCCTCAGTTTCCTTCCTGTTAATGAGGGTATTAAAGGGCGCCCGTCTAGCTTAAGTGTGCGGTGACTTTATGATTTCCAGCTCGGTGTGTACTTGAAGGTGGGGCTATCTGTGTTTAGCTTGGAGCTAGTGTCCCAAGAGGTCCCATCTTAAAACCTAGCCAGTTAAAGAGATGGTGCGGGCAGTTGGCCATGCAGGGTTAGTGTGTATTACAGAGGATCAGAGAGCTAGTGGGGTCAGGATAGCCTTCCTGGACGACTGGCAAACTTTCCAAGATGGGGAGTTTAAGCTTCTGAAGGACAACACAGGGGTGGCCCTGTGCATCCCATGATGTCGGGGCCTGCCTCTTACCTTTACCCTAATACTAAACACTTGTCCACCAGTGTGTGGCTCGCGGAAGAGAGAGATTTACGGATGTGCCTTGGGTTGGGTTGTATTCCATAGCCGGACTTCAGGCAGCCTGGTGTGGAGGGGTGGGCATTTTGGCCAGTGAGGGTGGAAGACAAGGTCTTTGGAATGAGCTGGGAGAAGATGCAATGGGCCCTGCATGCCAGGCGGCATTTGGAATTCTGTAAGCAGTGAAGAACCATGGAAGGGTCATGAGCAGAGACTGTCCAGCAGCCAGCGTGCTTGGCAGAACAGGAGAAGTGTGTCTGAAGTCTGCCTTGAGATTTACTGAGAGCCCTAGATTGGACTTTATGGCATGTGATATCTACTTAATAAATTAGGTAACGGCTAAAACTATGGCTGCTTCCAGCCCTCCTGAGCTGCCTGATCTGGGGTTTTGAGCAGCATCCCTCAGTGCAGTGTCCTGAGAAATGGGTCCCTTCCAGAGCCAAGGGGGATTCTGGTAATGGAAAACCATGGAGAATCTGTGTGCCTAGGGTGTCCCAGGTTAAGTCTCAGCTCCTTCCTCCTTCCTGTGGCCTTGGAGAATAAAGAGTGAAAAGAGGTTATCTAAAAGGAGTGAATTTTCCTCTTCTATGAGAACAATCCATAAAAGCTGGGTGTGATGCACACACATTTAATCCCAGGAGGCTGAGGCAGGTGGATCTCTGAGTTCCAGGAGAACAGTCAGGGCTACAATCTTACCTCAGAAAACCAAAACAGCCAGGCTTGATGGTACATGCCTTTAATCCCAGCACTTGGGAGGCAGAGGCAGGCGGATCTCTGTGAGTTCAAGGCCAGCCTGGTCTACGAAGTGAGTCCAGGACAGTCAGAGCTCTCATTCAACAGAGAAACCCTGTCTCAAACAAATACCACACACATACACCAAAGCCAAAGCAACCAATTAAACAGCAACAAAGAGCCCCAGAGACTCTGTAAGGTAAGTAGGACAGGCCTGGCTCTTAGTCATGGGCCTGTAGGTGGAGTGGAGTCCAGCACCGTAGTCTGTAAAGAACTTTGTGTGCACATGATGAGGCTGGTGTCTCATCTCTCTTCGCATAAGCGGAAGCTCAGGAGCTGACATGAGTTGGCCCAGTCACACAGCAAGTAAGCTTTTGTGCAGGGACTAGAACTGGGCTCCGCTTGCCGCTGCCTCTAATGACTGCTCTCACATTTACCTGGTGGGTCTCATGGTTACTGAATGCTGAGGCCCGGGTAGAAAGAAGTCAGCCTAGTGGCCAACTATAGTTCAGAGTCAGGCTGGGCACCGAGAGCACCAACTGTGCCTCTGCTGTCGGCTTGTGTTCCAAATGGCCACAAGGTGGTGCCAGCAACCAGGCCAGGCCTCAGCTAGGCCTGAGCCCTCAGGGATCCAACTAACCTGTTTGGGTCTCCTTTCTCTGAGCTTGCACTAAGGATTTTTGGAGACTTTTAGCTGTTGTTTTATCTCCTCAGCAACCGTGGGAGGCTAACAAGGATTACTGTCTGCTGCGTACCGTAGGAGGTTGGTTGAGTTGGGCTGCAGAAGCCACACAGAGGGTAATAGCAGAGTAGGTTGGATCCCAGGCGTCCATGGCTTCTGATTGAGGTTCTTTCTACTCTTAGGGAGACCCACATACCAGAGCATTAGTGCTTGGGGAAAGTGGGGCACATGGCATCTGCTTGGATCCCCAGAGCAGAGGTGGGGTGGATTCCACCAGGAGAAGGGGTTTGGTTTGTCTTCTCATGTCCAGCTTTTGCTTTCATTCACCAACTTGTTGGGTAGCTCTGGAGAGCTAGGTCCTGGGCTGGGCTCTGACCAGTACCCCTCTCTTTTCAGATGCAGCTCTGATGGAAGCTGCCCGAGCCAACAATGTACAGGAGGTCAGAAGGTGAGTGGCTGGGCCTTGCTGTCTTACAGAGAAGGCCTGAGGAAATCTCTCCATGACCTGGACTTGTTTCCTGAGGGTTTCCCTGTAGCTGCCAGACTTTATATATTTAAGGTATGGGGGTGGCCCCATGAACATCTCTGAGTGTTCGGTTGCAATGGCTTGGAGTCTGAGCCTGTGAATCTTCCAGTTTGCTTTTGTTCCTCTGTGGAGGTGACCATGTATTGATGTTTGCTGCTTGGACCTGGGTGCAGGTAGGCATTCTTGGAAAGCTTGGGGCTTAGGAGCTCTTTGTGCCAAAAGGTCGTATGGGTCTAAGGAAGCCTGCCTGCAGGGCTGGGGTGTGCTGGGCCCTGCAGGAGGCAGGCTGTGGCAGTAGTATTCAGCTTCACCAGCTCATCCTGTCCTCTCAGGCTTCTGAGTGGAGTGAGGCTCATTTGTATACAGAGGCTGACTCCTCTTGAACACGAAGCATTGAGCTTGTGCCATGGACAGGGCAGAGTGTACATCTAGGCTGGGTGCTGAGACTGTGGCCTGGCCAGAGCATCAGTTAGGAGTTGTTGTTTAGAGCCGGTATGCATCCCTCTTGGGCTTCACCTTGGCCTTTGTGCCCTTCAGATGCATCTAAGTGGTCATGGGACCCTCCCTTTTTTTTTCTTTCTTTCTTTTTTCTTTTCTTTCCACCCCCCCCCCCACCCACCCAGACAGAGTTTCTCTTGCAGTTCTTGAGAGAGGGTTTCTCTATGTAACAGCCCTGAGTGTACTGGACTCACTTTGTAGAGCAGGCTAGCCCACAGAGATCCACCTGCCTCTGCGTCCTGAGTGCTAGGATTAAAGGTGTGCGCCACCACACCTGGCTTGGGGCTCTCCTTTTCTTACTTTACATATTTGTTTGTTTTTGTAATATTGGATGCAAACATATTCCACATTACACTTGGCAATTGCTCTACCAGTGAGTTACTTCTCTACCCTTGGCTTCGTTTTGTTGTTTGTTTTGTTTTTTGATCAGGGTTTTTTGTTTTTAAGATTTATTTATTAAGTATACAATGTTCTGCATGTACACCTGCAGGCCAGAAGAGGGCATTAGATCACATTGTAGATGGTTGTGAGCCATGTGGTTGCTGGGATTTGAACTCAGGACCTCTGGAAGAACAGTCAGTGCTCTTATCCTCTGAGCCATTTCTCCAGCCCCCTTGATTAGGATTTTAAAATACATAAATTTTAAAAAATTTTTTACTTGTTGTTGGTTTTTTTGAGACATAGTTTCACCCTATGTGTTCCTGGATGCTCTGAAACTCACTATGTAGACCAGGCTGGGCTCAAACTTACAGAGATCCGTCTGCCTCTGCCTCTAAGTACCAGGATTAAAGGCGTGTGCCATCACAGCCAGCCCGTTTTCTTTTCATTCTGTGTGTGTGAACATTAAGCGCATACATGCTTTGTGTACCATGTGCATGTGGTGCTCTTGGAGGTGTTGGATCTTCCAGAACTGGAGTTACAGGCAGTGACACTGCATGTGGGACTGTAACCTGGGTCCTCTGGAAGAGCAGCCAGAGCTCTTAACCTTAGAGCCATCTCTTCAGCCGCATAGCCCTGGTTTTTTGAGAATAGGTTTTGTTGTGTAACCCAGGCTGGCTTTGAACTTTCAATCATCTTGCCTCAGCCTCCTGAGTGCTAGGATTAATGGTGTGGGCAACCATGCCTGGTTTTGTGTTCACCATTTAGATAGAAGGTCAGTGTTGGGGATAGTTGTCCCTGCATACCATGGGCCCTGGGTGCCCTTCCCCACTCCAGATGCTTGAACATGTGAGACCGTGTGGAAAGGCAGCCGTGGCTCCACCAAGACGTACTGCTTTGATTCCCTTTCATTTTATCTGCAGCGTTATTATTGATTCTCAAGGGTGCATTTGAGTATTAATGTTCAAGGCTTAGTTTTTAATAAACCACTTTTGGAAGTATGGGCTGGGAGTTGTTTTGTAGCCAAATAAATATGATGGAGCAATAGTTTAATAAACATGTGATGATGCATCTTAAAAACCAAGCATGGATGTCATCTTGTTGTTATAAGAGCCATTCATAACCGCAGCTGTGTGCAGCAGCTTCACACCCAGGCACGTGCCTTGCTTCCCAGAGCCTCATTACAGGGAAGTGGGGAGTCGGAACCAACTTACTGACCCTGGAATCACCTGTTGGCAACTGCCAAAGACTGCCAGTCTGTAGCTTCCTGTCCCCAAAGCCCAAAGTGGGCAGCAGGCTTGCTGAGCTGAGCAGTCAGCTGAAGAGGCTGGCTCTAGCTTAGTTCATCAAGCCCCTCCAAGGGGAGATAATTTTAGCTCTGAAATTTATGAGAGTATTTTGTTTTTTTTGTTTTTAAGTTTTAGTGTTAGAGTCAAGGTTTCATGTAACCCAGGTTGGCCTCAAATGTACTACATAGCCATGGGTGACCTTTAATTTCTGATTTTCTGCCTCTACCTTCTGAATGATGTGATTCCAAATGTGCATCACTGTGATTGATTTTATGATTTTATGATTTTACTGGGGATCAAACCTAGGAATTTGTGCATGCTGAGAAGGCACCATACCAGTTGAGAGTCAGTTTGGGAGCTTTCTGTTGTCTTGTTCGGGGGTTTGGTTTTTGCTTTTGAGGTGGTTCCTGGTATGAGGTTCAATAGGTCTTACACTCATGATCTTCCTGCCTTGGCCTCCCAGGTGCTGTGACTACAGGCGGGTACTGTCATGCCTAGCAAATATACTAGTAGCTCCTCGCCCTCCCCTTACTTACTTCCTCCTTTTCTTCCTCCCTCCTTCCTTCCCTTCCTTCTCTTCCTTCTTTCCTTCTGCCTCTGCTTCCCCGGTACTGGAATTATATGTGCACACACCCTACTAAATATATATATATTTAATTCTTTTTAAATATATATATTTTAAAATTATGTGTAGTGAAGGGCAAAACGGGTATGCTCCTGAGTGTGCGGATACACAGAAGCCAGAGGGTGTCAGATAGCCTGGTGCTGGAGTCATAGGCAGTTGTGAAAGACCTGAGGAACAGTGTGTACTTTTAACCACTGACTCATCTCTCTAGTCTCTAAACACACACACACACACACACACACACACACGTGTGCTCGCGCACACATATATATTTAAAGATTTTTTTAATGTGTATTGGTATTTTGCGTGTGTGTGTGTGTGTGTGAGTGTGTGTGTGTGAGAGAGAGGGAGAGGGAGAGAGAGAGTGTGTGTGTGTATGTGTGAGGATGCCAGATCTCTAGAACTGGAGTTACAGATAGTTGTGAACTACTTTATGGGTGCTAGGAATTGAACCTGGGTCTTCTGGAAGAGCAAACAGTGCCCTTAATCGCTGAGCCATCTCTCTAGCCCCTAAATACATAAAATAAATAAATAAATAAATAAATAAATAAATAATGGCAACTAAATACCTACCAGTGGTGTACAGAAAGTAATTGGATTCCTAGCATGTAACTCAGAATTGTTGGGACTATCTCACACCATGGGTAATATCTGTGGGAACTGTTCAGGTGTGTCCCCAGTGCTTACCTGTCCTCCTGTCTCTCCTTATCCCCTTCTGTTAGCATCTCCTTTACCCTGTGCCTTAGGGCTTTATTGCTGTGAAGAGACTCCAGGACCAGGCAACTCTTTTTGTTTTTGTGTTTGGTTGTTTGGTTGGTTTTTTCTCAAAACAAGGTTTCTCTGGGTAGCCTTGGCTTTCCTGGACTCACTTTGTAGACCATGTAGACCAGGCTGGCCTCGAACTCACAGCAATCCATCTGCCTTGGCCTCCCAAGCACTGGGATTAAAGGCGTGCGACACCACGCCTGGCTCGACCAGGCAACTCTTTTTGTTGTTGTTCCTATTTGTTTTGTTTTGTTTTGTTTTGTTTTTTTGAGGTAGGGTTTCTCTGTGTAGCCTTGGCTGTCCTGGACTCGCTGTGTAGACCAGGCTGGCTTTGAATTCACAGCGATCTGCCTGCCTCTGCCTCCCAAGTACTGGGATTAAAGGTGTGCACCACCACACCAGGCAGGGATCAGGCAACTCTTAATAAAGGACAGAGGTTTAGTTCATTATAGTGATGGCTGGAGACATGGTGCCAGAGAAGAAGCTGTGAGTTCTGCACTTTGACCCTCAGACAGAGAATAACATGAGCCTCTGAGACCTCAAAGCCCGCCCCCACACTGACACAGTTCCTCCAACAAGGCCACACCTCTTACTAGTCCTACTCCCTATGGCCAAGCATTCAAACACAAATTCTCTGGGACCATTCCTATTCAAACCACCACACCATGGAAAAAAGTCATTAGCGTGAGGCACAGACTCTGCTTAGCCCCCATCCATCCCACAGAGGGGACGTGCTGGTCCAGACAGGAGGCAGGCAATGCTGGCTGACTGCCAGGCCCAGGACTTATGCAGGATATGAAGAGAGAGTGAGGATATGCCTGGCCTGCATGCAGGAAGAACTGCAGCTGGGGGATTACATGCCCCTTTCCTTGAGGCCAGAGGCCAGGTCATCTCTCTCCACTCCGTCCACCTTCTGCAGTGCAGTGTCCGATGAGGCTGTTCCTTTACTTTTTGTTTTTAGAGATAAAGTTTCACTATGTGTAGCCTTGGATGGAGAGCCCACATCCCCACTGGAAGGAAATGGTCTTGAGTTTTGTTCCTTTTTTTCCTGTGTCTGCCCTGGACCCCACTGATGCCTCATGCTGTTTTTTACTTGCTGCTCGCTGTATGCGCTCCCCTTTACTTCTGTCCAGCAGGCCTGCCTATAAGCAAGACAGATTTCTAGTCTCAATCCCATCCCCACCCCTCAGTTTACAGTTATTTTGCCACTGTGTGATTGGTATGGTTAGTGGCGTCAGTTTTTGGAATAGTGCTCAGACCTGGTGAATAGTGTTACTAGGCCCTCGCCATCTTGGGGCTCTGACATCTTGTGCCGTGACCTCTCTTAGCTCCTGTCTCCAGAAGCTCCAGAGACTCAGGATGGGGAAGAGGAGCCTCACCCCAGAGTCCACAATCCCCGGAGCAGGCTGCAGCCTCCCTGCCTCCCTGGCTGCACTCTGCACTCCATTCTCAGCCTGCTGCTTCCATCGGGCCGGTCTTCCAGGCTCAGGGGCAGTGCCGCCTTCCTTCCTATGACCCTTTTTTGACTTCTCCTAGCTGGTCTGCTCTCTTCTGTCCTCGCTGACTGTATTCTTCCTATGGTGTGGGAGGTCCGGAGGATCTTCTGAAAGAGAAATTGGAGGTCAAGTTGGAGAAATAGGGTAAAATGTCAAGAATACAGTATGCTCAGGAAAACTAGTGACCCCATGCCAACCCAGCCAGGATGACTCTCTCAGGCTGAGAGCACTGAGTCAGCAGCTCTGGACTGTGGTCCTCTTGGTAGGGACTGTTTATTGCCTTATGAGGATCTGGCTAATTAGATGTGGAGCGGCTGCTTGGCCGAAAGGACAAACCAGGATCCACCACTTGGCATACGTTATTCTTTTTACATCGTATTGATTTTGTGTCCGTGTGCTTGGGTGTGCCAGGGCCATAGCAGCTATGTGGAGGTTAGAGTTGGGTGTGCCAGGGCCATAGCAGCTACGTGGAGGTTAGAGGGTTGCCAGTGGGAATCAGTTCTTTCCTTCACCATGTGGGTCCTGGGGATTGAACTCAGGTCCTCAGACTTGGTGGCAGGTACTTTTACCTGCTGAGCCATATCTGCTGGCTCCATGTTACTATTTTTATTAAGTACTTTGGGCTGCTCATACTAGCTCAGACCTGTAATCCTAGCACTGAGGAGAGGCAAGAAGTTCTCTAATTCAAAGCCAGCCTATTGCTACTCAGTGAGAGGTCAGCAAGACTATCTCAAAACAAACAGAACAAAAGTTTGTGAGGCTGAGCCTGGTGACAAACACCTGTAATCCTAGCAGAGGAAGGCAGATGTGAATTTGAGGCCATCCTGGTCTATGAAGGAAGATCCAGGACTATCAAGGCTACACAGAGAAACCCTGTCTTAGAAAAAACAAAACAACAACAACAACAAAAGTTTGAGAGCTGCCCTTCCCCTTAAGTCATTGGATTGCATGGCTACTGAGGGCAAGGGCAGGCTCTGCTGTCCCTCTGCTTACCTGTGACCGAATCCAACCTGGCTGACTGAATACAGCAGAAGCAGGCCGAACAGAGCCTCATCAGTCTCCACTGCTGCGCAGCAAGGCTGCCTTCTCCCCCTCTCCTTCCCCTTCCCTGGGAGCAGCCATTTCCTCCTTTCCCCCTAAGGCACTTAAACTTTGTAAGCCCACCCAGCTCCCACTCGAGCTGGGAGGCTGGCCCCTCCCCTGATGCAGCCGTGAGAGCAGGTGACTCCCCTTTTCAGCCCAGCCTGGCGTCTACACTGAGCCACTCTCCCAAGACCAAGGGGACCAGACAGACTGCAGCACATCTGTCAGGGCTCCGGCAGAGGCAGAGCCGTGAGAGCCTGTCAGGACAGGATTGGGAGACCTTCTGTTCCCCATGGAGATCACATTTCCTTCAGACCACGCGGCTGGTACACAGCATCCTGCCTGTTCTTTCCCCTTCACTGGACTGAGAGCTGGGCCCCTGTTACTGTTGCTCCACTTAGTCCTTCATCATCCCGGACAGGCTCAGAAGAAGAGAGCCTGGTGGCAAAAGCTTTGCACCTCTAATAGCCGTGTGTCCTTTCCTTGCCCAGTTCATGTGTTCATTTGACAAACATTTACTGAGTACTTGCCATTTGCTGGGTCCTTTGCTTGGCACAGGGGACACCTGACCGGTCATGAGGCCTTCCTTTAATGGAAAAGATGTGGAGCTGGATGTGGCTGTTACCCACTTGTAAGCCCAGAACTCTAAAAACAGGAGTTTGGTGAATTTAAGGTCACACAGGCTTCAGTGGGATGACTCTGAATTGAAAGGGAGAAGCAAAGGATACAGTTGGTGTTATGATTAATAAAAAGAAAATAAGATGATAATAAGGTGCCAGGGAACAGATATTATATTATATGAAGTTTATTAAGTGAGCATGGGGGGGAGAAGAAAAGGAGGTAGGGGTACCCCAGAGAGAGAGAGGAAGAGGGAGAGAGAGAGAAAGTAAAGAGGGGGTAGAGTGGAGAGGGAGGATAGAAAGAGAGAGGGTGAGAGAGAGGAGTGGGGGGGCGGTGAGAGGTTTGTCGGCCACGCCCTCGTGGCAGGTAAGCAGTGACGTCACAGGCAGGCACACTGAAGCGGAATCCTAACAGCTGGACTATAGGGAGCAAGGATAGGTGATACAAAACAAAGTTGGATAGCTTTAAGGAAGGGCAATCCACAGTGTGTGTATAAAAGGGAAAGATGCTAAAAGATAAATTTGTAGGTTATAATTTTTTTTCTTTTTTTGAGACAGGGTTTCTCTGTGTAGGCTTGGCTGTCCTGGACTCGCTTTTATAAACCAGGCTGGCCTCGAACTCACAGAGATCCGCCTGGCTCTGCCTCCTGAGTGCTGGGATTAAAGGCGTGCGCCACTATGCCCGGCTCGTAGGTTAAAATTTTAAAAGATTTTTGCTGCTTAGTGGAAAACATGTTGGTCAACAGCCATTGTATAGGAAGTTGTATAGGAAGGCAGGCTGAAACGCAGGTAGAAATTGTATAGGTCATTGGCAGAGTACGTGTCTAGCTTAGGTGAAGCTGGGTTCAATCCTGCAACAAAGAAGAAAAGCCACCGGAAGAGTCCAGACAGGTGGAGTGTGTGGGTGGGGCTAAGCCCTTAGCTGGCCTAACCTGTGAGGTTAGACTAGTGCCTGCAGATTCAGAGTCTGATACATAGTAAATATCCAACAGATGAACACTAATGAATGAGCAGGTCTGGCTGTGTTTCATTCAGAAAGGAAATGTTAGTGAATTTCTATTTTCAGGCTGATGCTGTTGCTGTGCGCTGAATGAAATGAAGAGTTGGAAATTTTGAGTCAGAAAAAACATTAAGGTCTTTTTTGTTCTTTTGTTTTTGTTTTTTCTGAGATAGAGTTTCACTATGTAGCTCTGGCTGTTCTGGAACTCAATATATAGACTAGACTGGCCTCAGACTCACAGCCACCTGCCTGTGCTGGAATTAAAGGCATATGCCATTCTTTCTGGCTTTTTAAAAAAAATTTTATTTTATGTGCATTTTATGTCTACGGGTGTCAGATTTTGGAGTTACAGACAGTTGTGAGCTGCCATGTGGGTGCTGGGAATTGAACCCGGGTCCTCTGGAAGAACAGTCAGTGCTCCCAATCACTGAGCCATCTCTCCAGCCTGGCTTTTTTTTTTTAAGGTTTATTTTTATGAATTGTAATTATGGGTAGATGTGTGTGTGACTGTGGAAGGCAGTGCTGCATCCTCTGCAGCCAGAGTTAGAGATAATTGTGAACTACCTGATGTCAGGTCTGGGAACTGAACTCAAGAGCAGCAAATAATACTTAACTATCTCTTGTGTGTGTGTGTGTCCCAACACAAGGCTTCTCTGTGTAGCTCTGGTTGTCCTGGAAATAGCTCTGTAGACCAGGTTAGTCTCACATAGGCTGGCGCACGCCTTTAATCCCAGCACTCAAGAGGTGTGAGTTCGAGGCCAGCCTGGTCTGCAAAGAGATGCTAGGACAGCCAAGGCTATACAGAGAAATTCTGTCCCCAAAAAACCAAAAACCAAAACCAAAACAAAACAAAACAAAGCAAAAAAAAAAAAAAAAAAAAACCCCAGACACATGCCTGCAATTCCTCCCACCTGGGAGGAGGAGGCTAGAAGATCTGTTAGCTCAGGCTAGCCAAAGCTACATACGCAGTGATACCTTGCTAGATTTATCAATTATCTGGAAATTCTTTTGATACACTGTTTTGGTTTCTTGTTTGATGGTTTTAAAAAGTAAACGATTAAACTGGTCTACTAGATGGCTTTGGAGAAAACCTATACAGTTCAGCAAAGGAAAGCAAGTTTGGGCTTTGTCGAGGGGTAAACGCAGTTATTCCAGCTTTGCGCTGCTGCTTTGGTTTGGCTCTTGTCCCCTGGTGCCCCAGCTCGAGGCACTTGCTGTCTGTGTGCCAGGATCAAGGTGTCCTGAATGTGTTTAGCTACAGCATAGGTGAACGTTGTGCGAATTGATCTGGGGATTTTATCTAATTAACAAAAGCTCTCCCTGGTAAACACATTTGGCTGTCTCTAGGCCTTAGAGAGGCTGGCTCTTTATCGATCGCTGTAGCATTTTGGCTGCATAGGACGATATTAATGATGGCACCAGAGCAACCAAAACATCCAGCTCTCTTAATCAGGAAATATGTAAATGTCTTTGTGGCTCGCAGTGGACTGAAACAAAATCTTTATCCCAGACCAGCAGAGGTCAAGGCCTGAACATCACTTTCTGTAATTTGATAGTTTGTGCTTCCTGGGGAGTCCAGGTTTTTTAGTGTAATCCTCACAGGTGTCCTGAATGCTAGTACTTTGAAAGGCAACATAATGTTACAGAAAGAATGCATAGATAGAATCAGAGGGCCTGGGGTCTGCTTTTGTCATAGTTACTAACCAGCTGTGTGACATTAACATGTCACAGCCTTGCCAATAACACAGCCCTCTTCACCGATAATGACACCGAAGTTTAGAATGCTTAAGTAAATCTCTCAAAGCTGCCCACTTGGTAGTAGCCCTCCTCCCTATCTAACAGTGAGGCCCAAAGCCAAAAAGAGGTTGGCCTGGGTTCCCATTTCCTCTTAGGAAGCTGGCCCAAGGGACAACCCTTTCTGCCAGGCTTATTGGGAATCCACAGGCCCCTATGGCTTTGCAGCTTTCAAGTCTCCTACCTGTGTAGATTCTGCCCGTGCCTCATTGCCCCCTCAAACTCTGCCTGCACAAAGCTCCCCTAGGCTAAGAACACAGTTGTTCACTGGCTGTGAACTGTGTGGCAAGTAGACAGTAAATACTGTGTGTCTCTTACCACTGTGTGACCAAATAACCAATTATGTACATTTTCCAGGTGAGAAAACTCCGCGCTTAGGCAGACGTGGTTCCTTTTGGTGACCTCACAGCCACTGTACGCCTGTGATCCTACTGAGGCTTCGTTCATCCACAGCGTGTGCTTTCTTCTCAGCAGCTCATACTTGAGTGTTCATCTTTCTTACCAAATTATATTGCCTCTTAAAGGCTGAGAGATTCACCTCCTTACCTTTTTTCTTCAGTTGCTTCATGTGTTTCTCTTCACCTGGTTGTGACCCTATCTGAATACCTAGATGGTACCGCTTCTGTCTCCACCGAAGCAAGTCACATGTGGCTGACCAGAGCACTCCAAAAGAACAGAGTATAGAGTCTGGCCTGTTGATGGATTAGTTGATTAAAGTTCTGTTGATTCTCCAAAGACTGCTCAGTGGGAGAGCACAGCCCTGGGCAGCAGCTGGGCCAGCTAAC
Organism: Acomys minous; assembly: GCF_964271855.1. Lineage (NCBI taxonomy): Eukaryota > Metazoa > Chordata > Mammalia > Rodentia > Muridae > Acomys > Acomys minous. The sequence continues at coordinate 133,911,592 of NC_140484.1, forward strand.
TGGTCTCAGGGAGTCTCCATTCATGTGGATGGGAGGCCCTGCCAGCCTGCATAAGAAACCCTTCTGAGGCTGGACTGAAACTTCCATCTCAATGGCCTTTTGTTTGGGGTTAGCACCCTGGCCTCTTGAGAGGGCTGTGTCTTTAACCAGCCTTTGCAGGTGGACGGTGAGCTGAGGTGGTGAGCAGGGCCAGGGCGCATGGTAAAGTACAATTGGAGGGCCCTGGACTTCCCATGGAATCTGGACTTGGAGTAGCACAGGCAGGGCAGGGTGGTCTCTTAGGCTGGTGAGCGCTCAGTCACAGGCCCTGCCTGGATCAGCCACCAGTTTAGGTACTTTTGCTCTACCCCTAAGTCTCAGGTGCCCTCTGCTCCTGAAGCAGAGGTAGGTTTTGATCAAACAAGTGTCTACTCCTCCACCTAGTCTTTCTCTCCTCTCTTTTACTATAACTACATATCAGAAAATTCACCCCTTTAACATGTAAAATCAGTGGCTTTTAATACATTTATGAGATAGTGCAATTAATATGGCCTGACTCTAGAACGTTCCCTAACCCCCCCCCCACCTCAGCCGATTAGGGATCATTTCCATCCTACCTCCCCCAGTCTGTGGCAACCTCAAGTCTGTTTCTTGTCTCTGGATTTGCCCATGCTGGACACTTTATATGAATGAGATTCTGCAGTGTGTGGATTTTGAATCTGGCTTCTTCAGCTTAGCTTAACTTTCCAGTCACATGTGTGGTAGCACACTGCCCAATACTTGATGCCTTTTAAAAGCCGAATACCATTCCACACACAGTGAAACACACTTGATTAATCCATCCAGCAGTTACAGACATGTTTTCACAGTGTGAATGATCAAGTTATGTTATTATGAACGAGGCCCACTGCCCTTTTAAAATTTTCCCAACTACGTTAACCTCTTCGCTCTTCGGATAATCTTTCCCACAGTAACTATTTCCATGATGAAATGGTGGAGTTCCCATAACATTTGACACAGCGGGTTGCCATACCTGCTAGCCCTCCTCTGGCTCACTGGCTCTTTCCTTGTTCAGATCTTTAAATGATGAGACCGTGCTACTGTTATAATAATGATTACAGTGCCCAAGTAACAGCTCTGGTATAAAGGAGATTTATTATGGGGAAGGGGGGAGAAAAGGGAAGGGCACCCATGATGGAGGAGGCGGGGGACCAAGACAGAGTCTAAGAAACTGGCGGGGTCCTTTTTATCAGGTACACACCTGGCAGTGTGTGATGATGGCAGAGGTTGCTGGGCCTCTGAAAGGCAGGCTAGTGGGATCATCTGTATGCTAACAGCTACTAGGAAATAAATATTAGGAGTCCTTGTCACTCTGTCCAAGTCTGGTGCCCTAAATTGTGGTTTCAAGTTGCCACATCCTAGCCATTTTTTAATGAAAAGGCGGTGAACTTTTGGTGCCCTCTCTGAATTCCAGTGTGGCACCATTGCGAGGGGCAAGGCAGGCAAGCCCTTGTTAGAGATGGTGTGCTTCTGTTGATGTGGCCAGAGCCTATGCTCGCCTTCTTGCCTCTGCCTCACTGGGTTCCTACAGTCTGTTAAGCTTTGATTAGGCTGAGGATCAGGACTGCTTGCACTCTGTTCGCTTAGCTTGGTTTGATTGGATCTGTTAGCTTAGCTTGGTTTGGGCCAAAGGCACGGCCATTGAAGACACTGTTTATACGTGTGAAATTGGTGGTAGTGGGGAGATTGCTATGGAAAAAGGTGGACTGTGGGCTTTCTGATGCTGAGACTAGAAGAGCCTCTTTTTATTTTTATTTATTTATTTTTTTATTTTTAATGGGAGAAGCCTCTAAGACACAGAACTAATCCCAGTATCTCCAACTTATAGGTTACCTGCTCTCTGGAGGCTTTTCCTTTATCATTTTCTGTCACCTATAGTCCTGTCAGACAGCTAGAGTGTGCTGTCCCATGCTGAGTGCAGAAAGAATGGGCTGTGTGCTGTGACACGCACAGAGTGTGGAGGGGCCGTAGTTCAGGCTGCCACTTTCTGCTGTGGGCTCTGAAGTCACTGTCTACGATGGGGCTTTTCTTGGCTCATTCTTAGGACCAAATGAGATCACAAAAGTCAGGTGCCTAAGGCACATCAGTCAGGACAAAAAAAGATGAGCCATGGGGCTGAAGAGATGGCTCAAGTGGTTCTTCAGAGAACCCAAGTTCAACTCCCAGCACCCATGTGTCCGCTGACAACTGTCTGTAATCTGTCCAACTCTAAGTGATCTGACACCCTCACACAGACATGCATGCAGGCAAAACACCAATGCACATAGGATTTAAAAAATGTTTAATGCTGGACGGTGGTGGCGCGCACCTTTAATCCCAGCACTTAGGAGGCAGAGGCAGAGGCAGAGGCAGATGTATTTCTGAGTTCGAGGCTAGCCTGGTCTACAGAGTTCCAGGACAGCCAAGGCTACACGAAGAAATCCTGTCTCAAAAGCACCCCCCGCCCCCACAACACACACAGTGTTTTTTAAACAAAATGAAAGAAAAAGAACAATGAACCACTGGACTCCCATTATTTGAGGCAGGACACAAGTTCAAGGCCTGCCTGGATATAGGGCAATTTTTTAAAAGTTAAAAAGGCTTGGGGGTGTGGCTGGAGAGATAGCACAACAGTTGAGTCTTACTGCTTTTGTAAAGGACCTGGGTTTGGTTCCCAACACCCAAATCAGGCAGCGCACAACTGTCTGTAACATCAGTTCTGGGGGATATGATGTCCTCCTCTGGCCATGTGGGCACCTGCATGCTCAAACTCAAACACATAAACAGTTTTCAGGTAGACCGTGCTAGGGCTCTAGCTCAGTGGTGCTTCCCTGGCATGCAGATGGCCCTGAATTCAGTCTCCAGTACTGAAAAAACAAAAATTCCATTCAAGAGTTTGCCAGATATGAGGAGCCAACATGTCATTGTTGCTGCCTGTACAGACATGTCAGAGGGCCCATGATAATGAACTATTGGGGGTGGAGGGACTTGTTTCATTACCCTTCTCCAAGCTCAAACTGAGCTCTCTTTGTGGGCAAGGTCTGCGTCTGGCCCATAGCATGCCCTCAATCCTCAGCACAGAGACTAGATGGCTTTGAGAAGCTGGTTCATGTTCTGTTGCGTGAACAAAGGCTGACCTTTTGCTGTCCCCTGCAGGTATGGGCAGGTATTATGGTGGCTTTGTCCAGTCTGTTCCTCACTGAAAATTTCATATAGCTTGACAGTAGTTGTTCAATTGCCAGTCCACTTTGAGGAGTTGGATCCACTACTGTTTCTCACTAATTGTGACAAACTTCCTGGCAAGCAGCCAGCTGCCCGGCTGCCCTCTACTGCAGCCCAGAGTCCTGCTTTGGGCCAGTAGGTGGCGCCCCTAGCCCTTTCCCTTGCCTTAGCTGCCTGGACCAAGCAGTCACTAAGGCAGCTGCTGACAGGCTATAGCCCTGGGCCGAGGTGCCCACATGATGGTGTCGTGGGTCGCTCCTCTCCTTTACTCGTTGTGTTTTCATGTTCCAGTCTCAGCCAGGCACACCTCCCTGGGAAGGCAGAGGTGTTTACTTTAGGTGATCCCAGGAGATCATTAGTGGAGCCCATGCTTCCGCCTGTCCCTTCCGGCAGGACTCTGCATCCAGAAAGTCCTTCCTGTTGCCTTGTTGCCCTGATCATTGTTGCTCACATGACATTCACCCCCCCCCCCCCCATCACCAGGGTCCTTGCTTGTATTTTAGCTGTTTGCCAAGTATGTGTCTGTCCAGTGGCTGCCTTGAAGGCTTGGGTCAGCACTCACTCAGAGCTGTAAAGTGATGAACAAGTGTAGAAAGTGGTACCTCAAAGCTGAAAGGGAGACATGGTAACTGGCCTTACTGTGCAAAAATGGCAATATTATGACGATCACAGAAGGGCTGAAGAACTGTTCTAGATGAAATGAAGACACAGTGTTAGGATTCTGCTTCGGTCTGCCTACCTGTGATGTCATTGCCTACCTGCCAGGGGGCGTGGCTTTGCCCAGTATATAAGAGGACAGACCTACCTTGCCCTTCCTCTTACTCCCTTGCCCCCTTTCTCTCCTCTCTCTCCTCTCTCTCCTCTCTCTCCCTCCCTCCCTCTCTCTCTCTCTCTCTCTCTCTCTCTCTCTCTCTCTCTCTCCCTTTTCTCTCCCTATCTCTCTGTCTCTCTGGGGTACCCTTCCTCCCTCCTTTCCTCCTCCCCACATTCATTTAATAAACCTCATGTAATATAATATCTGTTGCCTGGCATCTTATTTTCTTATTTTTTAAATCATTAAACATGGTGTTTGATCTTTATATTGATTCTGTCTTACATCTGAATCACAGGGCTAGACTGCTGTGAAAAATATTAGGATAACTGGAGACATCTGAACATAGGCAGAATATGAGGTAGGATGTTCATCCTGTGGTATCAGTTGGTTCTGGGATCCTCGATGGGTCCCCTAAGCTGCAGATGCTTAAGCCCTTTATATACTATATCATAGTATTTCCATAAAGCCTACATATGTATTCTTGTATGCTTAAATCAACCCCAGATTACTTATACATAATTCAGTGTAAATGCTGTGCAAATGGTTGTCATACTCTACATTGTCTAAGAAATAATGACAACAAAAATGTATATGTTCAATATAGATTCCGTTTTCTTTTAGTTTCTGAATTTTTTTTCTTTCCTGTTTTTGAGTATTTCTGATCTGCACATGATTGACTTTCCACCACACTGAGGCTTTGGCCACCATAGTTGGTGTTTCTGTAGAGTCTGTCCTTGTACTGGGAAGTACATGCTGAAGTATTTGGAGATAAGGGGCAATCGCTGAAGTTAATTCTCACATGGGGCAAGTAAAACGTATTAGAAACGAATCCGAGTGTACAGTGGCTACATGGGAAGGGTCTATGAAGGACTTTTTGGTGCTATTTTTGTAACTGGCTTCTAAATTTAACAATTTAAAAATAGCAACCTGTGCACATTAATATATAACAGGTGTCTGTAAAGAACAGGACAAAGAATGGCCACCCAGCATTGGGTCTTCTTTAGTTAGAACCGTGAGTGTCATTTAGGTTGCAGAGCAGCTCCTTCACCATTTGCCTTTGAACGTGCAGAACAGTTGTCATGGTAGCAGCTGCCATTGAAGCATCGTGCACATACAGCCTCTCTGGCCATATCAGCATTCTTGTTAGGTGAGTGTGGCAGGCCGGTGAGGTAAGATGACCTGCCATGGGCACACAGCTGGGCAGAGGCACAGACAGACCTGGGTGGGTCATTTTTTTTTCCCAGAGAGGCTTAGTGAACCCGCTTCTCTGTGTTGATCCGTAGTACATTTATTAGGTTCCAAAACACTGAAACTAAGTGTAGTAGGAAAGACCCAGGGATGAAGTGTGCATCTAAGCTGTGGGTGCTAAGCACATGCCAGTCTCTGTACTCTCACTGTTCGCTGAGGCTGCCTGGGTGTAAGAGTGCTGGGTAGCCTCATCACTGTAAACGAGGGCACCTGGAGGGCTTCCTGAAGGAGGGGGCTTGAGCTGGTGCTCAATTCAAATAGCCAATGCAAAAGAGGTTAAAGAGGTCCTGTGCCTGTGCAGTCAGATCACCAGGCCCTTGCCTTGAAATCTGTAGGCCCAGGCTGAGGTCCAAGAACAGCCTTTGCTGCCCTTCCCCCACCCCCATCCCTGGCTGGCTGGGAGATAAGGCACAGATGGAGGCTGCCTGGGGATTCTAGCCCCAGGCGCCTTGCCTCTGCTCAGACAGAGGGCCTGGTGCTGTTATTACTGTAAACAGGGCCTTCTGGGCGGCTCCAGCCAGGGTCCTGTTGCCCAGATAGTGATCATGATTGGGTCTGCATGGCTCAGTGCTTCCAGGCCTCTGGTGCAGGTGGGACAGGGCTCCCCACTCCTAGCCCCTCCCTGGCTGCAGCTGAGAGCCAGTTCCTCCTGCAAAGGATCCGGAAATCAGTTGGAACAATGCATGATTGAAGTTCACTGGCCGCTTTGTATTGATTGGTCATAAAGAAAAAGGAAGAAAAGTGAAGTGGTATCTTCTTTCCCTGAGAAGAGTAGTTAGTCAGAATGACTTAAACTTGCAATGCCTGCCCAGGACATCTTCCCTTCTGCAGGCACCAAGCCTATGGAACTGTCTTTTTGAAGGTCTTATTGTGTCATGTCTGCTAGGAATTTACTTCTCAGTTTTCATTTTTATTTTATATATATCATATATTATCTAGATTTATCTTTATGTGTATGATTGATTGGCCTCTGTGTGTGTGTGAGAGAGAGAAGGTGGGGGGGGGGGGAGATGTACTGTTGGCGGAGCTCAGAAGAGGGTGTTGGAGCTGGAATTGTAGGTGGTCAGGACCCACCTCTGCATGGGTTCTGGGAACCAAATCCAGGTCCTGTGTAAGAACAACACATGCTCTTCATAGCTGAGCCATCTCTTCAGCTCCAGATGCTGCACATATTTAAAATGATAGGATTTTAGAAGTAAACACCGGGCGTGGTGGCACACGCCTTTAATCCCAGCACTCGGGAGGCAGAGGCAGGAGGATCGCTGTGAGTTCGAGGCCAGCCTGGTCTACAAAGTGAGTCCAGGATAGCCAAGGCTAGCACAGAGAGACCCTGTCTCGAAAAACCAAAAAAAAAAAAAAAAAAAAAAAAGATTTTAGAAGTAATAGGGACTGCAGAGAAAATTAAGGTCCACAGAAGTAGATTTATCAAGTACCTGCCAGCCATGACTAGACCCCATGACTATCCGCCCTCCAGGCCATGTCCTCAGGTGTCCTCGCACTTATTTATACACAGAGCCTAAGTAGTTTTTAAAAGACTGTTATGCCACAAATCTTCCACCACAAGATACAAGGATTGGAGGCTAGCTGATAGACTCTTAGCACTGAGAACTCCCACGTGCCAACTGCCAGGGCAGGAATAGGGGCAGAGACAGGTCATCTCTGGAGGACACTGGTGACTGAGGAAGTTAGACAAGACAGCCAAATGTCTGTTTTGATACAGATTAGCAGAGAGGTCTGAGATGACCATCGTAAGGAAACCTTAGAGGATGAAGCCTAAAATGGTTAAGTAAAAATGAGCAATATTGTGAGCACTGTTGTGAAAATAACTTATAACTGTAAGGAAGTGATTAGAATAGAAAGTGAAAGTCTGCCTGCCTCCCCTCCCTCTTCCCAGCAGAAGCGACAGCAACACCTCTTGGTCTTTAGCCTGCTGGTTCCTCATAAGTCCTCTATGGGAGACCTTTGACTTGTAGCTGTCCTCCTGCCTCTGCCTTCTGAGTGCTGGGGTTATAGGCATGCACCACCATACCCAGATCCATTCTCCAACAGGAGATGTGGGAGGAAACAGAGAAGCCAAGTTGCACATTTATCCATGGGCCCTCCCTCGTAAGTAGCAGCGGCTGTGTTTGAGCTAAGAACTTTTCTGCCTTGCAGACCCTGGGAGTTGTACAAGAGCTGGAATTCAACTCTAGGTGTCTGCTGTGGTCTCCTGGCTATTACCCTGAGCCATTGCTGTTCAGTATCGCGCACCACTGCCCTGCCAAGCAGGAGAGTTGGTTCATTAGGGAGAGCTGGCCACAAGTCTAGCGTGAGCCCAACAAAGCCTGCGGTGCCCACCCCCTCTCCAGCACCACACAGGCTGCTGTGCACTGCCTGGCAGCCCACATTAAGCATTCTACTCGTCATCTCAGGGATGATGGAATCCTAACCTTTTCGGAGACACCGTGCTCTGTCACAAGCATTGCTCTTTTTAAAAGAGATTAATTCACTTGCCGCATTTTGTCCATTGGTGAAAATCACAGGGGAGAGCAAGGGTGGCTTTCTCTGGCCTCAGAGGCCCTTTCAGCCACTCTCAGCAGGCAGTCACCGCCTCACTCCACCCCCAGCTGGCTCAGGACTTTGAAATGAGTGCCCGCTGGGCATTCACTTGCAAAGCAACAAAATGAAATGGGGGAGATCTGGTTTGTGAAATCCTAACTTTGGGGGCGGCTCTGCACTGGGGGAAAGCAGGGGAGACTCAGTGCCCTCCCAATTCCCGACTCTGCACTGTGAGAGGAAAAGTTATGGTTGGGTTTGCTGTGGTGCTGGTGAACTTGGCTCCGGCTCTTCCTCAGTCTACCAGGTACATCATTCCTTACAGAGGGCCCCACAGGTGTGCTATGTCTCTCACCCTGACAACCACCTTGCGTGAGAGGAGTTAGCATTCTCCTTCACAGAAGTGAATGCAGGATCCTTGCTCTTCCATTCATTCTATGCTCAGTCAGGAGCTGGGCTTGAGAGCGGGTCTCACTGAAGAACACCACAGCCCTCCTCCTGTGACCCACCTCAGATCTGCAGAGCCCTTCCCAGCTATACTTATAGGGAAGCACAGAGAATGCAGACCTCACTGACCTCAGAGAAGCTCAGTAAGCTGTACCTGCTTAAGGTGTTAGTGTTAGCATACTGCCCCAGTCTGCCTAGCAACCTATGATGTCATTACCTACCTGCCACTAGACATGCCCCTGCCCAGGAGTATATACCAGGACAAACCCACCTACCTATCTCTCGCTCTCTTACCTCTTTCCTTTCTCTTCCTCTGTCTCTGTCTCCCCCTCCCCCCACACCCCCCCCTCTGTCTCTGGGGTGCTCCCCGTCTCCCATATCCTCATATAATAAACTCCATATCATATCTGTTGTGTGGCTCATATTTCATATTTCGGTTAGGATAGCAAGTTGCAGAGCTTAGAGCTAGACTAGACATGAGGCTGTTTTACTGTTATTGTTTGGATAAGGTTTTACTGTGTATCCCAGGCTGGCCTTGAGCTTGCAGCAATTCTGCTAATGAGAAAGGTATATACTACATGCGGACTGGCCTTGTATTATACTAAAATGATAGCAAGTCAAAAGAACCTCTTCCCCCTTTGCCAAGAGTTTCTTTTTTAAAAAACTAACAAAAAACCTTCACAGAAAAGACAACCCCATATATGTAAGTAATTAAAAATTGTTCATCATCACAAGTTAAAAACAGCAATATATGAGTTCGAAGCCTGATCTACAAAGCAAGTCCGGGCCAGCCAAGGCTATACAGAGAAACCCCATCCCGAAAAAACAAAACAAAACAAAAAGCAATATATCATTTGTACCCTTTAGAGCTATAATCCCAGCAAGCAGGAGGCTGAGACATGGGGTTCTGAGTCAAGGCCAGCCTGGGCTGCTTAGCAAGTTCAAGGGTAGTGTAGGCAACATGGTAAACCTTGTTTCAAAACAAATGAAAACAAAGAAGCCTAGTGTTGCCAGGTGTTGCAAGAGGAGGCCTGTGCAGAGTCCCTGAGCTGCTGGCATGAAGGTCCAGAGCGCAGTCGTGATCTGGGAGGAAACTGACACATGAACGTATGTTCATGTCACATACGTGCATGGCCTACCACCCAGAGGTCCCATTCCCAAGGAAATGGTCACATAGGTCCCAGGAAACATAGGAGAGGATGTCCTTTGAGCATTGCTTTTGGTGGCTGCCTGAGTGGTACCCTTGGAAGAGGGAAGAGAGGAGTATGATGAGTCATTCTGCTCTCTGCCCCTGTTGTCTCCCTTTCATGGCCGTGGATGTTAAAGAAGCAAAGACCCTCTAGGCATACATTTTCTGTATGAAAAAACAATTCCTTTTGCACAAACTGTTATCCCTGAAGTATTTGGCTCTGAAGCTTAAGAGTGTAGATGGGCTGGGAGGTGGTGGTGCGCGCTTTTAATGCCAGCACTCATGGAGGCAGAGGCAGGTGGATCTCTGTGAGTTCCAGGACAGCCTGGGCTACACAGAGAAACCCTGTCTTGAAAAACAAACAAACAAAAACCAAAAGAGTATAGATGAAGGTCTGGTCCTTACTGTGATTCTGAAGGATGCTTCAGTCAGGATAGAAGACCAGGACAGGATGGAGAAAATCCTCTGCCTCTTCCTCATATGGACATCTGCCTAGTGGGTGGAGTGTGTGTGTGTGTGTGTGTGTGTGTGTGTGTGTGTGTGTGTGTGTGTGTGTGTACACGTATGTACATGCATTTAGATAAGGTCTTGTAACATTCCAGGCTGGCCTGAAATTCACTGTATGGTCCAGCTGGCCTTGATGGTAATCATCCTGCCTAGGCCTAAGACTTGTAAGAATGAGCCACCAGCCAGGCATGGTGGTGCATGCCTTTAATCCCAGCACTTGAGAGGCAGAGGCAGGTGGATCGACCTGAGTTTGAGGCCAACCTGTTCTACAAAGGGAGTCCAGGATAGCTAAGGGTACACAGAGAAACCCTGTCTCAAAAAACAAACAAACAAAGAAATAAAAAGAATGAGCCACCATGCTTGGCTGAGTCAAATTATTTTTTTTTCATTATTTAATTTTAATTTATGTGCATTGGTGAGAGGGCATCAGATCTTGGAGTTACAGTTGTGAGCTGCCACGTGGGTGCCGGGAATTGAACCCCGGATCCTTTGGAAGAGCAGGCAGTGCTCTTAACCACTGAGCCATTTCTCAGCCCCCTGAGTCAAATTCTTGACTTTGTCTTCTGTGTCTGGCACCCTGGTCTTTGATTTCCTGCTGTTGTGAGTCCTTTTTCTAGAGCAGACCTTATGCCTTCTAGCACAGGACCGTGCCATTGGTAGGCTGAAACCAGTTTAGTCTTTGACTTTTGCGTTATATGAAGCAGGTTCTGTCTGGGGTGGCAGATGAGGTGAGGTGAGGAGAGCCCCTCCATCTGAAGAGTCATCATCAACCTGCTGTGTGACTTTTCACAAGTTCCCCTCCTTAAGCCCGTTTAAAAAAAAAATGGTTACTATCTGCTCCTTAAGCTTGTGAAAAGGAAATAAATTCAGGAATTTAAAGTTCCAAGAGGGCAGTTCATGCTCTACAGGGTGCTAAGTAAGACATGGCTTTGTTCCACATGTCTTTGTCCGCCTTCTGTTATATGGACCAGGACCCAGAATTCAGCTTTACAGTGATGTACTTTAGACCTTGGATTCATTGGTTCTCCTGACAATCACTGAACTCCCATGTGCTAGATACTTGGCCTATAGATCCTGGTGGTTCTGCGTGGGCTCTGGTGGGAGCTTAGCCCCGCTTAGCATTTTTAAAGTTCCTTCCTCCTTCCTTTGGGCTGAAGGATTTGTATTTTCTAAACAGTCATGATAAAATAAATACAGCTGAGGAATGTGATCCCTTTGTGAACAGGAAACAACCAAGATAAGACTAAGCCCTTAGGTCTTTTAAGGGAGAAGGCGTGGGCACCAGGTTTCTTTCACGTGGCCTGAGAGGATGTTGGACCAGGGGAGTAGAATGTCATAGAATCACTATTAAAATAGAGAAAGCACCAGACACGGTGGCGCACGCCTTTAGTACCAGCACTCGGGAGGCAGAGGCAGGCGGATCGCTGTGAGTTCGAGGCCAGCCTGGTCTACAAAATGAGCCTACGACAGCCAAGATAACACAGAGAGACCCTGTTTCAAAACAAACAAAAAACAAAGCAAAACTAAAATAGAGAAAGCACATTCCTTTTTACAGGGCTTGGAAGGATGGCAGTAGGGAGCTGGGAGTGAGAGGAGCAAGGGACACTTGGGGTGGAGAGTGGTCAGAGAGGCTGGGATTGGGGATTAGTACTGAAAGGACCTTGCATCCAAGTTTGTGTGTTTATAATCTGTTCTCTTGAGATAGGGTCTCATTGTGATGTCCAGCCTGGCCTTATACTTGCTATATGCCCTAGGTATGTGCAAACTACACACTGAAAACATCTTCTGTCTCTTGTTAGGCTGTTGTCAGAAGGTGCAAATGTCAATGCAAGACACAAACTTGGCTGGACAGCTCTGATGGTGGCAGCCATCAGCCGAAATGAAAGGTAAGAATCTTCTTCCACCAGAGCCACTGAGCCAGGTCTCTGTGACTGTGTCCCTGGCTGCTTGCCCACCCTTGCTGCCTCTGTCTCCTTGAGAGGCAGGAAGGCTGAAGCCATCCAGGGTGCTGGGCCTGCATAGTGGATGTGAAAAGCTGTGTGGTTTCATATCCCAGCAGTGCCATTCACTGGCTTTGTGATCTTCAGCAAGTCATTGGTGTTAGCATAGCAGCCACATGTTTAAGAGCAAATTCTGAATGGTTACATGTGTCTGAGTTTTTATCTTGAGAAGCTTGCAGTTACTACCCACATTGAGGGCTCTCATGGCTCTTTATTTGAAGGGTCTGGAGATTTCCGTCCTTCCCTGTTGGAGGCTGTGATGGTTTTCTTCATTCAGGGTTGTAGTTATCGTATAAAGATCCAAAGTAGGGACTGCAGAGATAGCTCAGTCACCACAGAGCTTGAGGACCTGAGCTTGGTTCCCTAGCACCATACATGAGCCAAGCGCATCTGTCACCTCAGCCCTAGGAGAATTGTGAGGGCATATAGGGACACTTCGGCCCACTGATCTGAGTCACTGAGTTCCAGACCCATGAGGACCTTGTCTCAGAAACTGGATTAGGCTGGACATGGTAGCACAGGTCTTTAATCCCAGTACTCAAGAGACAGAGGCTGGTAGATCACTTGAGTTTGAGGCAAGCCTGCTCTACATAGCTAGTTCCAGGCCAGCCTGGGCTACATAATGAAACCCTGTCTCAAAACTTTAATAAACAACTAAATCAGTGGACCTAACATTTGCCTTTACCACTCCACCCCCAGGCACGCACAACTACACCAGAAATAGCATAAGTAACTTCTTGTAACCTTCATAGTCACTCCACAAAATATATAGTTAAACTCTATTTTCCTAAGGGCACATTGGCAGGGTAACCCAGCATACACACTGTGTTCTGTTGTGTGTGTCAGTGCTGCAGCCCCGGCTGATTTCTGCCCAGGGTCTCTAGAAGTCTGGGATGAAGTGTACAGTCACTCTAACTGTAACTGTATGCAAGAAATTGTACAGCAAAAAAATTATTTTAGATTTTTTTTTTCACCCAGTACTGGGGACTGCACCTAGGGCTTCAGGCGCACAAGGCAAGCCTTTACCACTGAGACACACCGGCCTCTAAAGGGGTGCTGTCAAAGAAGTGCTGGACCCTTCAGTAGCATCTACTCAAACTGATAGCTGGAGGCACCAACTTTAATTCTCCCCTCAGGTAGATCTTTAAGGCTCTTGTCTGCCAGTGTTGGCCACTCTGAAAGAATCCGAAATGTGGGGGAAGGCCATAAAACTGGGATTGTAGAAGGCGATCTGTTTCAGATCATCTGAAACGTAGCTCTCCTTGAAATAGTTCTCTCGGAGCTAGAGAGATGGCTCAGTGGTTAAGAGCACTGTCTGCTCTTCCAGAGGTTCTGAGTTTAATTTCCAGCAACCTCATGGTGGTTCACAACCATCAATAATGTGACCTAATGTGCATTGTATACATAATAAACAAACAAACAAAAGAAATCAATGTCTCTTTGTTCTTATCATGAGCTTGGTCTCAATGACTCAGTTGTCTTGTTTGCCATCTTCAACTCCAAGCGATTATTCTTTAAAGATAATAGATCTGTGCTGGTGGTGTGCTTCAGTGGTAGAGCGCTTGCCCAGCATGCTGGGGGCCCTGGATTCAACCTGCAGCACCACAGAACAAGCAGAAAGAAGAAACTATGTACTTTGCTTTTGGGAGAATCCAGCTGTGACTCTGACTCTTTACTGGATTTCAGGACTCCGTGGATACCTGTTTCTCTCAATGAGAAGCCATGTCCACGAGTGTTCAGTAAATGTGTGTTCTTGGTCCTTGTGCTAATCTTTGAAGAATCAGACCTGAAGAGCTCACAGTTTAACGTGGAAAAGAAGTACAAGTGAGCAAGTGAAGGGAGTGAAAGGTGTCTCCAAGACCGAGTGAGGAAGGGGCTGCGGGGAGAGTAGGGTGCAGGGTCTGTGGCGTGTGAGGCAGGGGCTGAAGAGTCTGGAAGCAGAATAGGCGGCTCAGTGTTTCTTACGAGTTCCCACTACAGGTTATGAATGGGTGCTTGCTACTTTCTGGACCGAGATAGACCTCTTCATACACAAGCACATATGTTATCACAGGCATTATTTTCCGCCACTGATTCTCCAGCCACAAACCTGTTGTCTTCCCCAGGTTACATGTTTTTCCTCATGTTGGGAAGAGCAGTGGTGAAGAAGCAGGTGTGTGGATTCTCAGCTGAGACTAAGGAGGAAATAGCATCTTCTTACGTGCTGGGGACAGTGCGGTCTGAGTTTAACGTGCTGCTGCTTTAACTGATTGCTCTGTCATTAGGGGTGGAAGCAAATCAGTGACGCCTGCTGAGCCAAGTGAGAGTGTTGGCTTTTACTTCCTTGGCTTCTAAGACTATGACTAGTTGGTTTTGTTTTGTGTTAGGTTTTATCTTCTTAAACATTTTTTCCATACAAATATATATTATGTTTGGTATACATTGGGCATAGCCTCCAACTCCCCTTTCTGTTTTGTTTTTCAACTGATGCTGAAAATTGAGCCTAGAGTCTTCTTTAGGGTAGAGGTAGGGGTTGAGATAGGATCTCATGTAGCCCAGGCTGACTTTGAACTCCTGATCCTCCTGTCTTTCCTCCTGAGTGCTAGGATTTAGGAGTGTGCCACCATGCCGAGCCTAATTACTAGCATTGTTTTAGTTTTTTGCTTTTTTAAGATAGGGTTCTTTGCATAACAGCCTTTGCAATTCTGGAGCTTGCTCTGTACACTGGGCTGGCCTTAAACTCATAGAGATTCTCCTGAGTGCTGGGATTAAAGGCGTGTGCCACCACTGCCAAGCCCTAGCGTTTGTTTTTTAAATGCGGTGGATGAGGTTATTAGACAAGTGTGTGCACGTGTGTGCAGGTGCACTCATTGTTGCATGTACTTGTGGACACAGAAGTCAGTGTTGGCTCCTTTTCTCTGTCGCGCTCCATTGTATTTTTTGAGATGCAGTTTCTCACTGGACTTGCTGATTTGACCCACTGGTTGGCAAGCCCCTGGACCCGCCTGCTCTGCTTCCTACAGCATTGGAGTGACAGAGGGAGTGGTACTGAGATCCACAGTCAGACTGCATGCTTGCACAGCAAGCACTGACCCGGGAGAGCCATCTGGCCACACTTACTAGGTTTTCAAGCAGCCATCCTATGCCCTCCATTTCTTCCACTATCTAAATGAGGCAACTTTTTACTGAAAACAGCACTTGCCTGGTTGGGTTTATTTATTAATATTGCCAAAGATTGGGGTACCTACTATACTCTGCTAGGTACTTGAAATACCATCAATGATAGATCTCTGTCCATATAGAATTCTTTGGAAGGGAGGTAGGAAGGGAGAGTTGAGAGGCCCTGCCCCTTCATTCAAGGCTTACACCAGAGAGCTGCTGCTTCCTATAGATGTTTGCAGCCTGTGGACCAAGAGCACAGTCCCCCTCAGGCATCAGCTTAACGTGTTAAATCCATAGGGATCTAGAACATAATCGCCTCAGATCTTTAAGGAGCTTAACTCCTCACCAGTTGGGATTTGTATTTGTATAGTTTAGTTTTGAATCGGAAATGCAGTGTCATCACTGTAAATTTTAGAAGTATGCACAGAAGCTTAGTTTAAGATGTACTCATTTGATTCATAAAAAGGGTCCAAAATAACTTAAAACATACACACGTACATAATACACACATACACACACACACACACACATCAGAGACTTAAAACTGGATCAAAATCAAAATAATGTTTTTAAAAGGAAAGATAATTGTATCAGGATATTGAACCAGAGGTTTTATTTTCCAAAAGTAGGTTGTTTGTATAAAAAATAATATTGAAAAGGTGGCAGCCTCCTGAATTTGTTCATCTAGAGATTAGTCTTTGAGTCATACTTAAGGGGGTCTGTTTTACATAAGTGGAAGTACGCTGTGCTGATTGTAAATTAACTAACTAATGAAGCCAAATAGTGATTTGGAGTTTTGAATTTTCTGGAGAGAGAAACTTTGTTCTGAAGTTCTTTTAATACATTCCATACATCTAGCAGACTTTGTAACGCTTAGTGCGTCAGATGCAGGTGTGAAGATTGAGAGTAAGCAGACATCACTTGAGGGAGTGGGAAAATGGTTTGGCAGTAAAGAATGGCTGCAAAAGTAAGAAGACCCACATAAACAGCTGGACAGACAGTGTACCCACCTCCTATAAACCAGCTCTGGTAAGGCAGAAATTGGCAGGGCCCTGGGCCTTGCCAGCCCACCCTGCCAGGCTCCAGATTCAGTGAGAGATCCTGTTTCATAAAATCAGGTGGAGAGCATTGAAGTAGACATCCAACATCAGCCTCCAGCTTCCGCACACATGTGCCCATGTATACAACGCGCACGCACACACATACACACACACACACTTTGCCTGCAGATATCAGGGATGTGAGTAATGTAATGGCCATTGTCCGCAGTAGTCAAAGTCTTACTAACACTCTATCAGGATCATTCCTTGCTCAGCCCTAGTAACAAGCTGGCTAGAATTTTAACAGTAGCAGCAACTGGTTTCTGAGCCCTTGATGAGCCCCTGCCACAAGGCCCTTGGTTAGCCTGAGTCAAGGTGCTCCATTCCGTGCTGCACTCCGACCCAGCCAAACTGAAGGCTAAGCCACACAGTCCTGGTGAGCACTTAGACTTAGAACAGCTTCCACCAGCTAGTGCAAATATATGGCGCTTTAGTGAAATTCAATTAGTCTTTCTTTAAGACGGCAAAGAAATCCAATTTTGCCAAACACGGACAGACGGTGGACAGCACTTTGATGTTACAACCTCTCAGTGATGCTTTACTTAGTCACAAGTTCATAAGCAAAAAGGCTTAATTACTTGAGAAAACATAGGATTAAAGCTAGACACAATATCTGAGTATCCGCTGTCAAGCGACTTGATTCGAACCCGTGCACCCAGTTCGTGTGTGGTGGAAACTTTGATGTGGGATGACAAGCTGAATGTCGTGACCCGCTCGGAGAAGCTCCTTCAGATGGCAGTTGCAGGATATGTAGGCGGAGAGGCAGGGTCTGCCAGGCCTGTTTGCTCAACTTTGATGTCCAAGAAGCCACAGGCTCCACTATTTGCTCTTTCACTGGAGGATGGATTGGGAGCCTCCTACCTTTCTCAGTGTACAATGGCCACCAATGGAGTGTGACGACTGTTGACCATTCCAGAAGCCTGGCGAACCAGAACAGGGCTTTGGGAAGTTCGGGGTTGGGGGTGTAAACGCTGTTTAGGACAGTCATTTCTCCAGATGTAGCTTTCCTTAAAGCCCTGGCGTGGTTGGGAGCATGCAGTGGAAACAAAAACAGTCTCCTGTTAGCAAACACCAAGCACAGTTTGATTTTAAGGTCCAATAGGCCAGGGTGCTTACAAGTTTAAGTCTTTCTTATTCCCTTCATCAGAGTACATGTACAAGGGGAAATGGTACAGTTTTTTAATGGCATGATTGAGATAATTTTAATTTCTGTGCTCGCTTTGGCAGCACATATACTAAAATTGGAACGATACAGAGAAGATTAGCATGGCCCCTGCGCAATGATGACACGCAAATTCGTGAAGCGTTCCATATTTTTTGGCGAGGGTGTGGAGAAAGAGGAACACTCCTGCATTGCTGGTGGGGATGCAAACTAGTACAACCACTTTGGAAAGCTATCTGGTACTTTCTCAGAAAAATGGGAATAGGGCTTCCTCAAGACCCAGCTATTCCACTCCTTGGAATATACCCAGAGGATGTACTACTACACAACAGGGACATATGCTCAACCATGTTCATAGCTGCCTTATTCATAATAGCCAGAACTTGGAAACAACCTACGTGTCCCTCTATAGAAGAATGGATAAAGAAACTGTGGTACATTTACACTATGGAATACTACTCAGCTATTAAAAACAAGGAATTTCCAAAATTTGTGGACAAATGGATTGAACTAGAAATTGTCATAATAAGTGAGTTCACACAGAAGCAAAAAGAGCTAAATGGTATATACTCACTTATATCGAGACACTAGTCCAAGGTGTACGTCCCCATGAAAAACTGTACCTACCAGAATAGTGGGTAAGAGGGGAGGACATCCTATTGAAACTTTAGGTGTGAGAAGCCTGGGAGAAAGAGGAAATGGAAGGATCCAGTGGGTCCTGGAAAACTACAGGCGAGTCTGGGCCCTGGGGCCCTCCGCAAACTGTGGCAACAGCCAAGGAAAAAATAGGCAGTAAAAACCTTGAACCCCTACCCGGACTAGCCGATGGACATTCTCCACTGTTGAGTGGAGAAGGAGATCTAACTTTCACACAAACTCTGGTGCCCCATATTTGAACATGTCCCTTGGACGGAGATGCCTGGTGGCACTCAGAGGAAAGATAATAGGTCACCAAGGAGAGACTTGATGCCGTATGAGCATATTCAGGGGGAGGAGGTCCCCCTCAGACACAGACTTAGGGGAGGGGAGGGGAGTAGGGGGGAAGTGGGAGGAAGGGAGGAATGGGAGGATACATGGGATGGGCTAACAACTGAGATGTAATATGTATAAATTAATAAAAATGTATTTAAAAAAAAGGAAATACTCAAAAATAATATTAATTTAAAAATCTAGAAAAAGACAGCATAAAAAAAAGAGATAATTTTAATTTCTTTTTTTAAAGATTTATTTATTTATTATGTATACGGTGCTCTTCCTGCATGTACGCCTGCAGGCCGAAGAGGGCACCAGATCTCATCACACATGGTTGTGAGCTATCATGTGGTTGCTGGGAACTGAACCCAGGACCTCTGGAAGAGCAGTCAGTGCTCTTAACCTCTGAGCCATCTCTCTAGCCTGAAAGCCTGAACACAGCTTTGTTTTGTTTTGTTTTGTTTTTGTTAGTTTGTTTTTCGAGACAGGGTCTCTCTGTGTTGGCTGTCCTGGGCTCACTTTGTAGACCAGGCTGGCCTCAAACTTACAGCGATCCACCTGCCTCTGCCTCCTGAGTGCTGGGATTAAAGGCGTGCGCCACCACCGCCCCATCATTTTAATGTATTTATTTTTTGATCATTTTAATTTCTAATTCTTCAAAAAACAAGCTGTGAAAAAAGTATGTCTGTAAGGGAGTAGTATTAGAATATATAAAGAACATTTACAAATAAATTAAAAGAGAAGCAACTAGATTTTTTTTAAAAGTGGGCAAAAGACTTGACATTTCACTTAAATAAGGGATAGATGGAAAATGTGCACATGAATTTAATTTCCATTTCCCTAATGGTACAACCTTAGTCATTAGGGAAATGGAAATTAAAATTATAATGATATTCTGACAGTACTAAGTCCTGACAAAGTTGCAGAAAGAATTGCCATGCATTGCTTATCGGACTGGATAATGATACAGCCATATCAGAAAACACTTGGGCAGTTTCTTACAAAAGAAAGCAAATGTTTGTCGTGTAGCCCAGAAATAGAGAAATAGGGTATTTGTCCTAGGGAAATATGACTTCTATGCAGATATCTGTAGCTGCTTTACTCATAGGACAACTAAAACCTGGAAATCACTCGTGCCCATCAAGTAGCAAATGGACAGATTTTGGTACATCCATACAACCGAATAATACTCCATAGTTGGGGTCTAAGGAAGGGAAGCTGGAGAGATGGTTTAATGTGTGAGAGCACGTACTGTTCTTCCAGAGGACCCAAGTTCATTCAGTCCCCAGCACCCACAGCAGGCAGCTCACACACACCTGCACTGCCAGCTCCAGGTGCGTGAACACAGTCTCAGGACCCCACAGGCATCTGCAGATACCCACCCTCCGCATAACATAATTCAAAATAAATATATTTTAGTTTTGTATTTAGGTTTTTTGAGACAGGGTTTGTCTGTGTAACAGCCTTGGCTGTCCTAGATGCTTTGTAGACCAGGCTGGCCTTGAATTTACAGAGATCCTCCTACCACTGCCTCCCGAGTGCTGGGATTAAAGGTGTGCACTACCTGGCCCAGCTAATAAGTCTGTTTTTAGAGTTAAAGTCTCACTATATTGTTCTAGCTGGCTTCAAACTCACAGAGATGTTTTCTCTACCTCCTTTAAAGGTGTGCATCACTGCGGCCCTGTCAATAAATCTCAACCTTTTAAGAGGACAAGGAGGTTAGGGAGATGGCTTTGTTGATAAGAACTGTTGTTTGAATAAGCATGCGGACCTGAGTTCTAATCCTAAGTACCCATATTAAAAAAAAAAAAAAGCTGGGTATGAGTGCAGATCCATATAAATTCAATATTGAAGGGTTGAAGACAGGCGGATTCCTAGAGCTCGCTAGCCAGTCAACCTAACTGAACCTTCAGGTACTGTGAGAGACCCTGTCAGAAGTGAAAGCAACACCTGCCACCCAAGCCCTCCTTTAGTCTCTGCATGTACATCCACAAGTGTGCCCACCTACACACACAGAATGGGAGAACAGGAGCTACTCAATAAATGCAACAACAAAAAAGCTTTCTTCAAACGCCTTATGCTAAGTAAAGCCAACACCAAAAGCCGCTATT
Organism: Acomys minous; assembly: GCF_964271855.1. Lineage (NCBI taxonomy): Eukaryota > Metazoa > Chordata > Mammalia > Rodentia > Muridae > Acomys > Acomys minous. Next base: position 133,932,058 of record NC_140484.1, read on the forward strand.
GTAAATTCCTTTTATGTCATATTCTGGAAAAGGAAGCTAGTGTTCTAGGGACAGAAATCAGATGCGTTGTTGGGTTCGGGAGAGCAAAGAAGTATAAAGGAGCTTTTATTTTAGGATGGCGGAAATATTCTGTGCTTTGTGGTGGTCACATGTGGCTATCTACATACTTATCAAATTACATTAAATCACTCATCTTGAAAATGTGTCCTCAGCTACAAAGTGAGGTCAAGACCAATCTAGTTACATCTACATTGAGACCCTGACTCAAAAAAAATATTTTTTTATAAATCTTTAAAAGGGTGCATATGAGAATAAATGATACTTCAGTAAACTTGACTTAGAAAAGCATTTTTTTTGTTGTGTTTTTGTTTTTCAAGACAGGGTTCCTCTGTGTAACAGCCCTGGCTGTCATAGACTCCCTCTGTAGACCAGGCTGGCCTCTAACTCCTGAGCGCTGGCATTAAAGGCATGCAAAACCACGCCTGGCCACAAAAGCAGTTTTAAAAGTTGTCATCCCAGAGCTGGGTGTGTTCATATCTACAGCCCCAGCACTTGAAAGGCTGAGACAGGAGGATTCCCACATGTTGGAATCCAGTCTGGACTATATATTGAGTTTCAGGCCAGCTTGGCCTAGAGTGAAATCTGACCTTAAAAAAGCAAAATAAATAGTATAGGCACACTTGTAATCCTAGCACTCAGGAGGCAGAGGCAAGATCCCACAGTAAGCCCAAGGCCAGCTGAGGCTATGTATTGAGGTCCTGTCTCAAAAAGCAAAACAACTAATTAAATAGCTAGATAGATAAATAAACAAGTAAAAACTGCCACCTTTCTCTAATATTTCCTATTAGCTGTGACTGATGGTATACTTAGAACTCATGTTTGTGGTGTCAGAGTTGATGCATATGGCTCCCCGGGCTGCTGTGAACTCTTCTTGTTGGTGGGGTACCCAGCAATAGAGTACTCTGTTCTGGTGGTCAGTAAAGAATGGAAATCAGTGATTTCATCACCTTTGGCAGAGCGCGCATTGGGCTGTTTTCCCCCCACCACTCTTGGGCTCCTTACCCCTAGATTGCAGGTCCGTGAGACCCCTAAATAGTGAGGCTGTTAGTAGGATCCTGAAAGAGATCCGTGGTGTAGACATTCAGCTTTGCGTCTTCTTGCGCCTGCTCTGCAAGCTCCTGCCTCAGAGAGGGTGAGAATCGTAGGCAGAGTGAGGACCCCAGCAGAACTGTTTGAAATTCCCCGTGAGAGCCTCCCTCCTCCTCCTCCTGCCTCTGCCCACCCCCATCCCAGTGCACTTCATCAGCATCGGAAGGACTGGTTCCCGGCACTGCCTGCCCTGCTTGGCTGGCGTCCCTGAGGAACTGAGCTAATGAGTGGATAACACGCATTTGCCAAGGCCTTCCTGGATGTGGTACCTGGGCTTTGTTAATTTTCAGATGCTGCCATCCTTGGCTGATGACCATTTAATTCTCTTTCAGAGCAGTCGTTTATTTTTAGTATTTGCTTATTTTCCCTCCACCTCACCCAGAGAAGAGGACCATTACGTCCTGTGTGTAATGCACCAGCAGTCCCAGCCAGGTTGCTGTCTTACTGGGGCAGTTCTGTAGGCCTCTCAATTGTGGACCTAGAAGCTCCACAGGTGGCCTTGGTGGCAAAGCCAGTGCTGCCCTTGCTGGACTTCTGGCAGCCTCCTTTGCTGCTGCCCAGATCAGAGGTAAAACAGGCTAGAAGGAAGAGGAGCTGGCAAGGTTTAGACCAGAGGATGCTAAGGAAAGACTCTTATGGTTTCTATTGCTGAGATAAAACACCATGACCAAAGCAACTTAGGGAATAAAGGGATTATTTGGCTTACACTTCTACATTAGTTCATCACTGAAGGAAGTGAGGACAGGAGCGCAAACAGGGCAGGAACCTGGAGGCAGAGCTGATGCAGAGGCCGTGGAGGATGCTGACTGCTTCTTTACTTCATGTCTTGCTCAGCCTGCCTTCTTATAAAACCCAGGACCACCAGCCCAGGGATGGCACCCTTCCCCATCAATCATTAATTAAGAAAATGCCTTACAACCAGATCTTATGGAGGCATTTTCTTAATTGAGGTTCCTTTCTCTCAGATGACTTTAGTCAAGTTGACATAAAACTATCCAGCATAAATACTTTAGTTATAAGCATTGATCCCCTATCTCTCTGGCTGTGACTTCATCTTGGGGTAGCTACACATGCAGTCCAAGACATTTGAGGATGACAACATCGTATCTTAACCCCTAGCTAGTCCGTAAAAAGTTGTGGGCTCTAGATTTTTGTGTTCAAACTGAAACTCTGCCTCTTACTCATCAGGTGCTTGGCAAATTATTTGACTTTTATGTGATTGCTTCCCCAGCTGTAAAATTGGATAATAAGCAAGTCTACCTCAAAGCTGTGAGGCTTAAATGTATAAATATACAGAAGCTGTGTAAAGCAGTGCCTGCCATATAGCAGTGGTGCGGTTAAGTTCCTTCATTATTATTACTAGCTTCCCCAGACGGGCCTTCAGGTAAGCCTACCTTAGATGTAGCGGCATTGGCACCTGTCTCAGTAACTCTTAGTGCTCTGGGGTTCTCTTCCTACCCCTTTCCCTCTAAGAAACTGAGCCTCTAACAGGGGACCCCCAAGTGGGATTCTTGATACATAGCTGGCTTTTGTCCCAGGTGGCCCTCTGCCCAATGTGGGACAGTGCCCAGTATTTCCGAGCAAGGAGGGTGGGCAAGGGTGCTGGCCAAGTGCCTGGAATGCTAGTACCATGCCCCCAGAAAAGTGTTCAGGGTTTGATGTTTCTCCACTGCTGCTGCTGTGGCCGATTATCTCTGAGTAACAAAGAATCATTTCTAATCCCATTTGGAATCGTTGTTCATGATAATCCTGTTTTGTAGTAATGATATTCCAATTGCAGCATGCTCCTGTCTCTAGTTTGGCAGATGCATGCCTCGACCTCAGGCAACCCAAGGCATTGCTCGATGGAAAGCTGTGCCAGCTCATTTGCCTAACGTGACAGTATCAGTGTCTCTCTCCCCCACCCTGCCTTTCAATTCTATATCCTATCCTGGGATTGTGTGTTCAGTGCTCTTCTTCTGGAGAGTGTCAGTTGGGACAGAGAGGCATCCAGTGCCATCTGGTTCAGCTGAGGAGGAAAGGCTGGTCATTTTCAGGATTGTGATATGGTCCAGACCCATACCTCCTCTTTAAGAGACATCATCCAGTGCGTCTGTGCTGTAAGCTGCTTATCTGAGTAGGGCTACGGGGCGGGGTCTGAGTTAGACAAGGCCTAGCAGGGTATCTAGCGATCTCTTGTGACATCTACATGAATAAAATATGTTGTAGGAAACAATATATTTACATTAATAAGTGGTGACTGACCTAGTTAGTTGTTGATGTATGAGTGATATAAGACAACAGAGCAATATCAAGTGATGGGCCATGGGCCTGGGCTCTGTTCAGTACTGTGTCTGATTTCACTGAAGCCAACCAAATAGGCAGGTCAAACGATGTGCAAAGGCATATTGACCTAGGTGAAAGAACACTATCTCAGTAGAATGTAGCAATGGTTAAATCAGAGCTGGCAAAAACTAATGCGGCCAGAAGTATAGCTCAGAGTTATAGTGTTTGTATGTCATATACAAAGCTTTGAATTCAGTCTCCAACACTGCAAAAGGAATTCGTGTGTGTGTGTGTGTGTGTGTGTGTGTGAGAGAGAGAGAGACAGAGACAGAGACAGAGACAGAGACAGAGACAGAGAGGGGAGAGAGAGAGCGAGAAAGAGAAGACTACATTGGATATCTTCCTCTGTGGCTATAAACATTGTTTTTTGAGACACAGTATCTCACTGAATCTAGAGGTCACCATTTGGCTATACTGGCCAGTGAGCACTAGGGATCTGCCTTCGCTACCCCACCTCCAGTGCTAGGTATACAGGCACTACTACCACACTGACCTTTTTTTTTTTTTTGGTATGAGTACTAAGGATTGAACTCACATCCTTATGATTGCACAGCAGGCACTTTTCTGACTGACAGAGCAATCTCCCCAGCTCATGAATTCTTTTTATTATTTATCTATCTATACCTATTTATTGTTTGTTTATTTATTTGTTGGTTGGTTTTTTGAGACATGATCTTTCTGGGTAGCCTTGGCTGCCCTGGAACTCGCTCTGTAGACCAACCAGGTTGGTCTCGAAGTCTGCCTCCCAAGCGCTGGGATTAAAGGTATGTACCACCACTGTCCAGCTTTAAAGATTTTTTTTGTTTTGTTTTTTTCGAGACAGGGTTTCTCTGTGTAGCCTTCCTGGACTCACTTTGTAGACCAGACTGGCCTCGAACTCATGAAGATCTGCCTGCCTCTGCCTCCCAAGTGCTGGGATTAAAGGCATGCACTACTACCACCCCGCACTAAAGATTTATTTTTATGTGTGGTTTTGTTTGCATGTATACCAAGTGCCCACAGAAGTAAGAGGGTGTCAGATTCCCTGGAAAAAGGGTTAAAGGCCATGATTGTTTGCGTGAGAATGGCCCCATAAGTTCATGTGTTTGAATATGGCTCCCCATTGATGGGGTGGTGTGTCCTTGTTGGAGGAGGTGTATCACTGGGGGTGGTCCTTGAGGTCTTAAAGACTCAAGTCATTCCCAGAATGCCTCTCTGCCTCCTGCTTTAGGTTTTGAGATGTGAGCTCTCAGCTGTTTTTGCTGCCATGCTTTTATTCTGCCACCAGGAATTCTAACCCTTTGAAACCATAAGCCCAATTAAATACTTTATTTAATAATTTGCCTTGGTCATAGTGTCTTAGTATAACAGTAGAAAAGTAACTGATTCACAGATGTTAGTGAGCTGGGAACTGAACCCAGGTCGGCTGGAAGGGGAGCCACTCTTAACCACTGAGTCATCCCTCCAGCCCTCTAAGAATTCTTTTTCACTTAAAAAAAATTTTTTTTTTAGCCGGGAGTGGTGGTGCCTACTTTTAATCATAGTTCTTGGGAGGCAGAAGCAGGTGGATCTCTGTAAGGTTTTTTTTTTATTTATTCAGATTACAACTCAGTTGCCACTCATCACTTGTATCCTCCCATTCCTCCCTCCCTCCCGCTTGAATCTCTGTAAGTGTTTTTTTGTTGTTGTTGTTGTTATTGTTGTTTTTAAAGATTTATTTATTTAGTATTATGGATACAGTATTCTGCCTGCATTTACACCTGTACTCCAGAAAAGGGCATCAGATCACATTATGGATGTTTGTGAACACCATATGGTTGCTGGGACTTGAACTCAGGACCTTTGGAAGAGCAGGTGGCGCTCTTAACCACTGAGCCATCTCTCCAGCCCAGGATCTCTGTAAGTTTTAAGCCAGCCTGATATATAACTTGAATGCCAGAACAAACAGGGCTGTTATGCAGACAAACTCTATCTGGGAAAAAACAAAACAAAACCAAATAGGGAAACTTGAAAAATGACTGAGCAGTTAAAATTGCCTGCAGTGGTGCAGAGGACCTGAATTCAGCTTCTGGCATCCATGTCCAACAGCTCCTATGATGCCCTCTTCTGGCCTCCAGTAGTACCTGCACTCATATGCACACAGATAGACACTAACACACACGAACAAACATACATATACATAAAATGAGTCTTTAAAAACAAAGAAAAAACAACAGGCTGAATATGTAGGTCAGCAGTTAAAACCAAACTCTGTAAAGCTGGGCATGGTGGCACATGCCTTCAATCCTAGCACTCGGGAGGCAGGGGCAGGCAGATCACTGTGAGTTGGAGGCCAGCCTGGTCTACAAAGGGAGTCCAGGACAGCCAGGGGTATACAGAGAAACCCTGTCTCGGAAAAAAACAAAAACCAAACTCTGTGAAATCCAAGGTAATTCTTAGGTAAGTGTTGAGTAAATCCTCTGTCCCAAGTGGCCATGTGCAGGACAGTGCCCAGTGAGAGTCAATAGTGCAGCATTAATCTCTCTTTTTTTTGAACCTAGCCTTACCATACTCTGGGCCATTTGCCCAGACGGTCTGGGTTGGCTCACACTGTAATAAGAAGCCCTGACAGTAAGGTTTGGGTGACCATACATCATGAACCACAGCCTGGAAGTCATGGGATTATCTTTGGAAGTAGTCAGGGTTTGTCTGGAAAGGCTGTGGTGGGTGGTCTTTATTCTTTGGTTCTTACATTTCTATGCCATGATTTCCTTGAGCCTTATATCCTAAATGTCACCCATCTTGGACTACCACTAATTTTGGCCCTCGTTCATCTCTGGCATATTCTTTCTTGTCCCAGGTAGCTGCTGTGACCAGCTCTTCTTTAACTGCCATCTGAAAATATGACTGGTCTCAGTTACCCAGCAGGTAACTGAAGTCCCAAAAGACTTCTTGACTTCCTCATTGAGGTGTAGACTGGGTTGAGAATAGGTCACTCTCCTGCCTGCGACACTTATCACAGTGGTCCTGTGCATGCTTTAGCTGTGGGATGGGGAGGAGGCAGAGGGTATGGAGTGTCTTGTGAGGCTTAACATTGTGCAGGGATGGATGACCTGGATCTCGGATCTCTGCCCTCCTTGCTTCAAGTTCAGCTGCTTAGCTGCCATCTTGTACATACCTGGTCCAGCACCAGCCCCTGCTCACCCACAGTCTTCCCTTCTCTCCCCTGAACAATGCGAGGCCTCTACACCACTGCAGCCACTGAAACCAGAAAGCAAGCTTTAATACTGATTGATGTAAGTAGTCTCCCTCTCTGCGGCCTGAGTGCAACAGCTTACTGAGGTCATGATGAGCCAACTTCTGACAGGCACTCCCACTTCTAATCTAATTGCTGTCTGATCAACAAATTAATTAGCTGTGGCTCCAAAGGGAATTCCCTGAATCCCAGGAACTGCCACCTGGGGAGCGCTCTCCTAAGCATGTCCTCAGTTTTGTCTAGAAATTGTCTGCAAGCTGGGAAGGGCCTGGTGCTTAGGTTTTCTTCAATTTGAATGATCATTTAGGAATTAGAAAATCTATAGTTGAGAGTTCCGAGAAGGAAAACTTTTGCAACAAATAGCCAAGTTCAATGTGTTAAGTAGAAGTGGATACTCAGCATTTAAGAAGTCACATGTCTGCCGAGGGTGGCACTGAAGGAGGCAGAGGCAGGCCAGTCTCTGAGTTCAAGGCCAGCCAAGGCTACACAGAGAAACCCTGTAAACCCTGTCTCCAAAACAAAGGTTAGGTTACATGTCTGTGTTGCTATACATAACTTAACCTGACTGTGATCAAGTTCTAGCATGTGTTGACCACATTCAGCTCCGTGCCCCAGTGACACACATGTGCTTCTGGGCAACCCCTACCACTGCAGAGTGCTGTGACCAACAGTATCTTGTATTGTCCTTTATGAGATTTTCCCTAAGAAATATATAATCAGGAACAGATGGGATGAAGTGTTATAAGAGAAGCTTCCAGAACAGCGTGGCCGCACCAGTCTATACTCTTGACAGTTCATGAACAATCCCAGACCCTATGTCCTCACTGGCACTTGGTATTTTTCAGCTTTCTCACTTTTGTCAATATGTTGAGTTTAAAGAAGTATTTTGTGGCTGGGTGGTGGTGGCGCACGCCTTTAATCCCAGCACTTGAGAGGCAGAAGGAGGTGGATCTCCTGTGAGTTCGAGGCCAGCCTGGACTACAAAGCGAGTTACAGGACAGCCAGAGCTGTTACACAGAGAAACCCTGTCTTGAAACAACCCCGCGCCCTCCCCAACCCCCACAAAAAAAGTATTTTGTTATTGCTTTAGTTTGCGTTGCTCTGATAACCGATGAACATGAGAACTCTTACATGCTTCCTAATCTGTTCTCTGGTGTCCTCTTCTGGGAAGTGGCTTCATATCCTTGCCTCTTCCCCAGTCATAGCTTGTCTATTCAAATCTAAACTGAAGCCAGGTGTTTGCTGCAGACTGATAGCTGAGCCTCAGGGTGAGGGGGTGAGGGCTCTACCTCTCATGCTGTAGACACTCTGCCTCTCTGCATTGGTGAGGGGAGCAGGCTATCTGGAGATGGTCTCTAGCTTTGAGACAGGCAGATCTTTCTATAGACCACCAAGGGCCATAGCCTGAGCTGCCTAAGAGAATTGCTGATTTCCCAAGGCCAGTAAATCCTGGTTGAGTAGTTCCTTTGACTAGAGACTGAAGGTTAGAGAAAACCCTGTTGAACTGAATGGTGTCCTCTGCCTCCCTTAGTCAAGTGATTAAGATACAGTGTAGGCCTGTTTGATAGTAGCTACTTAATTTAAGCCAGTGGTGGCTGAGTTTCCTGCAACCGGGCAGCCAGCACCAGAACAGAGGCCCCAGTTAACCTTTGGTAGACCCCACCTGCCACTGTGCTGTCAGCCTTTGTCCTTCCTGTTCATGCTAGCTGGCCCATCATTTCCCTGTGCTCACCTTTTCACTGCTGTGAACTTGGCAGTCCTTGTACCTGGCTTACAGCTAAGCTTGTCCTCAGCAGCCTTCTGGATGCTTTCTCTAGCCTGCCTAACCTGGAGCCTGTCTGTGTAGCTCACAATGTAGTGGGGATATCTGGTCATCTGGGCTAGAGGCAAATAGTTTTCTAACCGAGACTGGCTGCCTTCTATGAGAAGGCGCTGACCAAAGATCTGGTGCTCTGTGCCTTGTAAGATATGACCATTGTTGGACAGAAAAGCTCATAGCCATCTGGCAAGGTGTTTAGAGCCACGGTTGGCACGGAGCAGCCTTGATTTCTTTAGGCCTGTCTTCCTTCAGTGGGGCTGCTGCCTTTTGAGTATTATGAGAAAGGAAGGGAATCTTCTCAAGGTTGCCAATGAGTCACTATCTTGGATTGCTTACCCTCTTAAGTCTCCCAGTTTTTGAAGTGAATTGCCCATTTCTTTGATTGGGTTAGCAGGCCCAGGGCTGATCCCAGCCGTTCTCCTCTCCACATCCTGCCAGACCACTGTCTGCCCTCCAGGGCCAAGGGCAGCATACACGGTTGCTTGGACACGTCCTGCAGCCTGCAAATTGGACAGATGGAATCAATACTCATGAACCTGGAGAGGCCCAGGTAGCACAGTTAGTGACACTAGCTGCCTAGAGGGACAACCTGCCATGAGACGGGGTGTGATTGGATCGTGATTGGACACAGCAGCTGAGGATTAATGAAATTATGTCCCTTTGAATTTAGATTGACAAACCCTTCTCATTTGAACTTGAAAACATGTCAGCTTGTGCAGACTGTGGAAGAGCTGCCTACTTGGTGTAGGGCTGTGCTGGCGTTCATGCTGGGAAAGGTCGGTTCAGGCCCAGATTCCAGCTATTGCTGTGATTGTGTCAACCAAGAGAACAGGTGATCACTATCCATACAGCTGCAGGCACTGTGGAGTTTACTCCCCGCATAGGCTGCTGGGAAGCATTGCTATCTCTGGTTACTCTGGTGAGGAAGAGGAGGCTCAGGCTCCATCAAGTGCCTTGTCCAAGATGCCATCTGCACACGACAGAGCTGCGATTGGCCTCCAGTTCTCAGTGTGTGGGAGGAAGTGCCATACTGTCTCCTCAGTTTAAGTGTTTTAGCTCATCCTTCTCTGGACTTCCCTGAAACCCAGCGACAGCGTCAGGTGCATGGTGGCGCTGCGTTTGTTCTTCAGCGCTGTCCTTAGGGCCTTACATGCATTTAACACAGCCCCATTATTTCTAATGATGACGTAAGGTCACCAAATGGTGATCTCTACCCCCCTGGGGATGGGGGTAGCCAGATAGCACTAAGCCCAGTGACTTGTGTTCTATCCTTGGGTCCCACATGGGAGAGACTGAATCCTAAAAGTTGTTGTCTGACTTCCATGTGCATACTGTGGCATATCCAGCTGCTCACACAAATAAGTAAAGAAACCTGCAACTATTAGTTATCTACCTATGAGGGAGTTTTCCCTTTTCTTCTCAGGAAACACAGGCAGTAGGCTCTGTGGTTCTAGACCACTCTTAGCTATGTAGCAAGTCAAAAGCTAGCCAGCCTAGGCTTCAAGAGGCCCTGGTGTTGGCTCCTGGCTCAAAAATAAAAGACTACCTTTTTTGGGGGTAGCAATATCTCATACTTACAGGCTGGCCTCAGTTTTATTGCAATCCTCCTGTCTCAGCCTCCCCATTGTTGAGTTTACTGGCATGAGCCATTACTCCTACATTGTTTGTTTGTACCCCAGGTTTGCCTTGAACTCACCATATAACTGAGGATGTCCTTGAACTTTGGATCCTCCAAGTGCTGGGATTAAATATGGGCTCACAGAATTGTCTTTTATTTGATGGGTTGTTACAAATCTTGTACAGACAATTTATATGTCTATACAATTATAAGCAAAATTTATCTGACAAAGAAACACTGTCTTGAAAAACCAGACCAACCAACCAACAAACAAACAAACAAAAAACCTCTCAGTTCCTAACTTTGCCTTATCTCTGCAGTCCTCATCTAAAGAAAAATATTTGTTATTATAGCAAGTTATAAGTCGTTGTTGTTACTCACTTAATCATGCCCAGATTGTTCAGAATTTACTGAGCCAGATGTTATGCCTGTTGAAGATACAGAGTTCAAACCAGGTGATACATCAGCACTGCTTGTTGCAAATACTAGAAAACTAAAAGAGAAAACTAGAACTGAAGTCTAGCTTTTTAATAGTTCTGATAATCCCAGGGATTTGTTTGACACACCTGCCATTTATACCTTTCAAAGTGTTAACAGCTTTGAAGGTCAGTTCAGAAAAAGCTACAATTACCTTTCACGGCCCTGAAGAGAGAGATCTGAGAGAGGTTAAAAGCACTGGTTGCTCTTTCAGAAGTCCTGAGTTCAATTCCCAGCAACTACATGGTGGCTCATAACCATCTAGGCTAAGATCTGATGCCCTCTTCTGGCCTGCAGGTATACATGCAGGCAGAGCACTGTATACGTAATAAATAAATAAATAAATAAATAAATAAATAAATAAATAAATCTATCTTTTTAAAATTACCTTTCACTAAGAGAAAATCTGGCAAAAGACATTGATAAGGAACTCATGAAACGGAACAACAATTACACCTCTTTTTTAGAAATTCAACTTGTCTAGGAGTCAGAGAAATGAAAGTTAGAGCAGCAGTGTGGCTCCGTGTTCTGCTCTAGAAAAGCTAGCAAACAAACACTGCTGAGGGTGGGCGGGCACAGAGTGCCTGTGTGCCTCATGCTTGGCTAGGGAAAATAAAAGTCCCAACTCTGAAGGGCAGCTTGGTAATACTTAGCAAAGTCCTTTGAAATGGTTATCCTGGCCATGTTTGGTGCCATATGCTTGTAATAAAAGCACTCAGGAAGCTGAGGCAGGAGGATTGTCCCAAGCTTAACAATAGCCATGGGTATGTAGCAAGTCCTTGCTCCTGTCCTTGTGGGGAAAAGAAAGAACTCGTTGTGCTTTCTCCTAGAACTTCGTCTCCTAGTAACTTGTCTGATTGTCATCAAAATATTAAAAACACTTCTTTTTTTTTTTTTACAATAAAAGATTGGCTAAAAAGATAGAATAGTTGGCTGTGGTGCATAATTCCAGCACTACAGAGACAGATGCAGGAGGATCTACGTGAGTCTGAGGCCAGCCTAGTCTCCATAGCAAGTTCCAGGACAGAGATATGACAGATATGTCTCAAAAAGCCAAAACAAACAAAGAAAGAATAATCTCATAATGGAATACTCTACAACTGTGACAAATGATGTCTCTGACCTTCATAAAGGGGGTAACATTTAGTTTATATATGACCCAGTAACTGTAGATTATATATGTACTTACTGGGGGAAAAAAACCAGCCAAATAGCCTGTGTTCTGCATCTTTCTTTGCGCTTGCTTCAGCAGCACATATGCTACCTCTTTCTTCTTTGAGAAGCCCTGTTTTGGAGGGATAAGGACTGTTACATAGTGGAAGAAAGAAGACTGCGCGTGCAGCAAGGCGCGCATGTAACCCCGTGCCCCTGTGCCTGCCCCTGTGCTCCACAGTCCTGCCAGCAGTTACACTCCTCCACCCATTCTCACAAAGCTTCTGGAATGATTTCTTTAATTGCAAAGGTTTGGAACAAAATATGCCAAACTGTATAATGGTTACTTTTAGAATTTGGATTAAGGAGGTGGATCCAAGGACTTTCATTTTTAATATTTTAATATTGTCAGAATTCATAATCTGTGAGTGTGTGTATAAAAGAAAGCATATGCAATCAAGTTGCTTTTTCTTATATCCTACTGTCCTTCCTCCCATTCAAACCTCAGATGAAGTGCTGAGTTCTTTGGACTCCTGTTGTGCTGTCCCGCTTCTGCTTGCCGTGTGCTTCTCCACCCTAACGGGTCACACTTGGCTGAAATGCTTTTCACCTCCTCCCCTCCCTTCTCCCTATCACCCCTGTTCTCTCTCAACATTCATGTCTGTTCGCATTATTTTTCTCTGCTGTAATTGTACAATTGTTTCCTTCCCAGCAGCTTGTAAGTTCCATGCCACATGGAGCCCATAGACCAGTGACTGGAATGTAGTGGACATTTATTTGATAAGTAGTTGTTGAACGAATTGTCTTATAGCTGTGGAAACTATCCCTTATGATCAGCTTTTCTCATTGTTTCCAGTGTGGTGCAGGTCCTGCTTGCTGCTGGAGCTGACCCAAACCTTGGGGATGATTTCAGCAGCGTCTACAAGACTGCCAATGAAAAGGGAGTCCATTCTCTGGAAGGTAAGCGTGGCCTACCCCACTGCTCTGCGTGTCTCCACCTGTGGCTTCCACAAGCATTGCTCAGGGCCAGCAGCTACTCATGGCTATCCAATAGGGCTTAGAATAGATGCCTTTCACTTTGAGAGTGTTGGGGGGAAAGATTGGAGCCTAAGTTCAAGGCCTAATTGAGTTGGGGTGCATTTCATCTGGTGTTCTCCTGAGACTGGGAAGCCTCAGAGAAGCAAGCAGTGGAACAGATTTCCGTGAAATGGCTGAACATAATGCATGGAGTGTGGCCTTGCTCCTCTCACTCACCTGTCCCAGTACTAGAACATAATGTTATGGTTCCCTTAGCCATAGAGGTCTCCAAGCACAGCTGTAATACTGCTCTTCAGTGTCTGATCTCTGGGACTGGCCCTTTGCTGTGCTGTGACCTAGGGTGTGGAACAGACCTTCTTTGTGCCTTGATGTTCTGAGCTGTAAAAATGGGCTTGTTACTAATGCCTTGTGAGCTGTGGAGATTGCTGGGACTGAAAAGAGGTGGTGTGGCACCTGTCTGTTGGAGAGCAGCTGGTCAAATCAGTCCCTGTATCTCTGGTGTGTAGTTCTTCAGAGATGAAACAGAGCAGCACAGGCTACACTGGCTGCAGACAAATGTGTATTTTACACCTGAGCTTTTGCCTGTGCAGACTGTGCCTGCCTCCAACCCAGGCAGACGCTGTTCTCTGAAATTTGGTGACAGGACAGCTTAGCAGCGGCTGTGTTAGAGTTGGTACTAGTAACAGCAGGACACCAGCTCTGCTGACAGCCTTGAACCCTGAAGGAGACTCAGCAGAGGAGAGACTCAGTGAGCTCAGCCCCTGGGGTCACTGAAGAGAAACTGACAAGACTCTGTGGTGGCCCAGCGGAAAAGTTTCTCAGATCAGTGGCGTGGTGGCAGTGCTCATCTGAATGCTCCCTAAAGCTTGGCCTCTTGTATGGTTATGTGAACACTCGCCCACCCATATGTCTTTTCTCTCCTTCCCGTCTGACAGTCTAGGCAACGACCTATGTCTCTGAATTCTTCCGAGCTGGAAGAAAGTTCATGCTTTGCTTCAAACAGAAGAGAAGTTCAAGAGCACCAACTTGCTCTGTATTTGCCGCCCAGAATGATCCTGGCTGATAGGCTATCTCTTACCACTCAAGCACAGCTTTCTCCTTGGGTCTGTCTGGTGTTTGGATGTTCTCACCAGAAAGCAAAGAAACTCAGCTGGTGGGGCCAAGAAGGAGTGGGGTTCTTTGAATGCCTTCTCTTCTGCACTGAGAATGTTAGCAGATTTCGCAGAATCTAGTTCAGCTTTTGCTGTCAGCCAGCTTCTCTATAGGTTGATGCTCAGATTTATTCTAAATCAACACAATAGCGGTCTATACAGTTTTTCTGGGAATAGCCAAATTGTATATAGTTTCAACCTTATGGGCCACTTGGTCTTAGGTGTGACTATTCTGCTTGACTCTTTGATACTGAAACAACCATAGGTGATACATGATAAAACTCTACTCATGTATTCATTTGGCCAGTCTCTCTGAGTTCTTTTTGACTCTGTGCCTGCCATGAAAGAAAAATAGTGTACTCTTTCCTCCCCTTTTATAAGGCCTGCAGTTACAGTGGGCTTTCTGAGGACTCTGTATTTATCAGAATGATTTACTGATGACATTTCTGTGCACCAACACTCTTCTAGGCACACACGCCCTACCACCACACATTTTTAGATCAGACAATCTTAAGGCATTGATTCAGAGTCCTCCAGAACACAGCAAGGCAGCCTTGACATATTATCAACACCTTGGCATCAACAAATTCCTTTTCCATCTTCCATTTCTCTGTTTTGTCCACAAAATTCAGACTCTCTTTCACCATTTGTTGTTAAAAAATAATATGTCCAGTGTTCATTTTCCTCCCCATCCTAATGACATTTGCTTACTCCTGCATGTTATTAACTTGTTCTCAGGAAACCTGTAGGTGCTCAGCAACCATCCAAGAGCCTTTTAGGCCTGGGGATGCCACTCAGTGATTAAAGCGCCTTCTAGTAGGCAAGAAGTCATGAGTCCAGGCTCCAGTGCTGGGGTTGTTGCTGGGGTTATTTAGAACTTTATCAGGAATCATTAATAAACTCAGTATTTATAGTTTATCATATTTCTACCCCCTTCATTGACCATCTTTGTCTAACATGGTTTACTTTCCAAGGTGTAGCTGTTAGATGCACTTTGGTGTGTGTTTTCTGACTGAGACTAGGGTGATGACAGTTCCTATATGTCATCTTAGGGCTCTTCTCTAGTGGCCAGGTTAACTATGAAGCTGGCCCAACATAGTTTAGATATGGTCAGGTTCCAGTCTCAAAGGGTTGGGCATCTTTAGCTTCTTCTTCTTAAACATCTTTTTTGTACCTGTTTCCATTTAAAGAGACCTTGCCTTTTTATTCCTTCTGTTAGTATTCATTGCCTGCCTTCTGTGAGCCAGGTGTTGCGCCCAGATCTGAGTCATCTTCATTGGTGATGTGTAAGATCCCTGATTTGCTGATTTGCAAGCATGCGTGCGTGCGGCTGGGAGATGTGTGAGGAAGAACTTAGAACAGTGAGTCTTGGTATCATAAAAAAGCCACAGGCCCAAGGCAGTTCTTTGTTGTCAGAGGACAGAGTCAGTACCAAAGTTCATTACATTTTACAATAGTTATTTCTGTGGGTCTCAACCTATCCTCAATGTGGTGGGAATGTGGTGGATCATACGTAATTTGTGATCTTGGCCAGATTTCCCTAACCCCAGTTTTATATACCCTTTGTCTGCCTGTCAGTATCACTGTGTTGATCACGATATAAAATAATGTAATGTGTGAATTGCAAAGTTCTCTGCAGTTATAATTGCTTATTAGTTCCTTTTATTTATAATTCAGCTTGCTTTTACTGCATCTTGGGCACTCTGCCAGATGCTGGGAACATAGAAATGAATATACATGCTCTGGCTCCTTAGCAGTTTCCTAGCCATGTAAGAAGATAGACCTCAGCAAGGAGTCCACTGTCGAGTGGTAAAGGCAAAGGTAGCTCGCTGTCTGAAGTATGCGAGCAGCACAGAATGAGGCACTGGCGGTCTTGTTCTAAGAGCAGGCTATGTCCTAGACATGTCACTGGGTGAGTGACCTTGAATTGGGTCTTAAGGGTGAGTTGGAGATTGCCAGGTTGGCTGAAAAGAACCCTCAGCCAGGCTGGGCGTGGTGGCGCACGCCTTTAATCCCAGCACTCGGGAGGCAGAGGCAGGAGGATCACTGTAAGTTCGAGGCCAGCCTGGTCTACAATGCGAGTCCAGGACAGCCAAGGCTACACAGAGAGACCCTGTCTCGAAAAACCAAAAAAAAAAACAAAAAAAAAAAAAAAAAAAAAGAACCCTCAGCCAGGAATCCAAAAGACAAGAGACACTTTGTGTCTGCACTGCTTGCCTAGAACACACACAGGCCAAGGAGAGAAGACTGGTCTTTGCTGTCCTTGGTGATGCCCTGTCTTAGGTCAGCCATGCCTAAGAAAACCTTTCCCAGCCTTATAGGCCAGCCTGGCTCCTTGGAGAAACCTGCTTACTAAGCCAGGTACATTGCAGAGTTGTGCCCTCCTGTCAGGGTGCTGTTTGAGGGTGAAGATTGGTTTGCTGAACTAGTACAACCACTTTGGAAATCTATCTGGTGCTATCTCAGAAAAATGGGAATAGGGCTTCCTCAAGACCCAGCTATTCCACTCCTTGGAATATACCCATAAGATGCTCCAGCACACAACAAGAAAATTTGCTCAACCATGTTCATAGCAGCCTTATTCATAATAGCCAGAACATGGAAACAGCCTAAGTGTCCCTCAGTAGAAGAATGGATAAAGAAACTGTGGTACATATACACTATGGAATACTATTCAGCTATTAAAACAAGGAATTCCCGAAATTTGTGGATAAATGGATTGAGCTAGAAATGATCATAATGAGTGAGTTAACCCAGAAGCAGAAAGACTCAAATGGTATATACTCACTTATATCTGCATATTAGCCCAAGGGGCATGTCCCACGAAAGCCTTCACTTACCAGGAAACCGAGACAGAGGGGAGGACATTCTAGTGGGACTCTAGATGAGAGAAGCATGGGAGAATGGTAAAGTAGAAGGATCCAGAGGGTCCTAGAAGCCTACAAGTAGAACATTATATTAGGCAGATTTGGGCTCAGGGGTCCCGCTCAAACTAAGGCACCAGCCAAGGACAATACAGGCGGTAAACCGTAAACCCCTACCCAGATCTAGCTAATGGACAGAACACTCTCCACAGTAGAGTGGAGAGTGGGATATTACTTTCTCACATACTCTGGTGCCTCACCTTTGACCATGTCCCCTGGAGGAGGAGACCTGGTGGCACTCAGAGGAAAGACAGCAGGTTATCAAGAAGAGACTTGATACTCTATGAACATATACAGGGGGAGGTAATCCCCCTCAGGAACAGTCATAGGGGAGGGGAATAAGGGGAAAATGGGAGGGAGGGAAGAATGGGAGGATACAAGGAATGGGATAACCATTGAGATGTAACAAGAATAAATTAATAAAGGAGAAAAAAAAGAAAAAATATATATAAATGTATATGTAAAAAAAATAATAATAAAAAGACTTCTTTAAAAAAAAAAAAAAGATTGACTTGCTGGTACAGCTGACCCAGGAGGGCTAGGTATGGAAATTTCCTTAACCTGCTGGCTGTTGTTGCCATTCTCTGCAGCCCTCAGAGTGCTGTCTTCAGTCATAATGATGTCCTTAAAAAAGTTCAGGAGATACTGCTAGGCTTCCATGGTCCATCTAAGCCCTGCCACTGACTAACTATGTAATCTTGACAAGTGACATAAAGTCCTTGACTTTCAGATTTCTCTGTAATACAGGCTTAAGTACTCATGTTATAGGACTGTTAGGATGATTAGTAATAACCATACACTTTTAAAAGTCCGTGGTATTTCATAAAGTTCTTCTCTGTAGGTAGGTTTGGGCACAGTCTAAGTCAGGACACCTGGTTAGGAGGTAGTGCGTACTACCAAGGGGACTAACAGGCTGAATGTCTGCCCATCAAGTCTTTCTTAAAGAAAATTCTTACCATGGGTCACTGGGTTATATGGGCCAACGGTCTCTGAAATTGTGTGATTTCTGTGGCTCTGAATGTTCAGCTTCACATAGAGCAAGTAATAAGCTCAGAGGAAGCAGGATTTGAGCTGGGCTTCAGGGTTAAGAGGAAGGAGGAAGCAAATATATCCTAAGGAGGGGACACAGATGGGACAGCTATGACAGACACGTGGCATTGTGGCCCCTCTGCCAGCTCATTCCTGTCTTGACCACATTCCCTTCAGAGCTTCAGCCCATCAGCTCACTCCAGGAGACTTCCACTTGTGGCTGGGCAGTGGGTGGTGGGCTCTGATCCTCAGGTGGAGGAGACATTAAATTAGTGGTAACAGTAAACAAGTCGCCCAGCCGTGGATGCCGCGGGCTGCTTATAAGTAACGGTTATAAACATCCAGTGTCTGGTGCTGTCAGGAATGCAAGCAAGCACTCGAGTGCCTCTCATATGTACAATTAAAACAATAAAACACGGTAGGAACGTGGCCAGAACAAGCTATAACTCAAGTTCTCGTCTCAGCTCGAGTGGCAGCTGAATAAAGATGAGTCCTGAAAAGCTAGGTTGGCATAGGGCTCTTCTCGGGTAAAGGCTTGTCAGACTGGCGCTGCCAGAGCCCAGCCCTCCCACCCAAGCACCATGGGGCAACAGGTCCTGGCCCGCTCCAGCTGACCTCCCCATCTCTTGCCTTCAGATGGGGGACAAGACTGTGCAAGCTGGAGAACCACAAACCAGTGGACAAGTGCCCTGGAGTTCAGGAGGTGGCTAGGAGTCCCCGTTGGCAGTAATGGAACTGCTCTCTATGCTATAATAGTCCTTCCCACCCCCTGGCCATGCTAGGTGTAGTTTCACCAACGTCCTATCCATATAAGTTAACCACCAGTGTATAAGTTAAGCACGGTGTGCCCAAGCGTTCCCTGTCACGATAGAGAATATATGACCCCAGAGGATCCAGACTAATAGGAGTATAGAGGCTCCCAGGGGAGAGTTTGGGACTGATCCCAGAGATCCAACCCTGCACTGTGTCAGCCTCTCCCCGCCCCCCTCCCCCCGCCCTGAATAGCACAATCCAGATTGCAGGTGTTAAGTTGCAGTCTTATTCTCAGATTGCCGTAAGAACACATCTTGGCCGTGGTATCCCTAGAGAGGAGACCTTAGACTGCCACTCTTGGCTTCACTCATTGATGTGCTTAATCAAGCCATGGTGGGTTAGTGGACCATTCAGTACCTGTTACACCTGGAGAAGTTCCCTAGACTGCTCAGAAGCACTCTTTCCCAATTTGTAAAAAGTGATTAAGAGAGCTAAAAGTAATATACTCATCCATCTTCTAAGCCTGTAATGTAGGAAGAATTCCATTAATGAAAACCTCTGTTTGTGTTCATCAGGTCCATAGGAAACTATAGGGTCTTTGACCCATTTTCCTCAGCGAGCAAAATATTAATTTGAGTCTGAGAAATGCTTTGTCCACTACTTAATAATGTGACCTCGGGCAGTTCCGCCTGTTTCTGTGCTTGTTTTCTCATCTATACGGAAT
Organism: Acomys minous; assembly: GCF_964271855.1. Lineage (NCBI taxonomy): Eukaryota > Metazoa > Chordata > Mammalia > Rodentia > Muridae > Acomys > Acomys minous. Next base: position 133,951,431 of record NC_140484.1, read on the forward strand.
ATTTCTCACACCACAGATTTGTTAGAAGAATCACAATCACTGGTATGCTGTTGCACACCTATAGTCGCAGCACTCAGGAGGCTGAGGCAGGAAGATCAAAAGTTTAAGGCTAGCCTAGGCTACATGGTGAGACCCTTTGCTTCCAGCCCCGTGGGCAGGGGATAGGGTGTTGGTAGAATCAGTTGACATACTTATGAAGTACTTGAGAAAATACAGGATAATCATGCAAGCATAACATCCTAAGAATGGCAGCCATGAAGCCATGAAGCCATGACTACGACCACATTAGCAAGGGCCCAGTCGCAAGTATAGATCACTTCAGAGCTCAGATGCTTGGGCTGAAGCATTCAAGGAAATAAGATTATTCTTGATTCTCAAAGTCTAGGAAGCTTTGAGGCAGCTGCCAGGGCATAGATAGGTATGAATAAAGCAGGGATGTGCCATGTCCAAAGTGCTCAGAGACGTGCTGTTTCAGGCTGCTGAATGAGCAGTAAGGCAGAGCAACTGGGAGACCAGGGCTGATCGAGAACCAGGGTCTGGTTATCAAACGCAGGCACCTCCAAGGCCCTAGAGGAGAGGGTGCTGCCGGAACTCTCCACTTCTAGGGTAGAAAAGGGGAGGACCTGCCTCTACCAAGGCCACACTATGTCAGTAACTAAGGCAGCAGCAAGTAGCATTTATTGATCTTGTGTTTCAACATGATGTACTTACCAAAGGAAACTAAGGGAAAAACAGCAATAGCCAGGAACAGTTGAGCACACTTGCTGCTCCTTCAGAGAACTGGAGTTCTCACTCACATCAGGTGGGTCATAACTGTCTGAAACTGCCTCTAGGGCATGAACATGCACAGTCTCTTTTTTTTTTTTTAAAGTAGTGATGTCCAATGCCAACAAAACTGTTTTATTCCCATGTGTAGTGTGTAGAACTCAGAGACCATACCAGGCTCAGGTGCCTCTCGCTGAATATGCCAACATCTCTGGCTTCTACAGAGGTTTGGGAAACCAGCGGGCTAAAAGCTCTTCCGCAAGTTGTTTTTATTAATGCCCTGACTCTTCTTCATCGCTGTCTGGGTCCACACAAGAGTCTTATTGCCCTCCAGGGCCAGGAGTTGTGTTTGTCATTGCTCAGCACTGCCATAGAACCAGCAGGGTGCCCAGAGGTCTGTCACTCACTCCATCAGGCATCTTGGCCAGCTTCAGGATGAAATGTGTTAGCCAGTCAGGTTAATTGTTTCCATACTTTTAGCCCTCCAAACCTACATAGATATATATATGTCTTTCTCTCTTAGGAGAGAGAGAGTAGTTGACATGTTTTATTAAAAAGAATAAATTCGATGCATTTATAAAAATAAAAAAAAAGTATGATGTGGTGGCAAAGAGCTAGTCTTGTGATTTTTAACTGATTTACATATTTTGTGTATAAATATTTTTTTCATCAAAAGTTCCAAATAAGGGTTGGGTCCCACACACCACACAAAATATATTAGAGACATTTATATGGATAGCAGGAAGGGAGACAGAGGACTGAAATTTTCCAGGCACCCAGTGATTGATGGGGGCTGAGGCTCCCCCTGACGCTTTATTGAGTTTCCGATGATTATCTCTCGCTGAGACATTTTTTACAGATGACGGTCGAGCTGTCACAATGGACCATGGGGGAAAAAACCCAACAATAATAACACTTTAATCTTTTTACTGCACTGCTCCCTAGTATCTCAGATTCATCTTCCCTGACGCACGCAGTTCATTATTCTGCCCCTCCCTGGATGGGAAATAAAGGAAAATAAATATATATGTAGACACGCTTACCCACATGCATACACACAACACAGAGTATATAAAAGAGACCACCTCAGAACCAGAGAGGGGCAGAATTTATTGTTCTTTTTGCAAGTGTTGAGGTTTATTAGTAGAGATGCTTGGTTGGCTTGGAATTGGCTATTAATTACAGCGCTTTGTATTTGTTTTTTATTGCGAGTTTTTAACATCTTGAAGAAAAGGCAGAGGAGAGGCAAGCAGGTGCAGAGACTGGGATCACTGAGGGACCAAGTCGGACCAGCCAGGTTGTGTAGCTGCTGAGAAGCAGGCTTCTTGGTCTTGCTGCCAGCTTGTCCCTGAGGCTCCCTGGAGCTGAAAGGATGCACTTAGGTTAGGATGGGAGAGGGTGAGCGTGGGGTAATCATAGAGCAAAGCAAAGGAGTCTGGAGACCACTGAGCACCATGCTGCTGTAAGAGTCAGGAAAGGTGAGAAGTAACAGGAGCAGAAGCAATGTTTGGGGTTTGATACCTGCTGGTAATGGACTCTTAGGAGTCTGCTCCCTTTTTACATTTGACGATGGTGACTCGGGTCTGAAAAGCCTCACCTGGTTCTCTGGTAAGGGAATCCTGGGCCAAAGAGTATGCCACACAGAGTCAGTAAGCAGTCGAGTTCCTTGCCAGCCTCCCTGCTCTCCCCTTCCTTCCTTGTCATGGGGTTAGAAGAGATGAGCCAGGCTTCCTGTCAGAAGACTGCTGGCCCAGTCTTCCCTATAATCTGTCACACCTTTGCTGAGCCTGTGTGTCTTAGCTCCTCCCTTGTTATACTCAGTAGGGGCAGTGATAGGCCAAGAAGGTACCTTGACACGATTTTTAAGTAGAGGCTGGACTCATACATTCTGCAAAGGATAAAGCTGATAATAATATCCATACTTCAAAAACTTAGTTTCTTCTTGGGAAAACAAGTTTAACATCTCACTATAGAAGTATTTGTTGAGCACTCACCACATTTAAGATTGTATTCATATAACAGTCTAAAAAATCACAAGCCCGTGCAGGAGAAAATGTCAGCTAGTGCAGTGTGAACTAGACATTACTAGAATGCATGGAGGAAGGAAGATCATGACCTCGGGCTGCTTGAGTCATAAAGTGTGAGTCCGCTGTAAGTAAATAAGAGGCCTGAAGGAAGTCAGAATCATACAATAAGAAGCCAAGTGTCTGAGCTGGCCAGACAGTCATTGACTGGTGCCACTGTGAACCGCCGGCGTGAGCTGACACTCAGAGTCTTCATTTATTAAGTGGCAACCTGGTACATTCTTAGGAGGAAAATAGTCAATCAAATGCCTGGTCTGATCTCACGCATAGCAAGAGTTCAATAAGCTGGGCTTGATGGCGCACATCTTTAATCCCAACACTCTGGGAGGCTGAGGCAGGTGGATTTCCATGGATTCAAGAACAACCAGGGCTACTACACAGAGAAACCCTATCTGGGAAATACCCTCCCAATATGAAATTTGTTTCAATAAATAGAAGCCATTATTTTCTTGCCACAGTACTGGAGTAGTACCTGTGACCCTCCACTGAATATGAAATGAGCTTCTGCCATTTTCCAGTGGTAGTGTTAGGGAAGTTCCAGCCAAACTGGGTAGCATCAGAAGAAAGAACATAATATAAACTTACCATTTGTTGACTCTTCTGAATGCCAGATAATATGCCCAGCTTCTTACAGACAGTTTTCTTTGTTTTGGAGATAAAAACTCAGACTGGCCTTGAACTCATTATGTAGCCAGGCTGGCCTTGGAACTCTCAAGCCTCTTGTCTCTTCAGAGTGCTGAGATTATTGGCATGTGCCATTAAATCTGACAATCACTTTGAGGGGGACCTTATACTTTTAAATATAACAGCCTTATTGAATTTAATTTACATATGGTAAAGTTACCATGTAAAATATATAACTTACTGATTTATGCTACATTCACAAAAGTTATACAACCATTGTCCTAATCCATTTTCAGAGCATTTTTATTATATCATAGAAATCCTCATATACATTATCAGTTATTTTTAATTTGCTCTCAAGTTCCTGGCGACTAATAATCTACCTTGTCTCTATAGATTACCTAAAATGGACGTGCTGTGTACATGGAACAACATGACACATGGTCATTTGTAACTGACTTCTTAGCATTAAGTTTCATAAATATGCATACTTCATAATGCATATATCATTCCTTTATTCCTTTTTGTGACTGAATAATCTGTTGTAAATTGTTTATTTGTTCTTCACTTTAGGATGTTATGTTGTTTCTACCTTTGGCTTTTATGAATATATTGCTATACATATTTGTGTACTTTTTAAAATTATTTATTTATTGGAGTCAGGGCCTGATGTTGTAGCCCTGGCTGGCCTGGAACTCACTCTGTAGACCAGACTGGCCTTGAACTCAGATACAGACCTGCGTCTCTTCCTGAATGCCGTGTACCTCCTGTGGTTCATAGTGACACCCTCAATCTATGTCAGCTTTTATTTAAAGAATTTATATCTTTAAAGAAGATATAATTACTTTGTGTTGTAATAAGATTTAGGTCTATAACTAATTCTAAGTATTGGTATTTCAGTGCTATAAGCATTAACTATTCAGTATTCCTCAAATTATTATCCTACTCATTTTACATAGAACTTAATACATGACAGAGCTAAGATGGCAGGCTGTGTGACACCTCCTCAAATATTCCTCAGCACGGAGGCGAAGCTGTTTGTTTGTTTGTTTGTTTGGGAGGTGCCAGTAAGCAGCGAGAGCTACGTGAAGACCATCAGGGATTCTTGCTGACTCCCTGGCCCTGGCTGCGGACCCCTCAGGCATAGACTTCCTGACATTCACAGGCTGCACAGGCAGAGGTAGGAACAGAAATGAGCAGAGTAGTGGCTGTCACTCTCCTGTTGTCAGAGGGGTGAGCGACCTCCCTCAGAGATAGGAAAAACTTCTGTGAGAGGAGCCTGCCACCTCCTGTGTGGGAGACAGGTGGGAAGATGTCTTTGTTGAGAAGGAGATGGTTCACTGGCCAAAGGCCAGCCCTAAATGCTGAGCCTCAGAAGACCACCTTGGAGGCCAGCTGGTGAGACAGGCTTGGATGCGTCCCTTGGATAAGTTTGCTTATTCTCTGGCAGAGTAATTCCTGCCAAAGAGAAAAGGCTGCGCTGCCCCCTTTCTCCACCTCCTTTCCACTCAGAAGAGTGTGGGATCCCAGGATTGGGCCCTTTCAGCAGTGCCTTGGTTACTTATCTACTACTATGAAGAAGTGTCATAACCTGGGCAAAAAAATTTTTATTTGGGGCTTGCTTAGAGTTTCAGAAGGGTGATTCTATGGTGAGAAGCATGGCTCTGGAGCAAATGCTGAGCAGACAGACAGGCATGGCTCTGGAGCAAATGCTGAACACTTACATTTTAGCCACAAGTTGGAGGCAGAGATGAAGAAGAGTAGGCCAGATGTGAGCTTTTGAAGCCCACCCCCAGTGACACACCTTCTCCAAAAAGGCCACACCTCCTAGTCCTTCCCAAATTGTTTCTACCCACAAGGGACTTAGCATTCAAATATGAGCCTTTGGAGACCACAGGCTAACACTGGGCAGTGTAGAGAAAGCTTCATGCCAAGCACAGAATGGGCACCAAATGTCACCCTTCTGAAGTTGGGTTCCCTAGAAAATGGGAGCATAAACTTATAGCTCACAGGGCAGTTCTGAAGTGAAAATCTTTTTGTACCCTGGAGAGCAGCAACATTGCAGGACTCTAGTCAGACACTGCTGAGTGGCACTGCATAGAGCCGGGGTCATGGCCTCCCACCTGCAGTGCCCTGCGCCTGTGCCTATCTAAGAGACGGTAAAAAGGATATAATAGCTGGCACTTAGCCAGCGTGTGCCCTAACTGCTGTATTCCCACAGCCCTGCTCTCACAGCCCACCACAAGGTTCCTGTTCTCTCTTTCCATTCACAGACAAGAGTTTGACCCAGAGAGGTCAAGCAGATTGTGAACCTGCACAGTAAATTCAGGATTCAAACACAAGTGGCCTTGCTCCAGAGCTTGCTTAATTCCCAGCCACTCTGCTACCTTCACTAAATTAGTTTGTAGATGTTATTACTGTTCTCCACAAACAGAAATATCTGGACCTTATTTGTGTGAGGTATTGAATATATCCACCCAAAATGCGTGGTACCAGAAGGATCTCAGGATTAGGAGTTTCTTTGGAATTTGGAATATTTATGTATGGGTTTTATTGGTTGAACACATCTAATCCAAAAATATGTGTGGCTCAGTATCCTGTGTGACTTAAAATTTGTAATCCTCCTGCTTCTGCTCCCATGTGTTACCAGACCCAACCAAAATCAGAAAGATGTCAGCACTGAAAAAGTTTTGAAGTTTAGATTTTGGTTTTTATACAAAAGGTATTCAGTTTATGTCTACTTGTTGATTCAACGAGCATTTGTCAAACGTTTATGGCCATCTGGGCTCTAGCCCAGAGTATTATCTAGTGAAAAGAGTAGGAACACTGTCCTCAGGCTGGTAGTGAAGCACAGCCACAGAAGCAGATGGTTAACCTGGAGTGTCTCTGGGAGAGGGAGGAGATGCTACATGGACCCTCAGGAACAGTACCTACCTCAAACTCAGGAAGGACCACTGGACAGAGTGGCTCTTTGTTAGAAGCCTAGAAAAGGACTAGGCAGCCAAGGGATGGGTGATGTTCAGCTGGCACGGTAGTACCTCAGAAGCTCCAGGGTAAGAAAGAGCCTTAGGGAAGCCATAGTGAGAGAGAGGTTAAAGCAGGTGAGCAGCACACCTCTCCAACAGGGCCAACCACTGGACTATGGTACTAGTCCTCTGCTGACATTTACCTAAAGTAGCTCCCTCTGTGTTCCTTAAAATCACCTGCTTTTTGTGGTAAGTACCCTGTATGCATAGCCTTGTCATTGTACTTGTGAAAACACATTATTGGTTTAATTCTCAATTCAGACAGTTTATTCTTAAAAGTCCCAAATTGCCCTATTCATTCATTATTACACCTCCAGAAGCTACCACTGTGCACTGGTGCTCATTACACTTGTTTGTTGAATGAGTGATGGGTTTTCTTTGTAAAATGGATTACACCCTTCTTGCTTTCTTGAGCCAACTATCACTTTTCTTCCGGTTTATCATTATATCCAGCAGTTAATGTCCTGTGTGGCAGTTCAGAGATGCCCTTAGGGCCTTTTGAGGTGCTGTGCTTGGAATCCTTTTTCAGCTTTTCATTGTCCTGTTCTTTTCCCTCCCTGCCTGGCTAGCGTTTGATTGTGATCAATCTGCTTGACTCTGAAGTGTCCTCCCCAGCCTTATTTCCTTCTCCTGATCTGCAGTGAGCTAAAAACAAGACTCCCAGTATGAGGGGATAATTAGCGTGAGTTACTAGAGAGATTGTGACTAGGGGTTGGTCACTCTGAGTTCTTAAAGGACTTGTACAGGAAAAGTATAGATACCATTAAACAAACCAAGAGGCTCTGCTGATCTAGATAACCCCCTTCATGTGTGCCCAGAGGCCAGGCTGATCTAGATAACCCCTTCAGATGTGCCCAGGCTAATATAGATAATTCCCCCATCATGTGTCCAGAGGCCAGGCTAACCTAGATACTTCCCTCAGATGTGCCAAGAGGCCAGGCTAATATAGATAACCTCCCCCCTCAGATGTGCCCAGAGGTGTACAGAAACATTAGCCATTCAGAAGCTTTCTTACTTCCTATTCTTGATGTCCCAGAGAAGGTCACACAACACTCCGGGGTCAGCAGTGTGCTCTGACCTCCAGCTCTGAGCTCCACTATCTTCATTTGGGCCAAAGGTTTGAAGTGCCTTCACCCAGGCTAGCTTGTTAGGGTCCTGGCTGCACACTGGGGTCTGTCATATGGTAGGACCAGGTTCTACCAAATACTTTACTGCGTTCTTAAGATCAAGAAAAGAAGAGAGTGCACGGGGCTAAGGCTGGTACCGTAACATCCCTGCTCTGCTGCCTTCTCTGTGCTGGAGTCTTTCACAAGAACTCACGCTGGTCCTGATTCTCACGCAGTCCTTCCACCTCAGCCTCCCAAGCTTCTCAGACAAGCACTTAACCAGCCATGAGCTGAGCTTCCATATTCTCTTGTATCTAAAAAAATTTTAGATAGCGTCTTTAGTATTACAGGAGGAGGCACACAGTTCATTCTGAAAGCACTCAGAAACAATGGCGTAGGGATTGCCTGGTACTTCTGTCTAGTCAAGATCACCCCTTGTCTTGTGGGGTTTTTTTCCCTGATGTGATTTCTTTCTCTTTTTCCATTAATTTTTTAAATCACTTTACAGCCTGATTACAGCTCCCTCCCTCCTCACATCCCAGCCCTATTCTCACACCTCCTCCCCTCATCCTTTCCTCCCTTTCTCTGAAGAGAAGGGGGTCCCCTCCCCCTTGGGTATCAACCCACCCTGGCACATCAAGTCACAGCAGAACTAAGTGCATCCTCTCCCACAAAGGCCAAACATACCTTGCCCTTTTATCTCTCAAGAGTCAAGCCCTCTACAGGCTTATGCCAGGGGATAGGAGAAAGTGGCACAGGGAGGAGGGACGTAGATCCTGCCCCCAACAAACTGTGCTCAGGAGTGAACATTGATTTTTGGGGTAGTTTCCACAGGAGGGAAGCAAACCTCATCACCAAAGCAGACTAGGAACTGCTCTGGGGGGTCTTGCTCCCCAGGGGATGCCCCAGAGGGGTGGAACCTTCTGGTTTATTAGCCAGTCTAAAAGTGTCTGGGCAACAGCATAAGCCAGGACCAGTCTGGTAAGCGGATATGTGTCTGCCCACCAACCCAGACGTCTTGAAATGTGGTAATAACTTCAGGTTTGGTTTGTTGGTTTGTTTGTTTGTTTTAATAAAACGAGGGAGAGAAAAGAGAGGAAACATTAATAGGACTAGAGTAGGGCTTGAGGTTTTGCTCACTTGAAATGTCTATCCTTGTCTTTCCTAAAGTGTTTATAGATATTAAGAGTGAAAAACAGATGGCACCACACAGTGGTGGCTCACACCTTTAGTCACAGCACTTGGGAGACAGAGGCAGGTGGATTTCTGTACGTTGGCGGCCAGCCTGATCCACAAAGCGAGTTCCAGGATAGCCAGGGCCACACAGAGAAACCCTGTCTCCGGGGAAACAGAATCAGACTGTAGGAGCTAGAATGGGGCCTAGTGGTAGAGCTCTTGTCTGTCATGCACAAAGACCTCTTCAACAGCAGGTCCAGCCCTTAGCACCGCCAAAAAGACAAAAGCAAATTACAGATACAATAAATTCCAGCTTTTGTAGGGAATGCACACACAGGCACTATATGCAGTCCCTGAAGAGCTAGGCTAAAATGTTAACTGTGCCTTCTCAAGTGGTAAGATATTAGCTCTTTTTTCTTCTTTGTACTCTTCTGTAGTTTGAATTTTTACTTGATGTAAATCAAATTTTAAGCTTTAAGTCACCTACTAAACTGTAAACAGTGGAGGTGTGTGGCTCTTCTGCATAGAACAGTCTCTTGCCCACCCCTCCTTCCCTGGTCCTACTGCCCTGCCCTCTTTGTAGACCAAGCTGGCCTCAAATTCACAGAGATCAGCCTGCCTCTGCCTCCGGAGTGCTGGGATTAAAGGCTTGCGCCACCACACCCAGCTGAAAGCCTATATGTAGCACCTGGTATTCCCCGGTGGTCTCTCATCCAAGCACTAACCAGGCCCAACCCTGCTCAGCTTCAGATCAGCTGAGCCCAGATCAGATGAGATCCAGCACATTCTGGTTGACATGGCTATAGACCCCACCTTCTTTTTCACCTGGACGCCTCATATTTTGAGTTGTTCAATATTGAGTTGTTCAACTTATTGTTCAATAAGTTGTTCTTCATGTTCAAGCTGAGCCCAGCTGTCCCCTGTCCTTCTGTGTCACTCCATTGTACCCCCAGCATAGACTTAATCTCAGTAGTTGCTTATTATCTGCCTCTTGTCACATTAGGTCAGGGACCATAGTGATTGACTTCATGTCCCCAAAATGACTCCTACATATCAATCAATGGTCATGAAACAAACCAAACTGATTTATCTTCTGTTCCCCAGCCCAGATGGCCAGGCACACAGTGTAGGTACTACTTAATGTTTTAGAAGTACATAGATAAATTAAAATGCTGAAGAGCTAGGCACTGAAGCAGAAGGGCCACTGTGAGTTTGAGACCAGCCTGAGGTACATAGAGAAAGTGAGTTCAGGACAGCCAAGGCTACACAGAGAAACCCTGTCTTGAAAAAACCAAAAAAAAAAAAAAAGGACAGATGAAACTGGACATACTGGCTTACACCTAGAATCCCAGCACATGGAAGGTAGAGGCAGGAGTATCACTGCAAGTTAAAGACCAGACTTGGCTACATAGTGACACTGTCTTAAAAGTCCAAAGAGAGCTGGGCCTAGAGGCACAGGCCTTTAATGCCAGTACTCAGGAGGCAGAGGCAGTTGGATCTCTGACCTCAAGGCCAGCTTGGACTACAGAGTGGCACCCTGTTTGAGGAAAAAGGAAAAAAAAAAGTCAAAGAGAGCTAAACATGATGGTACACACTTAAGTCCCATCACTGAGAGGCAGAGTTAGGTAGATTTCTGCTAGTTATGGGCCAGCATGCTCTTCATAGTGAGACCCTGTGTACACACACACACACACACACACACACACACACACACACACACATACACACACACACACAGCTAAGAGAGATGGGGGTAAGGAGAGTAGAGAAAAAAATGAGCGTTCAGAGACTAATTTGTTACTAATGGAGGCTTGTTATTTCTGTTTTTGTTTTGGTTGCCTCAGTCCTAGTCACTCGAGAGGATGACTTCAACAACAGACTAAACAACCGCGCTAGCTTCAAGGGCTGCACAGCCCTGCACTATGCTGTCCTGGCTGATGACTACAGCATCGTCAAGGAGCTGCTGGATGGAGGTGAGAGCTGTGGGTTGTGGCTGGAGGAGAGAGAATCCCGCACACTTCTAGGACCCTGTTACTCTGCTTAAGCCAGCAGAGTGGTCATGTTGCCCAAGAATAACGGTGCCAGCGTGTGATTTGCCCTCTGGTGGATGGCGTATGTTCTTGGGGAGAGGGGGAAGGTCTCTACCCTGTTTGCAATAAGCCCTGAGGTTTTTTAAAAACCATTTTTAAAGCTTATGTAGAGGACTAGAAATGTGAACCTGAGTGCAGTGTCCTGGAGGTAAGAGGCGTAGGCTCTTCCTGGACCTAGATCACAGAAGCAACATGGGTTCTGGGAACTCAACTTGAGTCCTCTGGAAGAGCAGGAAGTGCTCTTAATTGCTGAGCCATTGCTTCAGCCCCAGTGTGAGAGTTTTCTTGATTGGTGTCCTCTCTTTCTCCTGAGACCTCCAGAACAGGACCAGGGGAGCAAGGGAAGTCATGTCAAGCCCCACTAACCATGTTACAAAGTTCATCTCCTGGATCTTGGCCCTACTGTGATCTCGCTTAGGCCTCTTTATGACTGGTGGTAACACTTTTTTAATGAGCTGTGGCCATGTGTAATGTCTACCAACCGTCTGTTGTTTGCCACCTAGCCACTTCCAAAATCAGCCTGTGAGGAAGTTTGTTCTATCACATAGTCTTTGCCTTCCCGGCTCAGCCTCCTAATCATCTTGCAGCCCGTATCATGTCCTTGCATTGAGGACACTTCCCAGGAACCCAGTCTTGCCATCCTTAAGCCATAGGCCCAGTGGTTTCATAACCAGCCAGGCGTTGCCTGCACCCGGGACCAGCCCCCAAACACACCTGGTCTGGAACTCCAGGTCTGCTCTGGAGTGTGGTGGCTGTGCCTGGCATGACTGATACTTTTTGAATAAGGACTCGGTACTCCCAGAAGCAGAGGCTTCAAAAACATCCCAAAGCAGGCTGCTTCTGACTTTGTCCTTTGGAGGGCTCTCTGGCGAGACATTTGGGGCTAAGCATAGAGCATGTACTGTGTGTGGGCTTCTCGCTGCCGAGCCTTAAAATCAATACACTCTGTCATTGTCTCCTGGGACACCTCCCTGCTTCCGCCAGCCACCAAACAGAGTTCACTCTACAAGCAGCCCTCCGCGCTCCTCTTCCAGATGGAACACCTTTAAAATGAAGAAGCGAGGCCTTTTATGAGGCTCCCTCCACCCTCAACCCCCAGGCCAAGGCTAGCCTGTTGAGCCGTTCCAAGGACATGCTTTCCTGCCCGGTGACTTGGAACGGATGCCCTGAGCCCCAACCTTTGCATTTCTCCCACCTGCCTTTTTAATAGTCATCCATTTATACTCCTGCCCTAGTTTCCCAGCCTCGAGGGCCCAAACCATCAGCCCACTTCTAGATCTGAACAAGTTGCTGTCACTCAGAGCCTGCAGGCCTGCCAACTTCTGACCCCTCTCCCCTTCTTGACCTCCCTTAGTCTACCAGTGTGTGTGACCAGCCAACCGAGAGGCAGAATCCTGCTCTCTTGTCCTAGGGGCTGTTGTCTGTAACATTTCCAAAGTCTTTGACCTCTGCTGACCTTTTCAAAGGCTCTGCCTTCCTGCCCATCAGCTTTATCAGAGAGTTCTGGCCATCAGCTTTGCTGTAGCAACACGGAGGGAGGTTCTTTCTGCAAGATCCAAGGCAGGCCTAGGCACAAAGACTGCTCACAAGGTCCACAGGGATTTAGGTTCCTGGATCCATGGGTTAGGGGTGGAGGGAGCGTTCTTGCTCTCTGTTTTGAGTTGTAAAGAGGCTCAGGCAACAGCATTGAGCTGCTGATGTGGACACCTCCAGCCTGTAGGAGGCAGCATGGAGTAATAGAAAAGGCTGCACAGGCTTCCAATGAGCTAACCTGGGTTGGGACCCCAGTTTCCCATAAGCTAACCTGGTTGCCTTGGACAGGTTATCTAACTCTCTCAGCCTTGGTTGTTTTATATGTCAGATGGCACTTTCACAGGAGTATGTGGAGATTAATAATGAGTATAAAACTCCCTGGCAGGCACATTAGATGCTCTGTGACAAGTAGTTACTTTTTTTTTTTTTTCATTTTCATTTGGGGTATATTCATTATGTATAGTAGCAGGGGTTTTGTTTGTTTGGTTGGTTTGGTTTATTTTTTTGTTTGTTTTTTGTTTTTTGCTTTGATCATAGTCCCCTCAGTGCCCTTTCTCTCTCACCCTCCTGCTACCCTACTAGTTCCTTCATTCCCTCAGTTTCACTTCTATTTTCATGACTCATATGTAAATGATTTTAGGTGCCTATGTTACTTCTCAAATCCAAACTGAAAGACAATTTTTTCTGTCCTCTGTAACAGTTATTGTGACTTAGATACAGAAATCACACACTCATGCTGGCAGCTGCAACCATTTCTCTGTCCCTACCTTCAACATACCCACACTGCCCAGAGAGCTGTTGGATCTCCTCACTTGGCGCCCACAGCTCCCTCTCTTGGGAAACCTTTCCTACTTGCCCTCCTGTGGACTTGTACAGTGTTGGCCCAGCACTTACCACTGACTGTCAGGGTCGTTTCTTTTATTTCAAGAGCCCACAACTGTGAAAAGGTACATGCATTGGACATAGCCTTGGCTTCACAGCATGCCTCAGTTACATCATTCTGTTAACTGTGTGCTGTCTCTGAGATCATGAGCCTCAAGATCAGCACACTGTCTCTGACCCTGAGACTCTGAGCTGATAGACATGCATGTTTGCCTGTAGGCCATGGCTATGGGGTGGGTGCTCCATAGGAGGATTTACATGAAACAGGAAATGCTGTCTTGTCACTGATGAGCAAGGAGGTAGAATAAGTTACAGAAAAACTCCTGGAGGAGTGGGTGATTTCCCACCCACCCCCCTTTTCCAGGAAGAGCAATAGGGAGAGAATTCTCTTGTAGAGATTCAAGTTAACTGGTGTTAGTCCTATCGTATACTAAAGGAAGTATGCCTCCCATGTATATTCATCCTTGATGATGCTGCCTCTGTCTGTTGTTGCCTTAGAGCGGGAAGGCTCTGCTTCCATACTTAACTTTGCAAGTGTAAGAAAAGATGGAGGAAGATGGGAGGGCAGTATGACTGGAAAGAGAAGGGGGATGGCTGCAGCTGCCTTACCTCAGTACATCCAGGGCTCTTCCGCTGGATGACATGTTTTCTCTCAGGAATGTGCTCTCATGGGCAGCTCTGTCTGCCTAAAACATACCTTTAATTATGGTGGATTTTTTGATTCAATTCCTTCAGAGAAATAAGCCCTAAAGCCCTGAGGCATCAAGTTGTACACAAGGAACTCACTTTTCTAAAATGGTACAAGGTAAATGCCACTCTTGGGAGAGGCGAGAAAACCCATTTCTTTTTTATCAGCCTAACATTTGACTGTGCTTCCAGCCAGCCTCCAGCACCCACCCAGCATTTCCTGCGCTGCCCCTCCTCTCCTGCAATACTTTTTGCCATTTGGCTGGTAGAAAGAAACCTACCAGCCCTAGGCGGCCTCAGTGGGACACAAATGGCAGAAAGGTCTCTAGCCACCTTCCTGGTACATCTTCCCTGCCCCTGGGACTAGGGTGAAGCGTCACTTACTAAACTAAAGCAGAGCGCACCCCCTCGTCTCCGCCTCCTCGGCTGCACATTGGCACACTACTGAGTACATTTTTGGATGTGCTAACAGATCTTCAAAAGCCCCGCATGGCTTCCTGACCCACCCACTCTTAGTGTCCTGCTGCCTCCCATCTGAGCCACCGCTTCATCTCTTCTTCTCACTGCCGCTTCCTGTTTCATCACTGCTGCTCCTTACCTCAGAAGTGCCTGGCCATTCTGAAACCTAATCCTCCCTCCTCGGGGCCTCCCTCAGCCTTTCCTTCCTCCCATCAAGGTTCCACTTTGACCCCTTCTCTGAGTGCCTGGCTCAGTTGTCAGTGTTAACCTGCAAGCATCCACTGAGTCCCCAAATTCCTACAACCCGCCCGAGGCAAAGAGCCTGTCCCGTGCTGCCATTCTTCCTGTAGCTGCCTGTTAGCCCATCATCAGGACCAAAACTCAGTGTTCTGTTTCTTGTTCCACTTCACTGTCTGTCCATCTGTCTACACCGGCAGATGTTGTGCTGTCAGCTTTCTTTGCCTGGGGCTGTCTGCCCTCTCTGTTGAAACTTCACACCCAGCAGCACAGAGAAGGATCAGAGGTTCTGGCTCCGCCACCCCCAGATTCTCCTTTGTGCCAACCCTTTCTCACTTTATAAAATAGAGCTACTGAAGCTGATCTCAAGCACCTCTTCACGCCATTTACTGTAGTAGCCAAACTTTTTGTTCCTGTGACAAAATATCCAGCATAAATATTAAAGGGAGAGGATTCGTTTTGCTCACAGTTTCAGAAGTATTAGATCATCATGGTGGGGAAGGTGTAACAGAACAGCATGCAGGACGGAGAGGAAAGGAGAGGAGAGAGAGGCTGCTAGCTGGCTTTCTTCCCCACCCCATCCCACCCCCTTAGCTGATACTCTCTGGAAACTTGCTAACAGGATGCTTTAGCAATTCACTAGGGGCTTCTTGGCCTAAGGTGACAGTGAAGATTACCCATCGCATTGCTGAGCATCTCTCTTATCACACACTCCAACCTGGGCACCAGGCCAACAAACATGATACAGGACTAGGTGCTGCCCTTAAGGAGCTCATAGTTTACAATGAACAGTGACTCTGAGGTGATAGTGGAGATCTAGAGACGGTCTTGTGTGGTCGCAGAGAAACTTAAGATTCTGCTTCAGTCTGCCTACCTGAGGTGTCATTCCCTACCTGCCATGGGGGTGTGGCCCTGCCAGGGCTGTATAAAAGGACAGACTCTCCTCGTGGCTCTCCTCTTAATCTCTCTTACCCCCTTCTTCTCCCTCCCCGTCTCTCTCTCTCCCTTTCTGGTGTTCCCTGCCCCCTTTCTCCCCGTGCTCATTTAATAAACCTTATATAATATAATCTAACTGTTGCCTGGTACCTTATTTCTTATTCTCTTATTATCCTATTATCTTATTATTAAACATAAAAGAATCGATCTCAGGCTACGTGTTGTGGAACACCTGTCGTCCCAGCACTTAGGGGATAGAGGCAGGAGGATCCAGGGTTTGAGGTCAGCCTAGCCTGTATGAGATCCTCCCTCAAAAAAGAAGTGTGGTAAAACACGAGCAATCAAGGGGCTGCAACCCTTGGAGCCCTCGAAGGCCTGAGGCAACAGAATCATAAGTTTGAGGCAGCAGCACTGTATATTGAGTCCAAAGCCAGCCTAAGATGAGACCCTGTCACCAAACAAAACTTTAGGGAGTCTCTGATAAGACAAGGAGAGCCTGGTTCTGGAGATGGCATTTACACTGATTCTGAAAGGATGGATGTAAGGTCGGCAAGGGCGGAACCAGAGGGGCCACACGCTCAAATCCTAAGATGAAGCGGAATGTTCTTATCAGTAGAATACGGTGGTTTAGAAGAGCAAGGACTCAGGCGTCAGAGGGCAAGAATGGAAACAAGAGCTGGTTCAGGAAGGTCTGTGCTGAGGAAGCTGAACTTTGCTTCCAGTGGCAAACCAAGACAATTAGAGGAGAAACACGACAGGTTTTGTGAAGGGTGTTGTTTGGTTGGTTTTGAAACAAGGTCTTACTGTGTTCCAGCCTAGTCAAATTGCTGTGTACCAGAGGGTAACCTTGAATTCCTGTCCTCTTACAAGTTTTCAAAATGTTTATCTGCTTCTGAAATACCTGAATAATTTGAGGAATTCTTTTTTTTTTTAACTTGAGGAATTCTTACAGCAGTAGGAATGAATGAACTTGTGCTCTGTCAACATGTGTGGGTCATGTGCCTTAACTATTGGCATGTGATTAGAGTTCACAACAGACAAAACCAGTCAGTGACGTCAGAGTAGGGACTAATCTCTAGGACATGGGGGGGGACACACAGGGACTCCCCAGATGCACTGTGGTGCAGTTATGCAGGGTCCCTTGACACTGCTCTGCATCCTCCTGTTTCTGAGTCCTGTTCTTCCTGAATTCACATGTATAGCCATAAATCTCACACCATGGTGCCAAGCCACGCCCACTGCACTTCATGAGCAAAATCACTGACTTATTCTAGACCAAGACAGCGTCTTAGCCTTTTTCTTTCACTCCTCAAGTCTCTAAGCCCCTCCCAAGCTGTTGTCATCTCATATTTCACAAAGAAGATGCACTGTAGTCAGAAAGCAACTCCAGCGCGCCCCCCCCCACTCCCCCTACCCCGCCCCAGAGCTTCTGCCTGCCAGCGCCTTCACAGAACACCGTCCTTTCTCCAGCAGTGAAAGCAGCCCTTCAGGGCTTCTGCTTCCTCTGTGCTCCACTGTCCATGCCTCCCTCTCCTTCCATAGATGTTCATCCTCATGAGTTTCAAAAATGTACCTTCAGCTTATGCATTTAGAAAAAACAAACAAAAGACAGCTGCCTCGCTGCCTCTAGAACTCACCTCATGTCTTAATGACTAAAATCCTCAAAGTAGTGACTGCCTCCCCTCACTCTTCCTTCCTCCGCTTCTCTTTCTTCCTGAACCTCAGCGGTTAACCTCAGTGTTAGCTTGCCTTAAGTGGTACAATCGTCACCTTGACTTCAGATACTCAAACCTAAATCATCTTTGAATTCTTATCTCCTCCAGTCCGAGGACAATGCTTTAGTAAGTCCTGTCCAGCTGAAGGCCCATCACCTCGCCTGGACTGCCCTTGGATGGTTATTCTCTGTTACTCTTGTTTCTATCAAACAAAGGGATCTTCCTAAAACGTGGAGGGGGTGGCGAAGGCTGCCATGCTCCAGCCGCCAGGCGGCGGCCCACACCTTTATCTTAGCACTTGGGGAAGCAGAGACAGGCAGATCTCTGAGTTTGAAGCCAGCCTGGCTTACAGAGCAAGTTCCAGGATAGCCAGGCTCTTACCCAGAGAAACCCTGTCTCAAATAATTTAAAAAAAAAAAAAAGTTTTGACCTCAGCATTGAAGCAACAACATAGGGTTAGGAGTTAGGGTTATCAGAGCCTTAGAAGCCTGTGTCACCTAGACACATTGAGGCTCTTCCCGTCTCTCCAAAGGAAGGCCACCCTGTCATTCAGGTCTTAACTCCTGAATGTCCCTTCTCAGGAACCGTCCCAAGTCACCCTGGTAAAAGTTGCTCCAGTGCCACTGTCTTACTGCTCCTAGAGAGGCAGTCCATAGTGAGCAGCATATGGAAGGTGACTCATAAACCCTGATAACGAGGGAGTCTCATGGCCTTCCTGTGAGGATGGCCAGCAGGGCAGCACTTGGACAGCTGGTTTTCAGCAGGAAGATTGGAGGTGGCCATTCTCTTGGGGATAGGTAAGGCTGCACATTGCCCATGGCAGGGCAGTACAGCTGAAGAGCCCCAGGGGCTCCACTGATGTAAGCCCAAGAAAAGGAGCTGTGCAAGGGACTTGGCAAGCAACAGCAGCAGGAGGCGGCGGCTCTTGCACTAAGGCACTACATCTCTCACTGTCTATAAAAGATTGGTCTCTGTTTGACTCTGCACTTTACCACAAACCAATTATCCTCTGTACCAGTTTAGCCAAAATTCGGCTGAGAAACAGTATTTTCTTAAGTATAAGCAAAATGAATTATTTAAAAAGGAGATATTTTCGGAAGGAATGCCAACTACATGCCCAAATTTGATATTAGTTTCCCTGGACATAAAATGACTCTGAAAGTCACTGTGAAAGTCTCTCATAGAGGCTAGGCAGCAAGGTTTACTATCTGGCTCTAGTTCATGGACCCCACATTAAGTATCAGTGCTGTTCTGGGAGACAGAGGAGCAGACGACACTGTAGCCTTTGCCCTCAAGTAGACAGTTGAGGACACACAATCATACTGCATGGCAGAGGGACCAGGGGCTGCAGGCAGGGACCGGGGTCGGCCCCCAGCTCTGCCACTAGTTCGTCTTTGTAATCACAGCCTCTTCCTGGCATCACTTTTTCATCTATAAAATGAAGAGACAAGAACGAAGAGACCATGTTGATTTCAAAAAGTGTCTTCTTTTTGCTTGGCACAGATACAACACATTTGTGCTAGTGGTTTTCTAAGAGAAGTTCTGAGGAGAGCTTTCTAATGGGCACACAAGGTTTGCATGAAGATATTCTAAAGTAGATTATGATGATGGCTGTACAGTACTGTCTCTATGCTAAAAAGCATTAAAGTGTATACTTTGAATGGGCAAGTTTTATAGCATGTAAATTATATTTCAGCAAAGCTGTTGAAAAAGAAAAGAAAATACTCCATGCCATTCCAAACTGAAAAATACTAGCTTGGATGGGTGACTGGTTGCTTGGAAGCAAATCAGAAAGCCAAGAAAACTGGGCTCACCTCCTCAGCTAGGATGGCAGATGAGCTAGCCAACAGTGGTGTAAGTCAGTGTCCTTTTCTTTTTGGGGGTTTTGTTTTTGTTTTTGTTTTTTGTTGTTGGTGGTGGTGGTGGTGGATTTTTGGGTTTGGTTTTGGTTTTGTTTTTGGTTTTTTGAGACAGGGTTCCTCTGTAGCCTTGGCTGTCCTAGATTTACTTTGTAGACCAGGCTGGCCTCGAACTCACAATAATCCACCTGCCTCTGCCTCCCGAGTGCTGGGATTAAAGGCGTGCGCCACCATGCCCAGCTTGTCAGTGTCCTTTTTAAGGGTGCTGTCAGAGCCTGAAGAGATGGCTTCCCGACTAAGAGCACTTCCTGCTCTTGCAGAAGACTTGAGCTCATTCCTATACCCTGTCTGGGCTGTCCACAACTACCTATGACTCCAGCTCCAGAAAACTATCAATATCCTCTTCTGATCTCTGCAGTCACCTCTAGACATGTGACACACAAATCATTTTTAATTTTTAAAGAACGCTATTAAATTTTACCTGTAAATATTCTCTTAATATGATGTTTTGGTTTTGTCTTAGCAAATATTTATTGCATACCCCCATCCCTTGCAAAGCTTAAATTCTGTCAGAGTATAAAAATTAGACAAATAATTAAGTTTTTAGCTAATAATATAAGTGTTATTATGGAAGAGTAGAAGGAACTGTGAGAGGATAATGGAAACCTAATCTAGTCCAGGAAAGTCTTCTGAGCAAATCCATGTGTGCTGAGCTCTGAAATGTAGATAGTAGCGTATCGTCTAGTTTAAAACAACCCTGTGGAGGGAGATGATTAATCATCCTTAGGGACCAGCAATCAAGGATCCAGGGACACTGGGAAGTAGGGGTGTTCTGTGGCATGGTTCTCAAACCTTCCCAGTGCTGCAATCTCATGCTGTGGTAACCCCAACCATAAAATTTTATTGCTACTGTTATGAACCATAATATAAATATCTGATATGTAACCCCCAAGGGGGTTGAGACCCACAGGTTAAGAACCATTGTTCCATGGTATTGGCATTACAGTCCACATCCTAGATTAGGTGTGGCATAGCCCACCATGACCCTGAGTTCAGCCTTCAGTACTCAACCAGCTGAATGCGAAGCTTCCCTTGCTCCTCTCCAGGATGAGGGACTTCTGTAACCTTGTGCCTGTGGAATCAGTAAATGTCTGAGGAGAGGCGAGAGCCTGGTCACTATGCTTTCCAGAGCCACCTGCCACCCACCCAACTGCATTTCATCAAGGCTTTAATGAGCTCCAAGCAGTCCTCAGATGAGCCTGGCTGCCATCCGGCATGAGCTCATCACTGCCAACAGTAGCAACTGGAAGCCAGGGCTCCCCTGGGTGAAGGAGAGGTCAGCAGTGGCTAGGCAGGCCACTCTGTGTTCCATGTCCTCCACCTGCACTGTACCTGGAAACATAGAACTCAACAGCTCCCAAGGCCAGCCTCCCTTTGCCAGCTTAGTCATTCCCCTCTAAGGCCTGTGGCTTAGACTGGAAAAGAGACTCTGCTTTAGGAAGGGAGGGTTTGAAATCGAAGGTCAGGGTCTACAGAACACCAGCAAAAGGTCAGACTGGAGAAGAGCCAGAACCAAGATTCCCTCTGCCAAAAGCAGTTTGATTCCAGCATTCCTGTGCTCTTCTCTCTGGAAAGAAGCCTGACGTGTCTTGGGAGGAACACAGCAAAGATCTCTGTGGGTTTGAACTATGCACTCCTTTCTGAACTACATGTTGAAAACAAATTCTTTTAATTATAACAGAAGGGAACTTGCTGTTAAGAAACCCTGCAGGGATCTCCTTTAAGGAAATGGATCCCTGTGTGGTAGGAGTACCGACTGGGTACCAGACTGGGGTCTAGTGCTGCCATCACCCTGACACTGACCTTATCCGACCCGAGTCCTGCCCTTTCACATTGTGGCAGTGTACCTGTACTACCCAGACCTTCCAGTATGGTGTTTTGTGACTCTGATGGACACTTGCCTTATGATTTACCTAAAAGCATGCAAATCTAAATTTTCATATTTATTCAGCAATTACTACTTTTTTTTATCTGCAACTGATCACCACCATCTGTGCTCTGGGCTTCTCTATGTACTCTTACAAGTATCCTGTCTAGTTTTCTTATCTCCCTTATTTGGGACTGAAATATCTCCTTCCCACTGAGCTGTATCCTCAGAAGGCAGAGTATGACCTGGGTGGTTTTGTTCCCAGCATCTCACGGTGCTCTTAGCACATGACAATAAGTATTTGTTGTCTAAACTCATTTGTAAGTGGGCACTGGCAATATAGGGAATAAAAAAATGAGATACAGGCCCTTCTCAGAAGACTGAGCTGGTCTTACAGCAGGGCTTGAGGACTGGGTGGAGCCACAGGCTCAGGCCCCACAGAATTCAAGCAGGCAGAAGGAAAGAACAAAGCTACTCCATGAAGTGGAAACAAACCGAGCCCTGAACCTGCATGCCAAGTAGAGATTATAGGAAAATGGCCACCCACTGGACTGTTCAGGAAACTTGAGTGCAGAGGGCCTTTGAGGTGGTAAAACAGGGTAAATTCATAGTCAAAATAATTTTGAAGTGATTGGTGTATGTGTGTGTGTGTGTGTGTGTGTGTGTGTGTGTGTGTGTGTGTGTGTGTGTGTTTACTTTTAAAAAGGTACAATATAAAGTTGCATGCAGTGCTTTAGGAAAGTGGTGTCCCTGCCCTGCCACATCTCTGGTCTTCCTCAGGGCCAAGCCTTGTGATTTTTCCTATCATCTTCCCTATGGCTGCTTTTAGCAGTTAGTACTGTGTAAAAGAAAAACACACACACACACACATGTTATGGGGATAAATCTGAAATGGGTCTCACTAGGGTAAAATCATGGTGTCTTCAAAGATGCCTTCATTTTTGGAGTCCATAGTAAAGAACCTGTTCTCTCACTGTGTCCAATTTCTAGAGGCCTTTATTTCATGCATTGTAGCCCCATCCATCTTCAAAGCAAGCAGTAACCAATCAAGTCTCTTTCATATTTCATCACCCTGATAGTCTTTTTCCTTCCTCCTCTCTTTATAAAGACCCTGTAGTAGTGTGGGGCAACATAGATAACCCAAGGCATCTGAGTCAGCTGATAAGCAACCTTAATTATGTCTTCAGCCTTTGTGCCATTCTTGTCTCTGTGACTTATTCACAAGATTCCAAGACTTAGGAAAGCTCTGGGCACACCTTGCCTACAACACTCTCAGAGATCTTTTTTTTTTGGGGGGGGGGATTTATTTATTATTTGTACAGTATTTTGCCCCATGTGCCGGAAGAGGATACTAGATTCCATTATAGATGGTTATGAGCCACCATGTGGTTGCTGGGAATTGAACTCAGGACCTTTGGAAGAACAGACAGTACTCTTAACCTCTGAGCCATCTCTCCAGCCCCTCTCAGAGATATTTTATGCATGCTTTGTTTTTATATTCTTGTTTTTAAACAACTCCAGTATTGTCCTTTTTTCCTTCCTTGCAATTAATCACTAGAGACAGTTTGTTTGTTTGTTTGTTTTGCTTTTTTGAGACAAGATTTCTCTGTGTAGCCTTGGCTGTCCTAGACTCACTTTGTAGACCAGGCTGGCCTTGAACTCACAGTGAATCCGCCTGCCTCTGCCTGAGTGCTGGGATCAAAGGCGTGCACCACCACGCCTGGCATTGGAGACATTTTTAATCTCAAGCAAATACCCTGGTTCATCAGACTTGGCCCCAAACCTGACATTCCGTGAGCTTCTTGCCAGAACCACTCTTCACGCAACACCTGTGAAATAGATGTTTTTCCCATATTTTCTAACCCTCGTGCTTAATCCCACAGTGACCAGTTGGCATGTGGCCTTCTGTGGTATGCAAACCCCTTCTCCCATATATCTACATATTGTCAGTGTACTCACAGGTACACAATGTTTAATGCCTGTAACTCTTTGCCATCCTTAATTATATTAGTGCTGATTGTCTCTGATTTTACCAGGGTAGTAGTCTTGCTTGCTTTTCTTTCTTTCTTTCTTTCTTTTTTGTTGTTGTTGTTGTTGTTGTTGTCGTTGTTGTTTTGTTGTTTGTTTGGGTTTTGGATTTTGATGCTGTGGGGTTTGGGGAGGGGGTTAATTGATTGTTTTTGAGACAAGATCTCTCTACAGAGCCCTGGTTGTCCTGGAACTCACTATGTAGATCAGATTGCCCTCCAATTAACAGAGATCCACCTACCTCTGTCTTCTGAGTTCTGGGATTAACGTGTGTACCACCATGTTTCTTTTTAATTCTTGTTTTGTTTTTCCAGACTGTTTCTCTGTATAGCCCAGACTTGGTTTATAGGCCAGGCTGGCCTCAGACTCAGAGTTCTGCTGCCTTCCAAGTGCTGGTACTAAAAGCATGCACCACCACTGCTTGGATTTCTTTTATTCTTTTAGCATTTTTCTATTTCTGGAATAAAAAAAAAAAACAGTTCAGACTCATCTTGTTCCCACCTTGCTTTTGTCTTCGTATTTGAGAAGCACTAAAACTTTAGTGAGCATTGTTGTAGGGATGAAAATTTAGTACTGGATTTCTTTTCCTCCTCATTTTTGCAGGGTTTTGTAGATTTACTAAAAGAGAAAAATAAAGCATGCCGGTGAGCCATCTCTTCCTTCACTGGTCAGCCTGGTGTTGGGCGGGGATCTGTGACTCTCATGGCCAACTGTACTGCTCTTCCTACTCTGGCTTTGTAGTGTAGGTGGAAACGTAGGATGCGCACAGCCAGATCTGTCACTGAGCAGCAGCACTTCCAGCTCCTTGACATCTTGAGCCAGTGTCCCAGTTACCTTCCTATTGCCTCAGCAAAATACCGTGACCAAGGCATTTTCTAAGAGAAAATGTTTAATTTGAGACTCGCGGTTGCAGGCGGTTAGAATCCGTGCCCGTCATGGGGAGCGTGGCAGTAGGAACACAGGCATGGCGGAGCAGTGGTGAGAGCTCACGTCTTGATCTGCAGGCACAGCACAGTAAGCTCACCGGGATGGCTTGGGCTTCCTGAAACTTCAGTGCTCATCCCCAGTGATACATCCAACTCGTGCCAGATAAACTTCTTTGTCTTTTCTTTCTTTCTTTCTTATTTTAAAAAATGATCTTGGGCTGTGCCAGAGCTCAGCAGACAGCCATGACTGCATAAGATGGCAGCTACCTCACAGACAGCAAGGAGGAAAAAGGCCTAAGTACATTTCTTATACTTTCTGTTGAAAGCCAACATTTTCAGGTTTCTGTCAGGACATTGGGGCAGATGTGAGTGTGTGTGCATGTATGGAGACCAGAGGTTGACATCAGGTGTTTTCCACAATCATGTGCCACCAGACTGTTTTGAAACAGGATCTGTGATTTAACCAGGAGCTCATCGATTGCCTGGACTGACTGGCCAACAAGCTTAAAGGATCTCCTTGTCACTGTCCCCCAGCACTGTGCCACCATGTCCCATGTTTACAGGGGACCTGGGGATCCAAACTGAAGTCCTCTTGCTTGCGTGGCACGTACTTTACAGATATCCGTCTCCTCGGCCCCAGTATTTACAGTGTAGACACAAGAGCATGCATGTCTACCAGAGTATGAATGTTTGCCTGCGGACACGCGTAGTGTGGAAATCCTGAGGCCAGCTTGGACTCGTTTCCAGTTGATTCCTACGGACATCTGTAGCTTGTACATTTCATCTTTGCCTCTCCTGTTCTGAGGACATTGCCTGTTAAGCTCAGTCATACAGTACAACCCAGGAAGTCCCCAAGTCCCTCTGTCCATCCTACTGTAGGAAGTTAAGCCAGGGCCATTTGTCATTTTCACCCTCCTCGGAGATGAGTCTCTTCAAATTCTGAGCTTACAAGCAGTTTGAGTCCATGTTTTCCCCTTTGGAATAATTTGAAATGTAATGGGTTGAGTTTTATAGTTTGCATTCTGTTTAGGGTTTTTCCTCCCTACTTAGCCCATTGGTCTATGTTTGCCATTTAAATACATAGAACATTGACTTGTACCTAAAATTCGAAACTGAGTAAGAGGGAGGATGGGAACGTAGCTCACACAGGATGCATAAGACCCTGGATCCAGTCCCCAGCACCACAGTTCAGGTGTGCTGGGACACATTGTAATCCCAGTCATTAGGAAGTAGAAGCTCAGTGTCTGTGTGTGTGTGTGTGTATACATATGTTTATGTTGTGTATAGGTCATGGGGCTTATGTGTATGCATGCATATGTAAGCGAAAGGACCACCATCCACCTCCTTTGAAAGAAGATCTCTCTCTTTTTTTAAAGATGTATTTATTATGTGCTCTACCTGCATGTACACCTGCAGGCCAGAAGAGGGTATCAGATCACATTACAGATGGCTGTGAGACACCATGTGATTGCTGGGAATTGAACTCAGGACCTCTGGAAGAGCAGTCAGTGCTCTTAACCTCTGAGCCATCTCTCCAGCCTGAACGAAGACCTATCTCTTAATGACCTGCAGCTAACCAATTAGGCTAGACTGGCTGATCAGCAAATCCC
The DNA here is from genome assembly GCF_964271855.1 of Acomys minous. Classification (NCBI taxonomy): domain Eukaryota; kingdom Metazoa; phylum Chordata; class Mammalia; order Rodentia; family Muridae; genus Acomys; species Acomys minous. The sequence continues at coordinate 133,977,101 of NC_140484.1, forward strand.
AGAGACTCCTGTCTCCCCCGTTCCCACCTCCATCACTGAGACCACAGCACATGTTCCCATACCCAGTGTCTTTACTTGGGTCCTAGGGATCTAACTCATGTTCCCATGCATGTAAGGCAACTTCTTTACCCATGATTTCATTTCCCCAGCCCCCAAGAGTCCTCTTTTCTTATTTTGCCTCACTTTCCTATGTAAGAGCTAACATACTGTATGCGTTCTTTTTTAGTTTACTTTTTTTTACTAATCCATATTTTCCAGGAAACATTTCATACAGATCTGCCTTCTCCCTCTTTATGCCTGTACAGGATTCCATTCCTGGCCTATATGCGTGTACATGCAGGTTTTGAATATTTTGTGAGCAGTACAACTGTATATGACCTGTTCGTAGAATACTGTGGTGTTACTGACGGTGCGTCTGTAGTGCAGTCCTAAGTAGGAGGGCGTGTGCACAGGTCCTTTGGCTGTGCACAGGTTGCTTCTCCGCCGTAGAACTTGTACTGTCCCTCTCATTTACCCTGTATTAGAGGATCTGTGACACTCTCCAGCCCCTCGAAGACTAGGTTGTCAACCTTTGGGGATTTTGTCAATCATAGTAAAAGGGAAATAGTTTCAGTTTTGGTTCTCTTATTACAAATGGGTTTGAACATAATTCATATATTTAAGAACCATTTTGATCTCCTTTGTGAATTATCTGTTCACATCTTAGCCATTTTCTGTAGGTCCTTGTTTTCTCTTTGTTATTTTTGTCAGTGTTTTGGGCAGGGATGTAATTCCGCCATCCCTGTTGGCCTGGTACTCACTATGTAGCCCAGATTAGTTTCAACCTCGTAGCAATCTGCCTGCCTCAGCCAAAATACACCAAAATACCCAGCTCTCTTCCAATTTTTTTTGTAAGATTTATTTTTATTTATCTGTGTGAGCATGTGCCATGTATGTGCAACTGCCCAGTGAAGCTAGAAGAAAGTGTCATTTTTAATTTGTCCTTTGCTCAATGCCAAAAATCTGGTTCATCCAGCAGTCTCAGCTCAAGGACAGATTTGGTAAAGTCCTCAGAATCATTAGATAAAAGCACCTTTGAGAAAAATAATCCAGCCTAGGCAAAGAATTCCATCAAAGTGGTCCTGTTGGTGGCTGCACCTGTTCTCCACCCTCTCAGCACTCCTCCTCTCCCATGGTGCTCCTGTGCTTAGCTTTTGAGATAGTCACCTGATAACTGCTAGGTGTGGAGGAGGGAGAGCAAACTGTTAAAGATGTTGGGAAAATACAGCAGTTTTATGAGGAAGATGAGTTATTCCTTCAGCCTTGATGAGAGGCTGAGAGCCCCAGGTAAATGGTTCTTTTGCACAGACCCGTAGTCTAACATCTGATACCGTGTTAAAGACACCTCTTCCACACTTGCTGCTCTCCTCACACTGGTAAGTACAGTTAAGATCCCCCAGGATGTCCCTGCACTTATTAGCAAAGTCAGCTATGAACAAGGCCCCCTGTCTCCCTCAAGTGCAGACATCTGTGAATGTGCCTCAGTCTAGAGGCTCACTCATTGCTGTTTTGTTTTCTTTTGTTGGTTGGTCATTTGGTTTGTGTGTAGTATTATTTGGGGGGGGGGTGTTTATTTGTTGAGATGATGTGTTGATGTCTAGCCCAGACCAGTTCAGACCTGTAACAGTCCTCCTGCCTCAGTCTTTCCAGCTCTGAGATGATGGCTGTGAGCCACCACAACCAGCTTCAGCCATTGCTTTAACTACTGGTACTCTTCAAAGCAGAAGTCTGGACTGAACTTTGGAACAGACTTGTGAGTGAAAGCCTTCTCTTGACAAGCCCTCTTTGCTCCTATGGACATTCAACTGGGATTGGTCCACAGACATTTCAACATCTGGTCAGCTCTGCCCTTTGGGGTGGAGCAGTGTTTTATAGACAGCCCATCAAGATTGATTGGCCTTCTAACTGAATTAGCCAGATGTGTGGGCATTGTGTGCCCTTTCCTCAGCCTCCTCCAGTGCTGTTAGGTGAAAGCAGACATGCGATTTGCATGTTTGAAGATTATGTGGGTTTAGTGCATGAACAAAAGCTGCCGCCTCCTGCAGTCTGTGGCTCTGCCCCAGACGTCAGCGGTATAATTACAGCTGCTGAATTTAGCCTAGACCTGCGCTTGGCTTCCTCAGTCTCAGCTGTCATTAGCAAGAGGGGGAAGGGAGGGACTCAAGGCTCTTATATAGTCTGAGCTCTGCTTTATCCAGAGCATGTTGACACCATTGGGGGGTACTGTGCTGGATTATGGGGAGGAGGAATAGGGATAGTCTGAAGCCCACAACTTCAGAAAACTTGCCCAAAATTAAAAAACAAAACAAAACAAAACCTGACGTGTGGCTGTCCATGCTATCACGTGCTACTCAAAGCATTATCCGCATGTGTAAGGCCCCACTGGTTTGCAAAGAGCTGGAGTCTGAGGCAGGAGACCTAGCTTTTCCTCGTCTGGCTCTGTATGTGCCATGTGCTTGGGCGCTCATTCCTTTGCTTATGCCCCTCCTTTCCTGACCACACTGGCCGGCATATTTTCCTCAGAACAAACCAGGCATTTTCATGCTGCCAGTAGCTCTGCTGATTTCTCTAAACAATTCATATGTGGTGTGTCCAAACTTCCCCTCCTGGGACTGTCTTCCACACCCCGTGCTTGGTGAGTGGTGGTGTCACCACCTACCAGCTTCAACAAGAAGGCATTATAAGTAAGTCTGATACCTTCCGCCTCAGTGTTTAACAAGCCCTGTCTGTCTAAGGGGTTCCTCTCAGGTCGATCAACTTACCATTGTCCAGGAGTTATAAAAGGAGCGCTGTAGCTGCCTCATTGTTACCCTCCCTTCCTCCAGGATCTCCTTCACCCCAGGCTTTCCCCTGCAGAATTGTTTGCTCGCTCCTGCTCTTCATCACCAATTTCCAGTGCCTCCCAGGTCAACTCAGATGCCTTACCCAGCATACTCAGCAATTTACCATGAGTCTTCTGCCACCCTATCTCTAAGAGAAGATGCCTGGGTGGTGGTTTGCTTTGAGACTGGAATTAGTACCTGTTGGGCCCACAGGAAGATGCCTGGGAAATAGGAACTGTCTTCAAGGGCCCACTAATCCACTCATGCCCTAGCAGTCTTTCCTTCCCCAGACCTCCTCCTCCACTTTTCCCTGTGGGAAGGCCTTTCCTGCCTCTGCTCTTCACACCTGCTTAGCCTTCGAGGGGCAGCTCCATGTGTTGTCTCTCAGGCTTTCCCTGGTGTGCTTCCACTGCTCACCCCCTGGAATCTTAACAAGTACAGCCTTAGTGCGGTGTGGTGCACGCCTTTAACTTTAATCCCAACACTCAGGAGGCAGAAAGCAATGAATCTCTGTGAGTTCGAGGCCAGCCTGGTCTATAGAGTGAGTTCCAGGACATGCAGAGTTACACAGAAACCCTGTGTCAGAAGACCGAAAGAAAGAAAGAAGGGAAGGGAACGATAGATTTTCAAGATTACAGTCAGTTCTGGCTTTGAAAACTACATCCTGTGCACCGCCCCCTTGTGCTCCTTCTCTTGGCTCCATGTGTTCTGCCACCAGTAGCCCTGGCCAGGTTCCTAACGGAGGAAGAATACCCTGTCCCCCTTCCGCCTGCTGTGGAAGTAAGTAGCCAGCTCTCTGCTCACCCCCAAATCCACACACATTCATAGGTGGCACCCGCTGTAGGAAGGACTGCTTAGTCATGGTAATTAGAGAAGGCGTAACGGTAGCTGTCAGTCATTGAAAGCCCTCTACATGCCCAGGTTTTTATCTCTTCTAATACCAAACTAACCCTCTCAGGCAGAGGCTCTTCTCATCTACATTTCCCCAGTGTGTAAGAAAGGCCCCAGACTGTTCAGGAACTTGCACAAGGCTCACCCTCATAAGTGGCAAGATCATTGTATTATATTGTTCTCAGGAACACAATAGTCAACAAGCCCCAGAGTTTCTACAGTGTAAAGTGGGTTCCAGAATGTTGGTGGATGAATAGATCAGGGTTCTCCCCATTGAACTTGCCTTCAGGTTTAAAAGGAACTTGGCTGAGTGTCTGTAGCTTATGCCAAGAAGTATGGATTTTGTCTCATCTCCTAATGCCCAGCTGTACACAGACATGTTCCCTCCTACTCAGTAACAAACTGCCTGGAACTCTTTCCTGGCTCATATTTACAAGAGAATGTGATAAATTCTGTATTGATCCCTCCTGTTCCACTGTAAATTTTGCAAAAGATGATTAAATAGAGCAATAGAGTCTGCAGGCATTGTGGCTCAATATGTTGTGGACTGGTGTATCGACCTCTTCCATCCAAAGGCAGCCTGCGCCTATCCCTGCTGCCCCAGACCAGTAATTAAAATCCTGTGAGACTGGGATTTAAAATCCAATCATATCCCTGAATCAAGCCTTCTAGCCTCCCTATGTGACGAGTGCAATAAGGTAACGGCAGGAGCATGTTTATGTCTGTGCTGAAGCAGTCCCCATAGGGTGGGTAAGAAATGGAGAGTTGGGTAGCCCTGCTGGCTAAATCACTTCACCCTGACACCACGGCCACTTGTAAGACAAGCTGTAGGTCCATAAACAAGTCCCAGCCAAAGACCACAACTCAAGCTCTAAGAGCAAAATAGCTAGCACAAAAATCTCACAGATTCTGCTTCACTGTGCTCCTGCTCCCACAGACAGTGCAGAGAGTTTCAGTGAGTGGTTTGGTCCTGACTGACCTACTTGGGGAATTTCCCCAGAGCTCTTTGACTTAATCTGAACTGAAGCTAGACTTCTCTGTTGGTCCTGCCATCAAGGCACATGTTACTGTTGGGGACAGGCACGTTCCCCTCCTCCCTGCAGGATCAGGAGCTCCCTAGGAGCAGAACTGTATTTTCTTGCTCACTTTTTCTTTTATCTCTCATACCTACCTGGCACAGTGACATATAGGACTCTCAGAAAGCATCTTTGAACGAACGAGAGGAGGGGACGGAAAGGGGAGAGGGAATGTATGTATGTATGTATGTATGTATATAAATTAGTTAATATTGAAAAATAGAAACCAGGCAGTGGTAGCTCACACCCTTTAATCCCAACACTCTGGAGGCAAAGACAGACACAGATGAATCTCCTTGAGTTTGAGCCCATCCTGGTCCTATAGAGTGAGTTCCAGGACAGCCAGGGCTACACAGATAAACCATGTCTCAGAAAAACAAAGGAAAACTAGGGACTGGCTGGAGAGATAGCTCCATAGTTAAGATCAGTTGCTGCTCCTACAAAGGGACAGGGTTTGAGTTCCAACACCCACATGGCAGCTCACAACCATCTGTAATTCCATTCCCAAGGTATCTGACATCCTCTTGACCTTCATAGGCACCAGGAACACAAGTGCACAGACATACATGCAAATCAAATACCCATTCACATAAAGTAAATCTTAAAAAAAAAAAAAAAAACTATAAATGACATATCAGTAATGCACTTACCAAGTAGTTGTCCACCTGGTGCATGCGCTCTTCTGGTGCTGGGGAGCTTGGCTGGGCCATATTTGACCTTCAGACTTTCTCATGCTTATCAGGTCAGCCATGGACTGCATCCAAGGGTCTTATTATTAACCTCCCAATTCTGCATGGTGGCAGGTGTGCTGAACTTTTTTTTTTTCCTCCAGCCCAACCAATTGCCTTGAACCATTTTTCTCACATGGCTTCTAAACCCTTTCTACACCAGTTATATTTCCCAGAACAATCTCTCTACTTTGTCTCTCTTCCAAAACCTGTGACTCCTCATTTATACTTTACCTCTTAGTGTCAATCTTCTGTCAGGTGTGTTTAGTGCCCTTCCCGCCCTAATCACATCTGCACATTGAATGAGCAGCCCAGCCCCATGGTGTCCATATCAGAAATAAACATGCTGAACACGACCAAACCTACTTACTGTCACTGGAACCTTTTCTGGTCTGTCTTTGCCCCACCCTCCTGGGGTGTAGTTGTCTATCAGTGGCTGACTGGCATTCCATATGTTACTGGCATCCAGCCCACACCTCACTGTGACCACAGGGTTTTCCTGAGACATCCCATCAAATGTCTGATGAAGTCACCCTTTGCCTTAATTACCTGACTGAGCTCACAGGTAATTCTGATAAAGACAGCAGGAAAAGAGCATCTCCTATAGTTGCTACAGACCTTCAGATGCCCACCTCTCTTTCTAAAGGTTCACAAAGCCCTTTACTGCTATGTTTGCTTCTGGAGATGTGGCAGCCTGTGGGAAGTTTATGATTAAATGATTGCTTTCATCACTCAAAAAAGGAAATGACTCAAAGGCTTTTATTTACTACATTTATTTATTCATAGCATGTGTATGTGCGTGTGTATACCTGCATACACATGCCATAGCATACGTGGAGGACAGAGGAATTGGTTCTCTCCATCATGAGTCCCTGGGCTGGACCTCAAGTAACCAGGCTTGGTGACAAGTTCCTTTACCTGCTGAGCCCAAGCACTGAGTTTGTTTTCTGCTCCTCTCAGCTGGGGCTGTGGTTTCCTTCTCCTCAGATCAACGGTGTATGAGGAAAAATGGGGTCAATCCATCTCCTCGTCCCTCCATCCAACACTGTCAGTTTCTCTCTTGTCTCTCCCCCTCCATCTGGGTTCTGTTAGGTGATAAGGCCTGCTGCTTCCACGGCATGCCAGTCCTTAGCCTGTGTGTGCTGTGCAACATGAGAGGCTGTCTGAATGAGAAAAGTAGCTTTCAGTCTCCCAATTCCAGAAAGCAGTGGAGTCCCTCTGGCTGCCACGGTTGGGGTTGGGGGGTGGAGTGGAGGAAGGTGTCTGGTGAGTTAGGGTGGCTCACCATTTCCCTTACCCCAGATCAGGAACCCTGAGTGGGAAGAAAGGAAATGTTCTGCTGTACCCCTCCCACAGAAATGTCTGTCCCCAACTCATGTTGAGAAACTTGGCTGTTTTGCTGGGGCCTGGAGCTAAGGGAAAGGAGAAAAGATGTCTGTCTTTTTGAGTCATCAGGCCTTTGGTGGCCTTTGAGGTGGGATGAGGGAGCAGAGCTAGCTTCTTTAAAAAACAAAACAAAACAACAACTTGTGAAATTTCAGACACTTATGAAAGAGAAATGAATCCCTCTTTTAAATCTTAGCCTCCCTGTTTGCTGCTATGGCCACAGGCAAGTCATGTCAACTCTGAGCCTGTTTTCTCTGTGTGTGATGAATTATTCAGGCACAGTATGTGAGACTGTATACCAGCAAATGTTAGCCTGCATCCCTGCTCTTACTCTCCTACCAGTCCCAGGCTGTCTGTAAAGTGGAAAAAACAATACCTCTCCTCTCTCTTCAGCAAGTTGCTAAGGACTAAATTCATGGATGTTGCCAGCAGAAAGCACAGCATGGAATGCATGCCTTATGATATGATTCTTGACCAAGGGTGTATAATCATATATACATGTCTGTAAGAGCATGTGTCTGATGTGTGTGGCGAATGGACACTCCAGATAAGGCCTCAGGAGATAGGACTGTCTTGTCCTTTGTCACTCTCAAGCCTCAGAAGTCTGCCTCCATCGCTCCTCAAGAGCTAAGGAAACTGGTGTAACAACTGAAATGTGGCAGGCCTTGAGCAGAAAAGAGAATGAGGAGAACAAGAACCCAGAAGGGAGATTCCTGGCCATCGGCCTTGAAGAATGCGGGACCTTGGTGATCACAAAGACAAGGGGCAGGGCTCTGGGCTGAAGGAACTGCTTGGACACCATGTCAGAGTGAGTGTGGTGACAGGGAAGGCACACAGCTTGTTTCACCATTTCTGAATGCATCCTTGATAGAAAAAGAAAACTTGCCCCCGGAAATTCCAGCCTACATGGGCACCTCTAACCATGGAAGGACATCTCTAATACTAAAACCTCTCTCTGGAGATAATAAAGAGACCACCAAAATTGTGAACGTCAGGATAAAGGGAGCAGAGGTAAATGTGAAAAGGAAGAGTGGATGAGAAAGCTTTTACAAAGATCACTGTCATCTGTTTTTCAACCACATTCCAACTTTCTGTCTCACTCAGACATCATAAAACCCATAAGCAGACAGCAGCCTCTGGCAGAACAGTGAAGACGTGCCCAGCCAGCAGGCGGTACTCTTCACCCACCTGCTCCAGCTAGGAGGGGAAGTGCTTCTCCTCTTCCCACCTACGGGAGAGAAAGGCATCTGGGACCATTGAAGAGACTAGGTTTCACCAGATCAAGGGGCACGATCACACACTTGCAGTCAGAAAGCCTTTTCCAGCAGACACAACAGCCGTGTTCTCTCTGCCTCAAAAAATAGCGCCTGAGAAAAGACTGTTTGTTTGTTTGTTTGTTTGTTTTGTTATTTTAGTGGCAAATGCGAATGAGCATCTCTGCTGGGCTTTGTGCTGGTGAGTAGCAAGGTGGAGACAATGTATAGTGATAGCCTTTAGTGGGAGGGTCTTGCAGGAAGACAGGCAGAAGGCTATGGCAGTGTAGAGGATGGTACCCAGCTTTTGCTGAGTACTTCCCCAGCTCAAAACCAGCCTGTGGGAGGGCAGTAAGGATGCCTTCCTGGAGAAGAAGATAGACTCAGTCTTAAAAGATGGAATCAGTGAGCACATCCCTTTAATCTCAGTGCTCAGGAGGCCAGTCTGGTCTCCAGAGTGAGTCCAGGACAGCCAAGGCTACGCAGAGAAACCCTGTCTCGAAAAAACAAAACAAACAAAATAGATGGAGTCAGTGGAACCAGGGGACAACCTATTCCAGATGCAGTAGAGAAGTGACTTCTTGGGAATTGGAAGAGCTCATGTGAGAGTCTTTTCTCATTTGGAATGTGTGTGATGATATCAAACCAAAGGCAGATGTTGCACCAAAGACAAGCAGTAGGCTCCCTGGGTACCAGTGAGCCAGGCCTCTCTCACCCACACCCCTTCCACTGTCTTCACCTGGGTGACGAAATGTCAGCCAGCCACAATGGCACCAACCAACACCAGCACTATGCCCACCCATCCACACTTACCCTACTTTCTGGGCCCTATCCCTATTGACAGAGCCCCCAGAATCTGAAGGAATTCAAGACAAATGGTTAAGAGGATGGAGTTAATAAAATTTGAAAAATTGAGGCCTGTCACTCCACTAAACTTTTTTCAATACCACTGACAGAAACATATTTCCCCAATGAGTGACCTTCCACAGCTGTAGCGGGCAGGCGCAGCAGCAGCCGTGCTGCCAGGAAGCTGTGCTGCTATTTATCAAATATTATAAGCTGGGACAACTAATCTGGAGCAGGAGAGGAAGGAGGGGTCCTGCACCACACTGCCTAGGGTGCTCCAGGTGTTTGCCCCAGCCCCAGACAGCCAGTGGGAGGTGACGGATGGCCTGCGATTAGCACTCCCACCTCCTTCCAGCCTGCTCTCTTGCTCCCAGAGGCCTGACCCTCTAGACCAGCTGCTTGGCCTGGAGGGGCCCTGGGTGGGAGGCAAGGGGAGGTCAGGCCAGGGCACGGGCCATCCTGATGCCCCCGGAGAGGGCAGCCGGGTGAGGCCCAGCGTGGTTATTTATTGGAGTGTAATGGTTTGTGGCCGTTGGTCGTGAAGGTGAAATCGATCAGTGGTAGAAGTCAGGTTCTATCAATTATTAGAGCAATTAGTCAAGTCAGGGGGAGGGCATGAGGCTGGGGGAGTAATATTGGATGGACATTATCCAGGTGCCCCGCCTCAGCCTTCCTAAAGTGGGGACAGATGTGCTGCCCTGAGGCTCCAGAACCTTGTAGAACCAGGCTGGTTTCCTCTGGCAAAGCAGCCTGACCCAAGAGTCTTCTGGACTGAAGCCAAGGCCCAGCACCACTGTAAAAGGAAGCCCCTGGGCTGCTGGCCCAGGTGCAGAGATGTCCTACCTGTCCCCACCTCGTGCTTTATGAGAAGTGACATGACTCCTGCTAGAAATTACTCAGTGGCCAATGTTTATGGCACACATTTGTCATTCTGTAAGCAAATATAGATCACTGACAGCACTTGTTTGAAGCAGCTAGTCTCACACTCTCTTCCTTCTTCTACTGCCTTCTTCTCCCCTCCCCCCCCCCATCTCTACCCATTCCTCCTCCTTTCCCTAGTTCCTCTCCCTCCTGGAAATGCCCTAATCCCCACTGCACAGGACACGTATCTAGTAGCAGAACTCCCCTCCTGGCAGCCAGAGAAAGGAGAGCCCTGTCTATTACTCCCTTGAGGCTCCTGCCGAAGCCGGGCTGTAGGAATGAGGAGAATGCTCTCTGGCACTGGCCCCTCAGACCTTACAGCATCAGTGCCCAGCACCCAGAAAGCAGGGCATGCCAAGAAAACTCCAGATGCTCTGGTCGGTCCTTCTTGAGCTCTGTGGTTCTTGTCTATCTGTCCATCCATCAACATCTGTCTGTGATACTGTCATGTGCTCATTGTGTCCCCATAGCTCTTGGAGAGCTTAATTTGTGCTAGATTCAAACTCTAAAACCAAGCGAAGACATCTGCAAAAGAGACAGACTGGCCACAGGATTGAGGGGAGGGTTTGAAAAGAGTCAATGGCCAAATTACTAGTTACCACAAAGTAGTAAGGAGGGATTTAAAAAGAAAAATAAACAGATTCCCAACAAGGCAGGGGGAGTGCAGTCAAGTTCAAGGTTAGGGTGGGCTATATAATGAGCTTAAGGCTAGCTGTCCCTAAAACCAAACCCAAGCATGGGGGGAGGGGCTGGAGAGAGCTCATGGGTTAAACACTCGGGCTTTCAATTTCAGCAAACGGATCAGGCAGCTCACAACCATATTTAACTCCAGCTCCTATGCCTCTGACATCTGTAGGCACCTGTGCATGTGCACGCATGCACACACACACACATAGAATTAAAGTAAATTTGGGGGGGTGGGGAACTGCTCTTTGGCCCTGCCAGTCCCCATCCTGCGCACAGAGCTGCTGCTGGGGTGCTGCTGCTTGTGCCCAGTGTTTGCCAACTGATGTAAAAGAAAGAGTGAGGCTCTATCTGAGCCTCTTGAGTTCTTAAGAGACTAGAAACAGTAGTGATAGTAAACACTCGGACACTCATTTAAGTGGTCTGGGGGCGGGGGTGGGGGGGAGGTGTAACCTTACTGGTGCTTAGTGAACACCAGGGCTGCCGTAGGAAGATCCCTCCTTGCTGAGACATACCCCTTGATGCTGTAGATGCTGAAAGACCGCTGCAGGGATTGTAGCAGTGTCGCTCTGTTGAGGGTGTGGAAACTGGAGTTAGGAAGATCCAGGCCCAGGGTAGATCCCTGGCTTAAAACAATAGACTCCTGCTGCTAATGGCTGCACTTAATCCATCCAATTAAAATCTTGGAGATTTTAATTCCTCAGGGTTGCAAGCATTAGGTGAAAAAAAGAAGCAGATTGTAGAGCCAACCACAAATACAGTTACCTGTAGGCTATTGTTACTGTCACCCCAGGCCATCTACTGAAAAGACTTGGAGCATACAACCAGAGTTGGGCATGGTGTGTACATGCTGTGTGTACAGACTCAGGAGTCTGAAGCAGGAGGAATGGTTGAGCCTAGGTTTTCAAGGCCAGTTTGAGAGAGTACACGTGGGTGTGAATACTTGGTCTCCCACACCTGTTAACAACCCATGAAATTACATCAGGAAGATCTTAAGTTCAAGATCAGCCTGAGCTATGTAGCAAAACACTCTCAAAACTGGAGGCAACAACAAATACAACAGAGATGTGTACTATTTATGAATGTTACTAACAGCCAAAAGGGAGAAATAGCTCCTGTGTCCAGCTAGCACATAGGAAAGTGTGGTGTCTTCACAGAACACACATGAAGGAACCTTGAGAGCATGTGCCATGAAAGAAGCCATGCGCTAATGGCCACACATTGCACCGTTCCAGTAATAGGAAATACCCATGAAGAGAGAACGTCAACTTTTTTTTTTCATCTTATTTTGATAATTGGTATAGGGTTTCATCATAAGAAGTGAGTAAATTAGATAGTAGTGGTCTTATACAACCTCAAATTAAACACCAAATGGTGTGTGTTTAAAAAAACAGACTTGAGGCTGCAGAGATGGCTCCCCAGTTAAGAGCACTGGCTGCTCTCCCAGAGGACCCAGGCTTGATTCCTAGCATCCACACAGTGGCTCATAACTCCACTTCCAGAGGATCCAGACACTTCTCCTGGCCTCTTCATATACAGGCACCAGGATGTTAGGCTCAGTGGTAGAGTACTTACTTGTCTAATGTGTGTGAGGCCCTACTCCCAACACTGGCTTTAAAAAGCAAGGGCAGTAATTTTATGGTATATGAATTTTATATTAATAAAAATAATATATATTAATATTTATTCTTGATCAAAAATGAGATCATGTATGATCTTATTTTTCCTTTTTGTGGGAGAGGTTGTTGTTGTAGTTTTATTTTGTTGAGATAGGGTCTTACTATGTAGCCTTGGCTGCCCTGGATCTCCTGTCTCAGCCTCCCAAGTGCTGGCACTAAAGGTATATGCCTCATGCCTGACTTGGTTTTTCCTTATTTAAAAGTTTCCTCTGCCTCTCCACCTCTCACTCAAACAGCCACATGCAGGTGCTTACAGAGTGTTTGTTCTCATTGCCAAGTTACAGAGTCTAAAGAAGCAGAACTTCAATGGGAAGTTCCATAACATGAGGTAAATGTTCCCAGAATTGACAAAAACTGGCTTTTGCTCCTGCCCACAGTGATCAGATACCCACTCTGAGCCAGGCCTGTGCTGAGTGAGTTGTTGTTATGGCAGTGACTAGTTTAAACTCCTCTTAACTTACCTACACCTCTCTGGTGCAGGAAATGCTGAGTGCTTATTACCACATGCTGCAGTTGAAAGGCATACATAGCTAAGCTTGCTTAGGCTTCCTTTCTGACGGTATTGGAAGGCATGCCTGTGAGACAAGGCCAGCTCTTCCTCAGGTTCCACTGCTTCAGGGTTTGCAGGGTAGCTGGCATTGGTTGGGTTAGGGTTGGGAAGAGAGTTGCCCAGAACTGGGCTATGGAAGGAGAGTCTGGCAGCACTCAGGGTAAGAGGAGTCTTTCCTTGTAATTCCAAGCCTTGCCAAGTATGCGCCATGTACTGGCTGCTCTGTGGCAGCACTTAGAAGACAGTCATGTGGCTCTCAGCTGGCCTTTTCCCCATACTTGAGTCTTTTGTCCTCTCGTCATCAGCCAGCAGGACAGAGCCAAAGTCCTGAGGTGCCCACACCCTTTCAGAGGACCTCACTGCCTCTGGCTGGCAGAAGAGAGAGAAGAGCTGAGTGTGGCAAATCACACCTGTAATCACACACACACTTAGGAGGCTGCATAGGAGGCTTGCTTAGAGCTTGAGGCAAGCCTACTCTATATAACAAGTGCCAGGGCTACATGGGAAGACTCTATCTCAAAGGAGAAAAATAAAAGATAATATTGAGAAAAGAAGTTTGAGCTATTCTGTTTTAGAAAGGACTCTTTTGTTTTGTTGTTTTTCGAGACAGGGTTTCTCTGCGTAGCCTTGGCTGTTGTCCTGGACTCGATTTGTAGAACAGGCTGACCTCGAACTCACAGCGATCCGCCTGCCTCTGCCTCCTGAATGCTGAGATTAAAGGCGTGTGCCACCACGCCCAGCTTAGAAAGGACCCTTTTATATGACTTTGTGAGTCAGTATTTCTTTATATGGGACTATATTGAAATTGTGAACATTTTCATAAGTGTACATACATATATATGTGAGTGCATATGTTGGCATTTGTGTTGGGTGTATAAATTTGTGAATTTATTCACTAAATTTTGTTAGCATGTTTAGGTGTGTGTGTCTCTGTGTGTGTAATAATAGTAGTAGTAGTAGTAGTAGTAGTAGTAGGCCCTAGTATCCTGACCTCTGTCACAAAGAACCACATAGTTGTCCTTCCAGAGTAACTAGATATGTTTTCCTGCCATTCTGCAGTGTCTTAAATTACAATGGAGATTCATACTGAAATTGAGGTGCCCGACCCACCTGTAGGTGAATACTGAGGACTCACTAGTCATTCATATAGCCCCTGACCATTTATCCTTCTTTTTCCACCAGGAGCCAACCCCCTTCAGAGGAATGAGATGGGACACACAGCCCTGGACTATGCCCGGGAAGGGGAGGTTATGAAGCTTCTGAAAACTTCTGAGACCAAGGTGAATAGAGAGAGGGGGCTGTGGGTACCCCACGCCTCATTTAACCTTCTGTTTGTTTGTTTGTTTGTTTGTGGCTGTTTTGCCTGTATGTTGTATCTATATTACCATGTGCATGCAGTGCCCCAAAGAGGCTGCAGGCCATTAGATCCCCTAGAACCAGAGTTCAGACAGTTGTTAGCGGCCATGTAGGTGCTGGGAATGGAACCTAGGTCCTCTGGAAAAAGAGCTAGTGCTCTTAACTGCAGCCATCTCTCCAGCCCCACAACCTTACGTGTTGATCTTTATTTTCTGGCAACTGGTCTTCCTCTGTAGCCAAGGCTGGCACTCCCAGAGTAAGTTATTAAGACTGAAGCAAACACAGTTAACCACGGGGCTGCATAGTAGGTTCTAGGTAGGAATGAGCTCATTTTACCTGGCTTCCTGGTCCTTGTCTCGTTCGTTTTCTAGCACTTGGGAGTCTGTTGCCTGCAGATGTACTAAAGTACCTTAAGATAGTCCCAAGTGCTGGGATTGCAGGCATGCACCACTAAGCCAACCCTTGATGACAGTTGTCTGTTTAAATTCATATCCAGCTCTGATCTTACCAAGAACAGGGAAGTTTCTGGTCATGACTGTGAAGAAGGAGAGGCCCAAGCTGTTTGTGGCTTCTGAGAATTAACAGTCACGTTTATTTTTAAGGTGATGGCCTCCCAGCTTCTTTCCAGCAAAAGGTACTAGCCAAATGCAGTTTTGAGCAAAATATGAGTTCCTCAGGCCTCGCATACCTTACAGCCTCCTACAGCCTCCTTTCCCGTCATCACTCCTTCGCTCTCACCTTCCACCAATCTGAGTAGGCAAAGTCCCCATCCTAGTGCTGTCTTATCAACCAAGCTTTTGAACTCCCTAAAAAGAAAAAAAGACTAAGGCTCCTGCTTTTCCCCAGCCACAGAATTTATAATTTGGGAGCAATTGGGTAGATTCCAAGAACCAGAGTCACAAATCTGAGACCTGGCAGGAACCTGGACAGTCATCAGATCCTGTGATGGGAAATCTTACGAAAGCAAAACAGACGAATCCGAAGGAAGTGGAGCTGTTCTGGTTGGGAAAGATGGCCCAGAGTGTTGTTGCACGTGCAGCACGCTCTTCCCTCCTGGCAGGAGCAATGTGAAGTGTGAGCCCACTGGCTTGTTTTACTCTTGGAGATACCGGAGCGAGGGTTATGCCTTTGGTCCCACAGTGAGCTAGCATCAAAACTGAAACTAACACTCTGACCACAAGGCCGGACCTAGCCTGCACTACCAGGCTTCTCATCCCTTCGCTCTTCCCAACCTTGAGGTCTTGTCCACAGAGATAACTCAGTGTGACAGGTCCCACCTAGTGGCCTGTACTCTGCCTCTCTGAGACAGCAAAGACCTGGGTTCTCATCCTAGCTCTCTCACTCTGCCTGTGTGATGCTGTGACTAGCACTTTCCTCACTGAAACCTCAGTGAACCCTCAGATTCAGTTGCATATATGAGCACATACCCATCAGGATGAGCTGGCCTGCATTGCTCTAATCATACAAAACTTCAGTGGTTTGAACAACAAGGACGTATTTTGCCTTGTGCTGTTGTTTACTGTTAGTGGGGGATGAGGGTAGGCTCTGCTCATTGAGGGCACTCAGACCCCACCTTGAGAGCGCCCACCTACCTCACTCCTGGTTGCTAGAAGTGCCTCAAAATTTCAGTTGAGAGCTGGCAAGGTGACACTTACCTCACAAGCCTGACAACCATGGATGGATCTCTACAATCCATGTAAAGGTAGAAGGAGAGAACCAACTCAACAAAATTGCCCTCTGACCTCTGCACTCATGGCCACACTCACAGTTGACTACTCAGCCTAGAGGTAAAACACTTTACTTCCTACAACTCACCGGCCAGCACTAGCCATAGGATCCCACCATTACCAAACATTATCAAAGGGGAGAAAGAAAAAAAAAGTAGTCCTACCATATTTGAAGGAGAGCAGAGCTGGAACCACTTGGTGATAACCTCAGCTTAGTCATTGTCTTAGGATAATTTCCTTAAGAGAAGCCATGGGCTAAGAAATGGTAGCTAGCTTTTCACAACCCATCCAAATTGGTTCTTGGGACCAAAAAGAGCTACTAAATTCAAGGGGCTGCTGTTTCCCTCTTGGTATTCAGATTCTGCACCCCTAAGAACAGCTGCACTACCTGCCATTCAGGTCAGCGTCTCCGGGTGCTTTGATGAGATTCCTGCTGGTTCCAGATAGCCCCGGGGACTTCTCCCAACATCTCCTCTTTCAGACAGAAGGGCAGCACTTCACTTGACTAAGAGCACCTGTGGCCGGGCATGGTGGCACACACCTTTAATCACAACACTCTAGAGGCAGAGGCAGGTGGATCGCTGTGAGTTCAAGGCCAGCCTGGTCTACAAAGCGAGTCTAGGATAGCCAAGGCTACAAAAAGAAACCCTGTCTCGAAAAACAAAACAACAAAAAAAAAGCACCTGTGGCATGTCATAGGGAGGTGCTGGTCATGCAAAGATTTCTTTCAAAGTGATTAGAGCCACTGAAGGCTACTTAACAAAGTGTGGTCACCTCAGGGAGGTGAGCCACAGTATTAGCCTAGTACCAAGGCCAATGCCCAGAGTGAATAGCATGGTGGTTGGATTCACCTGTGCAGGTCAGACCCTGCTAGAGCTCCAAGGACAACTGCCATGCTCAGCAGATGTTGAGGCCTGAGAATCTGCAATAAGGTGCCAAGAACTGCTGTGCCTTGAGGAAAAGCAGAAGGCAGCAGGATCATCTGGCTAGAGAGGAGAGAATACTCACTCTAAAGTGTAGGGGCAGCTCTCAGAGACTGAGACTCAAAGACAGAGCTCTTCCGCAGAAGGGCTTGCTTTTGTGGGGAGGCAGATGCCACTTACAGCCAGCGAGGGCTTCCATAGCTTCAAGGCCAGAAGTCCCTTTCCCTGTTGTCAGCTCACCCAGTAGAGACTCCATCCATCCTGAAGGTCCAAGTACCCAGCATCTCCGCTGCATTGTCCTGCTGTCCACGATGTCTTTGGGTAGATTGTTCCGCCTTTAAATCTAGCTCCTATCGCAGACTTTGGTAGGAAACGCACTGCCTTAGACCTGAGCTCCCTCTGCCACTTTGTTAGCAGCATCTTCCCTCAGAGGGCTCAGACGTGGAGGGCACCAAGGTCCTGGCCTCAGACCTTCCCTCCTGGTGTCTAGGTGTGTGCGTTATGTAGGGTTTCTGTTGCTGCGATGACCAAAATCAATGTGGGGAGCAAAGAGTTTATTTCACTCACGGTTCCATTAAAAGCAATGAAGGTAGAGCCGGGCTGTGGTGGTGCACGCCTTTAATCCAACACTTGCTTGGGAGGCAGAGGCAGGCGGATCACTGTGAGTTCGAGGCCAGCCTAGTCTACAAAGCGAGTCCAGGATAGTCAAGGCTACACAGAGAAACCCAGTCTCGAAGGGGAAAAAAAAAGCAAGGAAGGTAGGAACTCACACAGGGCAAAAACCTGGAGGCAGAAGCGGATGCAGTGGCCGTGGCAGGGTGCTGCTTACTGTCTGGCTCAGCCTGCTTTCTTATACAACCCAGGAGCACCAGCCCAAGTATGGCCCCACCCACAATGAGCTGGCCCCTCCTCCATCAATCACTAATTAAGAAAATACCTTACAGGCAGCCCAATCTTTTGGAGGCATTTTCTTGATTAAGAATCCTGTCTCTCAGATGCCCCGAGCCCTGTCAAGTTGACACAAAGCTAGCAGCAGTGTGAGTTACGGCTGTTGTGGTCTTATCTTGCTCCCCTTCTGTTCCTCCTGCACTGCACCCCAGCAATACCCAGCGAGGCCTCTTCACCTTGACCTACCATTGTCCAGTCAGAGTGTACTCATTATAGAAAATTTGTGAGTATTAGCATCATGTGTCTGATTATGGAACATTTGGAAATGACTAAGATGAAGAGAATTTAATGTTATTTCACCTATTTATGAATGACGCTGTGTGCTGGACTGTGGCCTAGATAGCCGAGAACAGATGAGTAACTCCAGGACAGGCAAGTGAGTCAGTGGCATGACTTGTCAAGACGGCTTCCTGGAAGAGCGGTCAACTAAGGCCAATCTCAAGTATCACAGCCTGCTACCTGTGTATAAACGCTATTCATAGTGTTATTCCCAGCAGTTAGGCATGCATCCAGGCACTATGCTGTGTGCTTAACATGTACTTTATTCCTGTAGCACGCCTGTGCAGGAGCTCTTAATGCCCCCTCCCTCACAGATGGGAAAACCAAATAGGCAAGAGAGAAAAAAATGACACGCAGGAATCAACCTGCCTGCTAGGATTCTAAACAGATGTGCCTCTATGGTACTGAATGAAGTCTTTTGAGACCGTATCCACATCTCTTTACATAGGTGGCCTTTTTGCCTAAACGTACCTGCAGCCATGTCTTATATGCCAACTCAGAATTCTAAAACGTGACCCAAGACTTGCAACATCGCATTTTCTCCATCTATTGCCAGATGGCAAATGGGATGGTGGCAGGCCGAGGGGTGGACTCTGCTGCCATGTTCCTGCTGTGCTCCATCCTCCCCTGACAGGCATTTGTGAGGCCTCTCCCTCCCCTTTACTATTACAAAGTTCCATATATTTAAAATTATCCGTAAGCCTAGTTTTTACAAATTTCCTCCTCTTAAAAATAAATCACTAAGCTGGGCATGGTGGCGCACGCCTTTAATCCCAGCACTTGGGAGGCAGAGGCAGGTGGATCTCTGAGTTCAAGGCCAGCCTGATCTATAAACCAAGTCTAAGACAACCAAGGCTACATAGACAAACCCTGTCTTGGGAAAAAAAAAATTATCACTGACTCTTGGAATCTCTGCACCTTAACTGGACCAAATGATTTTCTCACACCAGCTCTCAGGTTCTGTCTTGCAGCATCCCCAGCCTAAGTTTCTTTTACCCCCTGGAAAGATCCAAAGTGGGAGAGGCTCGGCCACTGTACCCAGCTTGCCGTCCTGCTGTGGGAGGGACAGGCATTCTTAGCTCCAATATCAAAAGAACAGGCACGTGCCTCCGGAGGGACTGGGGGTGGGAGGCTCTAGGAAAACATGCTTGCCCACCTCCTGGCAGAATAGGCAGGGTTAGCCTAGATTTCACTTTGACTGATTTCAGTACATGAAGAGTTTAATACTTAACGCCTAGACCATTTTCATGTCCTAACTAAGAGATGAAAGAGAGATAGAAATATATCTCTGTGCACATGATGGCAGATAAAACAAAAATATGGGGAGCTATCCCATGATGAATATTCAGCTGAGGGGGATGCGCGCATGCCAGCGCAGCTCCTCTCCCGATCCTCACTCCACTGAGACTCACGAGGAATTTATTGCTCATTTTAATCACACCCAGAGAATGAATTGGCAGGAATATTAGGCAGATAGGCCCATCCTATATATTTTATTTGCATATCCCAGTGACAGCATCACAAGCACAATTCCTATCTCTATATTTTCTCATTTGCTTCAGGGTAGCTGGGGATATGGTGCTCCCCAGGGCTCCCATTCCAGCCTGAGAGCCTGGGTGCTCCCACCAGACCTGAGGGGAGTGCTGCAGGAGTGTGGGGTGGGGCACCCAGGAGGGTAGGAGGGGCACATCTTCCTCCCACACTATGCTCAGTGTCCCATGCTCTCGGCGACACATCTCAGCACAGGTGCTACAGGGAGAAAGCTGCTGTGTGTCCTCTGTTCCCACCCCTTCAAGAATCTTTTTTTGGTTTTGGTTTTCGAGACAGGGTTTCTCTGTGTATCCCTGGCTGTCCTGGACTTGCTTTGTTACAGAGATGCACCTGCCTCTGCCTCCCCAAGTGCTGGACTTACAGGCGTGCGCCACCACGCCTGGCCTCTTCAAGAATCTTTTGTTAAGATGTATTTGTATAAGGAAGGAAGGAATACATATCAGAGACATGGTTTATATGTTTTATAGACAGACACTTCTGATAAAGAAATAGTCTCAGAGGCCTGCCCATTTCCTGGCTTCCCCCCTTTATTTTGGTCCAATTTCAGAAATCGTGTAACAATTTCCAATGAACTTTTTATCAATCAGATGTCCAACTGTTAACAGTGTAACACTTTATCACTGTGGTTGTGTATGTGTATGGGTAAGTAGATAGGATTGTATAATTACACATGAAGGAAATGGTCTTAATATTTTAAGATCCTATTCATGGTGATTGTCCTGTGTATGGGATTTTGCTGCTTGCTTGTTTGTTTGTTTGTTTGTTTGTTTGTTTTAAAACAAGGACTTTGGTTGGTTGGTTTTTCTAGACAGGGTTTTTCTCTACAGCTTTAGCTAGCCTGGAACTTGCTCTGTAGACCAGACTGGCTCAAACTCAGGATACAGAGCTCCACCTGCCTCTCCTATGGGCTGGGATTAAAGGCATGTGCCACCATTGCCGGTTTTGTGTTTTGGCAGTTTGCTTTTTTTCTATAGTTAGGGGTTAAACTCAGCAGCATTGAGCATGTGCAGTAGTGCAGAGCAACACACTCAGCCCACAGTTTCTTACACACTGTCAGCACACATAACAAAATCAAAATACCAAAAATCATTGATATTAAGTCACTCTGCCGTGGTGTTCAGATTCTCTAGCTCCCCAGGATTTTCTTTGCAAGGGAAGAAAGTCTGGGTCCTCAGCTGGACTCAGTCGTCACGGTCCTCCAGAGGGACTGGCTTCTCCGTCTCTCCTTGCCCTTCATGATCTTGCCATTGTCACAAGTGCAGGCTGGTAATTTTGTAGAATGTCCTTCATTTTGGGTTTTTCTACTGTTTCCTTCTGATTAATCTCATTTGATATTTCTGACCAGAAGAATACTCTCTGGTGTTTATTTTCAATATTTTCACCGTGTAGCCCAGAAGTTGGAGCAAATAGAGCAAATTTGCGCTTTCCATCTCATCTCCGTAATTAGACTTGAAACTCGGTGAAGAGGGGAGAGGGTGCCTCTGTCATCCCCGGATGGAAAGTACAGGCTCAGAGGCAGCCTTCCCAACTTAAATATGTGTCTCTCCTGCCACTGGCAGACCTGGCTAGGATTCACTTATCTCTCCAATCAAGACAGTGACATAGTCAACCTTCATAGCACTGTGAGGATCAAATCACTGACCCCAGATCAGACAAGACCATCAGTGAGTGCCAAAATGAGGGACTAAAAGTTTGCACAGTGACAGGATATTTACTTCACAGTGTTAAAGTTGTTCCCTTAAAATACTAATTACAAAGTGGAAAGTGGCAATGGATAAACCTAGCAGCTATCCAAGTGATGAAAGATCAGGAGTCAAGGAATTGTCAGCATCACACGCTCCAAATCTGAGAGCATCCTCACTGTAGCCACTTGCTTGCCCTTAACTTTCTCTCCAGCCCTGTCTTTGGACCTACCCAGCCATTTATAGAGATATGACAAGGTCAAAATCACATATGTAAATTCAAGCCAGGTTCTCTTGGCATCAGAAGAGAGAGAAAAAGAGAGCACCATCCCTGGCAGGATGGCTCTGAGGCTATAAAAGAAGGCCCAGTCCCCAGCAGGGATAGAGGGCCTCCGAGTAGACACAAAGAGAGGAGAGAAAGTGGAGAGCGGACTCTGGAAGCTGACCTGGTGAGACCAAGTCCAACAGGACTGGCAGGCGCCCTGTGGCCAGCCCTCTGCACATGGACTGTATGTTATGAGCTAGTTCAAGAGGCTTCCATGTCCCTTCCTACCTCTCTCACCCCATATCCCCTGTTCCATTTGACTGGCATCCCTCAGACTTTTTAAAAATGTACCTCAATAAGGCAGTTGCTTTGTGTTGGATGCCTCTGCTGTCGTCACTCCTACCCCAGTGTCCTCTGTGCTGTCTAGTCTGTTTTGTTGACCTTCCTGAGTAGTTCTTCCTGTCACCACATTTCAGGGACTCATGGAAGTCCTGACCATGACCTATTAGGAGTCAGAAGCATAGGACACCTGAAGGCACAGGAGTAGCCAGTATCTCTGGCGGCCTCACCTCCCCATGAGACTGTGCAAAGTTGGCTTGGCTTTTCTGTTCCTTTCTCTACACCTCACAATCCCACTTTTGCCCAGGGACTAATTCTGCCCACCTGCCACCAGCACCACAGCTGCCCTCTCCTCACCAGCCTAATCGTCAAACCTGTCCCCTAAGGCATGTCCAGTAATCAAAATGCTTGTCACACTGGCCTTCTACCCAAAGCCCTCCCATGCAGTGCCACTCACCTCTGAGTGGAGCAAGCTTAGCTAGGCCTTGCAGCCCTTTCCTGTAAATGCACTCACGGCTAGGAGAAGTGCCATATTAAATCAAGACTGATAGAAAGCAGAGGCTGCGACTGTCCAGCCAAGATGCAGCATGGGAAGCTGGCTGCTGGCCGTGCCAGGTGAGAGCGGCTGAAGTTAATTGTACCAGGCTTTTATCAGAAGGATGCTCTCTCCCTCCCCACACCTGCTCTCTCAGCAGCCCCTTCCCAGGACCTCTCAATCCAGCACCCTCGTTACTTCTTATGGCTTCAAGATAGTAGAAGCCCGATAAAACAGAGCCTTGAAATCAAGTGCTTCAGCCAGGCATGGTGGTGGTGGTGGCGGCAGCAGCAGCGGTGGTAGCGGTGGTGGCAGCACCTTTAATCCCAGTACTCAAGGAGGCAGAGGCAGGCAGGTCGTTGTGAGTTCAAGACCAGACAGCCAAGGTTACACAAGAGAAACCCTGTCTTGGGGGTTGGGGGAACAAAACAAATCAAGTATGTTCCTTCTCCAGACTTTTTTTTTTTCTTTTTTCTACTGAATAACTTTCCACAAGGCTGGGCTCAGGCTAGCTGCCTTTAAAAAGTGACTTGTGCCTAGTATGGACAAGGCCCAGTACTCAGGTCCCAGTAGTTTAAAATAATACACATTAAAAGCTTATTTAGTACAGACTCTTCTACACCATGACACATCAACAGAAAGCAGTACATTTGGCCTCCTTTAGCCCCCAGTATGGTGTGTGTGATATACGTGTATATAAATGCAGGTTCGTGTGCTCCACGGTGCACATGTGTGGAAGTCTGTGCTGTCCTCCCACCATAGGATCTGGATGTTGGAATCAGGTTGCCAGGTCCGCAGAGTGAATAAGCACTTTAACCCACTGAGCCGTCTTGCCAGCCCTCCTGTACATTTTTATCAAAGCAATCTGGTACACTTTCAGAAATGTTTTTCTAAATTAAATGTGTGAGGCTTGGGAGGATCTGGTATGTATTCTAGGGTTGGTTTTATAGGAACCTTTCCCAGTGCCATCTAGGAAGCTCCCAAGAAACCAACCAGTTCAATCATCCCCCTGCCACCCCCACCCACTCCCACCCCATGCTCACCTCCACAGCGGTTAGAACTCTTGCCCTTCATCCAAGAAATTAGTGGGATTACTAAAGCAACATAAAATCTTGAGCTACAAAGAAGAGTTGCAGAATTCCTGAGGAACCACAACAGTCACGCCTCATTCAACAAAATGAATACAAATTTTCATTAGGCTTTGCCTGGCACAGGAGGAAAGGTGTGTTCTATGAGGTCCATAGATGGAAACTACACAGAGTACATGCCATGTAGGGAAAACTGGGGGCCAGAGATGGCTGCCTCAAGTAGTCAAGGTGTCTCCTGGAGACAGCACCTGCAGACTGAGGTTCCAAGAGAGGGTGCCTCAGGAGGTGCTTCCAAGGCAGTAGACTTCTCTCCTGGCTTCCCTTTAAGACAGAGCACCCCTTCTTTCAATCTGTGGAACTCTGCCTATAATTGAATTAGATAATAGGAATCCTGTACTATACCCCAGCCACCTACCCCCCTCAAAAAACATTAGCCAACTGGTTACCAAATGGAGTAAAGGGAAGTAGTAGTTGTTTCTTTCTTTCTTTCTTTCTTTCTTTCTTTCTTTCTTTCTTTCTAGACAAGAGTCTCTACGTAGCCCTGGCTGTCCTGGAACTCCCTCTGTAGACCAGGCTGGTCTTGAACTCACAGAGATTTGCCTGCCTCTGCCTCCCAGGTGCTGGGATTGAAGCTGTGGGAAGTAGTGCTTATCCAAGACCAGGCCTGTCACATAGCTCAGAGTTAAAGTGCTTGCTTAGCATGAACAAGAATCCTAGGCGCAGTCCCCACTCCTAGAAGGAAAAGGAAAAAGGAAGAAAGAAAAATGGGCTCAAATGCTTCATAAAGGTAGGTATTTATTTCTAGGACGTCTGAGTCACTTGTACCCTCCCATACTTGCTGCATGCCAGGTTCTGCCAAGTGCTTGTCTCGTTTCCTCCTCAAGCACTGTCTCCATGCTCTGGTGAGGAAACGAAGATTCTGGGAGGTTCTTACTATCGCTGGTCACTAGCTCTTAAATGGATGAGGTGATTGGAGTTCATATCTGTCTATAGAGGAGCATGTTCACTGTGAGCCTGAAGAAGAGCCCACCTTCTCATGGGAGGGGACTATAAATTGAGGCAGTGGATAAAGTGCTGAGCATGGTGCCGGCACACAGCAGTCTCAGGGCAGTGTAGAAATGTGCCCAGCACATCCTTACAAGCCAGCCTCGCCTTCTGGCTCCTCTAGGGTCTCTCCAACAAGTTGGCACCATTCCAGAGAGAGAGAGAGAGAGAGAGAGAGAGAGAGAGAGAGAGAGAGAGAGAGAGAGAGAGAGAGAGAGTGTGTTGTCATCAGCACCTCCCCGCCCGGTGGGCCTGAGTGCTGAATGGGCTTGTGGACAGAGAGGAGGAAGAGGCAGATATATGGCTGGAGTTGGCAGAGCCAGGTGATGTATGTGGCGCCTGAGGGAGCTGCACAGTGGCTCTGGATTCCAGCCGGCAAGCGTCACTCCACTGGGATCGGCCCCGAATTATTGCTCCATATGAAACCGAGGACTGATGGGAGCTTTCAGCTACAGACTGATAGCAACAGCCAAAATTGGATTGTTTGCTATTTATTTTTTTTAACTTCTGTCAAGGTCACTACTATAACAGGAAAACACTACCCAAGTAGCAGGTATTTTTCATCCACTCTGCCCACAAGAACAATCTGCAACCACAACTTTTGTGACAGGGCCTTATCTTGACAGTTCTTTTCCAAGAGAGATGCCCACATCCCTGAGGCCTGGGGAGAAAAGCCACCTGAAGACCTGACATTTGCTTCTTGGTTTAGGATCTGCCAGTTTCCGCCTTTGTAAATACTTCCCAGTCAGGCCCACACCCTCAGCCCCCACTGCCCAGTCAGTCAGCAGTCCTCCAGCTTCTTCCAGTCCCCTGTCCCAGAGAGCCCCACTCAAGCATTCTCTATTTGTGTGCCCCCCCTTTCTATACACCACATCATCCTTTCCAGCTGTTCTCTCCTTTTTGTGGAGTTGAGGTAGCTTTCAGACGATGAGCAAACTTCTGCAGTAGCATCTTTAGTGAAAGATACAGTATACGCACTTAGAGCTGTCAAACCATGAGGAGAGTGGTGGGTTCTGCCCAAGAACTGTTTGTGGTCAGGCCCTGCAACTCGTGCATGTCCTAGAAGGGCGAGGAATGACCTGAACCAGCCTCCAGTGGTCATCAGCCAGAGTAGGGCCCCCAGGGCACCAACATCAGCAGTTTCCCCCTCCTCCAACGGACAGATTAAACCAAGGTCCTGCTGAGGCCAGCCCCCCTGAACCATTTGTTCTTTTCCCCTCAGTACTTGGAGAAGCAGAGAAAGCGTGAGGCAGAGGAGCGACGCCGCTTCCCACTAGAGCAGCGACTGAAGGAACACATCATTGGCCAGGAGAGCGCCATCGCCACTGTGGGTGCTGGTGAGTCCTGTCCTCAGCTCTAGTAGGGGGGGGGTGGGTAGCTTGTGCTCTGCTGCCCCAAAGCCAGAGGTGCAGTTTATTTTCAGTTACTATTTGCCGAGTACCATCTGTACCCCAGACATTGTCTTAAGCTAATTTAGTAGTCCTTAAAGCAATGCTGTGAGTTGGACACCATCAAATACCATTGTACAAAGGAACATGATACAACATTTAAGAAATTTGCTTGAGGCTGTTTCCCTGTGCATGGAATTAGAACTCTTTATCTGGTCCACAACCCCCATTTCCCACTTTTAAGGCAGGATACCTGAGACTTAGAGAGGGGTAGCTAAGGTAGAGTAAGACTTTAGTTTCTATATGCCAGCCAGCCCAGGATTCACCCCCAAACTTTGAGAATGGTTTGCCAGGAACTGCATGGCTGGATTTTATGGAAAACATCCCAAGAAGTGCCTTCTTCCCCATTGGTGACGGGCTCAGCCCCACCCTGAGGCCCTTGTGCCCAGGACAGCATGGACAGTGTGTGCCACTGAGGGCAAGGACCTCCTCTTCATTTTATGGACCTGTGTCTGTTTTAGGGTAACTCAAGGCAGGAGAGGCAGGGAAGCAGTTGCCTGTGCCAGACTAAACTGGGGTGGGAGGTCTCCCCTCAAGACAAGTGTTTCTCCTAGGATGGTCTCTGGACCAGCAGCCACTGTCTCAGGCCTCAGTTTATACCTGTGGAGTCAGAGCCTAGTTTTTATGGGTTTTTTAAAGTAATTTATTTAATTTTATTTTATGTGCATTGGTGTGAGGGTGTCAGATCACCTGGAACTGGAGTTACAGACAGTTGTGAGCTACCATGTAGGTGCTGGGAATTGAACTCAGCTCCTTTGGAAGAGCAAATAGTGCACTAAACCACTGAGCCATCTCTCCAGCCCTAGTTTTTATATTTTTAACAGACCCTTTAGGCTATCTGCCACTCAGCTAGAGTTTAAAACCTTCTATCCTAAACTGTCTGCTGGCCTGTTGACTGGTCCCTCTAAGCCTCTGTCCCATTACATGCTGCCCAGTGTCTGTTCGGGACTCACTAGGCTCTGCTTATTAAGAAAGAATCCATCAGGCTGGAATCTAGGCTGCCTTCTTTTGGGCACGCATTCAGGAGTAACTATTAAATAGTGGAAGTTACCCCAAGTACAGCTGAGCTGCCCAGTCTTCTCTCCATCGTCCTCGTGTGTCCTGAGACTCATGAGCCCTCAGCAGGACTGACTCCTTCAGCAGATGAGTGGAGCCAAGGAAGCAAAGCCACCATCCCATCTAGGCAGCCTGCAGGGTCAGGCAGGTGCCGGGAAGAGCCACCGTGTGGGCCCAGTCTGCACCTGGATGCTCTTGGGTTCTGGTTATACACTGGTGTCCAGTATATAAATAGAGGGGTGGACCCTAACTGAGGGCCTAATAGAACACACTACTGGTTGCAGTCTCACATCAACTTGAACTGGACTACAGCTGCCCTCATGATGATTCAGCTTCCTACAGACCAGTTTCCAATAGGCTTTATCCTAATCTCTGGCCCTCACCTCTCAGCAGCCCCTCAAGCTCACAAGTCAAAAGGCTCCCCAGAAATAGTGTTTTACATTTTCCTCTCTGTATCTCAATTCTTAGGCACCACTTTCCTTGCCTTTTCTTTGCCTTGGCTGTACTCACTTTGTAGACCAGGCTGGACTCGAACTCACAGTGCCCATCTGCCTCTGCCTCTGCCTCCCTGAGTGCTCAGGTTACAGACATGAGCCACAGAGCCTGGCCACATTCCTTTATAGTGAGGTACTAAGACCAACACCCATGACTCAGAAGCCCATGTTTCTCCTATCTGTGGCACACAGCACACAGCCTAGTCCTGTCCTTAAGATGTCTTGGGTTGGGTCCTGTACTCTTGAGGTCAAGCCCAGAGCTGATTACTTCCACCTGTAGCTGGGCACCTGGTCCCAGCTTGCCTCTTCCCGGGCTCTGAGCTGACCTCTGGTGCTTGTCTTGATGTCATCCCTTGCAATTGGCTCAGACTAGGTGATCTACTTTCTACCTCCAAGAACTGTCAGAATATGCACCCTGGCAACTCCCTTCCCTCAGAGCCCCTCTCTGTCTTCTGAACTGTGCATTAGGTCAGCAGTAAACTGGCTGCGAGAAAGGCCCACTCCTTGTCCCATATGGCTTGGCCCTGCTATGGTTCTGGTGACCCTACACGAAACAGTACCCTTGGGGGGTCCATGTTGTACAGACCGTGCCCTTTCCTTGCTTTCCTTTGCTGTGCATCTGCCTTGCTGAGGAGCCCTGCAGCTGGGATCACACTGAGAATGTCCTGTACCGTGTTCATTCCTGTGACCAGAAGCGTCTTGTATCCCAAAAGAAGGAATGAGCAGCCTAGTCAAAGCCTAAGGCTCTTTGAGTCTGAACTTGTGGTAGGCAAGCAGTACTCAGGACCCCGCTGCCCTGGAACCCCAGCAGGCCTGTCGTAACTAGAGGCTATGTCAGGCCTCTCTGGATTCCCCAAGCTAGTGTTGCATGTGTATTAGGGACTGTGTAGAGGGGGACAGAGCCTAGCACCCCATGGGTACCATGAGGATGGGCAGCTAGAGGAGTGCTGCAGAATGAATTGATTTGATAAATGGCCATTTATTACCCTCACGAATTGGCTGAAACCAATTTCGGTCACATCAACCCCTGGTAAGTGCTGGGATATTGATTTGTGCAAAGTAATACAGTGAATTTATCAGTGTGATCCCCAGCTGCGGGGCTTCTAGCAAGGCTGGCGCACAGTTACTGCCTTACAAATGGAGGAGCTAAAGCACCAGCCCGGCAAACCTGACCCCATGGGCACTCTTGTCTGTTAAAGGTCACATGATGCACCAGGCCAACCTACAAACCACATGGGCATGGAAAGTGAGTTTCTCCTTCTAGAACCCGAGCTGGTATTGGTCAAATGAAGGTTGGCCAACTTCCTGGGAGTGCAGCACAAGTCCCACTCACCTAGAAAGGCTGTCTGCCGAGCATATTCAGAACTAGGCCTCCAGGCACTGGACTCCTAGGTAGAAACATAGACGTTTCCTTGGCTCCGCCTTCCCTCCTCTTCACCCTGTAGTTCTGTCTTCTCTGGCCTCACTTCCTTTTCTGTCCATCATTTATTTCTGTACATCACTACTCATTGCTGTGGTAAAATACCTAAAGGAGAAAGGTTTTACTTGGGTTCATAGTTCAAGAATACAGTCCATAATAGCAGAAGATGATGGTGATAGGGGCTTCAGGCACTCGCTAACAGAGAGCAGTTAATGCTGGTGTTAGTTCACTTTCTCCTTTTTATTGAGTCTGGGACCCTTACCCATGTCCTGGTACCACCATGGGTAACCTAAGCTGGATCATCCCTCACCGGAATGCCCAGAGGCTTGTCTCCTCCATGAGTATAGGACCTGCCAAGCTGATAGCATGAGCCATCACAGCCTGACACTCCAATCTGGCCACACAATGTTCTTCGTGGGCCAGAGTGATCTTTAGAAAACTCAAATCTAGGTAGGGATAGAGAGATGGCCAGTGGTTAAGAGCACTGGCTGCAAGCCAGACGTGCTGGCTGAAGCTTGTAATTCCAGAAGCAGAGGTAGGCAGATCTCTGTAAGTTTGAGGCCAGCTTGGTCTTCAAAGCAAGTCTAGGACAGTCAAGGCTACACAGAGAAGTCCTATCTCGAAAAACAAAACAAGCACTGTCTACTCTTCAGAGGACCCAAGTTCAGTTCCCAGCACCTGCGTGGCAGCTCACAACCGTCTGTAACTTCTGGAAGATCCATCACCCTCACACAGACATACATGCTGGCAAAACACCAATGCACATAAAAATAACTCATTTTAAAGAAAAGAAAACACAAATCTAAGTATCACCCCTTGTTGAATCCTTTGAGTGGTCCTTCTTGTCCTGACATGGCATGTAGGGCCTGCTGATGCTGCCACCGCCACCTCCTTCATCTCGGCCCCGGCTTGAGCACTCACATCAACCACAACAGCCTGCCTTTGCCTTTCTGCTTGTCTGTCTGTCTGTCACTGCTGCCCTCTCAGCCTATAGCTGTTCTTCAGGCCTTCCTAACTCTAGGGTTCAGCTGAGTCCTATATACTAGCTAACCCAGTCCAGCAGCAGTGGACTTCAGGCGCCTTGTGCAAAGATACTGGGGACATGTTTGTGTTATCCACTCGCCACTCAAAGTAGGCACTGAAGTAGTTAATAAAATTCACTTATGTGGTGTGGTCCCTTGTCCCTTGTCCGCCCCTGTCAAGTGTGCTGAGGAAAGAAGAGAAACTACAGCACTTGTCCTCTGGTAGCTCACAAGCATACCGCAAAGAGAACTCTAGTAAGGTCATTAATTACAGCCATACTCCTTGGCCTTTGACCTCCTGGGTGAGCAGCAGGTCAGCCTGCACATACCTGACAGCTTCAGAACTGTGTCTATGTGAGACATGAGCCTCACAGACATTCCCCCAGGGCCCAGTAGATTCTCTGAATCCCCCGCACTATGCAAGTCTCTCCTTCCACTGCACTCCTACAGCAGGGGCTGCCCACACACCTCCCCTGGCGCACCTTCCAGTTCTCCCAGTGCTCAGGCCCTTTTCCCTGCGCTTCCTGTGAATGCCTGTCATTACATTAATGGTTTGGTGTCTACTGGGCTTGTGGATTTTTTTCTCAGAGGTCAGAGTTTACCTTGGGTCAACTGTTTCCTAGAGTTGGGCCATAGCTGTACAAAGGTTGAACAAAGCTGTACAGAGGTAAATGAAGACAGAACCTTTTGTTTTGTTTTGTTTTTCGAGGCAGGGTTTCTCTGTGAAGCCCTGGCTGTCCTGGAACTCACAGAGATCCACCTGCCCCTGCCTCCTGAATGCTGGGAATAAAGGGGTGTGCCACCACTGCCTGGCTAGGGAGCCCGTTTTGATACTGCTGGTATACACAAGGATGACTCCCAACCACAAGCTTCGCGCTATAGGACTAGTTCCCCAGGAGATGCCACAGGATGGAATAGCTGTGTTTCCAGGTTACTGGGTTGCTTTGAAAATCCTCCCACATGAGACCTTTAGAACTTATCAAGAGGGACTGGAGAGATGATGACTCAGCAGTTAAGAGGCCCTGAGTTCCAATCCCAGCACCCATATTGGCTCTCAACTGCCTATAACTCCAGCTCCAGGGGACTGACACCCTCTATGTCCTCCAGATACATAAATAAAAATAAATGTTAAAATAAAAGAACTTATCAAGACGTATGGGTCAGCTGCTCAAGCTGCCCCAGAACCTTTAGCTGGATGGAAGAACTTTTAGAGTACCAGAGCCTTCCCAGAATGCCCTACTCCACCTCATGCAGTTGCTCTGCCACACTCCCAGCATACCCACCCCATCTAGATCTTTGTGACAGCGTTTACCTGAGAGGTGCACACCAAGTGCATGACAAGAGCTTATTTGCAGAGGCCGCCTAGAGGGCTCAGGAGAGACTAGCAGAAGTGACCACAGCACTGAGTCTCCCAACCACACTGTCCTCTGTAAAACGGGAGTTGGAGAATCAGCCTTCCTTTTTGCAATCCCAGAGATACCAAGAATTGAAACCAGTGAGAAGCTAGGCTCAGGGACCCCTGGGGAATTAGAGTGTCCAGCACCTGCCTCCTAGAACAGATTCAGGTTAGGGCACTTTTTCCCCTGGATACAAAGGCACAGGCAGAAGAATCCCTTACATTGATGCCCCTAGTTGATGTTCCTAGAGTCTTCCTGTATGAGACAGATAATGTATACCACTTGAGATATTTTAAAATGCTGACACTGAGCCAGGTGGTGGTGGCTCTCACCTTTGTTTCTAGCATTCAGGAGGCAGAGGCAAGCAGATCTCTGAGTTCTGCCAGCCTGGGCTCACCAAGAAACCCTGTCTTTTTTTTTTTTTTTTAATTTATTCTTGTTACATCTCAATGGTTATCCCATCTCTTGTATTCTCCCATTCTTCCCTCCCTCCCGTTTTCCCCTTATTCCCCTCCCCTATGACTGTGACTGAGGGGGACCTCCTCCCCCTGTATATGCTCATAGGGTATCAAGTCTCTTCTTGGTAACCTGCTATCCTTCCTTTGAGTGCCACCAGGTCTCCCCCTCCAGGGAACGTGTCAAATATGAGGCACCAGAGTTCGTGTGAAAGTCATACCCCACTCTCCACTCAACTGTGGAGAATGTTCTGTCCATTGGCTAGATCTGGGTAGGGGTGTAAAGTTTACCGCCTGTATTGTCCTTGGCTGGTGCCTTAGTTTGAGCGGGACCCCTGGGCCCAAATCTGCCTATCATAATGATCTACTTGTAGGTGAAACCCTGTCTTGGAAAAACATAAAAAATAATTAAAAGTCAAAAAAATTAAAGTACCGACACTAACTGCCCTCAGGGCCACCACTGTGATTCCCGTTGCTCTCCCCCTCATTTTCGCCCTACTCTCAGCAGCCTGTCTTCATGCTTTCCTAACCACTAACTCACTTTCTCTTCACGGGGAGCTGACAGCATATGAGCCTGTGTGTTTTACAAGTGAAGAAGCCAAAACTATAAAGGAGTGGCAGGAGACAGGACTCCAGGCCAGCTCCTCTTAACTCACGGCGTCGCCACACCACGCTGTAAGTGAATGCATACCGCAGACCTGATAGCTAGGGGCATTATGATGGAACTAGTCCTGAAGGCTTGGAACACATACATGTTTCAGCGGTCTCGCAGTAACAGACGTGGCCAGGAGAAAGCATCTGGTGGGAGACAGGACACACGTGCGATGTGCACTAGTACAGCCTGGTTGGAACTTATAGAGCTGGGGTCTATTGCGGGGTGCGGGGTACTGAGCTGCTCATGCAAAAGGCACCACCCACCACCCACCTCGCACTGTGAAGAGCCAAGAGCAGTAGTGAGGACAGGATAAGGGCACAGTGCTGGATGGCTGAGGTTGTCGGATTGGAAAACTGCAGGAGAAAGAAAGTTTTGAGAGTGAGTCAGGACTACGAGAGCTGCCTGTCTTTGCTATGGTCCTCACACAGCGTAGGCAGGCTCAGGGGTCAGCCACAGTGAGCCAAAGCCCTGCTCTTCTGATTATGTCCCTGTGGACCTGAGCAGATTTCCTAACGTCTGTGTGCATATTCTCATCTATAAAACAGGAATCAAGTTCCCTGCCCATCTTGCCTCATAGAATCATAATGAGGCAACGTGAGGTCATTGATATAGAGGTTCTTCGTAAACTATAAACTGTAAAGTACTGCAGAGTAAGTCGCACATTTGCTGAACCACAGTGAGAGCGTCAGTACTTATGGCCACATGGATATGGGTCCACTCAGCTCTCCATCTGGCCCAACCTTTACCCTGGCCTGACAGGACTCTGCAGGCTCCCCAGCCTCAGCCCTCAGCCACATCACACCCTGGGGCTCGCCTTCCCCAGTTTTTCCTAGCTGCCATCATTTTTCATTCTGTCGGACTCCATCTGCTTGGCCGTTTTTCTCTTCAGATATTATTAGAAATATCCAGAGTTATAATTGTTTAATGGTTGGCATTTCGCCTGTTTCACAGGGACCCCAGAGCAGGCCCACCGCAGACTCATGCCCTGGGTCTGGCAGAATTGACCAGGGACAGCTGTGCAGTGGAGTCTGCCTGGCATTATAAAGAGCTCTCTCCCAGGTGCATTATTAGAAAGGAAGGGGAAAGATGGCCCCAGGCGTAATTCAATTCCACATTCTCCATGGTGTGTTTGTGTGTATGTGTGCTGCACAGCCCAGCAGTGTGCAGCTCTCACTGGGCTAGGATGCTACCCCAAAAGAACAGCCAAGAACAGAGCCTCACAAACACGATACCCTGCCTGAGGGTGCCAGTCCACCTGTCTGAGTGATGCTGGGTTCTTCTGCCTCCCCAAAAACACAAAGCCTAAATCTGCTTCAGGCTTCCTCTGTTCTCCACAAAGATTGCCATATCTGCCAGCCTTTGAAAGAACATGGCTCTTTTCCGCTGACCCTCTGTCACCCTGCCCATACATATACACACTTGTTCACACATAGCGACCACAGAGCCTTAACTTCTGCCAATTAGTACCTGAACTTGTCCCCAAGTACCCCTCACCCCTAGCTCCTTGTTTCTGTTGGCACCAGCGATTCCTGCTTAAACATGCTTTGAGTTTCCTCCGTTATCCCTGTGTTCAGGCCCATGAGGACTCTGAGTACCCCCCTAACCAGGCCATTCAGAGAACCCCAGCCAGTTATTTAGAGAAGATCCACACTTCAGCCCACGGGGGAAATCAGGCCATTTCCCCCAGCCCTTCTCAGGGAGCGACTCCTGTCAGCACAGGTGGCTAGCCTGTGTTCCATGAGCGTGCATTCTTTCCATCTGTTTCTAGAAGGTGAGGAAGAAAACAAGCATAGGGCTTACTGCCTTAGACAGGTGGCCCAGACCCAGTCTGCTCCACCTATCCCTTATGCTCTCTCCTTCCCTTCGCTCTGGGCCCACCACCACTCCAGATTCTGCCCCTGTGATCTGTCATCAGCTCTGCAGCTGCTTTGATGCCAAACTGCATAACATTTGGGAGCTTGACCCTCCAGATTGGCAGACACTAAGACTGTTGACTCCTCCATTGGGGACGTTTCCAGGCCTTGTTCTCTGACATCTATCCTTTTCTTATTTTCCTGTGACACTCTGGGGACCAGACCAGACAGACTTTCCATCTGCAGACAAACCCTGACATTGTACAGTCCTCTGTCCTCTTCCTGCTCCTAACCACTGTGTTTCCATTAGTGTGACCCAGATTGGAGCTCACTTCTTAATGCGGGTGTATCGGGCATGGGGTTTTTGTTTGTTGGGTTGTTGTTCTTGTTTGTAAAGGCAAGTTTTGGGAAAGAAGCAACTCTTTTTTAAATTAATTTATTTATGTATTCACTTTACATCCCAATTTTAGTTCCTACCCTCCCTCTTCCCCTATTCCTCAGAAAAGGGGAGCCACCACCCACCCACTCCAGCTCATTAAATTGCTTCAAGACTGAGAGTTTGCCCCTGTGGCTTGTCGAGGCAGCCCTGCCAGGGGGAAGTGATCAAAAAGCAGGCAACAGAGTCCATGTCAGAGACAACCCCCCTCCCCTTACTAGGAGACCCACATGAAGCCTGAGCTGCCCATTGGCCACATCTGTGTAGGGGGCCTAGGTCCAGTCCATGCATGGTCCTTGGTTGTTGCTTCGTCTCTGCAAGCCCCTCGGGTACTGGCTAGTTGGCTCTGTTGGTCTTCTTGTGGAGCTCCTGTCACTCCAGGTCCTTCTCTCCTTCCCCCCACTTTTCCACAAGACTCCCTACATTTTACCCAGTGTTTGGCTGTGAAGTCTCAGCATCCGCTGCTGGGTGGAGCCCCTCAGAGGTCAACTACGCTAGGATCCTGTCTGTGAGCATGGCAGAATATCTACCAGCTATGCCTTCTGCCAGCTACATGACTTAAACAAGTCTCTGTCTATTCCTCTGTTTCCTGTTCAGATAATGCAGTTAGAAATCCTTTCCTTTCGGTGTCTCTGTGGGTCTGGAATAAACAGACTGTTGGTGGTTCCAGTTGTACCTAGTGTGCAGGGCATTCAGTTAGCGACTCTTCCTATGGCTCTGCCTCATTCCACTCCCCACTCTTCCACTTGCAGTCTCATCCTGTCACTCTGTAGCTGAGACTCAGTTTCCTCACCTTTGTGCATAGCCCTTGACCACTTACTTCCTCTTGAAGAAGAGCCTCAGGAGACCTAGTACAAATCTGTCCCACTCCTCACCCTAAGCCCTCCAGAAGCCATAGTTAGCAGAGATGGACCCAAAGCTCTACACCACCCTTGGCTGGCTTACAGAAAATGCTTTGGGCTCTGTTTCCACTTCCTAACCCACACACCAGGACAGAGTTGGTTTCCTCAAACGGGAAAGAACCCAAATCTTAACACCTCCCTACGTCCCTAAGTATCACCATAAAAGTCTCTGCTATTTTCCCAGGTGAGTAGAGGGGTGACCAGCGAGAGTTAACGGTCCTCTCAGATTCTCCTCCACCAGTCCCCACCCCCTTCACCTCCATTCACCATCCACCCGCCTTTCGGTTTCCCTGGCAACGCTGAGTGCTCATCCTGGAAAACTTTATCCGAAATCTGCTCTGGGCAGCTTTCCAAATCCATGCTAACCTGATTAGGTGTCTCTAGGGGCCTTGCCGGCTAATCAGATTAGGCAGCACTAATGGTAGTGAGGACTCTGAGTGGGCGCAGAGCAGTAAAACATATTGTATACTTAGTGATAATTATCCTGCCTTTTGTGTCATTGATTTATCTGTCTCCCTCCCCATCCCGTGCTGTGTGTTTGGCCGTAGCGATCCGACGGAAGGAGAACGGCTGGTACGATGAGGAGCACCCTCTAGTCTTCCTCTTCTTGGGATCATCTGGAATAGGTAATCATGGGCAGACCGACCACTGGGGCAGGGGAGCTAGAGAATCATCTGGCCTGAGCCTGACAGCTCCAGAAGCAGCTGCTCGAGATCACAGAGCCACCAAGAAGACCTGGGCTTCTTAATCACGTGCCATGGTGCCCAGAGCTGGAGCAAGGCTGAATTCATTTGGTGCACCAGGCCATTGGAGCCTGTTAGCCCTGGCCCAGGTACTGTGCATCCCCGCAGGCTCACCTCTGGGGATAACTGCACCACCTTCACTGCCTAGCACACCAGCTGTCCTTGGGGCAGCCTACCTTTCGGAGGCTTGGGAAAACTCCTGTGCACAGTGCACAGCAGGACTGACTGCAGTAGGGGGCATGGATGCTTTCTAGTTGGTTGGTCTGAGACACTCCCTGCCTTTCCTCCACCCCTACCTCCCTCCATGGTCTTGACAAGTATCTCATGGTATTGCCACTACCTCTTACCCTCTCAGCACCTTCATGGACCCGACTGTCCTCACATCCCAGAAGGTCAGTGACCCTGACCATGAAGCTCTGTGTACCACATAGTGGCTTTACAGTCGTTCCAGGTGGGAAGTACTCTGTCCTAGCCTTTTCTTGGCCTGAGGCTCCAGAGTCCAGGAGAACGCCTGGGCCACGAGTGCGTAAGAGAGATGCAGGGCATGAGGCAGGAGGTCAGGGCACTCCTAGACAACATGAGGTAGTGCTGAGCTTCAAAGGATGTTGGATTATGAGTCCTCCTGCCCACCTCCACTCTTCAGGTGCTGCTACAGAGGAAAGTCCTTGGTTTCATCACAGGAAAATTGAGAGGAAATGCAGACTTTGATTGTGGTCTCAGCTTCCCCACTCATTCCCTGGGTGACCCCAGGAGAGTTTCTGAATCTTAGTTTCCTGTCCGCACATGAAGCATTTGTTAATGTTCTTTTTACTTCTTGAGACAGGGTCTCCTTACATAGCCCTGGCTGTCCTGAAACGCATTAAGTAGCTCCTCCTATGTCTGCCTCCTGGATGCTGGAGTCAAAGCTGTGGCCACCATGCCCGTCCCTAGTGTTCTCGCACTCCAAAGATTGTCATCTGGTCCTGACCCAACTCATCTCCCTTACTCCTAGGAAAAACAGAGCTGGCCAAGCAGACAGCCAAGTACATGCACAAAGATGCCAAAAAGGTAAGGAATTGAGGCCAAGGTCTAATCTACAAGCCAGCAAAGCCTTGCATTTATGCTTGTTGTCTTGAAATCTAAGCAGCAGCTTAGATCAAAAAACTGGGCCCAGGCCCCAGAAGCAGGCCTTGGCTCTAGCCAGGAATTGCTTTAGGAATTAACCTTTTCACGCCTCAGTTTCTTAGCTGTGAAGTAGACATGATCATCTTTAGCCTGAGAGCTAGCTGAGGGTCACCCACACATTGCTGAGCACCCTGTCCTTGGCAAGCATCCTGCTGGATGTACTCACAGCTAATAACGGTTTATTGAGGCCCCTCTCTCTACAGGAGCTCAGGCTAGCTCGGCGCCCCAGCCAGGCAGGCCTGTGCTATAGCAAACCAGGGAGGCTTCTGGAGAAAACAAGTAGGAATGGCACAGTGTCTGCTGCTTCTCCACTGAGTATGTGCCCTCAACTGGGACTGCCACCTGCTTCTTCCTGTAGCCCAGAACCGCAGATTCTCTCCAGCTCCATTTAAAGGCCTTGGATGACAGGAGATGCTGTTGAGAAAGCAGTCCTTGATGACACTACAGAACACTCAGTGAAAGCAAAGTACCTTCCTCATATGCCCTGGAGGTTGCCCAAGACTCCTGTAGCCTGCCTGGTTTCATGGACAGTCCTCCCTTCCCACCCCCCAGAGGCAAAGAAGGGCTGCGGAGGCCTCTTCCAGCCAAGTAGCCCCAGCAGCAGAGTCCTGAACTCCTTGCAGCTTGTGTCTTTGTTGTTCCCTTGGGGATCCCCTGGGGATCCTCAGAAGCAAGGGAGCCCCGGCTATGTGAGCCCCTTCTGTGGAGCAACTGGCAGCAAACTCAAAACTTAACCTGTCTGCCAGCAGCTGTGCTCAGCCTCTGGCAGAGCCACCGCAGACCCACTAGACAGGCGGGCAGGCAAGAGGAGTGTGTGGCATGCTAATGTGCTCCAGCCGAAATAGCGGCTTTAGACGATTCATCAGGTTGGCAGCGATTGAAACAATTAGCACTCTGGAAAGGGCCATAAACTAGCAGGACTATTAGGAAAGATGCAGTTACGGGCAGGAACCACCTGATTAGGGATGAAGAATTCTGAGTGGTTTAATTTTAATACTGTCAGAAAGGTTAATATTTAATTACAAATTATAATCTCCTTATCCCTGCTGTCTTAATACATCTTCATACACGGTGCACGTAGGAGGAGAGTATCTGCCGACTCGCTGCTGTAGAAAGTCGGGGTGCTACTGGAAACTGATGGTGTGGGTACTTTCTAATCGGTACATCTAAATGGGAGACAGAATTTCCCCCCACCCACCCCCCTCCAGCAGGGTGTCCCACAGGTGAGATGGTGCCTTCCCACAGTACACAGCTCCCACAGAAGGCAAGTAGCACCTTCTCACTAGAGCTACTTGCACCAAGTAGGGTGCACCAAGCCCTAGAGCCGGGGACTCTTGCCTCTGGTTCCAGTTCTGTTTCCTCCTGGACCTAGGTAGCTTCTTCCCCACAAAACCCAGCTTTCTTGCCTCAGGGTAAGGCTCTCTATTCCTGCGTCTGAAATTGTGGTGAGGTTGTGGTTGCCCATTAGCTCAGTCAGGCTTTAGCACATTGTCACAGGCTACTGTGTCACCTTAGTCCATCAGAGCAGTGCCCACCTGCTGTGTGTGCTTACTTGACCCTGTGAGGGACTTGGCATCTGCTTGAGAGAGCTGAAGACCTGGAGCAGTAGGAGGCTTACCCACAGGCATGTGTTAGGAGGAGGCTGCGCCCAGAGTCCAGCCTTCCACTCTGCTCAGCACCATCCTTGTCAGCAGGGTGAGGATCGATCGGGGAGGTCGATTTGTCTGATTCACAGAGGAAGACAAGATACATAACAGACCCCCCCCCAAAAAAATTTACATACTAAATCATATGCAATTCTTCTATAAAACTCCGTATCCGTCCAGCCCCCTGGGCCAGGTCATTACAGAACATGTTACCTGGGCATTACGTCCACTCATGTTGGAAGCATGCCTTCAAAATCCAAGAGAACCCTAGACTGTAAGCTGATGCGCTGGTAGTCCTGCTGCTCCAAGACACTGGGTAAAGTGCGAACGGTGGTAGGGTTGAGCCCAGGTCATGTAGCCTCATCACAAGTGGGAGCTCTCTTCCTGTGCCTCCCAAGGTGGCTCGTGAAGTGAAGTGAGCGCGGGCATCCGGGGCTCTCGATCCTCACTTTACTGGTTTGTGAAGAGACACTAATGCTTACTGCCTTGCGAGGGTTATTTATATTCTTACCAGATCCACTCATGAGCGTATTGGTTTTTCTCCCCCCTCCGCTTCTGTACTATTTCTCCCCAACTGGACAGCCTTGTTAACTCGTCAGAGCTAATAATCCTTGAGAAAGAGCCTTTGGTTCTGTGATGTCATCATAAGGTCAGGGACTGGAGCTTTGAAGACTTTCAAGTTTTAGTGGCACTATGGTGACAAGTTTTTGAGTCTCCTGCAAGTGTTTGAGTCTCCTGTGTGGAGTTGACTGGGATGCTGGTTTCATCTGTTTTCTAAGAAGTAGGTTCCATAATGCTGCTATCCCATTAGATTACTAAGACAATGATATAAAATGTTAGAGTCCATTACTCATACATAGTGTTACATATTACCCATAATGCACAGTCAACACATGTTGGATGTGACCATAGTTTCTGTTTTCTCACTCTGTACATAATCCTAAGTTAAAGTCACATGAAACCAAAAAGATTCCCGCCAAGAATATCAAACCCCAAAACTTGCCCAAGCCGCTTAGCACGACTTTAGAATAGACTCTAGAATAAATAGGGCGGGGTCAACTTGCCGTAAGAAAGCACTGTTGTATACCTCCTGACCCTGTGACAGTCCCTTCCATAAGAAAGCACTGTTCTATACCTCCTGACCCTGTGACAGTCCCTTCCATAAGAAACCACTGTTGTATACCTCCTGACCCTGTGACAGTCCCTTCCATAAGAAAGCACTGTTCTATACCTCCTGACCCTGTGACAGTCCCTTCCATAAGAAAGCACTGTTCTATACCTCCTGACCCTGTGACAGTCCCTTCCATAAGAAACCACTGTTGTATACCTCCTGACCCTGTGACAGTCCCTTCCATAAGAAACCACTGTTGTATACCTCCTGACCCTGTGACAGTCCCTTCCATAAGAAACCACTGTTGTATACCTCCTGACCCTGTGACAGTCCCTTCCATAAGAAACCACTGTTGTATACCTCCTGACCCTGTGACAGTCCCTTCGGAGCACAGACCACTGAGAACCCAGCTGTTGACAGAGCGGAAATGAAGGGCAGGACTTGTCATGACCAAAAACTTAACATCAAAGCGTGTATGGCCTGGGACAAGATACTCCAGTCTGTGGCTTGTTTCTTCCTTCGCTGCGTACCACAGGCGTGTATGCACTCTGAGCCATTTCGTGGCTTCCTCACAACATGGCGGGGCATACACAAAGCATAGCAACTCTCAACTACCATTATCAGATGTGTGTCCATGACTTTTCCAGGTTTTTGCTCCCTCTGGGCAGCAGCACTCTGAGCTGTGCCTTTCCAGAAGCTTCTACGAGTGAGCTGCTGAGAGATTCTCTTGGAAGTGCTGCTTGTGCCCCATAACTGAGAGCAGTCCCTGCCCGCCACATAGCCTTAATAAGAACTTTCTAAGCCCTTTTCTATCTACTGGTGGGTAGGAAGGGTTTCTCCTCAGACTGCAGCTGGGGCAAGCAGAGGAGCCAAGAACCTGGTATTGTGCAGGGAAGTCAGTGGAAGAATTGAGTCCAGCGCCCTGGCTCCCGGCCCAAGCTCCTCCAGCCTGTACTACATGCAGTGACTGGACAGACAACTTAAACGGCTTTGCTGAGTGGCTGCCTGAACAGTGGTCTGGCTAGAGTACACTGTGATGCCTCTGTCTGAGTGTCCTGGTGCCATGTTGCCCTCAGCCCCTGGGAACCGCAGTCCTGTACATTCTATAAGAGTTCAGTAAGCAGAAAGGAGCCAGGTACCTACAATGCCCTCAGAGCTCCAGGGATCTGAGACAAGAAAGGGGCTCTCTGCCTGTGTTAAATCCACATGCTAGCTCCTCTTTCCCTGACATTAACTGTCGCTCTCCCCAACGGGCTTCCTGGGCAATCACCACATGCCCATGGAAAGAGAAGACTTGCAGGCTCATCTCAGATGCCTGTTAAGAAAAGAAACGTGAAACAAAAGCACTGTGCTACAGAGAAAAAGCAAGGGGACATATGCCTCCCACAGCCTTGCAAAGTTGAGGAGCACTGTGGAGCCCCACCCTTCCTCCAGTCACCTTCTGCACTGGAAAGCTGACCTTGACCATGCCTGCCTGTTCCACTCATACTGCCAAATTGCTGCTTCTTGAGGACAGGGACTTCAGTGCTGGACACACATGGAACAGCCGCTGGGAGTGCGGAGGGAGGGAAATGGGAACTGTAGCTAATGTGCTAATGAGACCTGGAGAAGCCGCCTGAGGGAAGGGACATCTTGAATCATATTTAGAAGGCCAGAGATGTGATTTGGCCTTATTAAGGTAGAAAATGAAAGTATCCTTTGGGGAAGTGACTGGGTAAAGAAGGCAAAGGCTGAGGAAATGTGGATTTGGGAATGTGGCCCATCTGAAGGCCCAGGACAGCCCAGGGCTCTGGCCTGGGCCCTTCCCTTGCCTCTTGTCTCGCACTGACAACCCTCCTGCTTATTCCCATGCAGGGCTTCATCCGGCTTGACATGTCTGAGTTCCAGGAGCGACATGAGGTAAGACAGTCTTCAGGGCAGTGTGCTTCCGAGGGCCTATCATCATGACTACTTGGTGTTTTGTATGACTTGTCACTTGAGCCTTTGGCTTCCAATAATCCTAGCAGACCTGGGATGTATCCTGAGGCTGGAGGGTAGGGTAATATGAACAATAGGGTCACTGATGTGTCCTGCACAAAATTTGCTCTAAAGAAACTGACCTGTCTGCTCTCCCATTGTGACAGGATTCTGACCTGTAGCTAACTATCCTTGATGAGACTGGCCCTCTTAATTCTGCATGCAGCCATCTTCCCACATTGGCCCCATATTGTAAGCTAAAAACAGAAAAAAAGACCTAAGTAACATGTTCTTGCCTTACACCAGGTGGCCAAGTTTATCGGGTCCCCACCAGGCTACATTGGCCATGAAGAAGGTGGCCAGCTGACCAAGAAGCTGAAACAGTGCCCAAATGCAGTAGTCCTCTTCGATGAGGTGGACAAGGCCCATCCAGATGTGCTCACCATCATGCTGCAGCTGTTTGATGAGGTAAAAGCAGGCTGGCCCAAGCATTAACGGGGTCTGCAAGCTATAGGAATCTGGGGCCCAGAGCCTGTCTGATGGGTCCTGTTTAGTGCTCAGTTACTTGGGAAATGTGACTCCATCCCCTGGTGGGGTAGAGCCCCTGTGAGCCACTTGAAGAGAAACCAGCTAGATTTCATGGGCTCCTAGGCTGCCTTCTAGAGGTGCAGTAGGGTAGGGGTGTAGGAGACAGGAATTTTAGTTCTAGCCCTGCTGCCAACTGCCTTTTTTACTTTAGCAAGTCACTGCCCATCTCTAGATACCAAAGGCCTCCAGGGACAAACAAGGAAGTTGCATTATTTTATGTGTATGGTGTTTTGCCTGCATGTGTGTCTGTGTGCCATGTATGTATTGTCCACAGAGGCAAGAAGAGGGCATCAGATCCCTTAGGGCTGGAGATACCGATGGTAACTACCATGTGAGTGCTAGGAATCAAACCTAGGTCCTCTGGACAAGCAGCCAGTCCTCTTAACTCCCAGCATGTCTCCAAGCCTGCACTCTTTTATTACTGATGAACTAGTATTGCTGATCTTACAAATTGGTCAGCCCCTCCACTAGTCAAGGTAGGCTATAAATGAGAACTTTCTTCTCTCTACTTGACGTCTATGTCTACTAAAGATTTAACAAATGGGGCTGGAGAGATGGCTCAGCAGTTAAGGGCACTGGCTGCTCTTCTAAAGGACCCAGGTTCAGTTCCCAGCACTCACGTGGCCGCTCACAGCTGTCTGTAGCTCCAAGATCTGACACTATCATGAACACATGCATGCAAGCAAAATACTAATGCGCATAAAAAAGATAGATAGATAAAAAGACATGATGGTGGTCACCTGTGATAGCCAGGAAGAAATTAGCTCTTTTTTTTTTTTTTTTTTACAAAGGAAAATACCAAAGTTCAGAGAAGGTATAAAGGGTAACTGCAGAACTGCAGAGCTTCTGTGTAAAACACAGGATTAGAGTGTTTAGAGTGTAGATACATGTGATCCCAGCGCTCGCTGCCCTCTGTACCTTGTCTCCTTGAACCTGAGTGGTACGTCTCCTCAAGCAGAGGATAGCCTCAACTTGTTCTGGGGTCCTTTCTCTGAGAGAAGGTGAGAAGCAAGGGCTGAGTGGAAATGACCTTTTCTCT
Organism: Acomys minous; assembly: GCF_964271855.1. Lineage (NCBI taxonomy): Eukaryota > Metazoa > Chordata > Mammalia > Rodentia > Muridae > Acomys > Acomys minous. The sequence continues at coordinate 134,021,098 of NC_140484.1, forward strand.
AAGAGCTGTACTACCTAGCACTGTGTGCCAGGTGGGCTCTGGCCCACTTCTGTCTTTGTCCTCTCCAGTTTTAGGGAAATGGGGATTGGCCCCCATGTCACGTGAGGCACAGGGAGAGACTCTCCTAGAGCAAATAACAATGCAGGCACCAAGTCACAGGTTCCAAATGTCTCCACCAGCTGCAACAGCCTTCCCACCAGACCCGATGTGTTTAGCCTTTTCCCCAGGTGTGCCACCATCTTCCCAGTTAGCTGGCCTGCAGAGAAAGAAAAGGCCAGTCCTCCAGAGCGCCCACGTTCAGTCCCACATGTATTCTGAGCCTCCTATTCTGTGCCTTTTGATATTTGGGTGCTCGGCTATGGACCACACCCACCCTTGCCCACTGAGCTACCTACGAAGCAGGTAGAAAGGGAGCGAGGCAGTAGTTGACGATTTTGCACCACACAACTTTCTAAGACATGAACGTGTATCAATTCATCCTGGCCTCAGAGTGACTAAGTTAAAGGTGGTTAAAGTGGGACATCAATCTGCAAGGAAGCATTCAAGGGATAACCCAGCTCAGAATGTGAGCTGGCAGCAGCCTATGTGGCCTCTGGCCTTCCCACACAGACTCATCTGGTGGCCTCCTTAGCCCAAAGAGAGCTAAGGCAGCTACTGACAACTGCCCACCTGGAACATGCTAATGACAGTCCACGAAAGCTAGTCTACCCCTTTCCTGCAGCTGAAGACCTTTTAGGAAGCTTATGCTAATTCCTTCCTGCAGCACACAGTGCAGCCTGCTAGTTTGTGGCGCTCTTGACCAAAGCCGCAGTCTGAGTGTACCCAGTCAGTCAGATTTAAGCACGCATGCCCATTGAAGATGGGCCCTAGACTGGTGCACTCCTGCCATTCCGCAAGCCTACCAAGCCAGAAAATGCTCTCTCTGTTGACCAACTGCAATTTTTTATTTCATCTGTTTCTTTGGTTTGTCTTTTGAGACAGGGTTTCTCTGTGTAACCCTGGCTGTCCTGGAACACTCTATGTAAATCAGGCTAGCTTCCAACTCAGAGACCCACCTGCCTCTACCTCCAGAGTACTGGGTTTAAAGGTGTGTACTCCATGTGTTTATGAGGCAAGCACAGAGGGCTGGAAGAAAAAAAACTGACCCGCCAAGACTCCAGGAGTCTTGAGCACTTCAGCAGTGCTGTCGTTCAGAAAGTGGGAGCAGAGTGGTCTAGAGGAGGGGGACAGAGGGGGGCGGAGCTCAGAGGCAGAGCACTTGTGTAGTACACACACAGACACTCTTACTTAAAGCAAGCAAAGGATATAGATTTATCCTACAGGGGATAGGAACATTTGAAAGCCTTTAAGCAACAGCGTCAGATTTTCTCTTTACAAAGACCCTGGAGGCAGGGCTGCAAAGGAAGGGCCTACCAGGAGGAGGCCCAGTGAGGAGACAGCCGAAGAATTCACCCGGAGCTGCAGCAGCCTAGTCTAAAGCAAGTCCATGGGATGCAGAGAACCAACCCTGGACATTTGCCTGTGAGGAGAAAGCTGCCCACCACCAGGCTAGCCTGAGCAATCAAGCGGCTGAGCCGTGACCTGAAGCCAGGACATCTCTAGGCCAAGCAGCTGATACAGATGGGAGGAAGATGACGCCTGGGTGACTGCGATTGCTCGCAGTGGTGCCTATGGACCAGCCCATAGGTACTGCAGAATTTAGGAATTCATGATTCCTTCCACACAGAGGCTAACAGAAGCTTCAGAAGGGATGTTACCTCTCAACCTAAGCAGGTTCTGTGGCACAGGAGCAGCGAGGGAGTCGCTATAGTGACAGGCAGTCACAGAGTGTAGCTCACGTGTTTATTCATGCAGCATTCATTGTGCGGGGCAGAAGAGGCACAGCCTGTGGTGGTACTGATGAGCTGCGTGAACAGGGCACCTGAGGAGTAACAAGGGTGGCAGTTTGGGGTGACAGAAGCCCCTGGACCCTGCAAGGCCTGTCCTCCCAAGTCTGCACAGAAAAAAAATCAAGAACTCTATGGCTGTCACCAAAGCACCATGAACACCAGGTTATCTCTAGGCCAGCGCTGAAGTCCCAGGACAAGCCTGGTCCCTTGGGCGCCACCACCTTCTCCTCTTCCCTTCAAAGGCTCATAAGGATTTTAACCTAAGTACTGGCACGGCAGACTGGCAGCTCCTTAGCCTAGGGAGAGATTTGCACCCCAGCCAAGATAGCTCACCAGGATAGTTTGGGACCCATCTTAGTTGCCAAGAAAACTGAGATGTGAGTGCTGAAAGTCACCCTTGGGTCAGTTTGTGCACTGCACCTGCTCCCCTGGAACCACCCTGAGGACCAGTTAGGAGCAGAGCTTTGGTCTCACAGTGAAGTTGCTGCTATGTCCAGGACAGCAACACTCAAACCCAGTCCTCAGGGATGAGCTCGAAAAGCCAGTGTGGAACACACAAAGTCCCGTGTGCACACACTTGGGTTGTGTACATGAGCACCCAGAGTTGGCCCCAAGTTCAAGCTGTTGTGCACCCCCTCTGCCTTCTGTTGTGTTAGGACTGGTAAGCAGGGCCAAGAGCAAAGAGCTATGGGTAGCAGCTCACGCTGAGTCTGCTTCCCTTTTCCCACCTGAAAGCAGGGGGTAGCAGGGTGACCATCTCCAAGGTGTGGAGTGCCATGTCCCTTTAGAGTTAATGCTTTCTTGGAAGCCTAGGCCAAACAAGCCTGGAAAGTTGCCTGGCGCTCAGGGTTCTTCCTTGTACATGGGCTTTAGAAGCAAAGACCAGCACTGATTCAGCCTGGTGCCATCAGGAAAGGGAAAAGAATGGTGACAGGTTTAGGCGGGGGCAGGAGCCCACCATGGTTCAGGATCTGTCCCTGTGGCCGTGTTCCCTAGCTCTGACATGCCTCAGACAACCCCAGGCAGGGGCTGGCTCCCTCTCCCTCACACCTGTCTCTAATAAGGAGCAGAGGATCCAAACTAAGTTTGACCTAGAAGGAAAGCCAGTACAACGAGCACCCTTAGGGTGTTTGCCAGCCTGGTGCAGAGGGGAAGGCCGAGCTCTGGCGTCAATTTGTCTCTGTTGTCCTGTGTTCTAGCTGCAAGACTGAGCACCAGGCTAGCCTCTGAGCTTGAGTTCTGTGTGGTTGTAAGGATTCAAGCAGTCAGCAAGTTGAGTACTGGGCACCTAGGCCAGACCCTGAACAGCCTGGCCTCTACCCAGGGCAGCTCCATTCTGGCAGGTGGACAGAGTAAGCACTGAGGTGACAGACTAGTGCCCTGCCTGTGTGCACCCTTTCCACTCCATTGATTTCCTCCCAGGGAGGCCCTGCTCACAGCTGTCACAGCTGTCCATTGTTGGTGTACAGATGACCTTGGGGTTTGCTGCAGGCCCAGCGCTCTTCTCCCTTGACTGGTTACTTGCAGAACACAGTACTTTGGTTCTTCTGTTTCCTATTAGGAGAGATGGCTTCCTCAGTATGATTTCTGTAAAGAACTAAATATTCCAAGAAAACTTCCTAAAATGCTTACAGGAGGAACCTCACCATCCACCTCTCTTTGCCAGGATGGAGGATGGCTCCAAAGACAGATAAGCTGAGCTTGGGGCACACACCTGTAACCCCAGTACTAAGGAAGTGGAGGCAAGAGGATCAGTGTACAAAAAGTGTGAAGCTGGGCTGGCCTACATGAGACCCTGACTCAGAAAATAAATAAAAGGAATGGATAAATAAATAAAATAAATAAGCACACAATATAGAGAGACAGTGGCTCAGTGGTTGAGTACTTGTTCAGTTCTAGCAGCCATGTCATGTGGCTTAAAACCACCTGTAACTCCAACTCCAGAGGATCTACTGCCATCTGTTTACCTCTGCAGGCACCCACACATACATGGCATACACTAAATACCAATAAAAGACATAAGAGTCAGGCATGGTGGCCGATGGATCTCTGTGAATTAAAGGCCAGCCTGGTCTATAGAGCTAGTTTCAAGACAGCCAGGACTACACAAAGAAAAAGGAAGCTGGGCATGATGGTGCACACTTTTAATCCAAGCACTCAGGAGGCAGAGGCAGGTGGATCTCTGAGTTTGAGGCCAGCCTGGTCTACAAAGTGAATCCAGGACAGCCAGGGATACACAGAGAAACCCTGTCTCAAAACAAAATCAAAAACAAAACAAGAAAGGAAAAAAGAGCTGGGCATAGTGGCACACACCTTTAATCCCAGCACTTGGGAGGCAGAAACAGATGGATCTCTGTGAGTTCGAGGCCAGCCTGGTCTGTGTAGTTCCAGGACAGCCAAAGAGACATAAGAAATGAGAGCTGTCTAACTTTATCAGGAATCACTGGCCACAGGAGTAACAACTGTCTGACCGGCTGCCCAGCATGACTTCCTGACCTGCTTTCACCAGTGACCACTTCTGGTCCTCATGTCACCTACAGGGCGCCCTCCCCTGCACACCACAGCAGCCCAGGCTTCCTTCTGTAGACCCAGACAGGACACGGCTCAGAGGGTCCCAGCCCAGAGTAGGCCTCCAAAGGCAATGTGTTTGGTAGGGAATCAGACTGGCTGCTGGAAACCAAGGATGCTAGGTGCCCTGAGGTTCCAAAAGCAGGTGCACCTCACCTGGAGGCCTCAGTCAGTGAAGCCATTGTTGAGTCCCGTAGCCAGAGAGCTTAGAGTAGGAGGCAGCAGCATAGGGCTTTGGGGAACTCTCTGGTGGAGCCAGCCCAGCTACCAGCTTCCTAAATATTACCATCCCTCATCCTTACCAGGGCCGCCTGACGGATGGCAAGGGGAAGACCATTGACTGCAAAGACGCCATCTTCATCATGACTTCCAACGTGGCCAGTGATGAGATCGCCCAGCATGCATTGCAACTGAGACAGGAAGCTTTGGAGATGAGCCGAAATCGAATTGCTGAAAACCTTGGTATGATGTATGGCCTGGGCTTTCCAGGGAGGTGATCTGACCTAGGCATACCTGGGGACAGAAATGGAGTTGAGATCCTTGGAGCAGAAAGTAGGCATCACAGCAGAGAGTAGTGAGGACAAGAGAGAGTGTCCCTCCCTCAGTAAAGCCCGGCTCTACTGGTTTACAGGAGGGCTTCAGACATCAGCCCAGAAAGTATGGAAGTGGGCGATGGTCTCGGAGACCACCCTCAGGATGAGCTCTGGAGCCTCTTTGCCAAGTCAGAGCTCAGGTCTTCATCCCGGGTCTTCTCCTGTCTCAACTCTCACTTGAGTTTGTGGCTTGAAACATCTCTAAGACAAAGGGCCTCAGCGGTGTCAAGTTAGCCAAGATGCTCAGGACAGGCCCAGAGACCTTAGATGTGGCTTTCTGCACTCAGCAGCAAGGCCAGAACTCGTCCATGGAGCCAGCACAGCCCCCGCACCCCCTGAGTGCCATCGGTAAGTACCCCAATGCTCTGCCTCCACAGGGGATGTCCAGATTAATGACAAGATCACCATCTCAAAGAACTTTAAGGAGAATGTGATCCGCCCCATCCTGAAAGTGAGTTTCTTCTGGCCTCCTGTAGGAGCCTGGGGACAAAGGAATCACTCTAGAAATATGGAAGTCCCTATCTTCCCCATCAGCCCCAAAACTTCCCTGTCCACCATCACTGAGTGCCTCCACCCCTAACCTGGCTCTGCAGGCTCACTTCCGGAGAGATGAGTTTCTTGGACGGATCAATGAGATCGTCTACTTCCTCCCCTTCTGCCACTCGGAGCTCATCCAGCTGGTCAACAAGGAACTGAACTTCTGGGCCAAGAGAGTAAGAGAGAATTGACTGGCTATGGGTGGGATAAGATAGCTGGAATCCGAAGAACGGCCCCTGCCCTTAGAGGTGATATGGGGCCAGTGGTCCTGGGGCACAGTCTCTCAAGGCCCCCTCGGACCAATGTGCCTAGAGCTGGAAGGTATTGGGCCACATGCAGACAGGCCTTTTTCTGACCCACCTCAGGCCAAGCAGAGGCACAACATCACACTACTGTGGGACCGTGAGGTGGCAGACGTGTTGGTTGATGGCTACAACGTCCACTATGGCGCCCGCTCCATTAAGCATGAGGTGAGCACAGAAGGCTGAGACAAGCATGGTACCATTACACCTTCCTCCCTGGTGACCCCAGATTTAACTCTGAGGCTCAGTCAGTCTCCCTGTAGTTTAGCTGCTGGAATTATCCATACCAACAGCAAACAGAAGTCCCTTCAGAACTTTAAAAAAAAAAAAAAAGGATCAATTAAAACTAGTCTCTAGGCCGGGCGTGGTGGCGCTCGCCTTTAATCCCAGCACTGGGGAGGCTGAGGCAGGTGGATCACTTGTGAGTTCCAGGCCAGCTGGTCTACAAAGAGTCCAGGACAGCCAAGGCTAACACAGAGAGACCCTGTCTTTAAAAAAAAAAAAAAACCTAGTCTTTAAATGGGGTGAACAAGTATGAACCCTCATTAGAAGGACCTAGACTGAGCACCTGAAAAACTATCATCGTGGAGCCTTTAGCAGTAACCTGTGAGCTAGTTGCCATGACGTCCAATTTGCAACTGAGAACTGAGGCTCCAGGTCTCTGACTTGCCCAAGCAGTAAGTAATAGAGGTCAGCTCCAGGTTCACGACATGGGCCAGGTATAGGCCAAGGCAGTGATGGCCATGTCACTTTCCACCTGTAGGTAGAGCGTCGTGTGGTAAACCAGCTGGCAGCAGCCTATGAACAGGACCTGCTACCAGGGGGCTGCACCCTGCGTATCACCGTGGAGGACTCAGACAAGCACCTCCTCAAGAGTCCTGAGCTGCCCTCGCCCAAGGCTGAGAAGCGTCCACCCACGCTGCGTCTGGAGATCATTGATAAAGACAGCAAGACCCGCAAACTGGACATCCAGGCACCACTCCACCCAGAGAAGGTGTGCTACACGATCTAGCATCCACCTGCCTGTATGTGCCCTGAACATCTAATAAAGGCCCCTTGCTGTGTGGCATGGCAACCGACCTACCTTCCCCCCATGCCTCCCCAGGGCCTAGTGCTCTCTTCTGCCTTCTTGGTCATGAGGTTCATGATCTCCAAGGCAACGGCCAGGAAGGCCTGGTCTGCTCTTCAGCGTGGACTCCACTCCATGTAGTCACCAGAACATTAACATGTTGCCAAAACCTCAGAATAGATCTGGCTGAGGAGTGCCGCCTTTGCTTGTGCTATTGCAGCTCATCCCAGGATGTCCCCGTGGGAGTGGAGGACGGCAGGGTCCCCAAGCACGGTGGTGCTGTAGTTTATTCTCCTGCTGTCTCTTTCCCATGCCCTACAGCTCTGTCATGGCCGGCTCCTCCCCACCGTGGAATCAAGTCTTATGACTGAGCCAATGTAGGGCACCCATAGGTCCCACTGCTTCCTTTTCCTGCCTTCCTCTGGGATGGGACCATGATCCCAGGTGACCAAACTCAGCTCTAGGGGAGCCCGGGGCTCGTGCATTAGGTCGGCAATGCAGATAGTGGAAAGCTGTGTGGGAGCAAGGTTGGGGTCAGCCTCTACAAGTGGACATGGAGCGTGCCTGGCCCTGCCTCTTAACTGTTGTCCCAGCCCAATGAGTCTGGACTAAGCTGCTGATGACTCAGTGTGGCATGCCCATTACGGAAAGTAGGGCACAGTGTGTTTCAACCCAGTTGGGTAAGACACAGCAAGGCCCGGCAAGTCACTGTATCATCTGCAGAAGCCACTTGCAGTTGCCACTGTCACCTACAGGGTTTGAGTAGAACTCTCCTGTGTGTTAGCCTCTGTCAGGATGCTTAGACAGGGCAGAAGTCAGTGCCGTGGGTGTGTCTGTGACAGGACGGTCAAGCCAGGCCATGGTCACAGCTCTGGGTAACAGCATGTAGCCCCTTAGAGGCAGCCTGCTGCTCACTACCTCAATAATTGTATTCTCTTTTGGTTCTTTACTTTGAATGTTGTTTAGCCTTAGAGAAAATTTTTGGGGGGGGGGGCGCGTGGTGGTAAACTCTCTCATACCTCTAACTCAGCCTCTCCTCGTGTGCAGCATAAAACCATGGGCAGTAGACATTGCCACACTCTTGTCCCATCCGCAGGCATTTGGATTTCACCAGCTTCCTCTGGACATGCCACATTGCATTTAGCTTTCCATTTCCTTCCTTCTGTCTGCTTGAGGCAGTTTCTGTGTCTGTCCTTGCTCTTCTGAGATCATGGAGACTTTTTGAGGTTTGTTTGTTTGTTTGTTTGTTTGTTTTTCGAGACAGGGTCTCTCTGTGTGTCCTTGACTGTCCTGGACTCGCTTTGTAGACCAGGTTGGCCTCGAACTCACAGCAATCCGCCTGCCTCTACCTCCCAAGTGCTGGGATTAAAGGTGTGCATCACCACCACCCAGCTTGAGCCAGTTCTTTTGTAGACTACCCTCCAGCTTGGATCTGTCTAATGCTTTCACTGATGAGATTGGGGGGTCTGCGTTGGCAAGGCGACCGCAGAAGCCATTTGCCTGCTGCCTCCCGCACCTGCACTGGTAACTGCATCATGAGGCTAGAGTTGTCTGTATAGGGTTCTCTACTGTAAATTTTGAAGTTTCAGGCTAGGGTGTAGCTCAGTATTAGACCTTGGCTAACATACATGAGGGTCCAAGGTTGATTCCCAATGCCACAAAAAAAAAAAAGTGTGTAAATAAGTACAATTTTCCCCTGGAAATGAAACCAGGCAGACGTACTGGTGTCTGCCTGGACTCCCGCCAAGTGGAAGGCTGAGTAGGATTGGCACCAGTTTGAGGACACCTTGAGCAGTGCACTGAGTTCCAGACCAACCTAGACTACACACTGAGCCCTGTCTCCAAACGGAACGGTCAGGCAGGTCTACAGAGTGAGCTGCAGCAGCCAGGGCTGCATAGAGAAGCCCTGGCTCAGAGAAGGAAGGAAGCAGGTTAAAAAGCCTGTCATGGGGCTCACAGGTTAAGACATTTGCTGCGCGACCTGGTAACTTGAGTTCAATTCCTGGAATCCATATAAAGATTAAAAGAGAGAACCAACCTCAAAAAAGTTGTCCTCTGACCTCCACACCCATGCAGTGACATGAGTGCTACACACATACACACACACACACACACACACACACACACAGCAGTAATCATCAATGTTTAAAAGGAATGAGAGTGTTCCTGGGAAGATACTTGAAGCTGTTTAATTAAATGTCACGTGGTTAGAATTTTTCTTAGAGTAAGTGTCCATCTCAGATTAGACATTTTGCTGTTGTGTTTACCGTATTTATAAAGACTTTGTTGTTCCTTCTTCATCTGTATTTATTAATTGGTATTCTGTTTAAGGAAACCTTTTATTTCATTGGTTTATTCAATAATGTATGCTAATTTATTCTGATTGTAATGTAGTAGGAAGTGTGTTGCTCAGTGCAGCCCTGCTTGGCCATTGTTTCCCCCTTCGCGTTGTGGCAGCAGACACTGTTGTTCTGGGCTCACTCACAGTCTCCATCCACAGCTCCCATGGCTCCCGTTTCCTGTCACTGTATCAACTAATGCTTTCTTGATGCTGTAAGAGCAAGATCCGATACCATCGATGTTCAGTGGTGTCCAGGCCCTCCCAACAGATGGACCAGGAAGTAAATAGGTCTATTAACACACGTATACACACGCATGTCTGATTTTATCTCTCCATCCGTGTTGTGAAAAAAAACCTTGAGTTCAAACTGTTACTTATAGTATAATCTAATGCTATAACATGTGGCATCCTTTTGGTTTGTTTTGGTTTTGGTTTTTTGAGACAGGGTTTCTCTGTGTAGCCTTGGCTGTTTACTCTGTAGACCAGGCTGGCCTCGAACTCACAGGGATCTACCTGCCTCTGCCCTCCCGAGTGCTGGGATTAAAGGTGTAGTAGTGTACACTTATTTTAAAGAACTATTTGTATAAGTGTCTGTTCGTGCACCATTGTGTGCAGTGCCACTGGAGGCCAGAAGGCGGTGTGGGTACTGTGGAACCAGAGTTACAGACAGAACTGTGCCACCATGTAGCTGCTGGGATTTGAACCTGGGTCCTCTGAAAGATCAGCAAATGCTCTTAACCGCTGGGCCATCTTTAACACATGATGTGGCCTTCTTAAAATCTTCCTATTCCTTTTCTGCTGCTGCTTCTCCTGTTTCTTTTCCTTACTTTTCCTGTGTGGGTCTTAGAGCAGTGGTTCTCAACCTGTGGGTCACAACTCCTTAGAGGTCAAATAACCTTTTCATCGGGGTTGTGTAAGACCATCAGAAAACATAGATATTTGCATTATAATTTATAACAGCAGCAAAATGACAGTTAAGTAGCAATAAGCTAGGTATACTGGTACACACCTTTAATCCCAGCACTTGGGAAGTAGAGGCAGGCGGATCGCTGTGAGTTCAAGGCCAGTCTAGTCTACAAGGTGAGTCCAGGACAGGCAAGGCTACACAGAGAAACCCTATCTCAAAAAACCAAAACCAAAGCAAAACAATATTTATAGAGCTTGCCACAGTCCAGCATGTAACAGATGCTCCCGGCTATTTAGATGGAGAGGGGAGGCCCTGGGACAGGACAGTGCTGTTTACTTGCTCTGGATGTGTTACTTGTTAGGAACTTGCAGCCAGGATTGAGATCTGAGCAAACAGAACAAGGTGACAGCAGGCTTCTCGTGGAGGGTCCTGTCACATGGCTGCCGTGCAGAGAAAAGGCTGAGCAGGGTGTTCACAAACCTGTAAGCCTTGCACATGGGGGAGGGCCCTCTGGCACAAGGAGGCTGAGTTGAAAGTGTGGTGACTTCTTTTAGATTTAGGGTTATTCAGTGAGGAGGGAAAATGACTGTCCTAGGGACTGGGCTGACAGCGGCTGAGAGGGCTCAGAGTGCTCGCTGCTCCTGTAGAGGACCCAGGTGCTCGCTGCTCCTGTAGAGGACCCAGGTCTCAGCTCACAGCTGTCCAGGGATTCTGGTACCTCCTGGCCCCTGGGCTCCTGCATACATGATGCACATGAACTCACACACATACACAGTAAAATTTTTTTACATTTTTTTTTTCAAGACAGGGCTTTTCTGAGTAGCCTGGCTGTCCTGGACTCAATTTGTAGACCAGGCTGGCCTTGAACTCACAGTGTAAAATAAAAAAATTTAAAGACATATTAGAACCCCAGCTTTTCTTGAGGACATTTTTAAGAAGTAAGTAGAAAATGAGCAGTAAAAGCTGACATTTAGGAGAAAAAAAAAAAGATTTTTAAAAAATTACCCAGATGTAGTGAGCCACACTTATAATCCCAGAACTAAGGAGTCTGAGGCAGGCACATCCTTGGCAATTAGCTAAAAGTGTAAGCTAAATAGGTAAAGTTTGCTGAAGCTGCTGAGGGCAAAGAGAGCCAAGAAAAAGCCAAAAGTGGAAATGCAAGATAAGGAGTAAGGAATTACATGTATAATTATGAGAGGGGGGAATTGATTTTTAGAATTGCACTGCAACAAATTAGAAGACAGTAAATGCCAGTTTCCTAGAAAATGGTGACTTAAGATGTAGTTTGTGCCAGGCGGTGGTGGGGCATGCCTTTAATCCCAGCACTTGGGAGGCAGAGGCAGGTGGATCGCTGTGAGTTCTAGGCCAGCCTGGTCTATAAAGCAAGTCCAGGACAGTCAAGGCTACACAGAGAAACCCTGTCTCAAAAAACAAAAATAAAAAAAGACGTAGTTTGTGTTGTGGGTGAGAAAATAGTGCAGTCATAGAGCAGTTGCTTAACCTGTGTGAGACTCTGTCCAGTCACCAGCACCACAAAAAGATAAAAGTAAGAACTTTTTGGATTTGTTTGGTTTTTGGTGGCCATGGGCTTTTGTTTGTTAGTGTTTTTTTGTTGGTGTTTTGTTTTGTTTTGTGTTTGAGAATGCATCTTATTGTGTATACCTGGAAAGCCTTGAACTCATTCAGATCTGCCTCTGCCACCCCACTGCTGGGATTAAAGGAGTGCACCACCACGAACCACCAGAAAAAAGTACTTTCATTAAATTTGTGTGAGTGTGTGTTCATGTTGTGGCGAGGGGTATGTGTAGAGGTCAGGGGTCAGCCTCAGGTGCGTTCCTCAGTAGCGTTCACCTTGGGCTTTTTGTTAGTACATTGCATTTTATTAGTATTACTACATCTTGGGGTGGAGAATGTATGCATTGGCATGCATGCAAGCATGTGGAGGTGTTGCAGGCAGACACCTGCTGAACCATCCCATTGGCCCCTGGTGACACAGGGTTTCACTGGAGTGGAGGCTGAGCTAGCAACGCCCTTGCTGGTGCCGGGGTCACCAGCACGTATCCCCACATTGAGCTTTTCATGTAGGCACTCGGGGCTGAACTTCGGTCCCCATGCTCACGTAGCTTTTAAGTGGTCTCCCCACCCCTCTAATTAAGCTTTTGAGTTGAAAAGCATTTCAGTTAGTTTCAGCTTGACACAAACTGAAGTCACCCGGGGAAAAGAGGCCCTCCATTTGGCTGGTGGACAAGTCTCCGGGGAGTTTTTTTAACTGCAAATTTAGAGGGGTCCAGCCTTGTACGGGCAGCACCATGCCTGGGCATGTGGGCCCGGCTGTATGGTGAAGGTGGATGAGAGCCTAAGCAATGTCCCTCTGTGCACTTCGGCTCCTGCCTGGCTTCCCTCCCTCAGCGAAGGGCTAGACTCTAAAAGCCAAAGACACTCTTGACTCACCCAAGGCGCTTTCGGTGAGTATTGTATCATAACACAGGAAAGTAAGTGCAGTAATATAGAGTAAGTTGAAATATATCTACATATATGTGTGATATGTGTGTAGGTACACATATGTAGCCATCACTGCCCCTCTCCCCCAATTTTTAGTAGATGAGTGCTAAATGCTTTAGACCATGAGGGCAAGAATCTGGTTTAGTGGTACATTTCTATAATAATAGCACTTGGGAGATATCTATAGGAGGATCAGGAATGCAGAGACATCCTCAGCTACAAGTTCAAGGCCAGCCTGAGTTATATGAGTCTTTGTCTTTTCAAAAGGTGGTGGTGGGCACAGTGGTGGCTCATTCTTATAATATGGGAGGAGGCCGGAGGATCATCCCTGGGTAGTGACTGTGAGGCCAGCCTGACCCATAGGAGGAGACCCCGTGGAACAAATAAATAAAAGGCCCACATACACTCAGACTTGATAGAACATTGCAATGTCACCTCTGACTAGATGTGGAAATTCCAGGTAAGAGGTTGAACTGTGGACACTTGTCTGTCTCAGCTATGCAGCTGCACCCGGTGTCCGCAGTGCTGTGTTGATCTGCTCCACCAGGGGCAAACTAATCCTCTGTGGAAGCAGAATATTTGGTTCACCCTTCTTACAGTTAGGATTATTGAAGTCAATATCCTCATTTTTTAGAAAATTTAAAGACAGTTTGAGCTATTTCAGGAATCTTAGTTTGCCATGCATGCTTGAACACACTGGGGAGGAGACGCTGCAGTTGACATTTGGAAATGTGCAGGAAGTTATACAGCAGGAATTCTTTGTATTTTTGCAACTTTTCTCTAAGTTTAGAACTACTTCAAAATTAAGGTTTTTAAGTGAAAGAAAAAAGTCATCCGTGTATGCAGTTTTGAGTGGGATTTGATAAAACCCTGAGTTAAAGAATATGATAGACCACCAAAAAACTAACTGTTTTACTCATAAGTGCTGTCTCTAAAGACTGCAGTAAGACATTGCTTAGAAGGTTCCAGTGAAAGCAGGTTGGGGAGAACACCAAACGGGAACAAATTTTGGAAAGTAAATTCTCTTGTTCTGGTGTACAGTTATGTATTTAGAAAATCCAAAGGGCAGTTGTTTAAAAAAAAAAAAAACTTGTACCATTAAAGATATTTGGTGAGTGACTGAATAAAAGCTGAACTTACAAAAACAGTCTCTTTATTTTACCAGCGTATTAGTTATTTTTCTGTTGCTGTGATAAAATGCCATGACCTGAGAAGCTTACAGGAGAAGAAAAAAATTGGGGATTACAGTTCCAGAGGGGTGAGTCAGTCACCATCACTGCCACGAATGCGGGAAGGAGGCAGGTGTTGCCACTAAGGTAAGAGGTCACATCTTCAATCATAAAACAGTAAGCAGACTTGAATGTTAAGAGACTTTTGAATCTCAAACTCCGCCCCCAGTGATGCATTTCCTCCAAGGCCCCACCAAAGTGTTGCCTGCTGGGACCAAGTATTCAAGTTATCTAGAAGATAGGGCCATTTCATTCGGATAACCATGGCCAGTAACACATGATGAGAACAGAAAAGCATCCAAGTCTCAGTAACAGAAGCTGTCCCTAAAATCGTATAAGAGCAGGTCTACCTAACACCTTTTTTTTTTTTAGGGAGGGGTGGTTTTGTTTTTTAGGTTTTTGAGACGGTTTCAGGTTTGGCTGTCCTAGAACTAACTCTCTTTGTAGATCAGGCTGGCCTTGAACTCACAGAGATCCGCCTGCCTCTGCCTTCCAAGTGCTAAATTACAGTCGTGTGCCACCATGCCTGGGTTGTTTTTTGTGATGAGGTAGCCCTGTCTAGCCTTGAACTCACTTTGTAGTCCAGGATGTCCTCAAACTTGAAACAGCATGCTCCCAACCCAACCCTCCCTAGTCTGGGATTCTTTACACTGTATTTTTTTTAAGATGTATTTTTTTATTATGTGTATAGTATTCTGCCCAAATATATGCCTGCACACCAGAAGAGGGCACCAGATCTCATTATAGATGGTTGTGAGCTACCATGTGGTTGCTGGGAATTGAACTCAAGACCTTTGGAAGAACAGACAGTTCTCTTAACCTCTGAGCCATCTCTCCAGCCCTATATTTTTATTCTATGCATAGGAGTGTTTTGCCTGCATGTATGTATGTCTACCGCATACTCAAGACAGCTCAAGCAACTGAGGTTGCAGCAGATTGCTGCCTTCTGGGTGATGGGGATAGGCCATGGGCCCTCTGCAAGAGCAGTAAACACTTAATTTAGCCATTTCTTCAGCCCCAATTCTGGGATTTTAAGCATGTGCCACTGTGTCTAGTTGAGTAAAATCTTTAACATAACAGACTTAAAGATGCTCCAAGAAGCCCAGGACAGTGGTGCACGCCTGTGATCCCAGCACTCATGGAGGTAGAGGCAGGTGGATCTCTGTGAATTTGAGTCCAGCCTGGTCTACAAAGCAAGTCCAGGATAGCCAAGGCTACACACAGAAACCCTGTCTCAAAAGCCTAAAAAAAAAAGATGCTCAAAGAACCAAAAGAAAGCATGGAGTGGATAAAGTTTAACGCTGTGAACAAAGTGTAAGTAGCAGGACAGGAGGGTAACTCGGGTAATGTGCCTGCTTAGCATGAATAAGGCCCTGCATTTCACATACACACACACACACACACACACACACACACACACACACACACACCGCCGAATACATACCTGTAATCCCAGTACTCAAGAAACTGAAGCAGCAAGCGCCCAGTACATAAAAGAGTGTGAGCCGGGTGTGGTGGCGCACGCCTTTAATCCCAGCACTCGGGAGGCAGAGGCAGGCGGATCGCTGTGAGTTCGAGGCCAGCCTGGTCTACAAAGTGAGTCCAGGACAGCCAAGGCTAACACAGAAACCTTGTCTCGGGGGGAAAAAAAAAGTGTGGTGATGGATACCTGTGATCCTTGATCTCAGGAGGAGGAAGCTGGAGGACCAGGAGTTCAATGCCACCCTGAGCTACATTCAATCCTGTCTGGAAAGAAAGAGACAAAATAATGTCAGAAAACTCCACAGATTTGAGGAA
Organism: Acomys minous; assembly: GCF_964271855.1. Classification (NCBI taxonomy): domain Eukaryota; kingdom Metazoa; phylum Chordata; class Mammalia; order Rodentia; family Muridae; genus Acomys; species Acomys minous. The sequence continues at coordinate 134,036,832 of NC_140484.1, forward strand.
AGACATGAATAGAAATGTCTGAAAAGTTCAATGAACACCTTTAATCCCAACAAGTAAGATAAACTAATTATAAACTAATCTTACTTTATGTCAACTTGAGACTGGAGTCACTTGAGGAGAAGGGACCCACTTGAGGTGTTGCTTCCATTTGACTGTGCTGTGGGGCATTTTCTTGTTTGATGATTGATGTGATGAGAGCGCTTGGCCCATTGTGGGCAGTGCTAGTCGTGGGAAGGTGGTCCTGGATTATAGGAGGAAGCCATAGGGAGCACGGCAGTAAGCAGCAACGCCCCAAGGTCTGTGCTTCACTTCCCGTCTCCAGCTGCCCCTGATGATGGACCATGGCCTGGGCCTCCAAGCAAACCCTTTCCTCCCAATTTGCTTTTTGATGATGCTTATATCACAGCAACAGAGATGCAAAAGAGGACAAGATGTTAGTCAAACTTCTGAAAGAATCTTGAAGGCAGCAAAGGAGAAGCAGGTCACATGTGTAAGAACCCAGTCACACTAGGGGCAGGTTTGTTTGTTTGTTTGTTTGTTTGTTTGTGGTCAGAAATTTAGGCAGGAGGCAGTGGCCTGGTAAGCCCAATGTTCTATAAACAAGGTGCTTGCTGCAAAGTTCCGTCCCTGAGATCTATGCACCATGGAAGGGGAGAACCAATTCCAGCAGTTGATCCCTGGGCCTACACATGCTAGCACCATAGAATGCATGTAACAAAGTTTTCTGTCTTTTTAAGTTTAAAAATAAAGAGCTGAGTGTGGTGGCACACTTTGAATTCCAGCACTCCGGAGGCCTGGTCTACAGAGCTAGTTCTACGCCAGGCAGGAATACACAGAGAAATTTTGTCTAACTAACAAAATGAAAGTCAGAAATGAAATCAGAGTATTTTTAGTATGAACAACTGGATAGCCTAAAAGGAATGGATAAATCCCTAGAAATTTAAAATCTGTCAAGATGGGGACTGGAGGCGGGGCTCAGCAGTTAAAAGCACTTGCTGTTCTTCCCGGGAGACCTGGACTGAGTTCCCAGCACCCCTGTGATAGCTCACAGTCATCTTTAACTCCAGTTCCAGGGGATCTGATGCCGCCTTCTGGCTTCTTGGGGCACCAGGCACCTGTGTGGTACTTAGACATACATTTAGGCGAAACACATAAAATAAAATAAAAATAATTGAAATCTGTCAAGATGAAATCCAGGGGGGTATAAACAGTCCTATCATGAATCTCTAAGTCTGTTTCCCATTACTATGTCAAAATCCCTGAGGCACTTATACAAAACATTTATTTGTCATAGTGTTGAAAGTTCAAAAACATGGCACAACAGTTCCGGTGAGAGTGGCAGGTGGTGGATGGAACATGCTAGAGAGAGTGCTGGCATCTGGGGAAAAGAGACTGTGAGCCAAGGACCTCCCATTAAGGTCCACAGCATCTTCCAATGCCACAACCGTGGTGAGCAAGTCTTGCAAAATATGGGGTTATTATCCATGTTTAAACCATGGCAACCAGGAAGGAGATTAAATCAGTAATCAAAAGTGTCCTGACAGAAATCCTTAGACCCAATCCAATGGCTTCACTTGTTAATGCTACCAAAGAGTTAAAGAACAAACAAGAATCCTAAAATTCCAAAAGATTGAAAGACACACCCCTAACTTAGTCTAAGACCAGTTACCTTGGTACCAAAGGCAAGCAAGACAAGACATGTGAGTAAAATGACAGCCAACATCTCTTATGAACTTTGATGCCTGAAATCCCCAACAAAACACTAGCAAACCAAATTCAGTAGCATATTAAATGGATTATATGTCACTAAGTAGGCTGTATCCCTAGAATGCAAGGATAATTCATATGAGAAGAGTCTATCAATCACTACACCACACTGACAGAGTGTGGAAGAGGGAGGAAACCCACATGGTCGACTTACTTCATATAGAAAAAGAACTGGCAATGGGCTGGAGAGATGGATTAGTGGTTAAGAGCACTGACTGCTCTTTCAGAGGTCCTGAGTTCAATTCCCAGCAACCACATGGTGGCTCACAACCATCTATAATGTGATCTGATGCCTATTTCTGAGCACTATATACACTATATACATAATAATAAATAAATAATTTTTAAAATTTTTTTAAAGAATTTTAAAATTCTTATTTTTAAAAAATAAGAAAAGGAACTGACAAAGTATCATGCCTTCTTGACTTAAAATTAAAAAAAAAAAAATAGAAGTCAGGTGCAGTGGCATATACCTGTAATCCCAGCACTTGGGGAGGCAGAGGCACGTGGATCTCTGTGAGTTCAAGGCCAGCCTGGTCTAAAGGCAAGTCCAGTACAGCCAAGCCTACACAAGAAACCCTGTCTTGAAAAAAACAAAACAAAACAAAACAAATAGTAGGACCCAGGCAGTGACGGCACACACTTTTAATCCCAGAACTCGGGAGGCTGAGGCAGGAGGATCTCTGTGAGTTCAAGGCCAGCCTGGTCTAAATCACAGAAACTCTGTCTTGAAAAACAAAAACAACAGACAAAGAGGAGGGGGAGGGGGAAGAGGAGGAAAAGGAGAAGAAGGAGAAAAAGAAAAAGAAAGTACAGGCTGGAGAGATGGCTCAGGGGACAAGAATATTTCCTGTTCTAGCAAAGGACCGAAGTTCATACCCTAGCTCCTATATGGGGGCTCACAGGTGTCTGTCACTCTGGTTCTAGGGGATCTAACACCCTCTTCTGGCCTTCACAGGCACCAGACACAAACCTGGTGGACACATGTACCTGCAGGTAAAACATGTGTACACATAAAATATAAACAAATCAATCTTTTAAAAATTGCTAAAAAAAAAAAACATTTAAGGAGTAACCCCCCAGAATGGGAGAAAGTATTCGTAACTTGTACAACAGAGGACTTAAAGGGTCTGCAGATCCAAGCTCAGCTCCTCAGCACCCAGCTTGGATGGCTCACACCCACCTGTGTGGAACCCCGGCTCCAATGATCCAGAGCACCTGAATCCCCAGCACCATTCAGTCAAATCAACCAATCAGTCAACAAATAGGAAGTTAGTTGCCTGTCACAGGGAGCCCAGCTCTTCTTAAGCAATACAATTTCTCCACCCCTGCCACTGCCTGTAGACTTCAGCCTCCAAGCTCATATGGTACCTTCTAGGCCTCCAGCCCCAGGCTGGGCGGCATTGCTGGTGCTGCATGCTCTGAGGCTTCCAAATTCCTGGCTTGAACAGCTCCTGGTTTCCCCAGATCCCTGGCTCGCAGATGGCTGCTGTGGGACTATCCAGCCTCTGATTGTGTAAGCCAATCTAATAAGGGCCCTTTATAATTATATATCGATTCTATTGGCTCTTCTCCTCTACTACAGTAACCATAGCAACAGTAAAACCTATATCCAGATCAAGTCTTCACCAAGTTACCTAATTTTCCCACGCTGCTAGTCCAGCAAAGGGCTGTACCCATATCTAGACATAAATACTATTACAGCATCTGCTGCCTACACCCGACGTCCCAATGTTAAATCAAAACTTACAAATTACAATTCAAAAGAATAAATATAATATTGGGCCAACTGGATATCCATGTGCAAAGAAATAAACTCAATCTGTTTCATATGATGTTCACAAAAATTAACTCACAATAGATCAAAGGCCTAAATGTAAGAATAAAGCTGTAAAACTCTTAGAAGAAAACTTAGGTGTAATTTTTCAAACAAAACAAAACAGAACAAAAAACTACTTTAACCAGATGTGGTGGTGCACGCCTTTAATCCCAGCAATTGGAAGGCAGAGACAGGCAGATCTCAGTGAGTTCCAGGCCAGCCTGGTCTACAAAGTGAGTCCAGGACAGCTAGAGCAACACAGAGAAAAATCCTGTCTCAAAAAATAAAACAAAAACAAACAAACAAACAAACAAAACAACTACTTTAATCCCAGCGATTGGAAGGCAGAGACAGGCAGATCTCTGTGAGTTCAAGGCCAGCCTGGTTTACATAATAAGTTCAGGACAGACAGGGCTACGCAGAGAAACCCTGTCACACAAAAGAAGAAAAAACAATTAGTAGTACTCTGCTGGAGTTTGTTGGCCAGCCAGTCTAGCCCAGGTTTCAGTAAGAGACCATGTCTCAAAAAGTAAGGTAACCAAGAAGAGACTTGATACCCTATGAGCATATACAGGGGGAGGAGGTCCCCCTCAGTCATAGGGAGGGGAGTAAGGGGAAAATGGGAGGGAGGGAGGAATGGGAGGATACAAGGGATGGGATAACCATTGAGATGTAATATGAATAAATTAATTTTAAAAATTTAAAAAAAGAAAAGTAAGGCAAGAGCAATCAAGAAAGACACCTGACTTCACCCTCTGGCCTTCACAAGTGTCTGCACACCTACATCCCTACACACACACTCACTGGTATCCTGAATGGTTCTCATAGGCCAAAGTCCAGCCATCACCTACAGCATCATCATGCTTGAGAGAAATTCAAAGAAAATTCGTACTCATTAAGAAAACTAACTTTACCGTGAGGTGATGGAGCATGCCTTTAATCCCAGCACTCGGGAGGCAGAGGCAGGCAGATCGCTATGAGTTAGAGGCTGGCCTGGTCTACAAAGTGAGTCCAGGACAGCCAAGGCTACACAGAGAAACCCTGTCTCAAAAAAAAAAGAAAAAAAAAACTTGTGTTTGCTCAAAAAAAAAAAAAAAAAAAAAAAAGCTTGTGTTCAGGCTGGAGAGATGGCTCAGAGGTTAAGAGCACTGACTGCTCTTCCACAGATCCTGAGTTCAATTCCCAGCAACCACGCGGTGGTTCACAGCCATCTATAATTCTATAATGTGATATGATGCCCTCTTCTGGCCAGCAGGTGTACATGCAGGCACAACACTGTATACATAATAATAAATAAACCTAAAAAAAAAAAAAAAGCTTGTGTTACAGAGTGATCTGTGACTCCAGTTCCCAAGGATCCAACGCCCTTTACTGACTTCCCTGTGCACCAAACACACATGTGCTGCCCATACTTTCATGCAGGCAAAACACTCATACACATAAAATAAGAAATCTTTGATAAAAGTGTATGTCACCATGCCTGGCAAGTTTTGGCTTTCTCAGCTACAGGTTGCTTAGCTTACTCTGTGCTCACTTGCATGGATGGCTTACACAGGATCAACTGTCAACTCCATTTCTAAGGGAAATCCAGGAAGCAAGTACCTGGCTTCTATTACACAGGAATTTTCCCAGCCAGGCATAGCGGCGCACGCCTATAATCCTAGCACTCAGGAGGCAGGAACAGGTGGATCTCTATGAGTTCAAGGCCAGCCTGGTCTACAAAAGCAAATCCAGGATAGCCATGGCTGCACACAGAAATCCTGTCTCAGGGAAAGAAAAAAGAATTTTTCATGACCTAGAAGTGGTCTCAGATGCCAGAAAAATAAGTGTCGGGGCTGGAGAAATATCTCAGTGTTTAAGAGTGCCTGCGTGCATATATATATATATTTCCCATCCCACACTTGGGTTCAAAACAAAAACATGTTTATATCCACTATACACACACACAGCTTTTTTTTTCTTTTTTTTTCTTTTTTAAGATTTTTCAAGACAGGGTTTCTCTGTATAGCCCTGGCTGTCCTGGACTCACTTTATAGACCAGGCTGGCCTCAAACTCACAGCGATCCACTTCCCAGGGCCACCATGCCCCACATCATTGCAACTCTTATTTTTTAAAAAGTATTTCATTGTAGACTTGCTTACAGTTTCAGAGGTTTAGTCCATTATCATCATGGCTGGGACCGTGGTGGCACCATCCAGAGATGGTTCTGGAGAAGCAGCTGAGAGTTCTACAACCTGATTCACAGGCAGAGAGAGGACGACTCTGGGCTTGGAATGGGCGTCTGAAACTTCAAAGCTGCCACTGCCCCTCCCCCAGTGACACACTTCCTCCTCCAAGGCCACACCTCCTAAGCCTTGTAATCCTTTCAAACAGCTCCACTTCCTGCTGACTAGGCATTCAAATATATGAGCCTATGGGAGCCATTTTTAGTCCGACCACCACAGCACATAAACTCCCTGCCTCCCTCCACCTGCCAATGCCAGTTTCCTCAATTTCTCTTCAAGGACTCCTCAGAGGTTGCCACAAAGTACACTCCAATGTTTTACCATTTTCTACTTTAATCTTCTAAAGCTGTCATAGAGAAGAGAAAAAGGCTGAGGTCAAGTCCAAATGACAGCACGCAATACTGTCCTAGCTGCTGCTTTTTCTCTCTTTTTTATTTTATGTGCATTAGTATGAATGTGCCAGATCCCTTGGGACTGGAGTTACAGACAGGTGTGAGCTGCCGTGTAGGCACTGGGAATTGAACCTGGGTCTTTTGGAAAAGCAGACAGTGCTCTTAACCACTGAGCCATCTCTCCAGCCCCGAGACAACTAACTTGAAGAGTAAAGATGTCTTAGCAAGGGCCAGTGAGAGCTTAGTGAGTAAAGGTGCTTGTAGCCACCACACTTGATGACCTGAATTTGATCCTCAGGACTTACATTGTAGAAGTGTGTCTTCTGACCTACACACACACACACACACACACACACACGTATGTAGCTGAGTATAGTGTCATATGCCTTTAATGCCTGTAGTCAGGAGGCTGAAGCTGTTGCTCTCTGCCTGCGTGAGACCAGCCTGGGCCATATATGAGCTCCAGGCCTGCCAGAGCTACATAATGAGACCCTGTCTCCAAACAAGTAAATAATATAATCTTAGTTTATTTTCTAAATTTGTATAACAATAAATGATGAGGAAGAGCTTTGGTGACCCACCTTTGGACAAGACTCACACTTGGGCCAATTCTTACTGAGGGCAGAATTACATCAGTGTGATGGTGCCCTGGGTAGTCATGCGGGTGGAGGGGACTATTCCCAGTCCCTAAGAGGCAGAGTTGCACTGGGGTGACCACTTCACAACTGCCTGCTATGGCAGCCCTTATGTGGGTCTCTTTCTTCCCACACAGCCCAGTGACTTCATCCGTCTGTGGTGTGCCTGGTAGGTCCTGGAAACTTGAGGAGGTGGGTCTAGTTGGAAGAACTAGGTCACTCGGGGCATGGCTTTAAAGTTTCACCTGGTCTCCCATCCTGTGCTCCTCACATTCCCTTCTGTTTCCAGCCCGTCTGAAGGTAATCAGCTGCCTCCTCCACTCACCCTCCACAGCCGTGGTGTTCTGCCTCAGTGCAGGCCCAGACGCAGGAGGTCAAGGTCTGTAGACTGAGAGTTCTGAAGCCATGAATTAAAATCAATTCTTTTAGCCAGGCGTAGTGGCACACGCCTGTAATCCCAGCACTTGAGAGGCAGAGGCAGGCAGATCTCTGTGAGTTCGAGGCCAACCTGGTCTGCAAAGCAAGTCCAGGACAGTCAAGGCTACACAGAGAGACCCTGTCTAAAAAAACCGGAAAAGCATCCGAGTCTCAGTAACAGAAGCTGTCCTTAAAATGGTATAATATCAAGTTTACCTAACACCTTTTTGGCGGGGGAGGGGTTGTTTTGTTTTGTTTATTAGGTTTTTGAGACAGGGTGTCAGGTTTGGCTGTCCTGGAACTCTCTCTGTAGACCAGGCTGGCCTCGAACTCACAGAGATCTGCTTGCCTCTGCCTCCCGTGTGGTGAGATTAAAGGTGTGCGCCACCATGCCTGGCACTAAAATCAATTCTTTTGCCCTTAAGTTTCTGTCTGGTTACAGAAAACAATAAAAAAGGGTCTTTGTGGTGGCCCACACCTTTAATCCTAGCACCCAGCAGCAGAGGCAGGCAGATCTCTGTTAGTTCAAGGCCAGCCTGGTCTACAAAGTAAGTCCAGGACAGCCAGGGCTACATAGTGAAACCCTGTTTGGGGGGTGGGGGGAAGAGACTAATTTAATTAATGTTTACTACACACCAGATACTATTTGTGATGACAATTATTGGTCGTCAAATTGACTACATCTGGAATTAATGAGAACCCACACAATGGGGTACACCTGCGAGGGATTTTTCTTAATTAAATTGTTTGAAGTGGAAAGATTCACCTTTAATCCAGGTCTTTTGAGGTGGGAAGATCCGCCTTTAATCTGAGCAACTCTTTTTGGTGGCAGGCTATATAAAGGATGTGGAAGAAGGGAGCATTGGTTTCTTGCTCGCTTGCCTTCACTCTCAATGGCAAGTTCATTTTTTGTTTGTTTGTTTGGCTGGTTGGTTGGTTTTGGTTTTTTGAAACAGGGTTTCTCTGTGTAGCCTTGGCTGTCCTAGACTCACTTTGTAGACCAGGCTAGCCTCGAACTCACAGCGATCTGCCTGTCTCTCCCTCCTGAGTACTGGGATTACAGGTGTGCGCCACCGTGCCCAGCAGCAAGTTCATTCTTTAACTGGCATTAGAGCCTACTTCTTCAGGATTCCAGTGAATACCAAAGACCAGCTGAGACACCCAACCTCATGGACTGAACAACTACCGAATTCTTGGTTTTCCCATTGGTAGACAGCAATTGTTGGAGTGGCTGGACCACAGCCTGTGAGCCTCTAATAAACCCACTAAATACATACAGAATACATGGAAACCTGACTAATACACTATTCCAACACTATATATTTTAATTCAGCTAACCATTAAAATAAACTAATCTACAGATGAGAAAGCCAACGCATTAAGAGGTTGAGTAAGTCACCGTGTTACTCAGCCAGCCAGTGGTTGGGCAAAGCCATGCCTAGCCGTTAACAATGGGCTCTAGAATTCACCACTTATTAAACTGAAGACATCATGTTCACAAGGAGGCTCCTCACAAGACTGCTGTGACAGCACTTAGGGCCAGAGCATTTTTAGTTCTCCCACAGGGACACACATTGTGGGGGGCACCTCTCAGGATGAATTCCTCACACCAGACTCCTAACCACCAGCCACCCCACTTTTGCCTGTCCTCTCAGGGAATGTTCTCAGTAATCTGCCTTTCCTACCCCACCTTTACTCTCCCATAGCTTGGCTTTCAAAACCCACCCCTGCCCCGCCCCATGCCGCACTATCTCACCACCACAGGGCACAGGTTCTAGCACTTTCTCAGCTGTTTCTCAATTCCTAAGCCCAGCAGCAGCCAGTGGCTGCCGGGAAAGAAATCCAACCCTACAGTCTTGAGGCTCGAGGGGGCCTGAGAACTCCATAGCATACATTTTACAATGATGCGCCTAGTCACTACTACTAGATAACTTACCTATAGACAAATAAAGCCTTTAGAGGGTCTATTGCCGACACTCTTGGTTGTGCTAGAATTCTAACTAAAACTAGGCTTGCAGGTGGGCGAGAAAGTTCAGCAGCCAAGAGCACTGGCTGCTTTTTCAGAGGGCCTGAATTTGATTTCTGGTACCCACAAGGATGGCTCCCAGCCACCTGTAGGTTCTGTTCTGGGAAATCTGATGTCATCTTCCGTCCTTCAAGGGCGCTAGGCACATATATAGTACACAGATATACGTACCGGCAAAACACTCATACACACAAAAGTAAAATAAAAACGACCACATTTCTAAAAAAAAAAAAAAAAGTTGCAGAGCTAAGTGGAGGGGGGCTGTTACTGGCTCAAGGACCACACTGTAGAAGCGGCAGGCTGGATGGTAAGTAAGCCTCTGAGACACCTGGACTCAGGACTTGCACAACACTGGACCGCTCAAACTCCCTCATATCTTTGCTTGTCCTGCAAGTGGCAGCTGCTTCTGTAAATGGTTGCTGTTGTCCCCGGAGACATGGCAGAGGGAGAACTTTCCTCTAGGCACAGAGTGACCCAGAAGGAAGGCACTCTCCTGTATCAGAGAGTGGAGGACAGAGAAGGAAGAGCGGTCCCTCTTGAGGTTGTGGAGGAAGTGTCTCCAAGGAGAACTCCTTCCCTGGAGACAAGGGTGGGTCTCACTCATCCCTAAATAGGAGGTGGAGGACAACGGTAAACAAGAGGGCAACGGGGGGCTGGGGAGATGGCTCAGCGGTTAAGAGCACTGTCTGCTCTTCCAGAGGTTCTGAGTTCAATTCCCAGCAACCACATGGTGGCCCACAACCATCTATAATGTGATCTGATGCCCTCTCCTGGCTGCAGGTGTACATGCAGGCAGAGCACTGTATACATAATAAATAAATAAATAAAATCTTAAAAAAAAAAAAAAAAACCAAGAGGGCAACGGTTCTGCACTAAAACATCAAACCCTTCTGTAAACATTTCAACAAAGGGAGCTGAGCAATCAAAGAAAGAGACACCCAACTTAGTGTGGAAACATCAAAGATGGCTGGTGGACAGCAGTGAGGTCCAAGGTGAGTCAATGAGTAAATAACACGAGGTTTGGGCTTTGGAACAAGCATGGGGGGGATGAGGTAAACGCTCGTCTGGGAAGAGCATCTCTGAACAAAAAAGATTAGGGTGTATATGAAAAGCAAAATAAAAGGAGGTGGACAGGAGCACTGGCACCCAGGACGCTGTGGAGCAGTGTGGGGACTTGAGTTTGATCATGGAAAGCCGTGTAGGACAGACCAGAGCACTGACTCTGTCCCACCGCAACTCCTTGAGCCCCTCAGATAGGCAGATGTGTCCAAGTGAGGTGAGCTTGTTGAAACAGTTCAACTCTCAGGTCTCAGTCCCCACCATCTAAAAAGTAACAAGAAACATAAGAAACATCCAGTGTTTGTTGTGAGGCTGGGGAGGATCTGGGACCCCGGGAACTGTTGTGGATGTAAATGGAACAGCAGCTCCTTAAAAAGTGAAAACCCTGCAGGGGCTGGAGAGAGGGCTCGGTGGTTGTGAGCCCTGGCTGCTCTTGCGGAGGACCCAGGTTTGGTTCCCACATCCACACGGTGGTTAACAACCATTTGTAACTCCAGTTTCAGATGATCTGATGCCCTCTTCTGGTCTCCAAGGGCACTGGCCATGCACATGCTGTACATACAAACATCCAAGCAAAACATTCATACACATGAATAAATAAATATGTGAAAAAAAAATCAAGTCAAGCCTGGACAGTGGTGGCACACACCTCTAATCCCAGCACTCAGGAGGAAAGACAGGCAGACCTCTGTGAGTTGGAGACCAGCCTGGCATACAGACCAAGTTTCAGGACAGCTATGGTACGCAGAGACACCCTGTTTCAAAAAGAAGAAAAGAAAAAAATTAAGTAAAAACTCTATGGAAATACGGAGTGCAATTCTACTTCTGGGTATGTACCACAAAGCAGCTGGGCATGGTGGCTGACAGCTACATCCCAGCACATAGGAGGCTGAGGCAGAAGGATTCTGTGAGTTCCAGGCAAGCTAAAGACTGCAGACTACTCCTGCAGAGAAGCTGCCCCCAGCTCCCATGTCTGGAAGCTCACAACCTGAAACCCCATCCCAGAAAGATCCAATTCTCTTTCCTCGACCCCATAGACACCTGTGCACACATGTGCACATTCCCACACGGACATGCTTGTAATGCATACAGACACACACACACACACATACATGCACACAAAAATAATAAATAGTATACATAAAATAAATCCAAAAGTTGAAAGCACAGCCTTTAATCCCAGAACTTAGTAGGCAGAGGCAGGCAGCCTGAGTTGGAGGCCAGCCAGTACAACATAGTGAGACTCTGACTTAATTGGGGGGAAAATGAGCTAGAGAGAAGGCTTAGTGGTTAAGAGAGCATAGAAAACATGTTTTTTTTTGTCAAAGAACCCAAGTTCTTTTGGGGAGGGGGGTTGTTTTGTTCTGTTTTTTCCAGTTGTTTTTGTTTTTTGTTTTTTCGAGACAAGGTTTCTCTCTGTAGCCTTGGCTGTCCTGGACTTGCTTTGTAGAGCAGGCTGGCCTCGAACTTACATCGATCTACCTGCCTTTGCCTCCTGAGTGCTAGGATTAAAGTAGTGTGCCATCACTGCCCGGCCAATAACCCAAGTTCTATTCCCAGCACCCACAACCATCCATAACTCCAATTCGAGAGAATCTGATGCCCTCTTCTGAACTCCATGGGCACCAGGCACAGGTGTGATACACATAAATGCACGTAGGCAAAACACACATAAAATAAAATTAATACTGCCGGACAGTGATGGTACATACCTTTAATCCCAACACTCTGGAGGCAGAGGCAGGTGGATCTCTGTGAGTTCGAGGCCAGCCTGGTCTACAAAGAAAGTCCAGAACAGCCAAGGCTAAACAGAGAAACTCTGTCTTGAAAAAAAAAAAAAAAACCCAGCCACAAATGGTGGCGGACGCCTTTAATCCCAGCACTTGGGAGGCAGAGGCAGGAGGATCTCTGTGAATTCAAGGCCAGCCTGGTCTACAAAAAGAGTCTAGAATAGGCAGGGCTACAAGAGAAGCCCTGTCTCGGAAAACCCAAAACCCAAACCAAACCAAACCAAACAAAAACAAAAAACAAAGAAAGAAAAAAAAAACCAACAAAAAAGACAAAAAGAAAAGGCAGAGCACCCACAGGTTATATGTCTGTATGCTCACATTCATATCAGCATTACTCATTTATCCATGAATGGATACATGAAAAAGGAGGGTATATACATACTATAGAATGCTAGTCAGTAGCTGGGGGTGGTGGCTCACACCTTTAGTCCCAGCACTCAGGAAGAAGAGGCAGGCAGATCTCTGAGTTCAAGGCCAGCCTGGTCTACAAATCAAGTTCCAGAACAGCCAGGGCTACACAGAGGAACCCCGTCTCAAAAAAACGTCATTAAAGAAAACAAATTCTGGGGGCAAAAGATGGCTCAGAGATTAAGAGCACTGATTGCTCTGAGTTCAATTCCCAGCAACCATATGGTGGCTCACAACCATCTATAATGAGATATGGTGCCCTCTTCTGGCAGGCAAGCACACGTGCAAGCAGCACATTGTATGCATAAATAATTAATTAATTAAAAATAAAAACTAATTACAAACAAAATCTGATATATGCCACACAGAGGCAACCTTGAGAACATTATGTTCAATGAAATAGGCCAGTCACAGTAAGGTAAATAGGGTATGATTCCATTTTATAGTTCAAAATATTCAAAATTACAGAGTATTCAAAATTACAGAAATGATGATGGGGATGTAGGTCAGTGTCAAAGTGTTTGCTCAGTGTACATAAAGCCCTGGATTAGATCCTGAGAACCTCTTATATGCATGCATGTAATACTTGGTGCAGAGAAAGGGTCAGGAGAACCAGACATTCAAGGTCATCCTTATACAGGGAGGTCAAGGCCACCTGGAATAACTGCCACCCTATCTCAAAAAATTACATAGATGATAGATAGATAGATAGATAGATAGATAGATAGATAGATAGATAGATAGATCAAATGATAGATGGATGGATAGATAGATAGATAGATAGATAGATAGATAGATGATATCACAAGGGTAATTACCAGAAGATGGGGGAGATGGTTAGAGAGTTATTGCTTCATATTTGAAGTCTGGGTTGTACAAGATGGAGAGTTATGGAAATAAATATGAGAGTAACACTGTACTGTCCAACAACACTGAACTAAAAACAACACTGAATTAAAAAGAGTCTTGGTGGGAAAATGTTTGTTTATGCATATTTTAACCCAAACAAACAAAAACTAGGGGGAAATTATTTGAAAGGCAAAAACCAAACCAAACAAACAAACAAAACAAAAACAAAAAGCCCACCCCCAAAACTCCTGACATACTTACGAAACGAAGGCATGTGTCAAGCACAGAGTGAGTAGGCTGGGAAAGGGACGACCTGAGGTTTGTGGGCCCCACTGTGCTGGTAAACATGAGGAAGAGGAATTTCAGGAGTGCTCTCTTAATCCCAGAGGACTTTGTTTGGTGACAAGGACATGGCCCTCTCCTGGTTTCTCCGTGGGTGTCAGACAGCCCATCCTCAGGACATGGTGTACAAACCTGGGGACCTGGGACTGGGCACTAAGGAGGAGAGGCTCAACTTATTCTTCAGAGGCACCAAAGAGGCAGAAGGGGCTCCAGGTAAAGATGCTAAATGTTACCCCACAGCCTGGAGAGAGAGCTGGTGAAAATCCATGGAGGGCCAGTCTACCTGGCTTTCCAAAAGGAAAAAAAAGGGGGGGCGGGGTACCTCTGAAAGGAATAAGAGAGACACTGAAGGAGAGATGGGGGGATCATTTCCATATTCCTAAAGCTTAGCACCCAACACAAACACACACACACACACACACACACACACACACACACACACACTCACACACACAGGGGCCAGAGGTCACAAGCTATTGAGAAGGACACAGAGCTGAGAAAACAGGGAAGGGAGGGAATGGGCTGGACCCAGCAGGTGACGCTCCTGTGGCCTTCAGGACAAGAGACATCTCAGGGAGAGACTTCTTCGACCTTGCGACCTCCTCCCCTGGTGCCTGCCCCTCGATGGCCTCTCCACCACAACGCCTTGGCCGCCTTCTGCCCTCTAGCTCACAAAGCCCAGCTCTCTGGAGGTCCTCTCCACCCGTCATTCCGCTCTTCTGTTTCTGGCCTTGTCACACTCTACGACCATCCTGTGTGTGGCCTCACTGTGATTAGTCTCTGCTTTGTCTCAGCGTCCTCCCGAGCTCCATCACAGTCCTGGTTGCCGTCCACGTCCATGTTCATCCAAGTCCTTCTGTCTCCACGCCTGTCTCTCCATCCTGCCGACCTCCTCTCTCTCTCTCTCTCTCTCTCTCTCTCTCTCTCTCTCTCTCTCTCTCTCCTCCCCTCCCTCCCTCCCTCCCTCTCTCTCCTCTCTCTCTCTCTCTCTCTCTCTCTCTCTCTCTCTCTCTCTCTCTCTCTCTCTCTCTCCCTCTCTCTCTCATCTCCATCGCCACCCCTGCCCTTCTCCTCTACTGGTTTCATCCTTGTCTTCATCTGTATATCCCTCCTTCCCTTGTCTCTATCACGGGGTCTGTCCCCTTTTCTCTCGGTCTTCTCTGTATACCCACGTCCCCTCCTTGTCCCTGTCCCAGGCTCCTTCTCTTGTCTCTTTCTCCTCCTTGTCTCCATCCCCCTCACTCCAGGGCAGCCTCAGCAGTCCTCCCAGGGAAAGGACCTAGCTGGGGGCGGGGCTGAAGGGCCAGATCAGAATAATTCGGTTATCTGGGAGAATTGAATTAACTTCTTCACATCAGCACCGCGGGGCCTGCCTCCCTAGCTTCCACTGGGCCGCAGGTGGGAGACCCAAGAATGAGGTCGGGACCCTCCTGCTGGGCATGGTGTGTAGGGATCGAAGGTCTAGGCCAGATTGGGACAGGGTAAGGGACTCTCAGGATGGGGTCCCACGCAGCCCCACCTGCACCTCGGGAGCCCTAAGAGGGAGGCCCTTTGAGGTGGGGGGCCCGGGGTGGCTAGGGGCGGGGTCTGGGCCTTTCAGACCCCGCCCCGCGGAGCTCGCCCCGCCTCGCCCCCTCCGCGGGGTCCTGCGCGTTAAAAGGCGCGCGGGCTGGCTGTACTGCACTTGCGTTGCACCGGGGCAGAGTGCGGGCCGCGACGGGGCGGGCGGACTCGTGGGCACTCAGAGCAGGTCACAGGTCCTCTGCGCCTGGAGCTCGAATCTCCATCCCGAACTCCACTCAGCCCGGGACCCGGACCCCGACCCGACCCGACCCGACCCGACCCGGCCCGGCCCGGCCCCCGCCCCCGCCCCCTCGGGCCGATGGACTACTCCTACCTCAATTCGTACGATTCGTGCGTGGCGGCCATGGAGGCGTCCGCCTACGGCGACTTCGGCGCCTGCAGCCAGCCTGGAGGCTTCCAATACAGTCCCCTGCGGCCTGCCTTCCCCGCCGCGGGGCCACCTTGCCCCGCGCTCGGCTCTTCCAATTGTGCGCTTGGTGCCCTACGCGACCACCAGCCCGCACCCTACTCAGCAGGTGAGCGCAGTCCCATCCCAACCCTACCTCCAAATCCCACGAAACCCCCGCTCCCTGCCCTACTCTGCAAGTGAATGTGACTGATCCCACAAGCTGCCTCCTACCCATGCGCCTGACTAGACCCTCCAATGTACTTTGAGACCCCCAGTAATAGGAGTTTCTTCTTGGCAAGGATGGGCCTCATGCTCTTGTTCCTCTGGTTCCTCTTTCTCATGCCAAAGCCCTATCCTGTGCCTTTTGAAGCAAAGAAACAGGTCCAGTCCTGGGTCCCTCGCTAGGCCCCTCCCCTTCTTCCCTACAAAGGTGACCACGAAACCTCTCCATCCCCTGTATCTTCGCAATGGGCTTCCAGTCTGCTTTCATCCTTACCACCTGTGTCCTGGATGATGCCCCCCCCCCATTAGATCCCTGCTGCCTCTGAGCTGCCCAGATAGCCCAGATAGAACCCTTTTCTAGAGCCACAATACCATCTTTCTAGTCTTTTCCTTGCCCTGTCTTAGACCTGTCCTGCCTGGGCCCAAACACCACCAAACAAACAAGCAGACAAAACCCGGTTCCTATAGTCACAGAAAAGGAGCCTCTGTCACTGAGTCACTTTCATTCCCACATCCCCTCCATCCTCCATCCTCGGCCAGCAAAACCGAGGAGTAGATACTCCGCCTTCAAGTCCTTTGATCCAAGCAAGGCCCTGTCCAAATCCTCAACATCAGTCAGCCTTTCGGCAGCCCCGTCCTTCCCAGCCTGCCCCACCCGGCTTCCTCCTCTCTTAGCTCTTGCCCCCCTGGGAAGATTATGGGAACCCAAAAGGGGGACTGGGGTTCGGTGGGGAGATAAGCACTTGAATTTAAGGAAATAAGAACCACTAAGATGAAGCCAGAGACCAAAACGGGTTTGGGAAGACTAGTGATGCTGGACCAGGCAAGGATGGGGATTGCAGAAATGGAAAAAGGAACAGGGAGATAGATTCCGTGCGACCGCGGATGGGATAAGGTACAAGGAGACAGAAGCCCAGATAGGGGCCCTGGGAGAAATAGGTACTCAGTGTTGGAAGACAGAGATAAGAACCAGATAGACGGTGGGGACACAAATTATGGGAGATGGGGACCAAAAGAGACTGAAAGCAGATAAGTGAAAGGAGGATAAAAATGGAGTGTTAGGGATTTGGGAAGATGGGACAAAAAGGTGATTGGGGGGACCCCAAGAAAAACATGGAGACTTGAACCAGACTTGGATAAAGAGATGGTGTCAGCATGGGGTGTAGAAAGATGGTGATGGGGCGGAGTGGGGGTGAGGGTGGGGGGGCTGGGATAGGACACAGAGGAGGTGACTGAGTGGGAGGAAGGGGCAAAGGAAATAGAAGAACTTTAGTAAGACGCGAGTAAGAACAGTCCTCACCAGGCACAAAGAGAACAGTGGTGCAGAAAGGAGAAATTAAAGAGAAATTCAGCTGGAGGAAGATGAAGATGAGGAAGAGAAGAGGAAATATCTGGAGAAGAAGTAGCAGGGCTGAGAGGCAGGACTGAAGAAATAAAGTTTGGAAAGGAGAGAGGGCTGGGCTTGGGGTGGGGAGGAAGGGTACACACAGCGGCAGAGTCCGCGGCAGGACGAAAAGTAGACCTGGCAGCCAAGGCCCAGAGAGGGGTTCTAGGGGGACACTGGTGCTGGTGTGACCTGGTGCAGACATGCTTGGCTCCTGTGATGAGCTAACAGGGCCTGGAGTCCCCCCCAGGAAGGGTGCCTGAGGAGAAACACCACGGTGAGGGTAGGCGGCTGGGAGAGGCCCGTGGAGCGGTAGGTAAGGGTTGGATGAAGGTGGAAAAAAATATGGACCCTTAGTTAGAGCTTCTGGTTTGTTTCTGGGACTCCTTAAGGCCGAGGTCTCCCCGATGATTCAGTCTTAGGGACACATGGCTGGGAGCTTTTGAAGATCAAATCGAGGGGAGGGGAGGGGTTATATGCGATTTCCTCTAGGGTAGGACCCAGGAGCCTGGGGACTGACATCAGCTTCCCACGCACTCCACCCTCAATGCCCCTGCCCTCGCACACACTCTCTGCAGTGCCCTACAAGTTCTTCCCGGAGCCGTCCGGCCTGCACGAGAAGCGCAAACAGCGACGAATCCGCACCACGTTCACGAGCGCGCAGCTCAAGGAGTTGGAGCGCGTCTTCGCCGAGACCCACTACCCCGACATTTACACTCGGGAAGAACTGGCGCTCAAGATCGACCTCACCGAGGCTCGCGTGCAGGTGCGTGGATACACGTGCAGCGTACGCGCTTGCTAGAGGAGGGTGCCGGAGCCTGCAAGCCAAGAAAGTTCGGGTGTAGCTGAGCAGCTAGGGAAGGCAGAGGGACCGGGGACTTGGGCTCACAGAACTGATCTGGGTAGCTTCAGTTTGCCTCCGGCTGAGTATTCCTACTTTTTTTCCCCGGCCAAGTTGGAGGTTTAAGAATTTTTACTCTGACAATAGGAAGCAAGGCAACTGGATTGCCGTTGACAGGGTACTGAGCAGGCCACTCCGTACTTCCAGATGAGGGTATCCAGCGTCGCAATTTTGAACTCCTGAGTCAGGAAAGTTTAAGTTTGGGATGGCTGCCGGGCGTATAAATCCAGCTGTCCCGTTTTGACAGGGGGACCCTGCATAAAAGATCTTCCTATTCTCCCCTGTCCTGGGACGCCCCAGGTGTAAATGCCCCCGCTTCCTAAATAGTTGGGCTATAGTGATAAAGCCTAACGGTAGAGCCCCCCTCCAGGAGACCAAAATACGGGGGGGGGGGGGCAGCAGAGTCTACTGCCCAAAGGCCTGTTGGAAGGGGCACCAGAGGTAGGAGGAATGGAAGGGACGCCTAGTGGAGCGGTGGAGGATGGTAGGCAATGGATCTCCGCCTGGTAATAATCCGAGACCGATCCTTTCTGGACCGAGGTCTTACATGCGCTTAGCTGCCGGGGGAGGGCTGAAGTGCCCCGTGACCGTTCTCTGGGCTGACTGGCCTCTGTGCCCACAGGTCTGGTTCCAGAACCGCCGTGCCAAGTTCCGCAAACAGGAGCGTGCGGCCAGCGCCAAAGGCGCGGCGGGGGCGACAGGCGCCAAAAAGGGCGAAGCCCGCTGCTCGTCGGAGGACGACGACTCCAAGGAGTCCACGTGCAGCCCCACGCCCGACAGCACCGCGTCGCTACCGCCGCCGCCCGCACCTAGCCTGGCCAGCCCGCGACTGAGCCCCAGCCCTCTGCCAGCCGCGCTGGGCTCCGGGCCGGGGCCCCAGCCACTCAAGGGCGCGTTGTGGGCCGGGGTGGCGGGAGGTGGGGGTGGCGGGCCCGGCGCGGGCGCAGCGGAGCTGCTTAAGGCCTGGCAGCCAGCGGAGCCGGGTCCCGGGCCCTTCTCTGGAGTTCTGTCCTCTTTTCACCGGAAGCCCGGCCCCGCCCTGAAGACAAACCTCTTCTAGCCACCGGCGTCTGTAGGCAACTAGCCTGCCCCCAAGAGACACCCCTACCCTATTGTACCCGAGAGTCTCTCCCTATCCTGGCTGCCTGCCTGGAAGCTCCCCGTCGTCCCCACAACCCAGTGTGATCGCTAGATGTGGCCTCCCCTCCGTTGCAAAACAAGCCTGGGCTACCTTCGTTCTCACCTACCCGCACCTAGCGGAGAGGAGTACTTATCTTCGGGACCCCCTCCCGGGCGGCCGAAAGCCCCTTTCTGCTGGGCTTTCTAAGGAACAGGGATCAAATTACACCTGTCTCTAACTGCGTGCCCAATCATAAAAGGGTCCTAAGAAACCGTAAGGACAGTCAGTCAGTCCTATGACTTTTCAGCTAGCTGGGCCACTCCTTAAAATCAGCAACCTGAAGAGTCCGATTTCCTCCCCAACGAGTCACCCCATCCCCAGCCAGTCTGGCGCAGAGGGTAGACACTTAAGGGGAATGGAACAAAGTGGTTTTCCTTTTTCCCTTATTTTTTTTTTCTTTGAAAAACTTGTAATTTATTGAGGTGATTTTTGCTCAATCCAAATAAAACTTAATTTATTGAAGACATCAACCCGGCAGCCTTTCTGAGTGCTCAAGATGGGACAAGCTGTTTGCAAAAACACTGTCCAAGAATGCGGTGGGAAACAGCGAGGCACACTCCCTCTCTACCGCAGGCTGCCACGCATTCCCTGGAAAAGAGCGCTGTGGACCAGAGGAACAGCCAGAACTAGGCAAATTGGCATTTTATGGCCGAGGTCCTGCCCCACCCCCAATAAAATTAATGTTCCCTCCCTCCCCAAAACCCACACAGAAAAACTTAAATAAACTCAGCCCGGTCCCGGGCTCTTCCTTCATTTCCGGACGGACGACGTCCCTAGAGTAGGAGTTGCAAGGAGGAACTCTACCCCTGTGGTTCAGGCCCGTGGGAGGGAAATGGAAACATCCGTGGAAGTGGGGACCCAGATGTGCCCAACTCCACTCCACGAACAACCCTGAAGGCTGGAAGTCTCCGCACCAGAGTACCCATCTGGTGCCAACCTTCGTAATTACCACAGGCTACTAAACTCCCTACCCTGGGCATAAAAGCTAGGTGGGGAGCACGCTGTCCTAATTAGAACGTCCCAAATAATTGGGCAGTAGGGAACGCTGATCCCCAATAAATAGATGTACTGCCACACCCCTCAGAACTTTTAAACCCCTGGCTGCACGTGCCCTTCCGGCTCTTGCTTTTTTTACAGCTCGGCGGCAGCATCTCGGCCATCACTTGCTGAGCTGCAGGGTGTCCAGAAGAAGGCGCTTGTGAGCAGGATCCTGCACCCCAGCTTCCTCCAGGTCTTCCTCAGTGATGTCACTGCAGGAGTAAGAGAGGCTGGGAGACCGGCTAGAAGGGTCCTAAAGGGTCCCGCAATCCCACCCTCGAGGCCAGACACCCCGCCCTATCCACCTCCAGCCCCGCCCCCACCTGAGAAACTCCAGGTCGTCCCAGCCATTGTGCACCAGGCCCTCCTCATAGCGTTCCAAGCCGATGGCCCGCAGCCAGGCACCCATGCCCGCCTCTCCCAGCCCGCCGGCCCGCCCGCCCTGCGGGCACGGAGCCTGAGGGAATAGGGCATGTTAGGGGGAGAACTAAGGGTGGCCTCCTCACAGAAACACGTGCAAACAGCCACATTCCACACATGCTCTGAGGGGAAAAGAGGCAGGGAATGGAACTGATCCCTGTGTCCCCCAAAGAGACCCATTTATCCAGCTGTAAGCAAAGGGGGGGGGGCGTGGACACCAGTGAGCTCTGAGTGGAAGGATGAAGGAAGGCATATCAGGTGCACACAGCCAGCGAGCTCTGGTCCAACACACCTCCTCCGCTAAGTCTTCTTGGATGCTCTCTCGGATCCGGGGTGGAGGGAAGCTGAGGGGCCTGCCATAATCCGACGGCCCTCGGGGAGGCTGCAATTCCAAGGGGCTGGGGAGGAGGGCTGAGCGTCCAGGCCCAGAGGCATAATCTACCTCGCTGAGTGTTCTGGCCATCTGCAGTACGGAGCAAGACCGGTCATCCCCGCTTGTAACCTCCCCCAAGAAAGTACTGGCAGGTGAGGTGCCTGGAGGCAGCGGTGGCCTTGGATGGGCCTTGGGAGGTGGTGGACCACGGGCCTCACCCCCACTTCGGCCCCTGACCACCGGCATTGACAAAGGATCCAGGCTAGGGGGCAGGAAGATGGCTGAGTCTGGCAGTGGTGGGGGTGGGAAATCTGGAGGAGGCAGCGTGCCCCCAGAGTCCTCATCTGATGAGCTCCCCTCTCCCACACGAGCGGTCCGGTGGAGCCCGAGCTGTGGAGCAGGCACTGTGATGGCCACTTTGTTCTTGGCGGCAGGTGGGACCGGGGCCCTGGCAAGGGAGGGAGGCTCCAGGGGCAGCAGCTGATGTGGGACCCCTTCTAGGACGTAGTAGGCGGGGTTATTGAAGCTGTTCTTGGGTGCTGGGGCTGCTGCACCTTCCTGCTCAGGGGGCCCCTCTGACTTCAACCTGGAATGGGAGCAGGAAAACAATGAGGACCCCAAGGTAAAGGCAGTGGGGCGCAGGGGAGGGAGATGGGAGAGGCGGGTGACAAGGGACCTGGGCCTAGGCTTGCTCACTCTGAAACTGGAAGGGGAGCCTTGAGCGGGAAACCCCGCCTCCTTTTACTCATCTGCACATTCTCAGCTCTTTTATGATTTTATGACATCTTTTATGATTTTTATGAGACCCTCAGCTCAGATGGGTGAAATGGTGAGACAAGCCTCTACTAAGGGTGACAGGAGATCAGAAAAGCCTCCGGGAGCAGGAGTGGACCCTTCTGCAGACTCCTACTCAGGCTCAGGTCCTCTGTGAGACAGGCTATCAAGTTTTAGCCCAGACAAACCTCCAACTTTCAGTTCTCCTGCCTGAGTCTTCCTGAGTGCTGGGAGGGTTCTGTATGTCAGGGGGCCCTGGGCCCAGGATACTGCTTTGTGGGAGGATGTTTTCTTGGCCCATTAGGTTTGGGAAACTAATTAAACAAACTGTATTTCTTTCTTGTCCACATTCTTGGAGCCTCTGCAAATACTTATGTACATAATACATAATAATGGGCATCTAAAAAGAAGAATTTAGCAAGAAGCACTCCTCAAACTTTGGGCCATGAACCCATTTCCAGTTGGGCCTTTTGTTGGGTACAGCCATCATAGGATGAAAATCTCAGGGTGAGCCTGGGCATCCTCCAAACCTCAAGCTGTGTCTTTTTTGTTTGTGTTTGTTTGCTTATTGTATTCATTTGTAGCTAAGAATGACTGAGAACACCCAGGCTTCCTGACCCACCTCCTAAGACTAGGATTGCAGGTATGGGCACTGTACCCCAGGGTCTCTCTGTGTATCCTTGGCTGTCCTGGAGTCGCTTTGTAGACCAGGCTGGCCTTGAACTCACAGTGATCCATCTGCCTCTGTCTCCTGAGTGCTGGGATTAAAGGAGTGAGCCACCACACCTAGCCTCACTTTTATTTTTTTTAAAGGCAAAATTAAAAGAAAAGACTAGAGCTGAGCGTAGTGGTGCACACCTTTAATCCCAGCACTCGGGAGGCAGAGGCAGGTGGATGGCTGGTGAGCTTGAGGCCAGCCTGGTCTACAAAGCAACTCCAAGACAGCCAAGGCTACACAGAGAAACTCTGTCTCAAAAACAAAAAACAAAACAAAACAAAAAAAACAACCCCCCAAAAACATAACAACAACAAAAACAAACAAACAAAGCAAAAACAAAGACTGATTGGGTTCCCCCTGAATCAGCCACTGTCACCCTGAGGTGTCAGAGCACTCAAGAGCCCTGACAGACACCAGACACGCACAGGAATGGACAGGGGACAGCAAGCTTCTCCTCTCACCTGGGGTTTAAGGGTTCCTCCCTAGGGGCTGCTCGGGGCGGGGCTGGGGGCCTGCCAGTCGGTGGTGGTTTTTCAGGCTCTTCAAACAACTTGGACAGTGGGCAGGAGGCCTCTGTGGAAGCTGGCTTGCGGCTCCCAGATCTGCCAGGAGTACAGAACGGAGGAAAGACAAGATGGACTGAACCAGGAGCTCCCAAACATGCCTTCCTGTGGTAACTCAACCTAAACCTAGCTTACCTGTGTTCCTGGCTACCTCGGGACACTGAAGGAGCCTTGCTTTTGGCGCCTGTCTCATCCTTATCAATGCTGATCCATTCTGGGGAGACACAGAGAAGAGAAACTTAGAGAGGACTTGGGGTCCTGAATCCCAGGACTATTAATGGACCCTGGGATGTCTACCCTTGAGCTATCCCCTTGGGGTAGACCCACTCAGTCAAGGCTGTAGAACCTTCTAGTACCACAGGATTCCAACATACTGCCACCCTGGGTCTGCTCCCACTACACCTGGCCCACACCACCACAGCACATGCCTCACACCCTGCCCAAAGGAGCCCCCACCATAGAGCCGCTCACGGGTGCCCAGGCGCTCCGTGGGCACCCGCACCTTCATGGAGCCACGGATGTTGCCTGTCTCTTCTCCACGGTGAGACAGAAAGGTCAGGAACTGCTGGGCCGTGCTGCCAATCATGGATTTGAGTGCAACCACACACTCCCCTAAGGAGTAGATGCAATAGACAGGCACATTGTCAGACCTCTCTAGGGTACCACCTGGTCTCTGTGCCCCTGGGCCTCCCGTTGCCCCTCACCATAGGATTCATAGCCATCCATGGACTTGACCGTGAGTAGGAGATGCTGATCCTGCAGATACTCGATGTCAGCCAGAATTGGCTTGAGCTGAGAAACAGAGAGACCCAGTGAGGAACGGTGCCCTTCCCACAGCAATCCCGGCCCCACTTACCCCTTTCCTAAGGCTCACTCTTAAAGACACAGCCCTGCATGGCCTTTTAGACACAGCCCTGCATGGCCTTTCATAGCATTCAACATCACTATAACTAATTAATTTCCTGTGCCCTCAATGGACAATATTAGACATTTATCGAAGGCTCAGGAAGCATCTGAATAAACAAACTATAACTTGGCTCCACAGGTCCCAAAGGGGCACCTGCCTTTATCCTTACTTGTATGCAAAAGCATACGCAGGCATCCCCCTCCAGCCTCGCCCCACCCCCCTGCCACCCTCCACCCCCTGCCATCCCCCCCCCCCCCCCCCGCCTCCCCAGGAGCCCCGCAATGTGCTCTGCCTCTTGCTCTCTGTAACCCTTCATCTACAAGTGTGGGCCCCTCCTACAGCCTCACCGTGGGCAGTTGACGGGAGGACCACTGCACTTTGAGGAAATTGATGTTGTCACTGCTCTGAGCATCGTTCTCGAAGCTCTTCTTGTACTCTGGGGTGAAGATGGGAGGAGGACCCAATGAGGAGCAGCTGACCACTCTGGGCAGCCTTTGACGTCCCACTCTCTCTGAGCCCACAGGCAGCAATGGCCCCCTCTCACCTTCCAAGCAGGTAGAATAGAACTCAATGAAGAACTTGGTACGGCTGGCCGTCTTCACAATGGCCTCGATGCTCTCAAACTCAATGTAGGCCTGGTCTGAGGTCTTAGAGAGCCCTGAGGGAGTAAGAGAAGAACTGTAGGCCAAAGTGGCACTCAGGACAGAAAAAACGAGGGGTCAAGCAGATCTGAAGATAAGGCAAAAAGGAATCTCCCAATGCTAAACCAGTATCAGATCCCCACACACCCAAACCCAGGGCAGAAAGACAGGCCAAGAGTGAAAGGTCCATGTCAGAGGACATGGGGACCAGGGTGAGTGCTTCTAGGCTCGTCTGTCAACACCATGCCACATCTGCAGGCATACTCAAGGCACATGTGTGACAGACACAAACACACTAGTATGTCATTCCTCAGCTGGCGACTGACGTTCACACAGCCTTACATAGCATAGGTTCAGATACACCCCTGTGTTCACATGAACACACACCCGAACACATATGTGTGGTCGGTCAACTCCATCACGTCCCTAGGCCACACTGTCTATGCCCCTCCCACGTCTCCACATCAGAAGAGGCACCTTTCTTGGAGATGAACTGGGAAGTAACTCCAACCTCAAATGTCCCAAACACAGGAGAATGGTCGCTGGTAACAATGTCATCAGTGCAGCCTGTTTAGGGGGACAAGAATGGGGGGGGGGGGGTCGGCGCTCAAGAGAACTATCCTCGCTCTCTGCCCCTACTTCCCAAAGGAGGGCTGAAGCAGAAGAGTGACCAGCCAGGGTCTCCTGTAACCAAGTGGTGCTGACCGTAGGAGTTGCAGATGATGTGGGTTTCGGGGTAGGATTTCCACAGAATCCGGTCACACCACGAGGGCACATTGGTCCGGACCTGTGGCAGGAACAGCAATTGGGTTAACGCTGTCAGCTGGGAACCTTGACACGGGCCCCGCCCAGACACGGGCCCCGCCCAGACACGGGCCCCGCCCAGAACTGACAAAACGCCACTCTTCTTCTGTTACTGGACCCAGCACCTGCCTCTTCCTTGGATTCCCAAAATACTCAACATCACCCCCCAAAGGCCTGGGGGGGGGGGAGCATATAAACTTGAGTAGTAACTGCAGAGACCCAGATTCTAGGCACCCCGTCTCTTAACTTTCTGAAGCTGAGGAAGGGTTCTCTCGTCTATCTTTTTCACTCACCCCAGTTGGTTTCTGCTTGTGCCAAGCATATGTGTCCCGGGAACCCCGTTCATAGCGGTAGGTGGGTGGGAAAGAGATCTCCTCCTCACCTAAAGAGAGCAGACGACGTGTTAAGTCCTATACACACACACACACACACACACACACACACACACACACACACACACACAGTCGTAGGTCCAAAGACCCAGGGCCCTCAGGGAACACTGCCAGGCCCTCACTCACTGAATCGAAGGAAGACTTTATGCTTCTCGCGTTCCAGGTTGAGCTGGTCCACCCTGAGCAGAGGCTCAAACTCTCTCCTACTAATGTAGTTCAGGATCTCCTGGGGTGCAGATACAAACACCAGAGGCTTGCCTCTTGAGAAGAGCCATGCAAGCCTCCCTCCCAACACCCTCCTTTACAGCGGCCCTGCCGCTACCTGGATATCCATGTCCAAGCGGTAGTTTAGGTCCCCAAACCAGAAGAGATGAGTGAACCGCAAAGAGATGTCAAAGGCACTGAGCTGCCGATCACCCAGCGAGAGCAGGCGCAGGATGTCCAGATAATTCTGGTTCCGCCTACAGTGGAGGGGCCACGGCAGATCGCCAGAGTCAGGAAGCATAAAGGTAAGAAGTCTTGGAGGGGGGCAGGGACGGGGCAGGGATGAGGGGCCCTACAAATGGAGGAAGCAGGTAGGGGCAAGGCTACGGTCAGGCGTAGACAAGAGGGGTTCTGAGAGATTGGGGGTCTCTGGGGAAAGGCCTGGGCTACAGGGAGAGGAACGGGGCTCAGGAGAGTGGAGGATAAGGAAGGAGACACAGAGAAGGGCGTCTCTCACCGGGTAGTCTTCTCATTCCCTGAGGTGAGATGGCAATTCACGAAGCCAAATGAGGTGCCATTGAACATGAAGGAAACGCCCACTGCTCCCTTATTCCCTGCCAGAGCAAGAAAGAGAGGAATCCTGAAGAGTGGTCAGCTAAAGATGGGTCCCAAATGTCCTTTTTCCCTAAAGCACCAGACACACACACACACACACACACACACACACACACGCACGCACGCACGCACGCACGCACGCACATGCATACTTGCAGACACACGTGCACACACACATGCACATGCACAGACACACATGCGCGTGCACACACACATACAGGCACACATCTCTGCCCTAGGGGTCCTCCTTGGGGCTGGAAGAGATTTAGAATGAGAATGTCTAAGCTCAAAGCTCAAAGTCACCTATATGTAGCCGGGCATGGTGGCGCACGCCTTTAATCCCAGCACTCGGGAGGCAGAGGCAGGCGGATCGCTGTGAGTTCGAGGCCAGCCTGGTCTACAAAGTGAGTCCAGGACAGCCAAGGCTAACACAGAGAGACCCTGTCTCGAAAAAAACAACAACAAAAAAAAAACCCAAAAAAACAAAAAAACAAACAAAAACAAAAAACAAAAAAACAAAAAAAGTCACCTATATGTGAGAAAACTGAAACCAACAAGAAGAGGGGGGCACCCTGAGAGGAGGCAGGGGGCATGCACAGAAACACTGCCCCCCCCTCAGTCAGAGGCCCACCTGCCCTGCTCACCCAGGGTGTTGGCGATGCCGGTCTTCACACTGGATGTGCTGACGTGGCTGATGCGGTTCTCGTGTTCTGGCTTGACCAGCACGGCCACCTTGATGTTCCAAAGTGACTGCATGGCAATCTGTGGAGAGCGTGTAGGGGTCATCCGTGCCCCAGGCTGAGGTCCTCTGCCCGCATGGCCCTCGCCTAACATCCACACTGCCCTGTCTCTTTCTAGAGTGAACAAGAAGAGCATCCTGTCCTGTGGCATGAATAACTCATGAAACTCAAGTTCAGTCTCCCAAAGGAAACAGCCGGGCTTAGAGGGAGAGCCCTGTCAACCATACTTCCCAGGGCCAGCCATGAAGTCAAGCAGAGAACACGAGGTCTGTGAGAACAAAGGGGCCAGGCACCGTAACCCCCCTCTCACCGCGCGGTAATCCAGATCTGTAAGCTCCTTGAGGCCCCCGCGCAGCAGATCTAGCCACTCTCTGTCACCCACTGAGTTCTCCTGAGTCCCAAAGACATAGATATCGTGGGGTATGGCCACTGTGACCTCATCTAGGGCCTTGCCCAGTCCCTTCGATGTGAACCAAGATGTCACGTTTTTTGGAGGTGGGACACT
This sequence comes from Acomys minous, assembly GCF_964271855.1. Lineage (NCBI taxonomy): Eukaryota > Metazoa > Chordata > Mammalia > Rodentia > Muridae > Acomys > Acomys minous. Next base: position 134,064,915 of record NC_140484.1, read on the forward strand.
TCCTGGAGGGGGAGCAGGAGCGGGAGGCAGCAGGAGTTAGAGGGGTGGGTCACACCCCTGTCCTGGGGCCCGGCCTCCTCCTCTCCCACCGTAACCCCGTAACCCCGGCCGGGGCCTGACCCATGTTCCAGGTGCCTATGAAGACAGAGATCATGTCGGGCTCATCCTGCTTTGAGTGCTTATTCTTCATGAGCTGCAGAAGTTGGCAGAAGGCTTCTCGCTTCTAGTGGGGAGTTAGGGATGGCGGGCAGGGGGGACAGGGCACATAGCAGCCAGTCAGGGATAGTAGGCACCCCGCAATCCCACCTTTCCAGGGGGAACACCCTGCTTTGTGGTTTGTGGGAGGCATCATGCAAGAAGGGTGGGGTCGTGTCTGAGGTTCCCCCCACTGCACACACACTGTGAAAGCACTAACAAGCGCTTATAGATTCTCAATACCCACCCTGCCAAGGACAGGCCCACCCACACCTCATATGCCAATAGGAAACATCTTATGGAGACTCCAGTAGCCCGCTCCCCACACACCCCCCCCCATACCCCATGGCCTGGCACAGGCTGCAACTCACCCGGGCACTGACAAAGATGAAGTCCTTGCGCTGAGTCCGATCTTTCTCCTTTTCAAACACAACCCCGAGCTTGTTCTGAACACGCTGGGATTTAATGAGCTGCCGGACTAAGGGAACAGAAGAGGAGTCATGCAAACCTGTGCTATCCGACCGACCGAGGGCCCTGCCCTGCCCCACGTCTCCCGACTCTGGCCCTAGCTCACTTCGGTCATGCGTGAAGGTTGTCCAGTCCTCCTGGGAGTCCCGCTGTCTCCTCAGCAACACTAGCCTCCCACCCTCCACATCCACACTCAGTGTGAACTTCTGGGACTTCCCGATCTTGGTCAGATCACTCAGTGTCACATCCAGCTTCACCTGTGAGACAAGAGACAAGAGACAAGAAAGGCTGCTGCCCAGACCTTAGACAGGCGGTACCCACTGGGGCCTCCAGCCATCTTTTGACCCATGAGGCCCCACCTGCCATGTACCTCAAAAGCCTGCACGGGGATGGTCTTGGCCTTTCGTGTGGAGGGCTGCAATGGAGCCTGAGGCACCGTGGAGCTCATGTCCTGCAGTGCCTTCAGGGCCTAGGGGGAGTAGGGAAAGGGTAAGGTAAGGTGACAGGGACGGGCACAGCTGATACTGATATAAGTGACTTGCAGGGGCAGGTAAGGGCAGGGCCACTCCACCTTCTTCTGGATGCCTGACAGGAAGTCCTTTAGCACAGACAGCTTCAACACAAGGCTCTCCAGCTCTTGCTCTCCAGTCTGTGGTAAGCTCTGCCCAGGAGAAATAAGGGTGGTACACACAGTTCCTAAGCAGAAGTCCCAGTCCCCACGCACAGCTCCGAGGTAAGTCCCACCCCCTGGAGGCCGCCCTACAGTCCCACCTGCTGCTGCAAAAGGCGGGTCACCATGGGTGAGCTCTGCTGGTCAAACACCTTTGACAGGATCTCCAGGCCTGACAGGACCTTGTCCACCTCACTAGGGAAGACACTGGGGTCAGAATGCCTACTCTCACCTCTATTCACGCCATCCAACATGGCACAGAGTGTGGCACTTCCACCGTCAGCACATAGCACCAAGGTACAGGGGAGGAAGTCAGGACACCGTGGACGGCTCACCGTTCAAGGTCTGAGGGCCAGAATGTGGCGCATGGGCTCAGCCATCCCAAGTACCTGTGTAGCCTTCGGCATGAGGTGACGAGGGTACGGGTGAGGTGGGGCAAGTTGCTGGCTCCGCCTCGTACAGCCTCCAGGTCCAGCCCGTAGCTGCCCTTCAGGTACTCATGTGACACAGTGCTGAGTCCATTAGGGGTGCTTCCAGGAGAGATGAAGAATCAGGGGAGGCCCTGCCGACTGCCAAAGCACCCCTACTCTGTCCAGCACCTCAAGTACTGGAGGCAATCAGAGTGGAATACGCCAGAAGATCTGTCTCTGGGGCTGAGAGGGGATGGGGTCCCCAGGAGGGAGGCTTAGATGGTCGTTCAGATAGGCAAACAGTTCTCAGAGAAGGGACTTCCTGCTCAGCAGAGGGGACTAGGAGGGTCTCACCTCTCAGCTGCTGGAGTTGCAGGCGTCTCCGGGGATGGCAGGGGGCTGTTGGGCCCCCCAGGGGCAGACGTGCTGGTAGAGCCTGAGCGCGGGGGTAGCGGGGGCTTCTCATCCTCCACATCTGTGGACAGTGAGCAGTGAGAAAGCAGTGTGGACTCAGGGTTACGTGGCAGGGGTTTGTCCCGGCCTTCAAAGGCTTCCATAAACAAGATGGTATAGAGTGAGGCACCAAGGTTAGGAGGAAGTGGACCTTCAGGGGAGGTAGGCCTGAGAAGAAGGGGTGGGAAGAAACAGGAAGAGTCAAGGGGCAGGCAAGGAAGGGATTTTCGTGTGTGTGTGTGTGTGTGTGTGTGTGTGTGTGTGTGTGTACGTTTGTATGCATGCATGCACACATACATGTGTGCTATTCATTCATGTGAATGTTAGCATGGATTTGTGGGTGTGTGTCTCTAGGGATGAAGATTGATATTGAGTGGCTTCCTCCTTTACCTTGTTTATATATTTATATATCTATATATTTATATAAACTTTACCTTGTTTATATATTTATATATTGAGGGAATCCCTGCCCAAGGACACCACATCTACCCAGCTTTTTTTTCCCCTTTAACGTTTTTCAAGACAGGGTTTCTCTGTATAGCTCTGGCTATCCTACACTCACTTTGTAGACCAGGCTGGCCTCCAACTCACAACCATCCGCCTGCCTCCCAAGTGCTGAGATTAGGGGTGTGAGCCACCCCACCCAGCCCTACCCAGCTTTTTTTTTTTTTTGTGGGGTCTGAGGATCTGAACTCCCCTCTGATCCTGGAACTTAATGTGGTACGTGCTCTACCCACTGAGCTATTCCGTGCCCCCGCCCCGCCCCCACCCAAGGAAGGGATTTTTTTTTTCATGCTGTGAGATGAGCAATACCTGAAGCATCTCGGTCATCTGGTGGGTCTGGCTCTCGCTCCCCCTCTACAGGCAGCAGCAGGGCACAAACAAGACCCTGGTTGGGCTGTGCATACAGGCCTATGAGCTCACCCAGGGTCTGGAAGCGGCGCACAGGAACACCCTGTGAGGTCTGGACCAACAAGGATGGGAGAGTCAGCCAACAGGTCTCCACGCCTGAGGCTAAACCAAAATTAGAGGTCTGAGCTCCTACCTGCACAGCCAGGAAGTCCTCTCCATCTGGCAGAATTCGGTAAGTGTGCACATGCTTTTGATACCTAGTGGCAAAGAAGGGACCGGAACCTGTCACCCCTAGGCTGGCGTCTGAATACCTGCATTTCTTCCTACTTACTCCTGCTGCCACGGAAGCCCCTCATCCTAGATTTTCTTCTTCTTTTCTTTTCTTTCTTTCTTTTTTTCTTTTTCTTTCTTTCTTTCTTTCTTTTTTTTTTTTTTTTTTTTTTGTTCTTCGAGACAGGGTCTCTCTGTGCATCCTTGACTGTCCTGGACTCGCTTTGTAAACCAGGCTGGCCTCGAACTCGCAAGTGCTGGGATTAAAGGCATGCGCCGCCGCCACCACCACCCGGCCCCTCATCTTAGATTTTCTAAAACCACTTGTCCAGGCTGCACAGGGTTAATGATAGGGCCAGTCAACTTCCACCCTCTTAGTATTGCCAACAAGAGCAATAACCAGATTCCCCCCGCCCCCCCACTCCCAGAGCTACACAGACTCTACACCCACCCACCCACCCCAAGGCCTGGGAAGCAACAGGCAGCTCTTTTGTGGCCTCTACAGCTGTCTAAACAGCCCCTCTGGGCTGTGGTACCAGTCTGGGCCCCCCGCCAGAGTAAAAGTCCTCAGCAGCCTGCTTAGATCCTATTTGCATGCACAGGCAATGTGCTAACACACGTGTGGGGCTCTGTCTGTGTTTATGTTGGTGTCTGGCTCCATTGGAGCTTGGTGTGTCAGGGTAGTTTTATAGAGGATTGTAGGGGCATCAACCTAGGGCCTTGCTTTCTCTCCTCAAGCATCAAGAAACTGGAATGACCCCAGGGGGGATCCCCATGGGGGACTCAGGCTCTAGGAACCCCACGCCAAGAGGGGTGCTAACAGATGGCAACGGCAGCTGAGCAGGTGACAGCTGAGCTAGGCACAGACTAAGTAGGGGGGTGGGGTGGAAGGGTTCCCTTGGCCTCCACACCTCAAAGAGGCACTGTGGTCTCTGTCTATGCTGGGCAGAAGTGAATGTTGGCTCCAGAGAGGACCAAACACCACAAGGTCATTTTCTCCCTAAAGCTAGATCTACCTTAATCAGGGGATGTTACTTTGTGGTGTCTGGATCTGTATGTATGACAAGAGCCTTCCAGTAACCAAACCCTGGCTGTGTTATGCATCCCACATAGCTTACTTCGTATTCACACAGCAAAGTAGATACATTACTATTTCCATTCTCCAGATGAGAAAACTGGGGCTCAAAAAGAGAAAGAAAAAATAAAAAAGATCTGTCCAAGGTCACAGGACAAATAAAAGGTAGGGTTAGCTGGCATCTGAAACAAGAGGAGAGGCCAGTTTGTCTGTCAGGGCAGAGGTGGGTCTTGAATGTTATTTGTGTACATGTGGTGTGTGTATATAGGTAAGCATGTATTTGGGAAACCTAAGACACCACCCACTTCTGATCCTTTCTGACAGGCTCCTGAAAGCTGAAACTTGCCCCTTATAAACACACGCACACACACACACACACACACACACACACACACCAGATCCCCACGCCCCCAAACGCTTTCTCCTGACAATGAAACCAAGATCTCTCCTCACTGGGACAATACTTCCTTAACCAGACAAGGCCCCAGCTGTCCCCCTCCCACTCGGACAGCTGATCCAGCACCTGCCCCTGTCCCCTCCCTAATTAAGGGCTCTGTCTAGAGGTGGCTAGGAGGCAGGAGTCTTGGGATTTTCATGGGCGTAAGATGTCTGGCTTTAGTTTCTCCGCACTGAGTGTGCCTCAGACTTGCTGCAGATGCTGAGGTTTATAGGACCCCTTACTTGGCGGGTCAACTTGTCTACTGCTGGCCTTTGGGACCCCATAATCCTTCGTTGTCTTAGGACCTATCAAATATGTAGCAACATCTCTGGCTTCTGTCCACCAAATGCCCACAGCCCCATCCCGAGAATGACAATAAAAAAAAAATGTTCCCTGTAGGCTAGGCCTGTGCATCCCCAAAGATGTCAGAAGGAAACAGAGAAAAAGACAGGACAGAGGAAATGGGTCGTTTACGACTATTTCCACTAAATCTAAGCACGGCAGGCCCTGAAGCTTCCCACAGACACACACTCAGGGTTGAACTGTGGAGCAAGGAGGACAGGTCAGAAACAAGACTGAAAAGCAGAAAGTACACCACTACCACGCATCGATGCCAAGTACAGCCACAGGGCCAAGCCCACTCAAAGGACTGCCAAGTCGAGCTTTACACTCAGCACCCATTCATGGCCAGATAACCAGGGCTCAATCCAGAGCCAAGAGAGACTCACTCATTGATTCATGACATGAAGGTCTGCCTCCACAGGGCTTCACCCTGTCTCTGTTGCCTCTCCAAGGCTGCCTCTCAACACACACTATTCCACCCCACCCCACAACCATATATAGACGCAGACTTCTAAAAAAATTGCCGGGCATCCAAACACGGGTCCCTCTGCCCTCTATTGCCTACCACTCAGTGCTTTAAAAAGAACTGCTCGCACGCGGAACTTATTTCCTCTGTACATTTGGGGCACTGGGGGGAAATCTAAGCGGGTCTGCCACAGTCGGCCAGCATTTCTTCCCATCGCATCCACCCTGGGCTTCAGAACTCTGGCCTCAGGCCTCAGAAAGTACTCTCAGACACAGCAGGAAGTGCTCCCCTGTATCCTTCCTCCAACCAGCGAGAAAGTCAAGGTCTCTACTGGAGTGGAAGCGCGGCTGCAGCCCCCACAGCTCCAGTCACCCCACTACCACGGTCACCACCACCGCCACCACCGAGGAACATTCGCACGCGCCCGCCCTACTCACAGGACGCAGAGTGCGAAGGCCCCCGCCACGCTCTCGCTGTCTCGCACCAGGAAGCTGCCATCGCGGCCCGCCCGAGCTAGCAGCTCCTCCGCCGCAGCGCGGCTCAGGTCGCGGTGATACCAGGCAGGAGCCGGGCTGCCCAGCGCACCCCCGGGACTCGGTGCCCCACACACTGAGGCCATGGCCCGCGCCGGGCTCACCGCCGCCGATGCCAGCCACCTCGCGCCATCTGCCCGGGGATATTGGGGTCGAGGCTGGGGCCGTGCCCGGCTCCCGGGCCCAAGGATCCACCAGCCGGAGCGAACCCGGGTATCGGGCTATACGCTCTGCCCCGCCGGCCGCCTCGATCTCCTCCACGCAGCCGCCGCCGCCCGCAGCGCCGGCCTCAACTTGAAGAGAAAGAAAAGTTTGTTCAGAGGCGGCGGGGGAGGGGCAGGAGCAGAGCTAGGAGCTGGCCGGTCCCCTCCCCCTCCACTCGGCCCAGAGCCCGGGCCGCCCCTGCCCCCAACCTCTCCACAAGGACGATGCCCCCACCGCCCTCCAGGACCCGCACTTTTCAAGCTCCACAATTATCTTGTCCCCCACCCCAAGAAGATCCAGTTCCCCGGTACCCGCTCCCGGACAACTTTTGAGTCCCAGCTCCCACTGGTGAATTCAACCCTTTGAACGATTCGCGAGCAGATGACCCCTAAGTCTGATTCTACCACACATCCCTTCTACTCGGCACTCCCACATCCTTGCGGGATCGAGGTTCACAAAGGAAGGGTCCAGGATGAACATCCCCAACCAATACCCCCACACACATCCAAGCGAACAAGTTATTCCAACTCTTGTTGAGATCAGAGCCCCTCAGACCTGAACCCCAAACTCCCGACCCCTGACACACTGCACAAGATCCCTTCCAAAGGGGTCCGATACCCTACCACACACACCCGTGCCCGAGGTCCAGTATCCTCAAGTCCCTCACGCACCCGTGGCCGCAGGCCCTCCAGCCTGGCAGAACCCTTCCCCCATCTCCGCCAAGTTCCCTGGCACCACGCCCCACACCCGCAGGCTCGGGTTCTGCAGTCCCAGACCTGGAGGACCCCCTTAGACCACCTAGAAAAAAGTTCCCTCAAGTCCTAGCGCCTCAGCTGCCAAGCGCAGACCCCACCTCTGGGGCGACTCTGGTGGCTCCTAGCCCGGGGAAGCCGCCTTGGACTCCCCGCGGCCACTTAAGATGGCCATCCGCCGCCACTGTGCACCCCGCGCCTTCCGCCCCGCCCGCGCCCCGCCCCCGGAGCCCGGGCTGCCCTGCGCCCCGCCTCGTCCGCCCGCGTCCGGGTCCCCGCCGCTCGCCCGCAGAGTGACCTCGGGCCAATCTTGGCTCTTCGATGCGCCTAGGCTTCCCGCTTTCGACAACTAGGGTAACGTTACGAGGGCGGACTCAATGGGGCTCTGCCTGTAAAGCTCGCGGCCAGGCACGCAGCGTGCGCTACGGGACGGCGGCTATTTTTATTATTAATTAAGGAGTAACGAAGGTGACAGCTGTGTAAACTGTAAAGCGCGACTGGGGACTGAACGGGTATTATTAGCACCGCCTCCGCCCCGGCTACTCCCTCCAAATCAACAAACTTGCGCCTCGGTGAGCCAGGTGCAAGCAGGGAGCTCTGGAGACCAGGGCTGCCAAGACTTTGCCCATCCACCTTCCCTTGGGGCGGAAAGGGGGACGCGGCAGAAGAAGATGGGCGGAACCCCAACGGGGCTCGGGCCCGCCCCATTTCCCCCCTAAAAAAAGACCTGGATGGTGGCGGCGTCTCCAGGGATTTCTCTTCCTGCCCCGCCCCTCTGCCCCCTGGTTCCTTAAAGGCGCAGGCCTCGAGCCGCTTGTCTACAGCCACCAACTCTCGGGAGACTGTCGGAGCATCCCTTTAACCTGGGAGAGAACTTTCGCTTTGGTAAATTGAACCTGTTGACCGCGGCTGGGGTCAGCCCTGAGGAGTTTTCCTCTGATTCGAAACTGCCTTGGCTTAACTCAGCGGGAACAAAGCCTGGGACGACGTGAGGAGGGGTCTGTAGGGGCCTTCCAGACCAGATAAATGGAATAACAGATCCTCTTCCCCACCTACCTGTTTCTCCTGGTCCTGCTAGGGTTTAAATAAAATAACTCATCCTCCCGTGTGTACCCAACTTCTCCCCGATCTTTTGGCAGGGGCACCGTAGGTCTACGGATCTGCAAGTTGGGCTCTAGCCTGAACTATTGGTGTACTGTTATCAGACCCTTGCTTCGCGGGAGTATATAACTGTGGTGGGGATGTAGAGACAGAGAAGTCCCCAAGGTGGGAAGAGAGGGCGCAGGAGACCCAGAGATCAACTAAAACCTAGATCCTGGGATGTGCAACGACTAAGCAAGCAGGGATCCTTACTGCCCAGGCCTGTAATCCTGGCCCTCAGCAGGCAGACGCAAGAGGATCTCTAACCAGTTGGAAGCCAGCTTTCGTGGTCTAGAGTTCTAGGCCACCCAAGGCTACACGAGAGATCCGGCCTCTAAGAAAGAAAGGAGAAGGAGGAGGAGAAAAGCTGTCACAACCCTCCAAAATCAACATAGTTACAGTTCCCTGAGAGGACAGAGATGCTAAAGGATGGGCCATTGGGGCTGATGGCTTAGCAGGTAAAGGTGCTTTCCCCAAGTCTGAAGAATGGAATCCCAGGGACTCGCATGGTGGAAGGAGAGAGCTCGTGCATCTTGTCCCTCGGACTTCCACACTTGTGACAAGGCACCCATGCAGCCACCCATACCCACGCACGCACCCAAAATAAACACAAATGCAATCAGACGAAGGACAGGGTGCTTCTGCCTTTGGGAAGCCTCTAATGGTTTCTAACCCTCATAGGCGTCATCTGCAGAACACAGCAGTGGCCCAAATGCAGGCTAACATTTCCTCTGCATCCTCCAGACTGTCTTCCTAGTGGACTACATTCCTCGTCCAAGGGGCCCACGCACAGTCAGTCTACCTCACGGTAGGCAGTGTGACTTTTACCCCCTTCCTCCAGAACCTTTGCTGGACTCCTTATTTCCAGCTCTCCTGCTGTAAGTGGAGTACGGGGCTAAGCAGGCACGTGGTGGGAATAGGGAATGTGTTTGTTTTTTGGTTGTAGACAATGTCTCTTATATCCCACGTTGGCCTCAAGCTTGCCATGTAACCATCAGTGACACCGAACTCCTGTCCTTCTTGCCTCGTCCTCCCAAGTTCTGGGACCCCAGGCCTGTGCCACCACCTAGGCCTTCCTGAACTCTAGACAAGCACTCTTCCAACTGAGTTACGTTCTCGGCCCATGATGGGGTAATGTTTGGGAAGGATACAAATACGAAATCCTGCATCTTCCTCTCATTTGGGGCCCCAGAAGCAACTGATTCTTTGGGTTTTTGTTTGTTTGTTTGTTTGTTTTGTTTTTTGTTTTGTTTTGTTTTGTTTTGAGACAGGATTTCTCTGTGTAGCTTTGGCTGTCCTGGACTCACTCTGTAGACCAGGCTGGCCTCGAACTCACAGCGATCCTCACCTGCCTCTGCCTCCCGAGTGCTGGGATTAAAGGCGTGCGCCACCACAGCCCGGCTAGCAACTGGTTCTTATAGACTACTAAAGTGTAGACACTTGGTTCACCCACCTTCTGGGGGGGAGGGGAACCTCATTATCAACTTTTATATAGTGACAGTGGGGATTGGAATACTCTTATTAGCTCACCCACAAACTCACAATGACTAGAATTCATTAGACCCAGATGGGTCACAAGTTTACTAAAAATGACTGCTGTAGGAACCCCAAGCCTCACCTTGGAGCAGGAACTGGATGGCAAAGGAGTGGAATGGAAGCAGGCTTAAGACTTCCTCATTCTTTGAGGAGTTGAGCTGAGGTGAGAAGCCTAGAAAGAAGACTGCCTCAGCCAAGGAGCCACAGTGACAGCACTGGGGTCAGGCTGGGCACAGGAAGCACCGCTGCATGGGCCACAGCCCCAGTCGTCATAAAGAAAAGAAGCGTAGAACTTCACTGCCTCCTCGGTGGGGTCACCCTGGCTTGGGTCAAGCCCCATCAGGGAGGCATCAGCCACGTCCTCTGCTGTAGGTGCTGAGCTTGTGGGAGTGACTCCAGAGCCCCTCACAAAGGCTGGCTGCCTGGCGTGGGGAAGTGGTACTGAAATGTGCAGCAGAATGCTGTGTCCCACCTCTTCTTAATACCTGTAGGCAGAATCATTATGGACCCTAGGGTCAAAACTCCCTTCTGGTCTCCCCACAAATCCTTAATCTCCCCCCCCCCACTTTCCAGCCCCTACCTCCATCTCTCTATCTCTAGGTCCTTACCTGAGGTCCAGTCCCAGCCTTTTTGCCAGTCTGTCGTGCAGGTAAAGGAGGTACGGTAGGTAGGCTTCCCACCACTCCTGTCAAGTCCTCTTTACTTAACAGAATGTCCAGAGAGCGTTCTTTACGCCAGTTCTGTTCCACCTGGGTAGAGGGGCTGTTGGCAGCTGTAGCTAGAAAGACCCTGAGCCCAAGGGTAACCCCTCTAAAGTGTGCAAGGGAAGCATCCTTACCTGCTGGATCCAAGGCCAAAGGCTGGGGAAGCACTCATACAGACAGGTGTCTTAGATGAAGTGATGCTGGAAGCAGGCGCCATCTTCCTCCCACAGTGATCCCGGTTGAAACTGGTACGCACAGGAGTTGGTCTTTGTGTAGAGCCCCGGGCTGGTGTTGACTGTGCAGCAGGCATTTCTCTTCTATGGGCGACACCAGTTGGAAAAGGCACGGGGCTGAGTCTCTCAACCCTACTATGTGCCTCATGGCACCTTCCAGCCTTGCTTCATTTGGTCCTTACTTCCTGCCCCCGACTGCCTGTTCTGTGAACACTTACCACAAAGGTCCCTCTATCCTAGAACTCCAGGATCCCATCTCTAGAGAGATATAATTACCACAGTCTAAGGGAGAAGCTAGAGGAGCCTTGTCTTTGGGATAATAGCTTATTTATTTAGCTCTTCACAATTTATAAAAACTCTTTTCAGCCAGCCGTGTTGGCAGCATGCCTGCAATGCCAGCATTCAGGAGGCTGAGGGTGGAGGACCATGAATTCAAGACCAGCCTATTCGACATGGATGAGACTCTATCTAAACAAATAAAACATGCCCCGTAACCATGGCACATGCTTACAAAACCAGCACTCTGAAAAAAAAAAAGTGGAGGTAAGAGGAACAGGAAGGATTCAAGGGCGTCCTCAGTCACATCCTAAGTTCAAAGCCAGCTTGGGCTATATAAGACCATATATATATATAGAAAAAAACAATCTTTTAAAACTTCAAAATGGGCTGGAGAGATGGCTCAGAGTTTAAGAACACTATCTGTTCTTCCGAAGGTCCTGAGTTCAATTCTCAGCAATCACATGGTGGCTCACAACCATCTATACTGTGATCTGATGCCCTCTTCTGGCCTATAGGTGTACATGCAGGCAGACCCTGTATACATAATAATAAATAAGTAAATCTTTAAAAAAAAAAAAAAAAAAACTCCAAAAACGAGCCAGGCATGATATAGCACCTTTAATCCCCGCACCTGTGAGACAGAAGCAGGCAGCTCTCTATGACTTCAATGCCAGCCTGATAGCTTGGTCTACATAGAGTTCCAGTCTCTTCATCTGTTCATTTACTTTTTTATTTTATTTATTTTGGTTTTTTCTTTTTTTCTTTTTTCTTAAGATTTATTTATTATGTTTATAGTGCTCTGCCTTCTTGTACCCCTGCAGGCCAGAAGAGGACATCAGATCACATTATAGATGGTTGGGAGCCACCATGCGGTTGCTGGGAATTGAACTCAGGACCTTTGGAAGAACAGATAGCGCTCTTAATCTCTGAGCCATCTCTCCAGCCCCTATAAGTTGTTACAGTTATAAGTTGCTGTGTGCATTCTGGGAACTGAATTCAGGTCTTCTGTAACAGCAGTAAGTGCTCTTAACTGCTGAGCCATCTCGCTAGCCCTATGTTCAATGCCATATATCAGTACGTAAACACACACGTGCACACATGTGTGCACGTGTGTGTGTGTGAGCGCAGGCGCACACCAGTTCTGAAGCTGGGCAATGGTGGCACACACCATTAGCCTTAGAACTCAGAAGGCAGAGGCAGGCGGATTGTTGTGAGTTCTAGGCCAACTTGGTCTACAAAACAATTCCATGACAACCAGGGCTACAAACAGAGCCCTGTTGTTTTGACTTGAAAAAACAACAACAACAACAAAAACCAGTTCTCTGGTGATAGACATAGCAATCAATAATAAAATGACTGTTGGGGCTGGAGAGATAGAGGGCTTAGCTGTAGAAAGCACTGACTGCTCTTCCAGAGGACCCGGGTTCAATTCCCAGCACCCGTATGGCAGCTCACAATTGTCTGTGACTCCTGTTCCAGGAAATCCAACACCCTCACATAGACATACATGCAGTCAAACACCAATGTACATAAAAAATAAAATAAAATAAAATGACTGTTATACAATAAAATAAATAAATACAAATAGTTTTGCTTTGTTCTCTTGCTTGCTTGTTTTTGAGGTAGGGTCTCACTATGTAGCCCTGGCTGGCCTGGAACTCACTTTGTAGACCAGGGACCAGAGTAGTTCTGATCACAGAGCGATCTTGACTCTGCCTCCTGAGTGTTGGGTTTAAAGGTGTGTACCACCTTACCTGGCCAGGTTTTTTTGTTTGTTTGTTTCGTTTTGTTTTTGCAGACAAGGTTTCTCTGTGTAGCCTTGGCTATCCTGGAACTCACTTTGTAGACCAGGCTGGCCTCGAACTCACAGTGATCCACCTGCCTCTGCCTCTGAAGGGCTGGAATTAAAGGCGTGTGCCACCATACCTGGCTTCCTGGCCAGGTTAGTTTTTGGTTTTGTTTTTTTGATTTTTTTTTTTTTTTTTAGTTTTTTTGAGACAGGGTTTCCCTGTGTAGCCTTGGCTGTCCTGGACTCACTTTGTAGACCAGGCTAGCCTTGAACTCACAGTGATCCCCCTGCCTCTGCCTCCTGAGTGCTGGGATTACAGGCGTGCGCCTCCACACCTGGCTTTCTGGCCAGGTTTTTGCTTTTGTTTTTAACCTTAGATTTATTTATTTATTTATTTATAATATATTTTATTAATTTATTCATATTACATCTAAATTGTTATCCCATCCCTTGTATCTTCCCATTCCTCCTTCCCTCCCATTTTCCCCTTACTCCCCTCTCCTATGACTGTGACTGAGGGGGACTTCCTCCCCATGTATATGCTCATAGGGTATCAAGTCTCTTCTTGGTAACCTGCTATCCTTCCTCTGAGTGCCGTCAGGCCTCCCCATCCAAGGGACGTGGTCAAATATGGGGCACCAGAGTTCATGTGAAAGTCAGACCCCACTCTCCACTCAGCTGTGAAGAATGTCTTATCCATTGGCTAGATCTGGGTAGGGGTTCAAAGTTTATGCATGTATTGTCCTTGGCTGGTGCCATAGTTTGAGCAGTAAACTTCTTTCTTTTTTTTAAAATTTTATTTATTTACTATGTATGGTATATGCTATTCTGCCTGCATGTACACCTGCAGGCCAGAAGAGGGCGCCAGATCTCATTATAGATGGTTGTGAGCCACCATGTGGTTGCTGGGAATTGAACTCAGGATGTTTGGAAGAATGGTGAGTGTTCTTAACCTCGGAGTCATCTCACCAGCCCCCCCTTTTTTTTTTTAATAATTTATTCAGAGTACATCCTGATTGTTATCCCCTCACTTGTAGCTTCCTGTTCCCCCTCCCTCCCTCTTTCACCCTATTCCTTTCCCCTAGACCTGTGACAGAAGGGGACCTCCTCCCCCACCATATGATCACAGATAACCTTAGATTTCTTTTGTTTGTTTGTTTGTTCGTTTGTTTTTGTTTTTGTTTTTTGAGACAGGGTTTCTCTTGTAGTCCTGGCTGTCCTGGACTCACCAGCCTCGCCATGAACTCACAGAGATCACCTGCCTCTGCCTCCTGAGTGCTGGGACTGAAGGGGTGCGCCATGATGCCCAGCTCCTTAGATTTCTTTCTAGAATTTAAAAAAGAAAAGAAAAGAAAAGGATCTAAACATATTTCTCACAAAAGGCCCCACTGAGTTTTCATATGTTGGTATAAACGCTTGTAGACCATGTGAAGTGCAGCCCTTACAGCCGTGGCTCTCACAGCGGGCCTTCCCACTTCTACATTTGGCACTCTGCGGAATCGAGGGCAGAAAACCATCTCTCCTGTGGTCTCTCACCCACCAAACTTCTAGAGGAGAGCTCTCCCTAATCCTACCCGAAGTCTACCATAAAAGCTGGTCATGTTGGGGCCTGGAAAGAGAGTTCAGAGGTTAAGAGCCTTAACTGGCTGATCTTCCAGAGGACCTGGGTTCAATTCCCAGCAGCCACATGGCAGCTCACTACTGTTCCTAATTTCATTTACGGGGGATCCAACACATATGAAGGCGAAACACCAAGGCACATTAAAAAAGAAAAAGAAAAAAAAAACCTGGTGGTGTCTAACCAATGAGAGCCTCTCTGTGCTTCCACAGGCCCTAATTTGAGTGATATAGAGAGATTATCATCACGTGGCCTCACGTGGTCTCTAATTAGAGGCCTGTAATGATCATCTGCCTCATTGCCGCCACCACCGTGTCCTCTTCTGGGGAGAGCCCTCAGAAAATCGCCTCACCACTTTCCCCTATTGCACACCTCATCTCCAGCAATAACAGCTCAGGGTGTTTGGGGTGTCTGGCTGCTCGCCACACACGCCACACCCTGACTTCTGTCACCTTCCTATCGGAACCGCACTCCAGCAGCACCTGGTCATGAAGCTTGTCCCCTGGGCTTGGCTCTGTCTTGTGGTGCTTGGCATCCATGCAAATGTTGAGCAGGTCTGTTCTGTCCTGGGCACTGCATGTGATAACCATGCAGGCCGAAAGCAGGAGTGGCGTCTGTTTCCACACCATGTGCCTTTCTCTCTGTGCAAAGGGAGCTATGGTTAGGGAGCCCTAGACCAGAGGGGGTGCTTCATTCGTTTCTTCTGTCCCTACAGTGAAACAGAAGGTCAGTCCCTGCACCTTCCGCACTGAGATTCTGAGGCTCCCTGAAGTTGGGATAGAGGTCAGCAAGAAGGTTCTCTTACCCCATGGCAAGGGAGGTTTATAAAAGGGGCTAAGCTTTCCAAGCTAGAAGAGACGCGTTGCCCCTACGCTCTTATCTCCTTTCCAGACTTTATGACATGTAGTTAAATAGTTCAGGTCCCTGGCTGCTTGGTACCTTGAGAAGGGCCGGGCCACACACATCCTTCATCCTGTCACGGCAGGTTCTCTGCGCTCCACTCTATATCAGCTGGGGCATCATGTCAGCCTAGAAATCCTGTTAGCCCTGGGGGGAGATGGTGACCCAGCCCCGCAGCAGAGTTCTCCAGATTGGCAGGAGGATCAAGTGGCATAACCCCGCGCAGGATGGTGCTTGCTTAGAGGGTAACAAAGAAAGAATGGCGCTTTGCAAAGCTCTGCTTCCTCCAGTCTTCCCTTCCCTGTTCTCCAAATGCCGTTCTGCCCATCCTGACATCTGCTTCTGCAGGGAAAGTGGACCATACCTTAACCTCTCAAAAGAACACAAACACATCCAAAGCAGACTCAGCTGCGATGGGTGATACACAATTATAGTCCCAGTACACGGGGGGGGGGGGGGGGGGGGGGGGCAGCGAGGGGAAGGTGTGTGGGTTTGGGGTTAGTCTAGTGAGAACTTGTCGTCGTCCCCCCTCCACCCCCCAAAAAGTAAACGACCTAAAGAACTGAAGGACAATACAAAAGTCTCTCTTGGAGCTGGCAAGATGCACTTGCCACCAGATCTAATGACCTGAGTTCAGTCCCTGGAACCCATGTGGCAGCAGTAAAGAGCTGACTCCCCACATACATACATGCATATATGCATGCATGCATACACACAACACAGTCAGGAAATGTGAGATGTTTTTAAAGGTTTGGATTTTGAAAATACATACATGCATACACACATACATGCTTGCATACGTGCTCCCCTTATTAGAGCAACTGAACAAACACTCTAGGTCACAGGAAGTACATGCAAACATTGTGATCTCATACTCTGTCTGTTCCTGACCTCACCTCGCCCCACTCACCACTGCTGTGTTCCTCTGGGCGCAGCCTGTGACACACAGAAGAGTCCTTGTTTGGTTTTGCTTTTTTTTGTTTGGTTTGGTTTGGTTTTTCAAGACAGGGTTACTTTGTGTAGCCTTGGCTGTCCTAGACTCACTTTGTGGACCAGGTTGGCCTCAAACTCACAGCGATCCACCTGCCTCTGCCTCCCAAATGCTTGGATTAAAGGCGTGTGCCACCACACCCAGCTCACAGAAGAGTTCTTTTTTTTTTTTTCCGGGGGAGGGGATTTGGGGTTTTTTGAAACAGGGTTTCTCTTTGTGGCCTTAGCTGTCCTGGACTCACCTTGTAGACCAGGCTGGCCTTGAACTCACAGAGATCCACCTGCCTCTACCTCCCAAGTGCTGGGATTAAAGATGTAGCCGTGGCTGGCCTGGAACTCAGTATGTAGACCAAGGCTGTCTTGGAACTCACAGA
Organism: Acomys minous; assembly: GCF_964271855.1. Classification (NCBI taxonomy): domain Eukaryota; kingdom Metazoa; phylum Chordata; class Mammalia; order Rodentia; family Muridae; genus Acomys; species Acomys minous. The sequence goes on from NC_140484.1 coordinate 134,081,607, forward strand.
ACTCCACCTGCTTGTCTCGGGCCCCCACCACACTTGGCTTCTTTTCCTTTTTGTGGAACTAGCCATGGTCTCTAGGTCCTTGAATATACTAGGCCAGATCTCTACTCCTGGGCTATATTTTCAGTCCCGAGATTTTATATTTATTTTAATTATGAGTAGGTAAGTACATCTCAGTGTGGGTATGTGCATGTTAAGTGCGGGTGCCCATGGCGGTGAGAGTGATCCTTCTAACAAGAGTTACAGCCCTTCCTTGCACAAACTTGCCAAGTCCTGCAATGTCCCTGTCATCCTTTCCCTACTTGGAAGACCTTATCTGAATGCCCTTGGCCTCTAGGAGCACACACAGGGCTGTCCGAATTGCCCTCTCCCCAGACTAGCAACAGATCAGCCCCACAGTCTTTGTCCACAGCGCCACATAGAAGATAAGAGCTTTGGTAAGCACAGAATGAAATGTCCCCAGTCAGAGCTTCCGTTCTTCCTTCTCCGGGCGACCCCACCCTCTCCAGTGCTGTTGAGTCAGTCAGTCTAGTCTTTGCTGTTTTCATTCATCTCTTCCCCTCTTTTTTTGTTTTTGTTTTCAAGACAGGGTTTCTCCGTGTAGCCCTGGCTGGAACTCACCACCCGGCCACTCCATAACTTTTTCATCCCACGGAGGTGTACACCTGTAAACACAGCTACTCAGAAGCCTGAAGCAGGAGATTTTACAAGTCCAGGGCCAGTCTGGGGTGCAGGGTGACTTCAAGCCTGGCTTGGGAAACTCAGTGAAACTCTTGTCTCAAAATGGAAACTAGGCTGGACAGTGGTGGCCCATGCCTTTAATTCTAACACTCAGGAGGCAGGGGCAGGCAGATTTTTGTGAATTCGAGGCCAACTTGGTTTACAGAGTGAGTTCCAGGACAGCCAGGGCTACACAGAGAGACCACATCTGGCTCTCTTTACCTTAAAAAAAAAAATTTTTTTTTTTGGTCTGGGCCTGGTGGCCCATGCCTTTAATCCTAGCACTCAGAAGGCAGAGGCTGGCGAATCTCTGTGAGTTCGAGGCCAGCCTGGTCTACAAAGCATATCCAGGACAGCCAGCCAGGACTACAAGAGAAACCCTGTCTCGAAAAACTAAAAAAAAAAAAATTTGTGTGTGTGTAAATTTTGTGGTTTGTGTAACTATCCACGTGTAGCTGGGTGCATATGGGCACATATAAGTAAAAGGTGAGGGATATTATTCGCTAAGGACTGTCATGCATTGCTCCATGCAAAGATGCACTGAAAAATGTGTCAGTAGGCAGTTCTGTCGTTGTGCAAACATCATTGAATGCAGTCTGGGTCAGTCACTCCAGGTGACACCTGGATGCAATCAAGAGATCCGAGAGGCTTTCTGTTTGGCGTGTGTATGTGTGTGTGTGTGTGTGTGTGTGTGTGTGTGTGTGTGTGTGTGTGTGTGTGTGTAATATAACCTGTGTAACCCATCCTGGCCTCAAACTAATGCTGTATAAGACAATAGTATTGAACTTTTTTTGTTTGATTGGTTGAGGTTTATTTTATTTTATCTTTTTGTTGTTTGGTTTGGGTTTTTTGGGGGGGGGGCTGGCTTTTCGAGACAGGGTTTCTCTGTGTAGCCTTGGCTGTCCTGGACTCACTTTGTAGACCAGGCTGGCCTTGAACTCACAGCAATCAGCCTGCCTCTGCTTCCCGAGTGCTGGGATTAAAAACATGTGCCACCATGCCCGGCATTTTGTTTTGTTCTTGTTTTTAAATCTTTTTAAATTTTTATCTATTTACTTATGTGCATTGGTGTTTTGTCTGTGTGTATGTCTGTATGAGGGTGTCAGATCTTGGAGTTACAGACAGTTGTGAGCTGCCATGTGCATGCTGGAAATTGAACCAGGGTCCTTTGTTCTCTTAACTGCTGAGCTATCTCTCCAGCCCTGTTGTTTGGTTTGGTTTGGTTTGGTTTTATTTTGTTTTGTTTTGTTTTTGCAACAGTGTTTCTTCCTGTAGCCCTGGCTGTCCTGGAACTCACTCTACAGACCAGGCTGGCCTTAAGACGTTGAACTTTTGCTTCTCTTAGCTGTCCCCACCTCAGGCCAGTGCCATGATTACAGGTTGAATCACATGACCAAGATTTATTCTAATAATATAATCAAATGATTTGGGGTATTAAACCTTAACTTTCTTTCCTGAGAATAATCCCACTTGGTATTAGTGTGAAATACTTTTGACATTTTGCAGAAGACTGACAACCTTATTCATAGAAAATATTAGTCTTCAATTTCCCTTCTTTCTGGTGTCTTTGTCCATACTGGCTTCATGGCATGAGACAGAAGCATTCCCCTTTGATTTATTTTGGAAGAGTTTCAGAAGTGGTCTGTGTGTGTGTGTGTGTGTGTGTGTGTGTGTGTGTGTTTATTTTGTCTTTTCTAGTACTGAGATTTGAACCCAGGACCTCACATATACAAGACAAACAACAAAAAGTTGGCTCTTAGCTGGGCATAGTGACACAAACCTTTAGTCCCAACATTCAAGACTCAGAGGCAGGTGGATCTCTGAGATCAAGGCCAGCTTGATCTACAGAATGAGTTCCAGGACAACCAGAGCTGCACAGAGAAACCCTGTCTCAAAAAAAAAAAAAAAAAAAAGATCCAAGCAAACAAATAAATAAGCTGTCTCTTATTATTCTTCAGACATTTGGTAAGCCACCAAGGAATTCTGGGTCTTAGTATTTCTTGTAGAGAATTATAAGAAAATTAACTTAATCTCTTCCTCTGCTGTAAGCCTATTTTGAGGTTTTCACTTTACCTTTAGTAGTTTGTTTGTTTTTTTTAAAAAAAATCTGTACCTAGGGCCAGGCATGGTGGCACACTCCTTTAATCCCAGCACTTGGAAGGCAGAGGCAGGTGCATCTCTGTGAGTTTAAGGCCAGCCTGGTCTACAAAGCAAGTCCAGGAACGCCAAGGCTACACAGAGAAACCTTGTCTCAAAAAGCAAAAACAAAGAAACAAACAAAAAAGCCCACGGTGGTGGTGCCTACCTATAATCCTAGCACTCGGGAGGCAGAGGCAGAGGCAGGGGCAGGGGGAGAGGCAGAGGCAGAGGCAGGGGCAGGGGCAGGGGCAGAGGCAGAGGCAGAGGCAGAGGCAGGGGCAGAGGCAGGGGCAGGGGCAGAGGCAGGGGCAGGGGCAGGGGCAGGGGCAGGCGGATCTCTGTGAGTGCAAGACCAACCTGGTCTACAAAGAGAGTCCAGAACAGCCAGGCCTCTGTTACACAGAGAAACCTTGTCTCAAAACAAAACACACACACACACACACACACACACACACACACACACACACACACACACGAAAGAAAGAGAACAAGACAAGTGGAGTTCAGTCCGCAGAGCCCATGGTGAAAAGAGAGAATGTGTGAGTCTTTCGTAGTTTGTTTCTTAGGGCTTGAGATAGAGCGTTTATGGGGGACAGCCAGGTGGGTTGAAGGATATGAACTGTGCAGACCAAGCTTTGAGGAGCCCCCAAACCCATTCTGCCCCCTCTAGTGGCTGCCAGGATGTTGCTTTTCACATCTATGGTAGTGAGACTTGATTTTGAAAGCTTCTGCCATGGAGTTGAGTTCCCAAAAAGGAAGCAAACAAAAATAAATAAATAGCAAGTAAAAATGTCACATAGCTCCCGGCTCCTACTGAGACTCTGCCATCTTTTCTTTCTTTATTTGTTGAAGACTTACAAACTTTTATGTAAAAAATAAAATAAAGCTGGGCGTGGTGGCGCACGCCTTTAATCCCAGCACTCGGGAGGCAGAGGCAGGCAGATCGCTGTGAGTTCGAGGCCAGCCTGGTCTACAAAGTGAGTCCAGGATAGCCAAGGCTACACAGAGAAACCTTGTCTCGAAAAAACCAAAAAAAAAAAAAAAAAAAAAACCAAATAAATAAATAAATTAAATTAAATAAAAATTTTATGTAGTTATATGTGCACCTGAGTGAGTGTATGTGTGTATGTAGCCTGAATTCCTGTCTCAATTGCTTTCTATAGCTATTATAATAAAGATCATGACTTGGTGAGATTTTTTTTTTCATTTTTCAACGTCCATCTTCTGTCATGAAGGGAAGCCAGAGAAGGAACTGTAGTCAAGAACTCAAGTGGAGATGATGGAGGCATACTGCTTCTGACTGGCTTGCCCTCCATGACTTGCACAGCCTGCTTTCCTATACAACCCAGGACCACCAGCCCAGGCGAAATACCACATACAACTGACTAGGCCTGCACACTTCAATCATTAATCAAGAAAATGCCTACCGGATGTGGTGGCATGTGCCTTTAATCTCAACATTCGGGAGGCAGAGGCAGATGCATCGCTGTGAGTTCAAGGCCAGCCTGGTCTACAAAGTGAGCCCAGGACAGGACAGTCAAGGCTAACACAGAGAGACCCTGTCTTAAAAAAAAAAAAAAGGGAAAAAAGAAAAAGAAGAATGAGAATGCCTCATAGGCTTGCCTACAGGCCAATCTAGTAGAGGCAATGAGGCAATTTTTAAATTCAAGTTCGTTCCCTCTTCCCAGATGACTCTGGCTCCTGTTAACAAAAATCAAACTAACACAATTGACCCCTTGTCAACCTGATACACAAATTACAATTTTTTTAATAAAGATTTATTTATTTATTATATATATAGTGCTTTGCCTGCATATACACCTGTAGGCTGGAAGAGGGCATCATATCATATTACAGATGGTTGGGAACCACCATGTGGTTGCTGGGAACTGAACTCAGGACCCTTGGAAGAGCAGGCTGTGCTCTTAACCACTGAACCATCTCTCCAGCCCACAAATTACAATTTTTTAAAAAAGATTTATTTGTTATGTATACAGTGTTCTGCCTGAATTTACACCTGCTGGCCAGAAGAGGGCACAAGATCACATTATAGATGGCTGTGAGTCACTGTGTGGTTGCTGGGAATTGAACTCAGGACCTTTGAAACAACAGTCAGTGCTCTTAACCTCTGAGCCATCTCTCCAGCCCCCCAAATACACCATTATTAAATCAAAGCCTTCCACCATTTTTGGCCAAAGGTCTCATATTAATATCATAATATAGAAAATAATAAAACTTTTAAAAGCCTACAACCAAACCGGGCACTGGTGGCACACGCCTTTAATACCAGCACTTGGAAGGCAGAGGCAGGTGGATCTCTGTGAGTTTGAGGCCAGCCTGGTTGACAAAGCAAGTCCAGGACAGCCAAGGCTACACAGAGAAACCCTGTCTTGAAAAGCAAAACAAAACAAAACAAAAAAACCCAAAACCCAAATCCTACAACCAAGCCAGGCAGTTGGTGGTGCACGCCTTTAATCCCAGCACTTGGGAGGCAGAGGCAGATCTCTGTGAGTTTGAGGCCAGCCTGGTCTACAGAGCAAGTTACAGGACAGCTAGAGCTGTTACACAGAGAAACCCTTTATCAAAGAACCAAAAATAAATGAATAAATAATAATAATCTTTCATACATCTTATTCTAAGAGAGATCAACCAGTGTAGTCACATTAACAACTATATTTTTTATTTTAATATAATTTTTATGTATATTTAGTATATTGCCTGCATGTATGTGTTTGTGCCACATGCATGCATGGTGCCCTTAGAGGTCAGAAAAGTGCATCAGATCCCCTGGAACTGGAATGCTATAATTCCAGATGATTGTATGTTGCAGGATATTTGATTACACTGTGAACCTCAAGATTATGTGTTGTTTACTGGTAAACAAAACAAAACAAAACTGCTTCTGGTTGTGGTGTGGCTCAGCCCTATCACCCACCTTTAATTCAAGAGCTTTCTGCTGCAATATTGTCAACAGGACTAAACAAAGTCAACCCTAGGACAAGAGGCAGAACAAGCAACCAGTTGGCAGGGAGTGAACATAGGAAGAAATCCATGGAGAGGGAGAGGAAGTCAGGAGGACGACACAGAGATGCACAGGAAGTAAAAGAGAGGGACATTTTGTTTGAGGGTTTTTATGAGATAGCCTGGGGAAGGAGGTTGGCTTTTCATTTTTGAGAGGTTTGCTGAGTAGCAAGATCAGCTGGTTGCTGTCTCTGCCTCCCCAAGCTATCAGGCTTTCATCCCAGCATCTGGCTCCTGAGTCTTTCTTGGTAAAATCGAACAACTGAGATTTTGTTAAAAGCAACAGTTATGAGCCACCATACAGATCCTGGGAACCAAACCAGCTCCTCTGGAAGAGCAGCCAGTGCTCTCTTAACCACTATTATAGACAAGCCATAGATAAGCCATCTATTATCCAGCCCGTAATACTTCCTTGAGACAGGGTCTCTCTGTGCAGTCCAGTTGGCCCAGAATTCCACCATACCTGGCTTCCCACCAAGCCATTTTTTGTTCCTTCCATTTTTGAAAGCTTTGGTTAATGTTTAGAGTTTCAGAAAACTGATGCTGACACTTGCCAGAGTTCTGGCTGCTTTGGGGGAGGAATGGATTCTCAGGTGCCCTTCCTCTGCCCTTTGAGGAGTGCTAGCTCAGATGACTTCTATTTTAAGAAGTATAAAGCTTTAAATGATATTAGTCGCCCAGAGTGTAGTCTATTCTTAACATGAAGAAATAAAAGTGGTTTTTGTTTCCTGTGTGTGTTTTCCCCTGACTACGGTGTTTAAGTCCTTATTCAATCTAAAAGAGAATTTTCACTTCTCAAAAAATCTGTTTGTTTTGTTTTATTTTTTTTTTTCTTGCTTGCTTTTGTGTTGACTCATGTCAAATTCACAGATCATGCTTTAACATCATCCAGTGGGTGGGTTCCCCACTTCTAGAGAAGTTACAACTGTTTTTGTTTGGTTGGTTTTTCTTTTCTTTTTCTAAGATTTATTTATTCATTATTATATATACAGTGCTCTGCCTGTATGTACATTTGCAGGCCAGAAGAGGACACCAGATCATAGTATAGATGGTTTTGAGCCACCATGTGGTTGCTGGGAATTGAACTCAGGACCTCTGGAAGAGCAGGCAGTGCTCTTAACCACTGAGCCATCTCTCCAGCCCCTTGTTTTTGCTTTTCAAGTGCTCTACTCCTCAACTGTATACAGCCAGGTATAGTGCCACTACCTTTTTTTCCCCCCAGACAGGGTTTCGCTGTGTAGCCTTGGCTGTCCTAGACTCACTATGTAGATCAGGCTGATTTTGAACTCACAGCAATCTGTCTGCCTTTGCTTCCCAAGTGCTGGGATCAGGGTTTCTCTGTGTAGCCTTGGCTGTCGTGGACTCACTTTGTAGACCATGCTGGCCTCGGACTCACCGTGATTCACCTGCCTCTGCCTCCTGAGTGCTGGGATTAAAGGCCCATGCCACCACGTCCATCCTAAAGCTATCTTAAAATTTAATAATAAATTGGTTAAATTGGATGAGAAATCTGCACGTTTTGTCTTCTTCATCTTTGGTTTTGTTTTTGGGGGGGTTGTTTGTTTGTTTGTTTTTAAATTTCTCTGTATAGGCCTAGCTGTCCTAGAACTCATCCTGTAGACCAGGCTGGCCTTGAACTCACAGAGATCTGTCTGCTTCACCTCCTGAGACCTACAGTGAGTCACCACTACTACCTGGCCTCTTTTCACTCTGATATAGAAAATTAATAGGTTGAGCCCACCATCTGCTATGCATAAGTGCTTTCTCTTCTCTCCTCCTGGCTATTTATGATTCCTCCCACAATTTACAGGAAACAGACTCATGCAGCTGACACCACTGCCTTAAACTAACATTTGGATGAGTCAAACTCTTTGAGGCCTGAGACTTAGGTTTCCAGAAAACTTGCAGCCTCTAGGCAGAAGACATGGAGAGAGTTGCTCACCCAATAAATGATTTTAAAGGAAGGAGTCAACTTAGTGAAACAGATGTGATTATGGTCATCATCTTGTTATTTTGGGTAATGTACTTCTTATATATATATTTTTTTCTTTTTTAATTAGTCATATGATAGCCTTTCTTTTCCTCCTGGCTCTGGTCCATAACCTTCAATTTAGCAGGCTATACTTGTGCCAGCTGGAATAAACATTCTCTTTTAAAAAGTCATTCATCAGTGGGCAACTCCCGTAAATGTTTCAACTGGACTTGTCTACAGCCTGCTCTGAGAACAGAGTTGCTCCTGGAGCGAATGCCGCCCTGACGCCCTGTCTCAACTGCAGCCCAACCCCTTTCATTCACTCTTTCTTTCTTTTGTTTTTGTTTTTCAAGATAGAGTTTCTCTGTGTAGCACTGGCTGTCCTGGACTTGCTTTGTAGACCATGCTGGCCTCGAACTCACAGTGATCTCCCTGCCCCTGCTTCTCGAGTGCTGAGCTTAAAGGCGTGTGTCACCACGCCCTGTTTCTTTCTTATGTTTTGAGACAGGATCTCACTAGATAGCCTTGGCTTATCTGGAACTTGCTACACGGACCCAGGTGGCCTCAAACTCAGATTAGTCGTTTCTGTTTCTCCAACGCTATCCACTAGATTAGGGTTGTTGCTGGTCGATTACTCTGCTTTTCATGTTGATATAGTCATTTGCATACAGCTTCACAGCGGTAGTCCTTGCACTGGGATCTCACTGAAAAGTTACATGAGTAACTTTGGGCTGGAGAGATGACTGAATGGGTAAAAATATTCCTGCTCTTCCATAGGACTGGAGTTTGGTTCCTGGCACCTCAGCCACGTGTCAGAGCACAGCTGCCTGTGACTCCAGTTCCAAGGCACCTGACCTTTCTTCTGGCCTCCTGAACTCACATGGTGCACAGATATGTGTGTGGTCATACATAGATACATAAATAAAAAACTAATTAGGCCTGGTGTGTGGTGCAAGCTTGAATGCCAGCACCAGGAGTCCCAAGTGAACTTGGGACTAGCCAGGCCCACATACAAGCCAGCTAGGGCTATATAGTAAGGCCTTTCCCCCAATAAATAAAAATTAGTTAAAAAAAAAAAAATAAAAGAATTGTGCCGGGTGTGATGGCATACACCTTTAATCCCAGCAATCAAGAGGCAGAGGCAGGCAGATCACTGTGGGTTCGAGGCCAGTCTGGTCTACAAAGTGAGTCCAGGACAGCCAAGGCTACACAGAGAAACCCTGTCTTGGAAAACAAAACAAGATAAAACAAAAGAATAAAAGAATCATGTTGAAAGCTTGGACCTCTGTTAAAAGTTCTACTGAGGAATGATTGGACCATGATGACTCTGGACCTAATCAATAAACTCATCCATTGATAGATTAATAATACTGTGGTAAAATGGACATGGTGGCTCACTCCTGTAATCTCAGTACTTGGGAGGCTGAGGTAAGAGTGTCATGAGTTCAAGGTCAACCTGGGCTATGTGTGAATTTTTGGGCAGCCCAAGCTAAAAAGTGAGTCTCTGTCTCAAAATGAACAAACTACTAAACAACAAATAACCCAGTGTCTTTCTTGGGAGACAGTAAAGAGGATGACATAGGACGTGGTTGGAAGTAGGTCACTGGGAACATGCCCTGAAGACTCACATCTAGTCCTTTGCTCTCCACTTCCTAGCCACCGTAATTCAGTGATCCTCTTCCTCTGTCCCCACCTACTTCCCCAAAGGTCTGCCTCAACAGAGGCCCAGAAACAATAGAACTATCTGAATCTGCATCTTAAATTGTTTCCTTGGTTATTTCATCACAGAGACAAAGAGGCTAATATACCCTTCCAGAAATATGAACTGGTTATAAGATAACGTCTTTGCAGTAGCCATAGGTTGTTAGACAGGCCTGGTGGTTCTGTTCCTTCAGGAACATGCTAAGATTGTGGTGTTTTCTAGCTGGGCGTGGTGGCACACGCCTTTAATTCCAGCACTCGGGAGGCAGAGGCAGGTGGATTGCTGTGAGTTCGAGGCCAGCCTACTCTACAAAGTGAGTCCAAGACAGCCAAGGCTACACAGAGAAACCCTGTCTCGAAAAACAAAAACAAACAAACAACAACAAAACCCGAAAAACCAAAAAAAAAAAAAAAAAAGAAAAAGAAAAATTGTGGTATTTTCTAGACCTTCTGGATTTTAGGCTTGGTCATGACTTCACTTGGCCAATGAAACAACGGATGGGTGGAAGTGTAAAGGGCTTATACAGAGCTCAAGTTCTCTTGTCTTGCCTCATTGAGTGTGTGACAAGATAGCATCACCCCCTTCGCTCCATAGAACACCTTGTCTGTCACTCTGGGATCCTAGTTAAGTAGCAGAAGGTCCCTAAGAATCCACAAGAAACACGGCAACTTATTCAAGAAATAAATGTTAGTTGTATCAAATTTCTGGATTATTATACGTGTTACTGTACAGGATGGAGAGATGCTTCGGTCATTAGAGCACTTTGTGTTCTCCAGAGGACCCAGGTCAGCACCCACCATAGGGGGCTCCCACCTGCCTATAACTCCAGACCAGGAGATCCAAGCACTTCCTCTTCTGCCCTCTCCTGGTCTCCAAGGGTACCCCCATGCCCATGTGTCTATAAACGTGCTCCTGCACAAACACATTTTTCTTATCTCAAGACAAGGTTTCTCTGTGTAGCCCTGGCTGTCCTGGGACTCACTCTGTAGACCAGAGATCCACTTGTCTTTGCCTCCTGAATGCTGGAATTGAAGGTATGTGCCACCACCACCTGGCTTACACACACACACACACACACACACACACACACACACACACACACACACTTTAAATAGAAATGTTACTGGGCTGGGCCTGGTATCACAAACCTTTAATGCCAGTACTCAGGAGGTAGAGGCAGGCAGATCTCTATGAGTTGGAGTCCAGCCTGGTCTACATTGCAAGTACAGAGTAGCCAGGCCTCTGCTACAAGGAGAAACTGTCTTGAAAAAACAAAACAAAAGGAAACGTTACTGTAAAACTAGTGAACTGGCTCAGGCAGCAAATTGCTTGCCATGCAAGCACAGGACCTTAGTTCAGTTTTCCAGCACCAAAGTGAACATCTGGAGAGGTAACACACATCTGCAATCAGCAATCCTATAATTGAGAAGTAAAGATGGGTGGAGCCTGGAAGCTCACAGAGACTCCAGATTCTCAGAGAGACTCTATAACACAAAAGATGGAGAAGTGTCTTAGTCACTGTTCTATTGCTCTGAAGAGACGCCACGACCTCCAACAGGGCCACACCTCCTAATCTTTCTAATCCTATCAGAGTTCCACTCCTTGGTGAGTGCTAACTCAAATATATGAGCCTATGAGGGCCATTCGCTTCAGCCTACCACAGAAAGGCTGGAGAAGTGGCACAAAGGACCCATGCTCACTTTTCGGCACCCACAAGGTAGCTCCTGAAAGCTCTCTTCTGACTTCTATATGAGCACCCCGGCAGGGACACAGACACACAGACACACAGACACACAGACACACACACACACACACACACACACAATGTACACACAGAATACACACTAATTTTAAAATTTAGAAGTCTGAAGCTGGGCGTGGCAGCACACACCTGTAATCCCAGCACTTGGGAGGCAGAGGCAGGCAAATCTCTGTAAATTTGAGGCTAGCCTGGTCTACCAAGCCATTTCCCGGAGAGCCAGGCCTACACAGAGAAACCCTGTCTCGAAAAAACAAAAAACCAAATCAATTAAACGAACAAACAAACAAACAAATTTAGACGTCTGATGTGGTACTTGCAATCCCAATACTTAGGAGATCGTCAGGAGGATCAGGCGGTCAAGATGATTTCAAGGCTAACCTGGGCTACATGAGACCTTGTCTCAAAACAAAACCTAAGACAGGACAGAGAGCGCGGCTCTCTCCAGCTTCCTTATCTTCTTCCCAGCCACTCATGTAGAATGTGCTGGCATCACTTCTTGGCCTTTTGGCTAAGATGAAGTGTAGAAGATGCAGGACACTCCTGCTCCTGCCTCTTCCATTGACCATCGCTGAGGTCATCGCTGAGTGGTTAGCCCTGCTGGGGTCCAGTTTCAAATGGTAAAATCCTTAACTGGCACTCTGGGGGCAGAGGCAGGTGGATCTCTGTGAGTTCGAGGCCAGCCTGGTCTACAAAGCGAGTCCAGGACAGCCACGGCTACACAGAGAAACCCTGTCTTGAAAAACTAAATTAAAAAAGAAAGAAAGAAAGAAAATAAAAGAAAAATTAAGTGTATCTGACTAGTAAACAGTAAATGTAAGAGCAAGGAACTAACCAAGTTTAAACAACTTCAATCAGTGGGAAGTAGGAAGCAAAATAATTATATTCTCATTCGCACCTAAATAATTCATAAGACACACGTGGAATGTCTGATTTATTTAAACAGGCTGTCAGAGCCCAGGCCCAAAGGAGTCTGGGATCTGGGAGCCTAAGCCAGGCAGGGAGCGCCAGGCATCAGAAGGTAAAAGGAACTCAGCTGAACACCCAAAGCAGCATCGAAGACAGGCTGCACAGAAGCAGCCAGGCCCCGTGAAGCCCAGCTCCACTCATAGCCTCGGCGTAGAACCTCGCCACCTCCTCATTGGGGTTGCCTTGGGCGGGATCGAACCACATCTGGATGCAGCGGCCGCTCCCTTGGCTGTAGTTGCTGAGCTTGTAGGAGTGACTCCAGACTTCCTCACACAGAGCGGCAGGGGTAGGGAAGTAAAAGACAAAGGGACGGCAGGAGGCTCCCACGGGACACTGGTTATACCCTATATAAATGATCGAGACCATTAGCCACTGTGCCTAGCCCTATCTCCGGTTATGCCCGCCTCCAAACCCCCGATCTTCACACAAAGGCTGCACAACCCCCACCCCTGCACCATTAAAATGCCCCCTCCCACTCCACCCACTCCTTACCCGAGGTCCAGTTCCACCCCACGTGCCAGTTGCTCTTGCAGGTAAAAGAGGTGCGGCAATCCTCCCACCACTGCTGGCAGTCCTCCTTGCACAGGGGAACGTCGAGGATTCGCTCTTTCCGCCAGCTCTGGTCCACCTGCTGGATCCAGGGTCCCAAGTTCGGGGAGCACTCATAGAGGCAGGTGTCCTGGATGAAGTGTCGCTTGCATTCCGGTGTCATAGTTCCACAGTGGTTCCAGTTGAACTTGTACAGGTAGGAAATGTCCTTGTGCACCTCTTGGCTTGTGTTCGTGGAACAGCAGGAATTCTTCTTCCAGGGACTGCACTGTGTGGTGGGAGACACACGTCCACCGTCAGCACGGACAGAATACTTCATGTGCAGCCTTGCGCCTTGTGGGCTTGACTGCCTAGCCAATCGTTGGGGGAGGGGGAGGGGGAGGGGAAGAGGGAAGGGGAGGGAAATACTTGCTGTTGAGCCCTTGCTGGCTGTGGGAGCGCAGAAGGCACAGTCCTCACAAAATCCAGTAACTTATGAGCCCCTGGAGAGATGGCGCTGTGGGTGAGAACACTGGCTGCTCTCGCAGAGGACCAGAGTTTGGTTTCCAGCGCCCACATGGCAGCTCAAAACTGTCTGTAATTCCTACTCAAGGGATCTTACGCCTTCTTCTAGCCTTTCAGAACACCAGGCAGACATGATCACAGGTGATGCACATACATGCGTACATGCGTACATGCGAGCAAGCAAATACTCATACACATAAAATAAAAATAATTTAAAAATTTTTTACTAATTCACGCGTTTAATCCTAGCACTCAGGAGGGCAGAGGCAGGTGGATCTCAGAGTTCAAGGCCAGCCAGGTCTACAATGTGAATTCTAGGATAGCCAGAACCATACAGAGAAACCCTGTCTCAAAAAAAAAAAAAAAAAAAAAAAAAAAATCAGCCAGGCATGGTGGCGCACGCCTTTAATCCCAGCACTCAAGAGGCAGAGGCAGGAGGTTCTTTGTAAGTTCGAGACCAGCCTGGTCTACAAAGTGAGTTCAGAACAGCCAAGACTACACAGAAAAGCCCTGTCTCAAAAAACCAAAATAAATAAAATCATTAATTCACACATATTGTTTCTTTTAGTATATGTGTATTTTATGCACATGTGCCTGTGTGCATGTGTACCCATGCACACATTTGTACGCAAGTGTGGCAGTCAGAAGACAACCTCATGCAGTTTGCCCACTTCCTTTGAGGCAGGGTCTCTCACTGGCCTGTAGAGTACAGCTGAAGGTGTCTGTAGTAACTGCTGGGAAACATGGGGTCTCACTTGTCTTTGTCTCCTCTGTGCTGGGGTCACAAGCCCACATTACCTCTGCCCTTGCCATCTGAATATGACTCCTAGGGATTAAACTCAGGTCCTTGTATTTGTGAGGCAAGTACCGTCTCCTCATTGCTTTTTGTTTTTTAACTGAAACAAAGCTTCCCTACGCTGCCTTCAAACTCTATTTGTAACCAAGAACAACCTTGAACTCCCGAGTCACTCCCTTCTACTCTCAAGTGGCTGTGCTACCATCCAGCTTTTTTTTTTTAATTAATTAATTAACTAAAAATTCTTTTAAAGCCAGGTTTTCACTATGGAACCCTGGCTCACTTGGAAGACACTATATAGACCAGGTTAACATGGCATTCACAGAGATAGACTTAACACCACCATGGCTGGGAACATACCTGGGTTTTCTTTTTCTTTTCTTTTCTTTTTTCTTTTTTCTTTTTCTTTTTTTTTTTTTTGGTGAGGGGGGGCGGGGAGGCGGGTTTCAAGACAGGGTTTCTGGCCTGGAGAGATGGCTCAGAGGTTAAGAGCACTGCCTGCTCTTCCAAAGGTCCTGAGTTCAATTCCCAACAACCACATGGTGGCTCACAACCATCTATAATGAGATCTGGTGCTTTCTTCTGGCCTGCGGGTCTACGTGCAGGTAGAACACCGTATTCTTAATAAATAAGTAAATAGTAAAAAAAAAAAAAAAAAAAGAGGGGGTGTTCTTTGTGTAGCCTTGCCTGTCTTGGACTCACTTTGTAAACCAGGCTGGCCTTGAACTCACAGAGACAGATCTGCCTGCCTCCGCCTCCCGAGTGCTGGGCATACCCAGGTTTTCAATTCAAGTCTTTGTGAGTCCCTACCCACCCTAAGCCAGGCACTTTCCCAGGAAATAAGGAATAAAATGATGAACACAACAGGCCCACTGCTTTGGAGAACTAAATCGATGAAAGGAGGAGAAAGGCTTGTGGGCTTGCAGTGCCACCAGATGGCAGGATAAACGTCACTGAGAAAATGACAAAACCCGGAGAAGGGGTCCAGTGACGTGAACACATAACACGAGGGAGAGTGCACGGCGTGAGAACCATGTTCAAACAATTTGTTGTTGTTGTTGTTGTTGTTTTGTTCTTTTCGTTTGTTTTTTTCAGATAAGGTCTCTCTGTGCAGCACTGAAACTCGCTGTGTAGATCATGCTGACCTCAAATTCAGAGATCTGTGTGCCTCTACCTCTCAGAGAGCTAGCATAAAAGGCACGTGGCACCATACCTGGTTTTTGTTTTTGTTTTCTTAAGACAGGGTTTCTCTGTGTAGCCCTGGCTGTCCTGGCTTTGTAGCCCAGGCTGGCCTCGAACTCACAGAGATCCGTCTGCCTCTGCCTCCCTGAGTGATGAAATTAAAGGTGTGCGCTAACACCCTGCTTGGTTTTTTGTTTTGTTTTGTTGTTGTTGTTTTTAAGAATCTAGAGAGATGACTAAGCATTAAGAATCTACAGCTCAACACCCATGTCCTGTCTCAAAACTGCCAGTAACTCCAGTACCAAACGATCTGACACGTTCCTTTTAGCCTCCACCACCGGACATGGGTAGTGGTCTTTCACACAGACATATAGTCTTAAAAAGAAAGTAAAGTTTGAATAAGTTAATAAAGTTAAGGCTGCTCAAGGTTGCCTCTGCTGCATATAAAAGTAGCACTTGTCGGGGCTGGAGAGGTGGCTCAGGGGTTAAGAGCACTGTCTGCTCTTCCAGAGGTTTTGCATTCAATTCCCAGCAAGCACATGCTGGCTCACAACCATCTATAATGTAATTTGATGCCTTTTCCTGGCATGCAGGTGTACATGCAAATAGAACACTTATCTACATAAAATGAATCTTTCAAAACAAAACAAAGCGGAAAAACTAGCAGCTCTGTGCTCAGTCACTCACAAATACTAGCCCCAGGTATGGAGGCACATACCTTTAACTCCAACATGGAGGAAGCCCATCTGGTCTACTTTTTTAGTTCCAGGCCAGTCAGGCTACAAGGGAGACCCTGCCTCACAGTCACAAAACAAAACAAAACAGCAGTGTAGGAAAGGGAAGAATATAGGACACTCATCCCAAGCTACGGAGCTATTGAGAGTTGTTGGCTCCTAGGGAAGTGGCCCATGGTAGGCTGACCATGCTCCAGAGGTTTATAAAAAAGAAAAGACAAAGGAAGGGGAAGAGAACGTGGAGGGACATGGTTGTCCAATTGGGCCAGATATGATGAAAAACATGGTTTGCATGTACGAAATTCTCAAAGAATAAATATTAAATTTTTATTTGTTTGTTTGTTTGCTTATTTATTTATTTTTGGAGACAGAGCTTTTTCTGTGTAGCCCTGGCTGTCCCTGAACTCACTCTGTAGACCAGGCTGGCATTAAACTCAGAAATCCACCTGCCTCTGCCTCCCAAGTGCTGGGATTAAATCCATTCACCACCACTGCTTGGCTAAAATAGTATTACAATAAATAAATAAACCAGCAAATAGGGCCTAGAGAGATGGCTCAGAGGCTAAGAGCACTTGTGGCTCTTGCAGAAGACTTGGGTTCAGTTCTTAGCATATGGGAAGCTCACAACCATCTGCACCTCCAAGAATGAAGAATCCTGTCTCAGACTCCACAGTAGTCAACCTTCTGTTGTTTTACTTTAGAGTTGCTACTTCACACTGATTTTATTAACTGTTTAGGCAGCTTTGGGATAATAAATGGTCTCCAGCAAACAACTGTTAGAGCACAGAGGCCTCAAACCCTCAAGCCGAGGGCCACAGTCCAGGTGTTTCCTAGATACCTGACCCCAAGTGCTTGTCAGCCAGTCTCACAGGTAGGAGAGTCTCTTCATGACCTCTAAGGCTGGCAGAAAAGCACATCTCTGGCAGCTTAAAGCTCCTTTCCTGAAGCCAGGCGTGGTGGCGCACACCTTTAATCACAGCACTCGGGAGGCAGAGGCCAGCCTGGTCTACAAAGTGAGTCCAGGACAGCCAAGGCTACACAGAGAAACCTTGTCTTGGCAGGGGGGTTGGGGGGGGCACGAAGCCCCTTTTCTGGGCTAGAGAGATGGCTCAGAGGTTAAGAGCACTGTCTGCTCTTCCAGAGGTTCTAAATTCATTCCCAGCAACCACATGGTGGCTCACAACAATCAATAAGGTGATCTGCTGCCCTCTTCTGGTGTGCAGGTATACATGCAGGCAGAGCACTGTATACATTATAATAAATAAATCTCTTTAAAAAAAAAAAACAAAAAACTCTTCCCCGAGACCCCCAGAGGAGTCCTTCTCAATTTAAACCTAAAACCACCACAGTGGTTCCATTTCCTGCCTGTTCCATTTCCCAGGCTCTTCCCCGAACATACTTCCTTATTTGTGCAACGTCGAAGACCAGCTACATGTATTGATTACACTAGCATTTGGCAGCCAATCTGTATTGTCAAAATCACTTTAGAGACCACCCAATGGTCTCTTTAGGCAGGTCTGTCCATCTCCATCACAGACTGGGACTAGATAGTTCTTTCTCCTGACCCACTAGTTCTCAGTCAGCCACCCGTCACCCTTTGTCCTACCTGCTGGTGTAAATTGTCCTCAGGGCCTGGCTTTTCTTTGTGGTGCTTGGCATCCATGCAGACATTGAGAAGTTCAGTCCTGGCCCGAGTAGCTCTGTACTGTGCACATTCAGCTACCCATATCATCAGAAGCAACAACTGCATTGTCATCAGGTGAGCCATGTCAGACCCTGAAAGTACAACTATGGTAAGTGCAACCTCCAAGTATGCATGCGCTCTGCTCCTGTGGGTGGAGCCTATGTTCAGGGACCTTGCATCATCTCCTCCTGTCAATCTTCCCAGACTCAGTGAGGATCAAATGCCCTGGAGACAAATCACTGGTCAGAGCCTTTTTTTATTTCAGTGGTCCTGAGACAAGGAACTTCAAAACAAAGTTCGGCCACCTCCCCAGGTGGTGGCATACGCCTTTAATCCCAGCACTTGGGACCCACTCTGAAAAGACAAGATTTTTTTTTTTTAAGTATTTATCTTTTTAAGTGTTTTGCCAGCATGTATGTCTATACATCACATGCATGCAGTGTCCCCAGAGGGCAGAAGAGGGCGCCAGATCCCCTAGAACTAGACTTTGAGATGGTGTGAGCCACCATGTGGGTGCTGGGAATGTAACACGAGTCCTCTCAAAAGAAGCCAGTGCTCTTAACCCATGAACTGTCTCTCCTGCCCTCAGTTTGTGATGTTTTAATTTAAATTACTGTGCTTTAGAGATCTTAAAATGCCCCTAATCTGTAAACTCTACTCGGCCAAGAACAGATAACTTATTGGAATGCTGGGGGTTTGTTAGTTTTGTTGTTTTTATTTTGGTTTGGGGTTTTCTTCCATTCCCACCCCCCCACCCACCCCCCATTTTTGTTTTTTCAAGACAGGGTTTCTCTCTGTACTCTTGGCTGTCCTGGACTCACCTTGTAGATCAGGCTGGCCTTGAACTCACAGCAAGCCATCTGCCTCTGCCTCTGCCTCTGCCTGCTAGGATTAAAGGTGTGCGCCACCACCAGCCATTGGCTGGTGTTCTTTTCTTTCTTCCTTTCTTCCTCTCTCTCTCTTTCCTTCTAATATTTACTTGTTTACTGTTTATATAGTATTCTGCTTGCATGCCAGAAGAGGGGACCAGATCTCATTACAGATGGTTGCGAGCCACCATGTGGTTGCTGGGAAACTGAACTCAGGACCTTTGGAAAAAGAGACAGTGCTCTTAACCGCTGAGCCAGCTCTCCAGCCCCAGCTGTTGTTTTTAACAAGCCACAGGTATTCACTGCTGTAAGCAAGCTTGGTTGCCCCAAGTGCACAGGACAGGCTTGCTCACACTACACAGGCAGGGAGTACAACTGGATGTATGCTTGCCCAGGATTGGACAGAGGTGGGAAGTACATAGCCTTTGAGGCGTCTTCCTGTCTAATGCAATTCCAGCACCATACTCTGGGAATTCTGGGTTCAACCTGGCCAGTATTTAATACAGCTTGCTTCAGATTTGCTCAAGAATTGCGGTAGTGGTATTACTGTTGCTTGGGTAGGATTAACAAATTCTTTTTTAAGCCAGGTGTGGTGTTGCACACCAAACCAAACCAAATTCTGGGTTTGTTGTTGTTGTTGTTTTGGTTTTTTTCAGGACAGTGTTTCTCTGTGTAGCCCTGGCTGTCCTGGACTTGCTTTGTAGACCAGGCTGGCCTCAAACTCACAGAGATCTGCCTGCCTCCGCCTCCCGAGTGCTGGGACCACAGGCGTGGGCCACAGTGCCCTGCCCCATTGACTTTTTTCAGGTCAGTTTCTTCTTCTTCTTCTTCTTCTTCTTCTTCTTCTTCTTCTTCTTCTTCTTCTTCTTCTTCTTTAAAAGTTTTTGACAGCTATTTATTTAGTTTGTCCTGGGTATGCACACATGTATGTATCTTGACATGTGTGTGGAGGTCAAAGGACAATTTGCAGGAGTCAGTTGTTGCCTTCTGCCATAAGAGACCCAGGGATTGAACTCAGGTTTCAGAAAGTGCCTTTACCCACTAAACCATCTCTCTAGCTCCAGGCAACTACTTAATCAGGGATCTCTATTTTATTTTTGGTTTGAATTTTCAGTTAAGGTCTTACTAGCCCTGGCTAGTCCGGAACTTGCTATGTATCCCAGGGTGGCCTTGAATCCACCAGAAATCTGCCTTATACCATCATGGCTGGCAAGTCAGATTTTTATACCAACTGACTTTTTGGGGGGTGAGAGGGAGGGCAGTTCAAGACAGAGTTTCTCTGTGTAGCCTTAGCTGTCCTGGACTCACTTTGTAGACCAGGCTAGCCTTGAACCCACAGAGATCCTCCTGCCTCTGCCTCCTGAGTGCTGAGGTTAAAGCATGTGACAACACCAGGCCACCAATTGACTTTTTATAAAAGTTTTACAAATAGAGCCAGGCATGCCTGTAATCCCAGGGGTATTGGGGCTGGAGAGATGGCTCAGAGGTTAAAAGCTCTGTCTGCTCTTCCAGAGGACCCGGGTTCAATTCCCAGCACCCACATGGCAGCTCACAACTGTTTGTAACTCCATCCAGTTCCAGAGGATCCAATATTCTCACACATGCATGCATATAGGCAACATTAGTCCACATAAAGTAAAATAAATAAAAATTTTACAAATAAGATTATTTAGGGGCTGGAGAGATGGCTCAGAGGTTAAAAACACTGGCTGTTCTTCCAAAGGTCCTGAGTTTGATTCCCAGCAACCACATGGTGGCTCACACTCATCTATAGATCTGGTGCCCTCTTCTGGCATGCAGGCACACATGCAGCCAAAATACTATATAAATAATAAATAAGTAAATAAGGTATTTAGTTTGGTGGCACACACCTTTGATCCCAGCACTGGAGGGAGATACAGAGACAGGCAGATCTTCGAGAATTAGACAGGTCTGACACAGTGAGACCCTGTCTCAAACCAAACAACCAAAACCTTAAGAAGCTGCAGCTAAATTGAAGATTTATGGAATTTTATTTGTTTGTTTGGAGGCCCAGACCACCCTTGAAATCCCGAGCTCAAGACAAGCATTGGTGGCACACTCCTTTGAGCCAGCACTCAGGAGACAGAGACAGCCTGGTCTACAGAGAGTGCCAGGGCAGCCTGGACTACATAGAAAACCCATGTATTGCTGGGTGTGGTGCCTTTAATCCCAGCACTAGGGAGGCTGAGGCAGGTGGATCTCTGTGAGTTCGAGGTCAGCCTGGTCTACAGAGCGAGTCCATGACGGCCAAGGCTAACACAGAGAAACCCTGTCTCAAAAAAATTATTTGGGGCTGGAGAGATGGCTCAGCGGTTAAGAGCACTGGCTGCTCTTCCAGAGGTTCTGAATTCAATTCCTAGCAACCACATGGTGGCTCATAACCATCTGTAATGTGATCTATGCCCTCTTTTGATGTGCAGGCATGTATGTAGGCATAACACCCTATATGTAATACATACATACATACATACATACATACATACATACATACATACATACATACTTTTTTTTTTAATCCTGAGCTAAAGAGATTCTGAATCTGGCTAACCCCCTACAGAGTTGAACTATCCACACAAGGTTTGTTTCTTCCGGTTTTTGTTTGATCTTGTTTTGTTTTGTTTTTTGAGACAGGGTTTCTCTGTGTAGCCCTGGCTGTCCTGGAACTCTCTATGTACACCAGGCTGGCCTCCAACTCAACAGAGATTCACCTGCCTGTGCTGGATTAAAGGCATCATGTCCGGCTTTCCTTTTCAGATCTATCACTTGGTCACATCACAGACTCAAACTCCCCCACCCCCACCCTACCCCCTCCAGAGACTCTGTGACCCTGAGGAGCTCCCGGCCAGCCAGCCAGCCTTGAGATTTTGGGCGACTCGGGAGCCTCCTCCTACAGAGCTGTCGCTGCCTTGGCCATCATATCATCATCCACTGACTGAAAACACTGAAAAAAAAAACCTTTTTTTTCCGAGACAGGGTTTCTCTCTGTGGCCTTGGCTGTCCTGGACTCACTTGGTAGACCAGGCTGGCCTCGAACTCACATCGATCCGCCTGCCTCTGCCTCCCGAGTAGTGGGATTAAGGCCAAAGACACTGAGTTTTTGGAAAGGGAATCTTCCTACCTGTCCCCTCCCTCCTCAAAATATTTCAAATTGCTAAAATGTTCCAAATTTACTTCCCACGAACCCTCTCCACCTCAATTCCAAGTCCATGCTTCATTCAAGACTTGATAAAGCAAATGGGCTTCCTGTCAGGGCCAAAAGAAACCCAGGGAGCTGGGCGTGGTGGCACATGCCTGTAATCCCAGCAGAGGCAGGCAGATCTCTGTGAGTTCTACAAAGCGAGTCCAGGACAGCCAGGGCTACACAGAGAAGCCCTGTCTCGAAAAACCAAAATAAATAAAAAAGAAAAAAGAACCCAGGACTATCCGTGGCACCTACTAGGTCATCCTGGCCTCCCAGTTCACTCAGTGGCTCCTAATCGCTCTGCTTACCCTGCCCCTCCCCTGGGCTTCTCTGGCTCAGGGGCTTCCTTCCACCTTATTCCCTAATTACCCTGGAATTTCAGCTATGTTCCCTTTTGTCTTCTTCTCTTGGTTCCCCCCCCTCTTGCCCTATCTTCCTCTCCCTCTACCCCCCCAACCTCCACCCCATGGCCCGGTCCAGCCTGCTACCCATTTTCAATCTACTTTCTCTGCACGCTTTCGCATGCTTCTGGCTGTACTCTCTCTCACATCTACGACAAATCCCGCCCCCCCCCCCATACCTTGGAGTGGTCATGCCCTCGGTTAATAGATTTCTCTCCATATTACCCCATTTCCCAGTGGGGTATAGAGGAACACGTCATTAGTCCCAGCAGAGGCGGGAAGATTGCAGCCTGGTTTACAGAGTTAATTCCAAGACAGCCAGGCTACATAGAAAATCTCACTGTCTCGGAATAAAACAAAGACCAAACAAACATAAAAACAGTAACAAGCTGGGCAGTGGTGGCACATGCCTTTAGTTCCAGTTTTTGGGAGGCCGAGGCGGGCAGATCTCTGTGAGTTCAAGGCCAGCCTGGTTAACAGAGCAAGTTCTACACAGAGAAACCCTGATTCCCGGTGTCCTGACAGGACTCTCGGACCGCGCAGGCATAGCAAGGCTAGACTAAGTCAGGAAATTAATGCCCACCCAGCTTTCTTCTCTGCCCCACTCCCAGCCTTTCTTTTCTGTGGCCCTGAGTATTGAACCCAAGGCCTTGCTCTTGCTAGTCAGGACCTCTACTGTTAAAACTATTACAAACCTTCCTTTCGGTTTTACTCTGAGACAGGGTCTCACTCTGTCACCCAGACTGATTTTGAACTCATTCTACGGCCCAGGCCCTGAACTTTCTTGTCTTGCCTCAGCCTGCAGAGCAGACAGGATTACAGGTTAACACCACCGGACCCAACCAGTCTACTTATTCCAATAATGTCTATGCATCAGGCTTTCTCATTTAAATCACTCACTCCAGGACCCGGCCATGTTTCTGTTAATCTACTTACTCTAATCTCAGCGTCCAGGCCCTGGAGACAGTCCTGTTGGAGCGCCAGGTGTGTCTTCAACTCCTGCAGGGTAAAACAGGACCTGCCTACTTAGAGCACGGGGAGGGGGTGGGAGTTAAAGCCCAGAGAGCTTGGCCCAGCCCAGGCCTCATTCCCCTCTCTGCTTGACCATGCGGAAAACAGACACAAGTATCTTCAGGTCGTTTCACAGAAGATTAGACGTAGAAGAAGAAGAAAAAAACGTCTCCAAATAAAGGCTGATTTCAACTGTGTGCTACCTACTGAGGCTACCCACCCAAGTCTGACCCTTTCCCCCAACTCCTCCTGCTGCAAAATGCTCCAAATTGCTAAAATGTTCCAAGTCCCTGCTGAGTCCCCGCCCCACCCCACCCCCACCCCCCACCCAGGTCTTTCCCAGTCTCTTTGAAAACTTCTTTTCTTTTTAACTTCCTTCAAGGAGAATTTTCAGTCTCCCTGGGAACCACAATCCTGCAAGCTCATCACTGTTTTCCCAGTCACACACTTCAGATCTTAGTCCACCTGTGACACCGCCCCACCCCACCCCACGCATACAGTTAGTGGCCCTAGGCTAGGAGAGCTGAGAAGTCAGCACTGGCAGAAGCCCTAGGTTCTGGTTAAAGGACAGACACTACCTACTGCCTTATAGTGGAACCTTGGGCCTGGCCATGCTCTGCTCTGGGCTTCAGGCACTAAGAAGAAAGCCTAGGCAATCCGGCAAATCCTTTACCACAAACTGGGGATACCTTAGGTATGCGGTCCCTGATAAGTAGGTGTCAGGCGGCAGCAGCGCGGGAAAGGAGGCAGCTCTCACACTGGCTCAGCTCGAGTCGCCACTTGCTTCCTTTATTCCAGGAGCCTGGGAGGTTTAGTGGCCTAGGAGACGGGGGCTGTGAGCAGGCAGTGGGAAGGGAGCCCAGGAATGGAAGCCTGAGATTGGGCGAAGGCCACGCGGCTGTTAATTATTGCATGTGTGCAGCCAGCCAGGCCTCTGCAAGGGATGGGAGGCTTGGTCCCCGGGGAGGTATGGTGAGGGCTTGTCTAGCCACTGTGAGGCCCTGGGTTCAATCCCCAGCATTGAAGATAAACAAACAAATAGCTGGGCAGTGGTGGTGCTCACCTTTAACCCCAGCACTCAGCAGGCAAAGACTGGCGGATTTCTGTGAGTTTCAGAGCAGCTTGGTCTACAGAGAGAGTTCCAGGACAGCGAAGGTTACACAGAGAAACCCTGTCTCAAAAACCCAAATTAATTAAGTAAATAAAAGCGTAGGAAAGGCCAAACACTCAGCCACCCCCTCCCCCAGCAGAAAGGCCCCCCTCCCCCAAATAAACCAAACTTTGTGCTTGAGCCACTAAGATCCTTTAAAATAATCACATCCACCAGATGTGGTGGACAATGCATGTAATCTCAGCACGCAGGAGGCAGAGGCGGGCAGATCTCTGTGAGTTCGAGGCCAGCCTGGTCTACAAAGTGAGTCCAGGACAGCCAGGACAAAACAGAGAAACCCTGTCTCCGGAAGAAAAAAAAAAAAAGAAGGTCCCATGTCCCCAACTTCTGCCAGCTACTAGTTTCCCCAACCATACCGTTGTCAGTCACTTCCAGTCATAAAATCATTGATGGTCTAAATCTTCAGACAGGAGCCTCAGTGGTTTGAAAGCCCAAACTCCCTTCTCCTGCTCTATTCCGTCGTCTCCTCCGCTGATAGGTCATTATGGTTAAGATCTGAGCTAATTTTGACCCCTCCGGCATCCCATTGTAGCCAAAACAGAGTCCACCACGCCCAGCCCCTACCCGGAGGCCAGGACGGTGCTGCTGTGCAAAAAGGGAACAGATTTGAGCAGGAGAAAATGGAAAGCTGTTGATTGAGTGTGTGTGTGTGTGTGTGTGTGTGTGTGTGTGTGTGTGTGTGTGTCCAGAGGAAGGCTCCGAGTTGGATGTGGATGTAGAAGCTGTCTCAAATAGAAACTTAGGTAAGATAAGAAAAGCCAATACCTTGGTGAATGCCGGGAGAGAGAGAGAGAAAAGGGAGGAGGGAAAAGAAGAGGAGAAGGAGGAAGGAGAAGAGACGATTTGGTCTCCGGAGGATAATTAGCCAAAGAGGAAGGCCCCATAAAAGAGACCTGCTCTTAGGAGGTCCCTGACTCAGTGGTTCTGCCTCCTCCATGGCTCAGCAGTGTACCCGAGTCCTGTGATACCCCAGGAGTGTTTGTCTTGGGAAGATCACAGCAGGCTGAGGACTTCTAGGTCTCCTTTTCTGTTTATCCTTTCAGATAAGCCTGCTGACTTGGGGAAGGGCAGGCCAGTGCTTAAAGCTGAGGCCCTGGGTAGTGGCACCTGCCTCTGCCTGGGAGGCTGATTATTAACTGGTCTTTATGGCTCCTCTGCTCCTGAGCTCTACAGATTCAGAATAAGTCATCTTTGCAGTGAGGATTTGAGTTGAAGATTGAGCTCTGGGCCTATAGTGAACGTCTAGGAGAGCCAGAGGCAGAGGCAGGCGGATCTCTGTTAGTTCGAAGCCAGCCTGGTCTACAAAGCAAGTCCAGGACATGACTGCTCCTAGGTATGGTGGAGAAGGAGACTTATTGTAGATACGAGGACGAGGAAGGCCAGAGGGATCTGGAAGGGGCCAGCGTGAATATGACCCTGACCCTGGACCATGTGAGGAGAGCAGAGAGAGGCAAGAGACCAAAAGGGCAAAAGTGTAAAAACGGACGCTGAGAGAACTGAGTGGCCTGCCTAGGCACCTCCATTAGCTGTCTCTCCTGGTGTGAGACCTAACACTGCCCTGAATGTTGAGGTGCTGTGCCCACCTGGAGCCTCAGTGCTAGGATTGTTTGACCACTAGGGAGGGACAGAACGGAGCAGTCACCTTGGAAGCAGTCCAGGTTGTGTTTCCCTGAGCTAACAGTTTATTATCAGCCAGACCGTTATCGTCTCTTCTGGCTCAGCCTGCAAGGGTCTTGTGACCGGCAGTAATAACAAGAAACCATCTGACACCCCCACATCCAGCAGTGGGGCTAAGGGCCACCGAGCAAAGAGGAGACTCCCAGATTGCAGGAGGGAAGGATCTGAGCGATCTGAGCTCTTCTGAGTGTCAGCCCCCACGCACGTGCCTTCATCACACCGCCCATCTCAGAGCTGTGGGGACAAGGCCAGTCTGATGGTCTTCATTTGCAGGACACAAGTCTGTCTGCATCCTGAGGCAGCATCCTAAGGACTGCAGACTCCATGCTGTTGCTCTTTCTTTCTTTCTAGACTAGGTTTTTCTTTGTATAGCCCTGGGGTCCTGGAACTCACTCTGTAGACCAGGCTGGCCTTGAACCCAAGAGATTCTTCTGCCTCTGCCTCCCAAGTGCTGAGATTAAAGGCTTGCAACACCGCTCGGCTCCAAGCTGTTTCTTTTTCTTTTCTTTTTGTTTTGTTGTTTATTTGTTGTTTTGTTTTGTTTTGTTGAGACAGGGTTTCCTCTGTGTAGCCTTGGCTGTCCTGGACTCCCTTTGTAGACCAGGCTGGCCTTAGACTCAGAGATCCATCTGCCTCTGCCTCCTGAATGCTGGGGTCAGAAACATGTGCTACCACACGCAGCTTCCATGATGTTTCTTTTCTTTTCTTTCTTTCTTTCTTTCTTTTTTTTTTTTTTTTTTTTTTTTTTTTTTTTTTTTTTTGGTTTTTCTGTGTTAGCCTTAGCTGTCCTGGACTCACTTTGTAGACCAGGCTGGCCTCGAACTCACAGCGATCCGCCCACCTCTGCCTCCCGAGTGCTGGGATTAAAGGCGTGCGCCACCACGCCCAGCTTCTTTCTTTCTTTCTTTTTTTCCCTTTTTGGTTTTTCTTTTTTGTAAAGATTTACTTATTATGTATACAGAATTCTGCCTGCATGTACACCTGCAGGCCAGAAGAGGGCATCAGATCACATTATAGATGGTTGTGAGCCACCATGTGGTTGCTTGGAATTGAACTCAGGACTTTTGGAAGAGCAGCTAGTGCTCGTAACCTCTGAGCCATCTCTCCAGCCCCTTCTTTTGGTTTTTCGAGACAGGGTTTCTCTGTGTAGCCTTGGCTGTCTTGGACTCACTTTGTAGACCAGGCTGGCCTCCAACTTGCAGTGATCTACCTGCCTCTGCCCCCCCCATCCCCCCAAATGCTGGGATTAAAGATGTGCACCACCATGCTCCACGATGTTGTGTGTTTTATTATTTACAATAACATTGCTCCTAAGCTGAGGATGGTGGTGCATGTTGGTAAACCAAGAACGGCCTACATTCCAGAACCTGGTGCTCCCCCATCATGCCTTTAGTGACTTAGCACCAGCAGCCCCATCATCAAATGCCCCATTTTCCATGCAGATAAATGGTGGGTATCTGCATGCTCCATATATCCCTTATAAAACCTGGGCCTTCGCAGCTCAGAGGCAGCCTTCTGTAAGCTCTCCCCCAATGCCCCCTACCTCTCTTTCCAAGACAATGTTTCTCTGTGTGTAGCCTTGACTGTCCTGGACTCACTTTGTAGACCAGGCTAGCCTCGAACTCACAGAGATCTGCCTGCCTCTGCCTCCAGAGAGCTGGGAATAAAGGCATGTGCCACTACCGCCTGGATCTAATAACATGATCCATCCACTACCTCTTACATGAGGTCTGTTGCATGCTGTGATTATTTTGGGCATCCCTTGGTTCTCCAATCTCAACAAAACCCTTACAGTACATGACTATGATCTCAGTACCCAAGAAGTAGAAGCAGGAGGATCAGGAATTTAAGGTCATCTTTGACTGTGTAATAAATTCTAAGGCTGGGCATGGTGGCGCACACCTTTAATCCCAGTACTCTGGAGGCGGAGACAGGTGGATCACAGCAAGTTCGAGGCCAGCCTGGTCTACAAAGTAAGTCCAGGACAGCCAAGGCTACACAGAGAAACCCTGTCTCGAAAAAAAAAAAAGTCTAAGTCAACCTGGGTGTGCTGGCTAGTTCTATATATATATCTGCTTTTCCATAGCTTTGTCAACACAATACACTATAGCAGGAAACACAAGCTATAGTCATATGAGAGGCAGGAACTTGAGTTAAGAAAATGCTTGGGGGCCAGGCAGTGATAGCACACGCCTTTAATCCCAGCACTTGGGAGGCAGAGGCAGGCAGATCTCTGTGTGTTTCAGGCCAGTCTGGTCTACAAAATGAACCTAGGACAGCCAGGACTACACAGAGAAACCCTGCCACAACAAAAACAAACAAAAAGACTGAGCTGTAGGCACCACGCCCGGCTAAGAACAAAATTTGGGGCTGGAGAGATGGCTCAGTGGTTAAGAGCACTGTCTACTCTTCCAGAAGTCCTGAGTTCAATCCAGCAACCATATTGTGGCTCACAACCATCTATAATGAGATCTGATGCCTTCTTCTGGTATGCAGGCATACATAAATAAATAAATATTTTTTAAAAGTTTTATTTATTTATTACATATACAGTGTTCTACCTGCATATAGCTGCTGCAGGCCAGAAGAGGGCACCAGATTTCATTATGGATAGTTGTAAACCATCATGTGGTTGCTGGGAATTGAACTCACAACCTCTGGAAGAGCAGCCAGGGCTCTTAACCTCTGAGCCATCTCTCCAGCCCAAATAAATAAATCTTTAAAAAAACAAACATGTATTTGTTTTGAGTGGGTATGCATGTGAAGGGGGGGGAAGTGTGTAGGGGTGTGTGTGTGTGTGTGTGTGTGTGTGTGTGTGTGTGTGTGTGTGCATGAACAAGCAGTATGCCACATCTAGTGGAGGTCAGAGGACAACTGTGGGAAACAGTTTCGTCCCTCTACCATGTGGGCCCTAGAGATCCCAAGGCTCAGGTCATGAGCCTTAGTAGCAGCAAATTGCCTTTACCTGCTGAGTCAACTTTTTTTGTTGTTGTTATTTTGTTTTGTTTTTCGAGACAGGGTTTCTCTGTGTAGCCCTGGCTGGCCTCGACTTGCTTTGTAGACCAGGCTGGCTTCAATCTCACATCGATCCACCTGCCTCTGCCTCCTGAGTGCTGAGATTAAAGGCATGCGTCACCATGCCAGCTTCCCTGATGAACATTTAAGAATATATATTATCTGGGTGGGGTGGCGCACACCTTTAATCCCAGCACTCAGGAGGCAGAGGTAGGTGAATCTCTGTGAGTTTGAGACCAGCCTGGCCTACAAAGAGAGTTCAAACCAACCAAGGTTACACAGAGAAACCTTGTCTCAGAAAAAACCCAACACCAAGAAAAGAATATATATTAATTCATTTATTTTACTGTGTGCATGTTTGTGCCTGAGTATCTGTGCATACTGTTATAAAATATAATGTAGCAAGGGAGTACCATGGCAGGCCCATGCCAAGGTGTGCCCCTGAGAAATGACACCATGCAACAGATCTGTTATAAAGGGTGTTTATTGTGGGAAGGGAGAGGTGTGAGGACCTGGGAAAAGGTAGAGGCACTGAGCAACTCATGAGGACAAGCAGGGGAAGAAAGGGAGGCTTTGGAGACAGAAGGGAGGAGAGAGGGGGGGCGGGGAGCTGGCTTGGCCGGCAGTTCTTTTATCAGGCTCACACACCTGTCACACCTGGCTGCAGCAGGTCATGACATAAGCAATTCCTGGGTCCCTGAGGGCAGGCCAGAAGAATCGCCTGCATGCTAACATTCTGCCCTTTGTGTTTAATTAATAATGAGGAACCGGGAAGTGGTGATGAGGCAGGAATGAGGGTGTTGTGTTCTTTAAACTGCTTCCTGTTGAATGCAGTGACAGCATCTTTGGGGACCCTGAGGAAAGTTGGGATGCTGGCCAAGTCCAGGGAGAGCTGGCTCTTTCACTGCTGTCTAGACTTGGTGGGACCATCTAGGGCTAGGAGAGTGCACACCTGGTTGAATAGCCTTTAAGGTGAGCTCAGGCAAGACAGAAGTCTTCCCTGGAGCAGGCAGGGCAAGAGTTCATTTAACCTTGATTTTTGGTTTGACTACAGACTGTGAAAGAGGACCTTCTTCCTTTTATCCAGAAGACTGGATGTATATAAATTTAACACAATGAGAAGCACTTTTGTTTGTTTGTTTGTTTTTTGAGACAGACAGAGTTTTTCTGTATAACAGGAGTCGTGTCTTGCCAGGCATGGTGGCACATGCCTTTAATCCCAGCACTGAAGACATAGAAGACGGATCCCTGTGAGTTTGAGGCCAGCCTGCTCTACAAAGCAAGTCCAAGTCCAGGATAGCCAGGAGTACAAAAAAAACTCTACCTGGAAAAAAATTTTTTATTTTCTTTCTGTGTATGGGTGTTTTGCCTACGTGTATATTTGAGTACCTGGTGCCCACAAAGACTGGAAGAGGACATCAAATCCCCTGGACCTGGAGTTGTAGATGATTGTGAAATGCAGGTGGTGCTAGGATTTGAACTTGGGTTCGATAGAGGAGCATCCAGTGCTCTTAACCACTGATACATCCTTCCAGACCCTAAACAGTTTTAGGAAGTTTATTTGTGCATGTGTGTGCATGGATGCATGGATGTATAGACATAGGCATGTTTCTCTCTCTCTCTCTCTCTCTCTCTCTCTCTCTCTCTCTCTCTCTCTCTCTCTCTCTCTTGTTTAGTTTGAGACAGGGTTTCTCTGTGTAGCCTTGGCTGTCCTGTACTCACTTTGTAGACCAGGCTGATCTTGAACTCACAGCAACCCACCTGCCTCTGCCTCCCTCCCGAGTGCTGGGATTAAAGGCATGTGCCACCACGCCCTGCTCAATAATGTATTTTTTAAGAGGCACGTGGGACGTGAAGGAGCATGCCTGTAATCCCAGCACTTAGGAGGCTGAAGCAGGAGGAACCCCACACATTTGGGAACACCCTGATCTACGTAGCAAGGTTCAGGTCAACTGATGGTACATAGCAAGATCCTGTCTCAACAAAAAAAAAAGAAGAAGAAGAAGAAGAAGAAGAAGAAGAAGAAGAAGAAGAAGAAGAAGAAGAAGGAAGGAAGGAAGGAAAAGGGCAGGGAAGAAATATTGGAAGTGATGGAGAAAAGGGGGAGGGGATGAAATGTTGGAAGTGACTGAGTCAGCACAGGGCTTTGTACTTCCCTAAATAAGTTCATGCTTCTAGAGCCTGCCACACCCCAGTCTCTCCATCTCTCTGAACATCCCCGGCCTTTTTGGTGATCTGAAACCATTCGGGAGAAGAGGAACAGAGTTCTGCATCTCTTCTGAACCCTCCCTGAGGTCGAACCGGGGCTCAGTTGCTCAGAGCAGCTTCAGGAATCTTAAGTGTGAAGCTCAGGTCCCGGCTTCCCCTTCCCCTTCCTCTGTGGCTCTGGCCAAGCTGGCCAGTGTTCTGTGACACCCTATGACCTGGGTATGTGCTCTCCTTTGCCAAGCTTCCCTTTCCTCCTCTCTCTTCCTGGAAAATATTAATAATCTTCCAAGGCCGAGATCAACAACCCCGCTATGGGAAGTCTTCCCAGGATGTCTGACTTGTAGTCTCCTCAGTGTCTCATGGAGGTGGGAAGTGGGAAGCCAACTCCTCTGTGTGTTTACTGTATCATGACTTTGAGGAACATGTCTTCTCTTCGACCTTACCATTGAGCTAGGACACATAAATAAGGCCAGGAAAGGGCTCCATCCCGTTCCTCAATTCCCACCTTCTTGTGCCCGCTGGAGGCTTCTTTTCTCACTGTGTAATTGAAGACTAACACCTGCCTGCTAAGTAGGCCCTTAGGTCATATTCAGTGCTTGACTCATAGTGGGGCTGGATGTATGGAACCTAAACTACTCCAGATTTGGTGGCATCCTAGGAGATGATGTTTCAGAGTCACATCCTGCTTCCCTGTGCCCCAACCCAGCTGGCCTATCCAACTTCCTCACTACTTCCTTGTCAAGATCAGACCCTTCCTCTTCTGAGAGACCCCACTCTAACCTCATGTGGTCTTATATGGTGCTTAGTGCTTAGAGCATTCGTCTTGCCCCAAGCAGTCCTTGGCTGGGTACCCCATGGGGCTGTCACTAAAAGCAGAGGCAGTAGCTGAGTCATCTGTAGGTCATGTCCATATGTTCTACCAAGACAGTTATTGGGTCAGAGCACTGTTCATGGGGCTCTCACCAGGCTTACTGTTGCCTTCTCAAACCCAGATCTTTTACTTTCCATAGCCTGGGTAGCCCTCGGGGGAAGCTCAGAGAATGAGGGGGCACTCAGAGGTCAGAGTGGTGGTATGCAGGAAATCCAACTGGCCTGTCCTCAGAGGCCTTCATGGTCCTGACAAGGTCCTATGTCATCACCTACACCCGATGTGTGGGATATAAGGACGTGTTTGCAATATTGCCCCTTCCCTTTCTCTTTCTCTCTGTCTCCTCTCTCCCTCCCTGCCCTCTTTCTTCCCTCGTCCCATTTTTCCACAATAAGCCTCCTTTATACCAGATGTTGTGTGTGGCATTAACCACTAGTATAACACTGGTGTCATGACCAGGCAGTCTCTCCCAATGTCTTGGCACCCTGAGGATCTCTTCTACGCCGCCTGCAACAGGTTTGCTTTCCGGTTCACTGGAAGGGATCTTGGCCCCTCTAGACTCACAACCTTCTTAAACCCTGATTCTTTTATTGTTTGTTTTTTCGAGACAGGGTTGCATCCCATAAATTCATTGCATGGTTCTACACACATAACATGTGTACAAGAATGCTTGCTATCTGGACCACTTGTTCTCAGATCGAGACTGACAGTGTTTTTACTGTGCATATACATTTTTCAGTTTGTTCTGGTTTGACTGTGAAATTGCCACACAGACCCGCCCCAACCCCAAGGCTCACTTGTTTAAGAACTTAGTCCCCAACTGGTATGTTAGAAGGTTGTGGGACCTTTGAGGAAGTGGCACCTTGCTGGGGGAAGTACACCACTATGAGTGGTCTTTGAGGTTTTATGGCTTGACCCTATTTCCTGGTCTCTATTTGCTTCCTGTGTGCAGATGAAATGTGAACAGCCAGCATCCTGACTGTCAGCCAGCCTCACATACCTGCCTCCATGCCTTCTCTACCTTGACAGACTGTGTCCCCTAAAACTGGAAGTCAATATATAAACCCTCTCTTCTTCCCTAACTTACCTTTTGTGGGAGTATTTTTTTTTTAATCACAACAGGAAAGTTACTACTGCAATGTTCATATAGAAATGTAACCGCTTAGTTACAGAAAGCGAAGATTGAATATTTTCCTACCATTATTCTTCAACATGCAACATCCTTGTTAGATACCTTGCTGGGTGTGCTGGTGCAAGTCTGTAATCTCATCACTGAGGAGTCTGGGAATCAGGAAATCTGCCTTGAAATTTTATCTCAAAATATTACCACACCCCAGCATCGTGGCACATGCATTTAATCTCATTACTTGGGAGGCAGTGTGAGTTCCAGGACAGCCAGGGGTGTACATAGGACTTGGGCGGGCGGGGAGTGTTAAAGATGGTGTCTGAAGGGCGTGGTGAGCAGTGACCATTTGCTGTTTGCTAGTAAAGGGTGAATTTTAAGGAAAACTAATGTTCATCAGGAAGAAATAAGACAGGTTTGCCCATAAGCACCCAAGAACCACAGCTACTGAGTGCAGCCTTGGAACTGCTGTTGGTGGACAGCCAGCTCCCGAGGCTCTAATTTACGGGGACAGCATTCCCTAATCTGTTTCCCGGGTGGTCAGGCAGGCAGGAACCAACACTCTGATCTTTACCCAACATTCGGCTTTTGGAACAGTGCCACAAAGCAGGGATGCCAGGGGACAGGGCAGGACTTACGCTGTTTATGAGACCAGATAGCACAGCAAGGGTCCCTGTGTCTGGTGTAGCCTAATGTCCAGAAGCTGTGAACCAACTTCATAAAGAAAAAGAAATGTTGAGGATTCAATGAAAATATGCATCTTAGCCGGGTGTGGTGGCGTATGCCTTTAATCCCAGCACTCCGGAGGCAGAGGCAGGTGGATTGCTGTGAGTTTGAGGCCAGCCTGGTCTACAAAACGAGTCCAGGATGGCCAAGTCTACACAGGGAAACCCTGTTTCAAATAATAAAAAAAAGAAAATATTTATTATTTGTACAGTATTTTGCCTGCATGTGCCTGCACACCAGATCTCATTGTAGAGGGTTGTGAGTCACCATGTGGTTGCTGGGAATCTTTGGAAGAACACTGTGTTCTTAACCTCTGTGCCATCTCTCCAGATCTCATTTTTGCGTTTTTAAAATATTTATTTATTATTATGTATGCAGTGCTCTGCAGGCCAGAAGAGGGCATCAGATCACATTATAGATGGTTGTGAGTCACCATGTGGTTGCTAGAAATTGAACTCAGGATCTCTGGAGAAGCAGTCAGTGCCCTTAACCTCTGCGCCATCTCTCCAGCCCTATTTTTGCGTTTTAAAAAAGCACAATTTAGAGCAGGGTGTGGTGGCGCACACCTTTAATCCTAGTATTCAGGAGGCAGAGCCAGGAAGATCTCTGAGTTCCAGGCCAACCTGGTGTACAGAGGGAGTTCCAGGACAACCAAAGCTACACGGAGAAAAAACAGCAAACAACAACAAAAAGGAACAAACAAAGAAAGAAAAGATAAAGAAATGAAAGAAGAAAAAACCAAAACGAAACAAAAAAGGGAGTGGAGAGATGGCTCAGTGGTTAAGATCACTCGCTGTCCTTCCAAAGGACCCGGGTTCAATTCCCAGCACTGACATGGTGGGCCACAGCCTGTTGTAGCTCTGTAATAGATGCGTCTTATCATATTTAAGGTATTCCCATAACAAAAATAAAAGAATGAATGTGTTCATATTGGAGACTGAGTCTGAGAGAACAGAAGGGTAGTAACAGAATTTCCTGGAACGCAGGCGCGTACACAACTTCCACACAAAGAGAACATCTCTGGAAACCATTATATTCTGAAGAAATTAACAGGCAAACACCGCCTAGTGACAGGCGGGAGGGGCTAAATGGACACTAGGGAGGAACCAGGCTGGAGAAACTTGTAGGCTTGAGACTCAAGGCGGGGTCAATAGGTAAGCCCGGCAAATTAATGTCCTCCCCCATCGAGTACGTGCTAAGGTCCGTCAACGTCACTTCCGGTTTGGTGGTTGGCGCGGGAAACAAAAAGGAGACCGAGGACGCATGCGTTACGTTGGGTCCCGGATTCTGGTGGGTTCTTCCGCTCAGCCCTGGCCAAGCGCTTCCGGGTCGCCGCCGTCTGCCGGCTCTTGGCGCGGTAAGTGCGCAAACGAGACTATTGCCGTTTCTTTGCTCGTTCTTTTTTCCTGCTTCCAGAGAAACCCAGTTCCTTTGGCTCGCCTCTCCAGCAGCTCACTTCTCGCTCCTTTACTCTTAAAGACATCTGCTCATTGGGCTCTTCCTTGAGTTTAAGCCCCACCCATCACGCAAGTTCCGTCATTTATTGGTTTCACTTCCTGTCACCTAGTAGTTCTTTCAGTTAATTGGCTTCAGCCTGGCCGCGCGCATTTTGCGATTAGCATCCCTATATGGTCAAAATCCTGACGGAGACCCGCCCCTGCCTCCTTCCTGTTGGTCAAAGCTCATAGTCATTATCATAATGAGCAAAGAATGGGCAGTGGTGGGTAGGATTTTAGGATCCAGAATTTGTCTGTACTTTTGGGTTAAGGGTGCTCGCTGTTTACCAGTCACACGGCTCTCAGGAGCTTTGGTCTAGGGAGTGGTAGCGTCTGTTTCTGCGTGGGTCAATTTAAGTTAGACCAAAGCTAGAGTCGGGTGTGGTGGCTGGTGTACGCCTTTAATCCCAGCATTCGCGAGCTGAGGCATGCGGATCTCTGTGAGTTTGGGTCTAGCCTGGTCTATATAATGAGTTCCACGCCAGTCAGGGCTACATATTGAGACCCTATCTCATTTGGGGGAAAAAAAAACGGGGGAGACATCAATTCTGTTTTTCCTGGGCTCTTCCTACAGTGCTGGGCCAGGGTCCCTTATGTGTGTTCTTAACCCCAACCCAGTGTGTAAACGAAAGTCAAGCTGTATCTGTTACTGGGTTTGTGAACTGATGGATTTTAATTCAGCTTCTTGGTGACCTTGGTCAGCAGCTTCAGTCCACAAAGTTGATTTTATTTATTCTCTTACACGTTAGTTCATCATTCATTCTTCCATTTATTTGTTTATCAATTTATCCATGCCTCCTGGAGTATCTTATCCTTGGTCATGTGTAGTGCTGTTTGACTGGTTGTGAGAGAGGCGGTTCATGTTCAAAACATTTTTTGCACTGGTTGGATGGCATGAATCAAAAGAGCAAAAAATAAGTTTTATGGTGTGTATGTGTGTAAAGAGGATTTCACTAGATCTCTGCTATTACTTCTGTACTTTATCACAGTGCCACGTTCCATCTCTGGCTCCCAGTCTCTTCTCTCGATGAGCAGCATACAACTTTATCCATTATTTTATTTTGTTGTCAGAATAGCCTTGAGGATGATTTAATTGTAATTATCCCTGTTCTTACAGATGAGGAAACTGAGGCCCAGAGAGGTTAAGTGTATTGGCCAAAGTCAAACAGCTAGTAAGTGATGGAGCCAGGACTCAAGCTCAGGTCTGTCTGATTTCGAGGGGGAAGGGCAGATTCTCTGCTACCTCCCTCTTCCCCCTCCCCCCCCAAATCAAATTACAACTGCATCAAAACAAAGCAAACCATATTCACTTGACCCTTCCCCTCAGCTTAGGAGCCATGTCCACCTTGTTTCCTTCTCTCTTCCCTCGTGTGACTGAGACACTGTGGTTTAATCTGGACCGACCCTGTGTGGAGGAGACAGAGCTGCAGCAGCAGGAGCAGCAGCATCAGGCCTGGGTGAGTGAGGACCTAGCACAGCATGAAGCTGCAGCATCTGGGGCATGAGCATGACGGGACACCTGCTTAGAAGAGGCATTTTTCTCTGAGTTGGGAGTAATCCAGTTGGGTACTTGAGGGATAAAGCTCTCACCTTGTGGTAGCCTAACTTGCTAAAGGAACACAGGACTTCAGGCTAGATTAGATAGATGTCAAGCTTCTGACAGCCTATGTTCTAGAAGTCACAGGACTTAACCTCCTCCACACCCCCCACCCACACAGCCCTTGCTGTCCTGGAACTCTTTGTAGACCAGGCTGTCCTCGAACTAACAGATATCTGCCAGCCTCTGCCTCCCAAGTGCTGGGATTAAAGGCCAGGATTTAATTTTTTGTTTTGTTTTTCAAGAAAGGGTTTCTTTGTGTAGCTTTGGCTGTCAGGTGGACTTGCTCTGTAGATCAGGCTGTCCTTGAACTCACAGTGATCTGCCAGCCTCTGCCTCCCAAGTGCTGGGATTAAAGGCGTGCACCACCATGCCCAGCTTAATTTTAACTCTTAATAAGGACAAGATGCCACATTCTAGGTTGTGTCTCATTTTCACCCTCACTAGAATTATATGAAAAAGTTGACGCCAAAAGACTTTACATATGTCCATCAAATTTATAAGGAACCGATGACAGGAGAAAAGGGAACTGAATCTTCCTGAGAACTGGGGGGAAGAAGCTTTGTTTAAACATTTTGGGGGTAGAGTAAGTAGTCCCATGCCCCTGATCTGCTTTGCTTGGGCCTTGGCCCTGCTCTTCCCTGTACTCCTTTGCCCACAGCTCCAAAGCATCGCAGAGAAAGACAACAACCTGGTACCTATTGGCAAGCCTGCCTCAGAGGTGAGTGGCTCCTGAGGGCGGGGCCTATGTGACGCACAGTAGACCAAGGCTTTAACTTAATGCCCTTGCTTCTGGCTCAGAACAGCTGTGGTTTACAGCTTGGGTAAACAGCAAAGGTGGGAACCTGTGGGCTAAGGCCCTTCAGGTTATGCAGCAGCCTCCCAGACTCAAGGTGGGCAGGGCTGGGAAGGAGGAGGCTCCAGGTAGGCCAGCGCTTCACCTGGTCCAGGAGCTCTGAGGCCTACAGACTCTCTTTTGTCCCCCTAGCACTACGATGACGAGGAAGAAGAGGATGACGAAGATGATGAGGACAGTGAAGAGGATTCAGAAGATGATGAGGACATGCAGGACATGGATGAGATGAATGACTATAATGAGTCAGCTGATGACGGAGAGGTCAATGAGGTAGGCGGGGTGTAGGGGAGCCTTTGTTCCCAGGCTCCTGCCCCTGAGCTAATTGACGGCCCAGGGATACAGTAACCCTGGCTCTACCCAGGGGCAGGATCTGGGCTGAGGCTGGCTGAGGCCCCTCCCCACCCACACCCAGCCTCCTCTTCAGGTGGACATGGAAGGCAACGAACAGGATCAGGACCAGTGGATGATCTAGGTAGACAAGCCAAGGTGGCCTCAGGGTGATTCCAGGCCACCCCAACCTATTTTGCATCCACAGCCTCAGCCCCTCAACCTGAAGAACCAGCTTGTGGCTGTAGTGCCTAAAGCTTTGCCTTAGGCACTTTCTCAGCTGCTGCCAGGACAAGGCCTCCTTGGGCCCTTGCAGGCCATCAGTCTTCCCTTGAATCCCTAGAGCCTGAGCCCACCCCACCTTCCTGGCTGGTACCTCATTCCTTGGTTGCCAGGTGTGGTCCCTTTCTAACCCTCTTAATAAAGACACAGGAGTGACTCTTTCCCCCAATGTCTATTCCCTGTTTGTTGGTGGGACCCAGAGGCGTTCAGCATCTTCTCCTGGACTCTGGGAAGGGGTCAGGTGAGGGATCTCAAGCAAACCTAACGGGTCATGTGGCTAGGATGGAGCCCAGGCCTCTGTGCTTGATAATTCCTGTGGCCTCACTTCCACCCAGAAGTTCCTACAGGCCTCATTGTCTGCAGCTGCCTCTGACCCTATCTAGAAGCTGAGTCTCACAGCAGGGAGGCTCTGGGTTCTGCCAGCCAGGCGGCTGCTTTTTGTTTCATTTATCTTATACATATAGGTGTTTTGTCTGTCTGTGTGCATATCACACGTGAGCCTGTGCCATGTGAGTGCTGGGGACTGAACCCAGGTCCTTTAGATAGGGAGCAGCAGACAGTGCTTTGAGCTGTTGAGCCATCTCTCCAGCCCCTTCAGCCATCTGTGTTAGGCTGAGATAACAGACTGAGTCTTAAAGCACGGAAGGACTCACACGAGGCCGCAGGCAGTAACACCTACGTTGAGAAACAGGCGTCTTGCTTCTAGTTCCCGATTTTCTAGGGGATCATGTGGGACCAAGAAGGCTGATAGGATTTGACACTTTGGATCAGTATGGAGGTTGGAGGGGGACAAAGTTGAGAAGAAAGCCTCCCCAGACTGAGCCTAGCATGTGTTGGATACTAAACAGAAAGGGAAAAGGGATAAAATTCTGAGATCTGCTTGAGTGGGGTTGGGATTGTGTTAGTAAGTACCCCGGGTCCTGGACCTCAGCCAGGTCCAGTATAAGTGAGTTGGGCTATGCCATCCTTGATGGCAGGGAAGTCTGGGAGGCTGGTGTGGTGGAGGCGGCAGCGATAGCGACCACAGCTCTTGGTGTATTGTAGGAAGCGGGGTGCACCAGGAAAAAGCACATGGTCAGCCAATACAGTGGCACCATGTGGGAGCAGAGCGTGGGCCTCCAGTAGCTGCAGATCCCTTAAGTAATACCGAGGTCTGTGTGCCAGGAGCACCAGGTCTGCCCGATTCAGCTGGTGCTGAGCTCTTAGGCGTGGGATTACTTCCTCTGAGCTGCCTGCAATGAGCTCCACCTGTGGGGAAAGGCGTAGCTGGGGGTGAGGATCAAGACTGCTTTCCCCCTCCAGCCCCCAACAGGCTCTGGCTGATTTAATGCCAGTTACTACTCTAGACCCTCACAGGTGTCTCACATTTCCTCTGGCCTCAGAAATCCAGTAGTTAGCACCAGTACTGTAATTTCCACTATGTGCCCATGATGAAGCTGAGACTCAGAGGATGTGTGTTTCACCTGAGGTCCCACAGCAAACCAAAGAGTACCATTTAAACTCAGATTTGCTGGGCTATGGAGAGCTTCCTCTTAGCTGCTGTGTTTGTACTCCAGCAGGAAGTAAGTGCAAATGATTTGGGATGGGGGTGGGAGGCTACATGCCCTCCAGGATGCCAGGTGCCTGAGTGGAGCTGCTTCCTCGGGTGGGAGTCCCTCACAAGAGAGGCCTGGTCAGAGCAGTTCCTGGGGCAGTCGAGGAGAAAACAGCTTTGGGGAGATAGGGAGGCTGACCATTTGCTCATCGAAGCCAGCGAGCCGGATGAGTTTCTCAGCTACCGCTGCTGTACGTGGGTCCCGCTCCACAGTGAGAAGGCGACTCCCAGGGGGCAAGGCACGGGCAATGAACAGAGTAGAGTACCCGCAGTGTGTGCCCAGCTCCAGCACGCAAGCAGGGGCCTTCTCTTCCACCAGCCGCATCAGGATCTGACCTAGGGGGCAGGATGGCTGTTATAGAGGACATCAAAGCAGAATCAAACGTGCTGCGCTTTCTGCGTGTTGTATTTATGTATGAGGCTGACTTTGCCCTTTCCCACCCCTGTCTCCATCCACCTGGCCAACTTGAAACAAGCCTTCTAGACTCAGTTCAGACGTTCCTTCCTCCAGGAGGGCACAGGCAAAAGCATCCACCCTACCCTCCAGCTTCCTGAGACATTTGAGTTTCACACTTGAACTACTGTGCTCCATTATTGCTGGCTGTCCTTTTGATTTTGGAGTTGGATACATCGCTTAATGCTTTGAAGTACTTGTGCTGTCTTGGCAGATAGCTAATCTGAATTGGATGTGGGAGCCTCTTTGGTAGGGAAGAAAATCTAGAACAGACCCTGAGTTATGCTATCCCCCTGTGTTATGCTCTTTTTGACGCCAGCATTTGTGACTGGTTCACCCTCTGTGATCTCTGCCTCCTCCCTTAGCACCTGGCACAGAAGAGTGGCAATAAATGTTTGCTGGATAATTGAAAAACTTGGTCGAGACTCCTCATTTCTAAATGAGAGAAAAAAAAAAAGAAGTCATAAATACAATCACGAAGCTACCTAATTTACCCAGTTAAGCAGTGGCTGATGCTCAATGTTTCTTTACCATCTTGGGATTATTTCTCAAACAGAAGGCTAGGGAAAGGGACACTGACCTTTAACAGGGCCCATGTGGCTCAGGTACTCGCAGCAGCTGCTCCAGTGGTCTAGGGTGGTGAGGATGTGACTAGGGTCTCCAGGCAGGCCATGGGTGAGCACATAGCTGAAGGCCCGCTCCTCAATTCGCAGTCCTGACAGGCTATCCCGGAAGCTTCTTAGCAGGACTGTACGCACCAGTAGTCGGAAATGGTGTCGGTATCTCACCAGCAGTGTCACCACGAGTGGCAGGAATGCCAGTGCAATGGCAGGGGACATTGTCCCTACCTGGGTCCTAGGACAGAGGGGGGCTGGGAGGGAAACCTACATGTGCCATTTGCCTGTCATTTGTGCAGCTTTTATCAGTTGCAATGACCACGCCTATACAAGCCACGGCCGAGAGGCTGTTTTGCCAGAGACACAGCAGAACTGGGATTTGAATCCAGTCTGTGCACTTTACAACCTCGTGCCATTGGTAGCACCCAACCACAAACCATATCTCTTTCTAGTCCTGGCTCCAGATCAATTACTACATTGTTCCCTGTCCTAACATCACTCTTTGTCAGGACCGTTTTGTTTTGAGACAGGGTTTCTCTATGTAGCCTTAGCTGTCCTGGACTCGCTTTGTAGACCAGGCTGGCTTCGAACTCACAACGATCTACCTGCCTCTGCTTCCCAAGTGCTGGGATTAAAGGTGTGCGCCACCAGGCTTCCTCAGGACCTTTTTCATCAGTGACTTGAGGTGTCTTTCTCCCACCGTACTCTATCTGCCTGGACTCCTCTTATCCGTTATAGTGTAGCAAAAGAGAAAAGCTCTCTTGTCAACCCCCTTCACATCCTCACTGTGCTCTGCCTCAGTAAAAGGTAATTAAGACACTATACCTGGGGCTGGAGAGATTGCACAGTGGTTAAGAGCACTTGCTGCTCTTGTGGAGCACCTAGCTTCTCTTCCTAGCACTCATATGATGGGTCTCAACCATCTATCATCCCAGTTTTGGAAGATCCAACCCCCTCTTCTGACCTCCAGGGGCTCACACAGGTGGTGAACATGAGTGTAAGCAAAAACACTTATAAAATCTTAACAGCAGCAAACAAACAAGAAACAATTGAGAGATGCTCAGTGGTTAAGGGCACTGGCTGCTCTTCCAAAGGTCCTGGGTTTGATTCTTAGCACCCACATCTGGTTGCTCACAGGTCTGTAACTCCAGTCCCAGGGGTCCAGTGCCCTCTTCTCATCTCCACAGGCATTGAATGCACAGGGTGCATAGATGTACATACACCCATACATATAAAATAGAATTAAATAAAATATTGAAAACAATACGGTAGGCCGGGTGTGGTGGCACACACCTTTAATCCCAGCACTTGGAAGGCAGAGGCAGGCTGATTGATGTGCGTTTGAGGCCAGCCTGGGCTGCAAAGAAACCCTGTTTCAAAACAAACAAACAAACAAAAAATTTTAAAAAGGAAAAAAAGAAAAAACCAGTACCATCCATGGTATTTTGGTGCACATTTGAAATCCCATCATGAAGAAAGCCAAGGTAGAAGAATCCCAAGTTTGAAGCCAACCTTAACTACATTTGAGACCCTGTCTCAAAAATAAACTCACCCTCTATACCATGTAAGATTATTTTCTACCCAGTGACTTCCTGTCTGCTCTTCCGTGGAGGTGTGGGTCTCCTTGGTTCTACGTATTTTCTACAGCCCTATGTTTTTCTATTTGTCTTCCCCTCCACCAAGAATTCTCTTTCTAAGTGCAGACATGCACATACACACCCCACACTTCCTCACCATTCAGCTTTCTTCTCCAGACCCACTGTAGGGAATAGCTGTCCTTCCCTCCCCCCTGCCTGACTCCCCCAGACCTGAGCTTGGTGTGATGTTTTTGCAAGACCCCTTGGTTGGTGGGGAAGTGTATGCTAAAACTTAGAGTGTATGAACGGATGTGAGGCATTTGTGATGTGGCCATGAACTGGTGTGCTTGGGAACCCACAAGGCCCTGCTTACCTGGGCTGAAGGCTCCTAGGAAAGACCAGGGTACCGGAATGGGAAGTCCCTGAGAGGAATAACCCTGCAGGAGGAGGCTGGACAAGTTCAATTATTGATGCTGAGGCTGTTGTTACCTGAGACCTGCAGTTCAGGTTACCAGACGCAGGGGACAAACTCCAGCAGCCTCATATTCTTCAGAAACCTTAGAGAAACTAGGCAGAACTCTAGGGTCCTGATTTGGAGAACTAATAAAGACTGCTAGGCCTGGTGACTTCTCCAACCTCTTGGGATCAGGATACTGGGCAGGACACAAGCCAAAATAGTTGAGACTTATTTACTCAGTTCGAAATCCAAGTCTTTTGTAAGTTTTAGGGCATCAGTCACAGAGAGGAGTCAGACTCTGTCCCTTCTTCCTGTTACATTTGTTAGAAGAGATGAGCTCAGAAACACAACTGTAGGCTACACTGTGACCACCAACCTAGGGATTCCATGACCAGGACTTTAGGCAGTTCCCTGACCAGCTGCCTATCCAAATTCAGCATTGGAGTGGCACACTGTAGACAGAAAAGTGTTTGGGTCTTGTTTATGTTTTGGTTTACTTGGGTTTTTTTTGTGTGTGTTTGTTTTTTGTTTTTTTGAGACAGGGTTTCTTTGTGTAGCTTTTGCTGCCCTGGACTTGCTTTGTAGACCAGGATGGCCTTGAACTCACAGAGATATGCCTACCTTTGCCAGGACTAAAGGCGTGCACCCCCACACCTGTCCCAGTTATTTTTACTTACTTTATGTGTATGTGTGTTTGGTCTGCATGCCTACTTGTGCACCATATGTATACATGCTTGCTGCTAGAGGCCAGAAGAGGGCATCATTTCGCCTGGGACTGGAGTTACAGACGATTGGGAAGCGCCAAGTGGGTGCTAGGACTAGAACTTGGGTCCTCTGGAGGAGTAGCACCCAGTGCTCTTAGTCACTGAGTCGCCTCTAGCCCCAACATTTGCTAATTTAATACGTGAATGACAGCAGGGTGGTAGTGGCAGCTGCAGTGCAACGCCTTTAGTCCCAGCACTCGAGAGGCAGAGGCAGGTGAGTCTCTTAAGTTCAAGACCAGCCTGTC
This sequence comes from Acomys minous, assembly GCF_964271855.1. Taxonomy (NCBI): domain Eukaryota; kingdom Metazoa; phylum Chordata; class Mammalia; order Rodentia; family Muridae; genus Acomys; species Acomys minous. The sequence continues at coordinate 134,125,872 of NC_140484.1, forward strand.
AGAGGAAGATGGATCGCTGTGAGTTCGAGGCCAGCCTGGTCTACAAAGGGAGTTCAGGATAGCAAGGCTACACAGAGAAACCCTGTCTCTGTCTCTCTCACACATACACACAGACTAACCTGGCTACATAGCCAAGCCTACACAGAGAAATGGTCTTGAAAAACCAAAAACCAGCCGGGAGTGGTGGCGCCTACCTTTAATCCCAGCACCTGGGGAGGCAGAGGCAGGCAGATCCCTGTGAGTTGAGGCCAGCCTGGTCTACAAAGTGAGTCCAGGACAGCCAAGATAACATAGAGAAACCCTGTCTCAAAAAAACAAAACCAAACAAGAAAAGGGAATGACATGGGATTAAGTAAAGAGATGGATATGCTCAAAACCGGATCAGAAAAGGGAAACAGGATGAAAAGTTTGTATTGAGACTTTGAAGACTGTAACCATGATTTGGAGGGAGGCGCGTCTGCTATCTGCCTGTACTGACAGAATTCACCTTCATCAGGAAACTGCCATAGTAGAGCAGTGGTAGCGCACCTGGCACTCAGGAGTCAGAGGCAGGGGGATCTCTGAGTTGGGGGCCAGCCTGGTCTACAGAGTAAGTTCCAGCACAGCCAGGCCACACAGAAACCCTGTCTCATAAATAAATAAATAAAATTTAAAAAGCTGAGAGCTGGGTGTGGTGGTATGCGCCTATAATCCCAGCACTTGGGGAGGCAGAGGCAGGTGGATCTCTGAGATCGAGGCCAGCCTGGTCTACAAAGGGAGTCCAGGACAGAAAGGCTACCCAGAGAAATCCTATTTCGAAAAACCAAAAATAAATAAAATAAAAATAAATTGCCAAATACAGGACTAGAGAGATGCCTCAGTGGCTAAAATGTGCCTGCTGGCAAAGCCTGACAACCTAACTTCAATTTCTAGGACCCATATAGTGGAAGCAAGTAACTCCCACAAGTCGTTTCATAACCTCCACATTCATACAGGTACTCAAATAAAACTACAATTTTGTTGGGTCTGGTGACATAAGCCTTTAATCCTAGGAAGGCAGAAGCAAGTATCTCTCTATATTCAAGGTCAGCCGGGTCTACACAGCGAATTCCAGGACAGCCAGACCTTGGACACACCACACACACACACACACACACAGAGCTCTGAGTGAGGCACATCTCCCTCCACTCCACGCTGCTACTCGCCCCTCGCGTGGTATTGGAGAGTTTATCTTTGTTTGTTTGTTTTTGGTTTTTCGAGACAGGGTCTCTCTGTGTTAGCTGTGGCTGTCCTGGACTCACTTTGTAGTCCAGGCTGGCCTTGAACTCACAGCGATCCGCCTGCCTCTACCTCCCGAGTGCTGGGATTAAAGGCGAGCGCCACCACGCCCGGCCAGGAGAGTTTATCTTGATGGGTCTCGGGCCCACAAAGGTGGCCTTGACACCACGTGTTCACACAACTCACACCGCTACGGCCACTAAGGCCAGAGGACGGATAGGATTCACGTCCAGAGACTAGAACAACAAAATCATGTGACTCGCCCCGCCTTCCTAGGATCACGTGCGCCGCGGCTTGTCACGTAGGACGCACTTTTCCATTGGGTAGCAATGGTCACGCGGCGGGGCGGGACCGGAAGCCGGGATTTGGCTGTGGTGCCCCAGCGGCTTTGGGACAGGCTGGGCTGGGGGAGGGGAGCGGGAGGCAAGCTGCGGGTCATGTGACCGGAAAGGCTCCTGACGGACGCCGTCCCTCCTCGGCGCCGCCTGAGCGCCCGGCCCGACCCCGCCATGGGGTGCTGCTACAGCAGCGAGAACGAAGACTCGGACCAGGTGCGGCCGCGGCAGACGGGGTTTGGGACTGTGGGCTACGACCGCGGGACTTGGGGCCCAGAAACAAGCCCGCAGCGTTGGGGAGTCGGACTGCAGGCTCACTAAGTACGGAGGCCTGAAGGGGACAGATTACAGAGAGGACGGCAAGCCGGGCTTCTACCCTCTTAAAGATCTTAGTCTTACTCCAGCCTGGGGTGACGCCGGCCGCCGCCTGACTCGGCCCCTCCCCTTCCACTTTCCAGGACCCTCGTCCTCTCAGCTTGAATCCTCAGACTGAGTACCTGGGAAGCATTCGCTTTCCCAGATTCCTTTGCTTTCACTGCAGCTTGTAGTAGTGGACTTTGCGTACCCATTGTATAGCTAGGTAGTTTGAGGCTCATAGTCTCCCGAGATAAATCAGGAAATTTATGTATGTTCGGTCACTGGTGTTGAGATGTAATGTCACAGCTGGCTTGGAGTCAGAAGGCCTCTGGAAGTTGGTGGCATTTGAGTTGGCCAGTGAAGAATTTAGTAGAGTGAGGACATTAGGACTTGGGGAAGGCGGTAGAGTTTTGCTTTGACCGATATAGAGGAAAGAGGGATTGGGACGCACACTTGGTTTATGAGTTTGGCTTGCTGTTGCCTGCCTGGTGTCCTAAGCTTCCTCTAGCTAGAGAGTACCTCGCTGAAGAATCTGTAGCTCTTACTCCTTTCAAGAGAGCCTTAGCTTGGAGAGACTTAGCGTGTTGTGTTTTGTTAGTTTACTTTTCCCCCTTGGAACATTCTCATTCTCCACAGTCCCTGCTCTGCCTGGCCACTTTGGAGAAAGGGGAGACTTTTGTAAGACTGGGTGTCAGCCTACTGGCCACACCTTTATAGTTGCCTCAGAATCTTTGAGTTCTGCTTTCTACACCCGGTAGGCACCGGGCCACAAAGGACAGTTTTCACCCCGTCTCGTGGAGGATACGGTCAAGAGAAGTGAGTGATGTCACTGTACTTAGGCAGCTGTTCTTTCCCCAGTTCTTTCTTTGTGTTAAGAACTGCAGTTTGCTCTGATATGAATTCTGGTGCCCCATATTTGACCACTTCCCCTTGATAGCAAGATGAGACTTGGTAGCCTATGACCATACGGTGGGGGAGGAGGGCCCCCTCGGTCATAGACATAGGGGAAGGGAATAGGGTGAAAGCGGGAGGGAGGAGCAGCAAGATACAAGTGATGGGATGACAGTTGAGATGTAATTGGATGGCTCACACCTTCAATCCTAGCACTCGGGAGGCAGAGGCAGGCGAATTGCTGTGAGGTCGAGGACAGCCAAGACTATACAGAGAGACCCTGTCTCGAAAAAACAAACAAACTGCAGTTCAGGAGGCAAAAGCAGGCAGATCACTGTGAGTTCGAGGCCAACCTGGGCTACAAAGTGAGTCCAGGATAGCCAAGGCTATACAGAGAAACCCTGTCTCTCTCAACAACAACAACAAACCCCTGTAGTTCAGGAGAGTGGTTGTGAGCCTGGAACACATTTATTCGTGACCTGAGTTTGACATGCCTTGTGGCAAGAATCATTCACTTTCATCCTGTTCCGCTACAGGAGAGAACAGCAAAACAAAAACAACAAGAACCAAAAAGGAGACTGTTTCAAGTTTGTGGCCAGTCTGGCTACAGAGTGAGAGTTGAGGGCCACTTTTAGGGTGCATAATGAGTTAGTCTTCAGCAGGCTTTTACATGTACCTTGACTCTTGCTGGCTGCCTGTGACATGAGAGGCAGGCATTGGAGGCCAGTCTGGTTTACAAAAGCAAGTCCAGGACAGCCAAGGCTAACACAGAGAGACTCTGTCTCAGAAAAAAAAAAATCCTCTCTCTCTCAAAACAAAACAAAAATCAACCAAACAACAACAACAACAAAAAAAAGTAGTTTAGCCTGAAATAAAAATAATAAAAAATTTTAAAGAGAATCCAGCCATAGATGACTCGGGGGTTTAGAGCACTAGCTGCTCTTCTAGAGGACCCAGGTTCAATTTCCGACACCTACACAGCAGCTCGCACCTGTCTCTAACTCCAGTTCCAGAGGATATAAAATCCTCACACAGACATGTAGGCAAACACCAATATAAAATAAAATAAAAAATCCCCACAAAACAAAACTACTCTAGCCAGGGTGTTCTAATAACAAGCTGGGCTTTATGTAATGGGAAGCTCTGAAGTAGTCTTGGGGGAGACACCATGTGTCACTGCTAAAGTAAATAGTGAAATCTTGACTCAGGATGTATTGGCTTGGGAGGCAAACTGCCCCCTCCCCAAATACACTCTGTGTAGCCCTGGCTGTCCTTGAACTCACTATGTAGACCAGGGTGGCCTGCAACTCAGAGACCTGCCTGCCTCTGCCTCTGAAGTGCTAGGATTAAAGGTGTGTGCTACCACTGCCCAGCTGGAAGGCAAGCTTTGATGTGACAATCTTATCTCTGTACCACTCACTTTTTGGGTGTCAGGTGATGTCATTAATTTTTTTTTTTTTTTTTTAGGTGGGGCGGTTTCACTATGTAGCCTTGACTGGCCTGGAATTTGCTTGTAGACCAGACTGGTTTCATCTCACAGAGATCTGCTTGCCTTCCCTGAATGCTGGGGTTAAAATTGTGCACAAGTCCTGGTGCAGCGTTTTGTTTTTGTTTTGGGGGTTGCTGGGCCTCTTCAGGGAATTAGAAAGACCAACTTGTTCTTGAACCCCTGCTGGGGGGAATGGGGGGTGAAGGAAGATGTCAGGAATGGGGGTGGGAAAAGGATAGGTAGACAGCAATATAGGTCTCATTATGAGCCAGTTTTCCTTATAGATCCTTTTACCTTTGGCAAAAAATTTCTCTTTCTAGCCTGTTAATACTGAGGATGGAGAAAGAGTGTTTGGGAACCTAGAGGTAATGGGGCAGACCACCATATCTGTTTTCTTTTGCCATAGTGAACTGGGTCAAATGGCTTGAGGATGGGCAATCTAGGCGTGAGAAGGAAGAGCAAGGTGGGAAGGCTGAGCCTTTCTTGGGTGGGGCAGACAAGGCAGGAGGAAGTATCCCTCTGTAGGGAGAGTTGTGGACACGGGCTCCTGAAACGGAAACTGGTGAGGACTGGGACAGGCTGGGAGGACAGTACTGAGACTGGCAGTTGGCCACTGGAAGTTGATGGCTCAGCATTGGCCAGCGTTCGTCTTTTACACACTATATTCCTTCAGAAGTGGCCTTGTCCTGAGCCTTCAGTGGCCTAAATAGACACCCAGCGGGTCTGCTGACGTAGATTGCACCTGACACAGAGCCAGCAGGGATCTGCTGTAGCTGATGGACTTGAGGCAGTGTTGAGCCTGGAAAGCAGTAGATTAGGAGAAGGGTCTGAACCAGGATGAGAGGAATACAGTTACAGAAGATGGAGTTTTAGTTTAATTCTCAATTGATTCTGGTGGTTGTGGTTGTCTGTGTAGGCTAATAGTAGCAGGGCTGCTGAACACTGAGGAGGCTGTGTTGGCGAAAGAGTTTAGTTTGTCATGTTCCTCTCAGGTTAGCATATACCAGGTACCAGGCCACAGGAAGGTGAACACCTGAGAGGATAAAGAACAGTCAGCATGGGGCTGGAGAGATGGCTCAGAGGTTAAGAGCACTGTCTGCTCTTCCAAAGGTCCCGAGTTCAATTCCCAGCAACCACATGGTGGCTCACAACCATCTGTAATAAGATCCAGTGCCTTCTTGTGGTGGGCAGGAGCACATGGCAGGCAGAACACTGTATAAATAACAACAACAACAACAAACTTAAAAAAAAAGGACACACAGCACATACCTGTAATCTCAGCCCTGGGGGAGGGGAGGGAGAGAACTGGTCAATTCCAGGCCAGCTGGGTTATGTAGTGGGTTATATAGTACCAGAGCAGCCTGGGGAATGAAGAAGGACTTGTCCTGAGTGCCCGTGTGTGTTATATTCTTGTGGTAGCTTTACAAAGATCCTGGAGACGAAGAAAAGAGTGGACATTGGTGGCCATGGGCTTGGAGTTTCTACACGAAGATAATGTGAGGAATGGCAACATACAGTGGGCCTGCTTCCTCTTAGGCCTCACCAGGCCTTACAGTATTGGGGCAGATGTCTTGGCTGGGGTGTACTTTAGCCACAGAACTGAAAGGATGCTCTTGGGCTTGACTTGCGCTGATTTTGCCTCTAGGCCCTTATCTTGGTATTTTCCCACTTGTCTGACTTCCAGCCTGTTTCCAATAGTGCTTGTCCAGCAGGTGTTTGATCAGGTCCCGAGGCTCAAGTCTGTACCTGAGTGCTGGCTTTGTTCCTCCTGGAATGCTGGTCAGGGTCTCTAGCTTCATCCTATACCCTGAGCTTGAGGCCAGGCAGAGAGTGAGTGAGCACTGACTTTCTATCCATCTGGACACTTTGGATCATCTTTATAAAAATACTTTTAGTATTTAAAGGTCAGAGCTGGTCTGAGGAGAGAACCTGAGAGATAGATGAAAGGAAGGTAAACTTACGGTCCTAGGGCTGACTTTTCTCTGCTGGCCCCTCCTAGGATCGGGAGGAGAGGAAGCTGTTGCTGGACCCCAGCACCCCTACCAAAGCCCTCAATGGAGCCGAACCCAACTACCATAGCTTACCTTCAGCTCGCACAGATGAGCAGGCCCTGCTTTCCTCCATCCTTGCCAAGACAGCTAGGTGAGTGTCACAGGACCAGGATGGGGCAGAGGCCGCCAAGTTTGGAACATAGGGCATGGGACAAGGTCACTAGAGTTTTGACCTGTTACAGTAAGCGGGCGGGAGTACAAGTGTAAGCCTTGGAATTGACACCTAGCACTTGTTCTGGTCTGTGCGTCTCTGAAGCATCTGTCATGTTTTTTCTGTCTCGTCTCTTCAAAGCAACATCATCGATGTGTCTGCTGCAGACTCCCAGGGCATGGAGCAGCATGAGTACATGGACCGGGCAAGGCAGTACAGGTAAGCACAGGGCCAAATCCTAGATATTCCTTCCCAGCTTTGGAGTCTGGTCCACTGTCCAGGCTGTTCATTTGGGTGCAACCCAGAAGACTGGCTACAGATCACTTAGGTGGCTCGGGCATTCAGGTCAGCCCTGTTTGCACAGTATGTTTGGTCAAGGTGATCAGGTTAAAGGAGTACAGTCAGAGTGAGTGTGTGATGGGCTGTACCCTGTCACCTTGGTCCCCTGGCCTGAGGGGTAAGGCTTGCCTGGGCAGGGCAGGGCAAGCTTTGTCTTAATTGTCTTTCCCTGTCTCTTCCCTCTTGGCCAGTACCCGCTTGGCTGTGCTTAGCAGCAGTCTGACCCATTGGAAGAAGCTGCCACCGCTGCCATCTCTCACCAGCCAGCCCCACCAGGTGCTGGCCAGCGAGCCTATTCCTTTCTCTGACTTGCAGCAGGTGAGCACTGCCGGCCTGTCCCACAGCAGGGAGGGAGCCTGGCATGTCCTGAGCCCTTAGTTTATATTGCCTTCTTAGTTCCTCCCCGTACCCTTCATTCTCCCAGCATCTGCCCTTGCTTCTGTCCTCTCTCCTACTTCCTTCCAGAGAGAAAACCCAGGACTTGGTGCATGCTAGGCAAGTGCTCTACCAGTAAGCTAACCTAACCCTTGGTTTTTGAGAGGAGGCTGTTTTTCTAAGATGTATTTTTATTATGTATACAATGTTCTGCCTGCATGTGTGCCTGGGCACCAGATCTCATTACAGATGCTTGTGAGCCACCATGTGGTTGCTGGGACTTGAACTCAGGGTCCCTGGAAGAGCAGCCAGTGCTCTTAACCTCTGAGTCATCCCTCCACCCTGAGGGAGTCACGGTTACAGCAGAGGCTGGTGTTGAACTTGTGACCCTTCTCAGGGGTGGGATTATAGGCAAAGGCAAGCACCACCACACCCAGCTCTTTGTGGCTTTCAGTCCTTCGTCATTCCTTCTTTCCTTTATTGCCATCCATCACCCACCTTCCCAGTTCTCCCTCTCATATGGCTGTTCTATTCCTCCTTGGCCTCTGTCTCAGGTCTCCAGGATAGCTGCTTATGCCTACAGTGCACTTTCTCAGATCCGTGTGGACGCGAAAGAAGAGCTGGTTGTACAGTTTGGGATCCCGTGAAGAGAGGGGTCCTGGGACAGCTCTTCCTCGTCTTCATCCCGTCTCCACCCCACCTCTTCTGGCCCCCAGCCTCACTGTGGCTTTCTACAGTACCTAACCTGCTATTAATCACGGAGAAGAATGTGGAGGAAAAGAATAAGGCTAGAAGCCGGAGCAGTGAGGACTGAGCAAGGGAAGGGAGAGCCCATTGCCATCGGCCTTCAAGCTCTGGCTAGAGTGAGGTTGGGGCCAAGAGGACGGGGCCTGGCAGATCTTCAGTCATTGGGAAAGTGCGGATACCACTGTAGGGGTGAACACTGGGAGACCTAGGCAATCCCCCGCCCAGCCTTTCTCTTGGCCTCCGGTTCACTCCTGTCCCCAGTCCCTGACTTGGTGCTCAGAGGCACCTCGTTAGGGATGATGACCAGGGTCTAGATGAGCTTGAGGCTGAAGTGAGTTTGTATCTCTAGCACCCTGGGTTTTTACATGTTTGGTCTTTTTGTTTTTGTTTGTCACCCCTCGATAAAGGAAATATATTCATTTGTGTTGTTGGTTCAACCCGCTGTGTCCTGCTCACCACTCCACTATTTACTTTTGGCTCTTCACGTTGGCAGGCAGTGAGATGCAGAGGGCTGTCTTCAGCAGCCGGAAAGAGGAATCCAGGAGGTAAAAGTTCAGGGTTCCCAGGTCTTAGCTGACAGTGTGGGATAACCCCAGGTAGCATGATTTACAATTGCCCCTAGATGTGGGAGGAGACCTACTCAGCGGATCATTCTTTTCAGAAAATTATTTCCCCCCTATTAAGACAGCATCTCACTATGTAGCCCTGGCTGTCCTGGAACTATGTAGACCAGGGTAGCCTTGAACTCACAGAGATCCTCTTGCCTCTGCCTGCCAAGGGATTAAAGGCGTGTGCCACCACTGCTCTGGCTAGGAAATGAGATCTTAACCAGAATCAAGCTGAGAGTAGAGCTACCCTGCTCTGATAGAAATAGATCACAGCTGTTCTCTGTGCCTACTCTAAAGGCTGAAGGCAGCTCCACACCCCCTTGGCACTTTATGAAGATTTCTCGTGAAGCTTAGCCAGCATTTAGGATGCTCAGGCAAGAGGATTGCTACAAGTTCAAGGCCAGTCTGAGCTACAGAATTAGAATCTCTTGGGGAAAAAATTAGCTGGGTGTGGTGGTGCACACCTTTAATCCCAGTACTAGGAAGGCAGAGGCAGGTGGGTCTCTGTGAGTTCAAGGCCAGCCTGGTTTACAAATAGAGTCTAGGACAGCCAGGGCTGTTACACAGAGAAAACCCTGTCTTGAAAAGCCTTTAAAAAAAAAAGTTGTTGGAAATTGCTGATCAGCTCTATTCCCATGGTATCCCATGAAGGCTAAAGAGTACAAAGAAAGGATAGAAGTTTCGTGTATGGTAAAACGAGGCTCCCGGGTCCTAGGCCAGCGGGCTGGTACCTCCACTGTCAAGTTTTACTGGTAGTTGTTGGGCGAGGAGAGCATCTTTACAAGGTACAGGTGACTTTTAATCTGCTGAACAGCTTAAATCATTTATTGTCAAATCAAGCAGATCATCCTCAGGGCATTAGATGTGCTGGGGTCCTGCAAGTCTCAGAGTACATCCTGCTTGACCCGGGCCTTCTTGGGCTTGATGTTCATGCGTTTCCAGACTTCGGCTGTGGTGCGGTCTGCCTTGGTGACTCCACTGAAGTCAAACGTGGTGACACGGGGCAGGTTGCACAGCACATACTGCCTGTGGGAAGACTTGGGCTGGGGGCTAGCCCCTGCACTAGAACTCCCTCCCCTCCCCAGTTGCTGCTGCCGCCTCTTGTGATAGTGAGGAATGGGGAGGGCTTTGACTGTGATTGGGAGACTAGGTTCATCCTGAGCGCAAGGGCGTGCTAAGAGTCTGCCACTTCCTCTGTGGCCCACAGGGGCCAGAAAAATGGCCTTGAACTTCTTGTTTCCTCTCCCCTTGTTCCTTAGGGATGCTCATTTGAACCCCAGCTCCAGGTACTTACCTGTACCCCTTTTCTTCCTCTATGGGGTTCCCGTGGAGGGTCAGGCTCCGGAGACGAGGGAGGGCAGATAGCTTGTTCACCTCCCCTAGGCGATGGATGCTGTTGCCATGAAGGTAGAGGACACTCAGGTTGAAGAATGTTGTTAGGACCTGTTAAGGCAGAGATCAAAAGACTGTGGGTCTCTGCTCAGGGTGGACTACTTAGCAGAGAAAGAAAAGATTGGAGAACAACTTGGCCCCCTGTCCAGTCCTCACAGCCACTCAATAGGACTCTAAGATGCTTTTATTTTATTTTTTGGTTTTTCGAGACAGGGTTTCTCTGTGTAGCCTTGGCTGTCCTGAACTCACTTTGTAGACCAGGCTGGCCTCGAACTCACAGCGATCCACCTGCCTCTGCCTCCCAAGTGCTGGGATTAAAGGCGTGCGCCAGCACTGCCCAGCTCTAATATGCTTTTGATAACTTTTAAAATTACCGGTTTTTTTAGCTGGACATGGTGCTGTATTACAGAGGGAGTTCCAGGGAAGCCAGGACTACACAAAGAACTCTGATTTGAAAAACAAAACAAAACAAAAAAGTGTGTGTATGTGTATGTATGTATAGGTATATGTATATGTATGTATGTATGTATATATGTATATATGTATATATACATATACATACACACACATAATTTTTACGGGTATTTTACCTGTATGTCTGTATGTAAGTAAGCCACATGCATGTCTAGAGGCTGTTGAACCCCCTATAACTGGAGTTAACAGTTTTGAGCGACCATGTGTAAAGTGGGAATTGGAGGGGCAGCTAGTGCTCTTAACTGCTGAGCCATCTCTATAGCCCTTATTTTATTTCATGTGCATTAGTGTTGGCCTGCATGTATGTCTATGCCCGCATAAGAGCCTATTGCCTGTGAAAGTCAGAAGAGGGCATCAGGTCCTCTGGAACTGGAGTTATATGGATGGTTGTGAACCTCCATGTATGTGCTGGGAACTGAACCTGGGTCTTCCTCTACAAGAACAACAAATGCTCTAAGCCATTTCTCTAGCCCCATCACTCAGTTATTCATAGATGTGTGTTCATTCATATATACACATACGTATGAGGAAATTAACCTTTAAGTTCCTTTTAGGGAGAAAACCTCAAAATAGAGCTGGCACCCATCCAGTTATCCATTTGACTGGTTGGTTAGGTGAGAGCTTTCCTGCTTCTCCTTGAGTCTTATTTGCCCTTTAAGGCCTTTCCAACTGTGATGACCTAAGATTCCATGTGCAGGGGAATATCAGCACAGAATATAGGCTTTAAAGATCCCAGCTGAGTTCATATCGTTGTATATGACAAGGTAACAGTCTCCAAATCGTGCCCCAAAACTTCTTTGTTTGCTTCTTTTCCCATCTTCTCTCCGCCCCACCCCCCACCTGCCTTTTTTTTTTTTTTTTTTTTCTTCTTCAAGACAATGTTTCTCTGTGTAACAGCCCTGGGTGTTCTGGACTCACTTTGTAGACCAGGCTGGCCTTGAACTCACAGAAATCCACCTGCCTCTGTCACCCAAGTGCTGGGATTAAAGGCGTGCTCCACCACACCTGGCCCTTCCCCTTTCTTTTTTTCTTTTCTTTTCTTTTTTTTTTTTGGTTTTTCCAGACAGGGTTTCTCTGTGTAGCCTTGGCTGTCCTGGACTCACTTTGTAGACCAGGCTGGCCTTGAACTCACAACGATCTGCCTGCCTCTGCCTCCCCGATTGCTGGGATTAAGAGTGTGTCACCATGCCAGGCCTTATACATTTTTAAAAAAAAAGATTTTTTACTTATTATATATACAGTGCCCTGTCTGCATATATACCTGCAGGGCAGAAGTGGACATTAGATCACATTATAGATGGTTGCTCGAACTTGAACTCAGGACCTCTAAAGAGCAGCTGGTGCTCTTAACCTCTGAGCCATCTCTCCAGCCCCAGCCAAACTGTTTTTAAAACATATTTCACAGAAAGTAACTGGTGGTGTTTGCTGTCCCCTCTTCCTCAGTAGAGCTCAGCACAAGACTGTTAAGTGCCTAATGATGACTGCCATGGTTTTTCTTTAGCCACTGACAGGCAAGTTGGTTCACATACATTTCATTTCATCCTTACAAAACCATGATAGTTACAGCATCTTATTCCCATTTAAAGGAAGGCTGAAGCTTTAAGAAACTGTAGCTTGTGAGACTCGGGAGGCAAAGGCGGGTGGATCTCTGTAAAGGCCAGCTTTGTCTATATAATGAGTTCTTAGACCAACCAAGGATACACAGTGAGACCCTGTCTCCAAAGAACGACCAGGTATGTACCTTGCTGACAGTCACATAATAAGGGGGAAACTCAAATTTGTGCCTACATCTATGTGTCTCTACAACTATGCCCTATGAACCGCACCATACTGCTTCTACGTCCCTGATGAGGGAGTAGAAAGGCTGTGAGCTGACACGCTGGCTTCAAGCTCCCCTTTGACTAGATGTCCAGGGCTAGGAACTCACAGGGTCAATGGAAGTCAGGTCATTGAAGGAGAGGTCAATCCAGGCCAGGTTCTCTGGGTGCTGTAGAAGCTGTGACACCACCTGGGTGAAGTCTTTGAGATCATTGAGGACATTGTTGTTGAGCCACAGGGACTGGGTCAGTGATTTTCCTGACTTTGAGTGCTTCACTGGTCGTAGGCCTGTCCTTGGCTCCTCGCTTACCAGATCTATGATGACAAAGTAAGACTTGTTTATTTGTATGAGTATTTTTCCTGTTATGTTTGTATGAGTGTACATGCCTGGTGTCTGCAGAACTCAGAAGAGTGTGTGAGATCCCCTAGAAGTGGGGTTAGGGGTGGTTGTGAGCCACTGTGTAGGTACTAGAGTTTAAGCCTGGTACTCTGTAGGAGTGACACATGCTCTAAACCTTCACGCCATCACTTCAGCACAAGGCTTGGGTTTATCATCTTTGTTTTTCTGCCTTTAGGGAGGTAGAAGGAAGAGCTAAAAAAATGAGCATACAAGTGCTACTTTGAGGGTTTGGCAGGGGCCCAGCACTAGAGTCTAGTGAGACCTTCCCTGTCTCGAGCTCCAAAGATCAGAGTAAGTTTAGAGTAGGCCAAAGCATTTTAGGTCAGATGGCCTCATGTCCGTTGCATTATTGGGCTCTTTGTATACCACCCCTGTGAGTGAAGCAGATCCTTTCCCATTTTACAGATAAAGAAAGTAGGAACCTTGAGGCTGATGTGTTGATTACTTTTGAGAACAAAGTAGTAAGCGTGTCTATTTGAATAGCTTCAAATAAAAAGAACACACTTTGTAGCCTCACAAAGGCGCATTTCCTGCAAGTTGCTTAGATCTTAAAACACAAATAAAATTGCATAAAACTGTATTTAAAAAAAAAAAGTAGGAACCAGTTGTTGGAGTAAGCGAAGATAGTATCACAAAATGCAGACTCCTATTTCAGTATTGCTTACAGAACTCACTTCAGTGGAACACATCCTTTCCGTCATTAATGACAAGCTGTGGAGATACACAATAGTAAACAGAGAGAATGTATAGGCTCTGGATAAGCAACAGGGTAGGGACGAAGCTGATGTGTGTATTGGAGGAATTTCTGTGGGCAGGATGGAAACAAACTGGCAGTGAGTTAATGTCATAGGCCACAGTTGTTTCAGCAAGGAAGAGGCCTTGGTGCACTGAGAGCACAGGGAAGGTGAGGCCTGAGCTGGGCTGGGTGGGCTAGGAGGTGTCAGCCAGCCAAAGAGGGGAGAAGGGTGAGAACAACATGAACAAAAGGCACAGGAAGAGAGCAGGATGGGGACACATGTCTGCCCACACCAAGCACATGGGCACAAGTAGAGAAAAGCAGAGCCAGTCCTTAGTCCTAAATGCTAGGCTAAGATCCCAGGCTTTGTCCTGTAAGTAATGGGAAGTCACTGCAGGGCTTGAAACAGACAATTCAGCTTTTCTCTTTAAAGAAAGCTTTGAAGTTTCTATATAGACAGGATTTAAAAGGCAGATAGCATTCAAGGATCACATCTGCTCTTGTTAGCACAAGACAAAAAAGAGAAAGAAAGTTGAATGAATAAACCTAACAGACAGATGCAGGAGAAAATGGTTTTATTTGTTTTGTTTTTTGAGACAGGGTTTCTTTGTGTAGCCTCGGCTGTCCTGGACTCACTTTGTAGACTAGGCTGGCCTCAAACTCACAGAGATCCACCCGCCTCTGCCTCTCTGAGTACTGGAATTACAGATGTGCACCACCGGGCCTGGCTGGTTTTATTTATTTTTAATGAAAATGTTATGTGTATGTGTGTTTTGCCTACATGTATGTGCGCCATGCTTTGTAAGGCTAGAAGAGGTCATCAGATCCCTGAGAACTAGAGTTCTAGATGGCTGTGAGCCGTGTGAGTGCTTGGACTCCTACCAGCTTCTTTGGGAGAGCAGCCAGAGTTCTGACTTAGCCAGTGCTAAGTCATCCCTCAAGCTCCTGAGAGGATAGTTTGAAGGTGTTGAGAGAGTCTGCAGAATAGGGAGGAGGATGTTCCAGGAAAGACAGGACTCAACACTGTCTTCCCTGGCACCTCAGAAGTTGGAGGGAAAATGAATAGGATGTGCAAGCAGGTAGCCTGAATACCCACACTGGAAAACAAGGGTGCTGTCTTCTTTTCTTTTTGGTTTTTCGAGACAGGATCTCTCTGTGTAGTCCTGGCTGTTGTAGACTCACTTTGTAGACTGGCTGGCCTCAAACTCACAGGGATCCACTTGCCTCTGCTGGGATTAAAGGTGTGTGCCACCACACCTGGTTGTGCTGTCTCCCCACCCCCACCCTCTGTTTTTCGAGACAGGGTTTCTCTGTGTGGCCTTAGCTGTCCCGGACTCACACTGTAGACCAGGCTGGCTTCAAATTCACAGAGATCCACCTGCCTCTGCTTCCCGAGTGCTGGGATTAAAGGCGTGTGCCACCACCGCCCGGCAGTGTTGTCTTTTTCAAATGAGATTCATAATGAGGGTGGGTGCGCTCTGCCCAAGCTGGCATTAGTGGGAGAACCAGAACCAGACTACAATTTAAAGTGGTTCCATTTCCCTACTGCCTCTAAGCCTTTAGTACATCTTAAGTAGCCTATAGGGAAAAGCACCTTAGCATTTGCAAAATCTAGCCAGCCTGTCCTCTCGCACTTCCACCCCAGCTGACAAGTTTCTCTCAGCTGCAGGTCAGACAGCATCCACCAGGTGGCTCTCTGCCTCAGTCTTGGAATGAACAGGGCCCAAGGTTGGGGCCTGCTGGGGTGTGTGTAGGGATAATGGAACAGTGCTTCTGTCCACGAGTAGGCTCCAAATCATGTATCCCTCTCATACCTTCCAGAAACTGTCAAATGATTTGACTTAGATGAATAGAAATATCAGAATAACTCCACATGAACCAGCATCTGTTCTAATAACGCATGTCACATACAAAGGCTGGTCCTAAGGTGTGAGGGAATCACTGAATAGAGTTACCTATGATATAAGGCAGCCTGAGCTCCTGTTACCTTGGGTAAAAAGGGTGAACCTAAAATTGCTATAGGTACCTGTCCCCTCAGGTTACACCAGGGTAGCAGATTACTTGAGCATGTGTTAAAAGGTTCCTAGTTTGAGCTGGGTGTGGTGGTACATGCCTGTAATCCCAGCACTCAGGAGGCAGAGGCAGGCAGATTTCTGTGGGTTCGAGGCCAGCCTGGTCTATAAGAGAGTCTAGGACAGCCAGGGCTCTGTAGCAGAGAAACCGTATCTTCAAAAACCAAAAACCAAGCTGGGCATAGTGGCATACGCCTTTCATCCCAGCATTAGGGAGGCAGAGGCAGGTGGATCACTGTGAGTTCAAGACCAGCCTGGCCTATAAAACGAGTCCAGGACAGCCAAGGCTACACAGAGAAACCCTGTCTCGGGGAAAAAGAAAAAGAAAAAAGAAAACCAACCAACCAAACAAAAATTGACAATTCCTGTGCTATAGTAGGAGTCCTTACACTCCACTCCCCAGTCACCTTCGCTTTCCTGCACAAAGCTATTGTTGTAACTAAAGCCCTTTTGAGATATGTACTACATGAGTCAGAAATAATGTAGAGCACAAGAAAGGTCACAGTAGGCGAGTGTGTGCTGGGGAGAGACAGACATGAGTTGCCAGTGTGGTGGATACTAACTGAAGTAGTGCCCGGAGCCAAAGCCCGGGCTGCTAACACTGAGCTGATGGATGGCTATCTGACAAAACCAAAAGCAGCTAATGTAGCTAGGTTAGTGAGTTTGTGAGTCATCACCAGAGGCAGGGGTGGCAGAACTGGCTGCTCCTTGAGCATATGGTCCTGTGAGAGCCTCGACATGAACCATGGAAGGGTGAGCTGCCTAGTTAGGAAGACATTAAACAGTAAGATGAGATTGCTTGTGGGCAGAGCTGGAACTGCACTGAGTGTTGGTGATGATGGAATACGTTTGGTATGTATGGAATGAATGGAAGAAGTTGGTCAAAAATTTTAACTGGAAACATACCAGTTTGTTGCTAAAAAGACCTCTTATGTTTTACCAATAAGCAGAATAGGCCCATGTTCCTAGATAAGAGACAGGGCTCTGCCAATGTGGGAGAAGCTGGCAACAGCCTATTTTTTTTTTTCTTCTGACTAGTTTTCTCCTCTTTTCAAGATAAGAACAGAGGACTAAGACTTCTTCCGGATAGGGTGATTGCTCTGTATTCTCCATGAATCTCCTGCTACAGCCTGGCTTCTTCTGAAGATGGGTCTACTACCATAAGAGATGCTCTGGTTCTTTCAGATTTGCTACTTGAAAACGCTAGAGGCGGGGGAGGCTCGGTGGTTAAGAGCACGTGCTGCTCACGGAAGTCCTCCTGGTGGCTCACAGTCATGCCTAGCTCCATTTCTAGGTATGCTCTTCTGACTTCCCTGGGCACTAGGCATGCATGTGGCTCATATACACATTCATTCAGGCAAAACACTCATAAACCTAGAAGAAATTAAAAAGAAAACTCTCAAGGGAGCTGGAAAGGATAGTACAGCAGTTAAGAGCATTGGCTGCTCTTCAAAGGACCTGGTTGAAATTTCAGACTCTCATAGAGGCTCACAGCCATCTGTAACTCCAGATTCCAGGGTTCCAATACCCACTTCTGGCCTCTGCCTGCACCAGATACAAGGGGTGCAGATATACATGGAGGCGAAACCGCATACATGTAAAGTTGAAAAAAAAATTTTATCTCAAGGCTGAGGATGAAGCCCAGATGTAGAGCATTTACTTTATATGTCAGAGGTCTTGTATTCACTCCCTAGCCCAGTAAAACAAAAAATTCTCACCCCACCCCTTCAAAGACAATCAGAAGTTGGGGGAAATCTGTTTAGGCTTTTTTTTTATTAATGCTTTTTTTAAAAAAAATGTTATACAGAGTTTATTAAATGAGCATGGGGGGAGGCAGAAAGGGGGGAGGGGTACCCCAGAGAGAATGAGAGAGAGTAGAGACAGAGTGAAGAGTAGAAAGACAGTGCTTTAAAAAAAAATAAAAAGGTAGATTTATTTATTTACTTATGTACATGAGTGCTCTATATGCCAGAAGAGGGCATCAGATCTTATTATAGATGGTTGTGAGCCACCATGTGTTTGTTGGGAATTAAACTCAGGACCTCTGGAAGAGCAGACAGTGCTCTTAATCTCTGAGCCATCTCTCCAGCCCCCTGTTAAGGCTCCCCGCCCCCCCATTGAGACAGGGTTTCTTTCTCTGTTTTAGCCCTGGCTGTCCTGGACTCACTTTGTAGACCAGGCTGGCCTCAAACTCACAGCAATCCACCTGCCTCTGTCTCTGGAGTGCTGGGATTAAAGGTATGCGCCGCCCCCACCACCTGGCTCTGTTTAGGCTTTTTAAAAAGCCTTAAGGATTTTTTTTTCTGTACCACACTGCCTGCTGTCATGATGTGTTGAGTACTGTGCTCTGTGGGCTGACCTTGGATCACGTGGATGCTTTTAAAGGAGTAGTCAAGAGGAGGCTCCTGTACCGAAGTGTTCATATAGTCCCGTTTGCTCATAGTTCAGGCCATCATTCATCAGGTGGAAGCCTGGACCCTGGGAGTCTGCGTTCAGCCTAGGAGGACAAAGAATGAATGTTCCAGATCTGGAGTGTCTACCCTCAGGATTCCCACAGCCCTCTACACTGCTTTCTGTTCACTAGAGCTCTAGGCCTACCTGGTTGCATTTCCACTTTAAGATACCGGTGCTTTCCTCGGGAGGCAGAGGCAAGCGAATCGCTGTGAGTTCGAGGCCAGCCTGGTCTACAAAGTAAGTCCAGGACAGCCAAGGCTACACAAAGAAACCCTGTCTCCAAAAAAAAAACCCAAACAAACAAACGAAGATACTGGTGCTTTCATGTAGTATACTTAGTACTTCTCAGAGCAACTTCATGACACTTTGAACTCATCCAACAGAGTACCACTTTCTTATTGGGGGGTTTTGTTTTATTGACACAGGGGCCAAGGTAGCCCAGGCTAGCCTCAAACTAATGATCCACCTGCCTCAGCCTCCTGATGCTGGGATTATGGGTATGCACCATCACATATGGCTATAGCACCCATTTCTATTTTCCAGACGAAGAAACTGAGACCCAAAGGGTAAAGGACTTGCCCAGAGTTAAGCCGAGTCAGTTGTGGATGGCAGACATAGTCTCTAGAATCCTACTCTGAGAGCCCTCTTGCTACTCCACAATAGTTACCATGGAGACTGTCCTGCTGCCTAGGCTCTGTTGACATCAGCTGCACTATTCTATTGCTTAACAAACCCTGGAAGGCCTTCGCTGGACCTGGTTGGTGTCTGAGTGCCCTTCACTTTCTGACACAGATTTGGTACCTTCTCTGGAAGCTCATCTATTAGCCCTTTCCGTCTGAGAGCCCTACTTCCTGTTACATCTTGGATGCAACATGTAGAAACAGAAAAGCAGAGTCTCCCTCACTCACCTGTCACTGAGGCCTGAAACTCCACCATTAGTGATTCATTCCTTTGGGTTCAGGGATTGTTCCCTGTTAAAATGGAAACACCCCAGAGAGAGGTGAACACAAAGTTATCAGTCATTTGTTGTGTGTGATGTGTCCTATCCAATCCTTTCCAATATGTTAGGTAAAGCAAAGCTGAGAACAGGTTTTTCCTGGAGAGGAGGAAGAGCCGTGGACTACTACTCACCTGGGATGAAAAAGAGCTGGGGCGTTTTGTTTTTGTTGTGTGTGAGTCATATAAACAAAGGGCAAGCCAACAAAAGGTATGTCTCCAGGCTAGAGTCCCTCAGTTCACTCTACTCACATATGTCACTTCCTCTGCCTTACTTCCTTGCTTTACAAAGGGATGAAGTTTACAGCATAACATGCTCATAAAGCAAGATGCTTTGTAGAGCAGTGCTGTAAGACAGTAAGTCACAAATGCAAGCCTCACATAGGATTTTCCAGATACATAATTTCAAGATTTTAGGAGCTAGCCAGATGGTGGTGGCATGTGCCTTTACTCCCGCACTTGGGAGGCAGAGGCAGGAGGATCTCTGAATTCAAGGCCAGCCTGGTGTACAAAGCGAGTCCAGGACAGCCAGAGAAACCTTGTCTGGAAAAACAAAGAAACAAACAAAAAAAGATTTTAGAAGCTATTTGGGCTAGTGAGATGGCTCAGCAGGTAAAGGCACTTGCTGCACAAGCCTGGCAACCTGAATTTGATCCCTGAAACACACATAACAGGAGAGAATCAACTCCATAAAATTGTATATGACCTCCATATACTGGTTCCCCCCAACCCCCCACCACCACACAAGTAAGTAAATAGATAATTTTAGGAGCTATAATTTCTTTTCTTTTGGTTTTTCGAGATGGGTTTTTCTTGTAGTCCTGGCTGTCCTAGACTGGTTGTTGTTGTTTTTTAAAGATTTATTATGTATACAGTGCACATTAGATCACATTATAGATGGTTGTAAGCCACCATGTGGTTGCTAGGGATTGAACTCAGGCCCTCTGTAACAGCAGCTGAGCCATCTCTCCAGCCCGCTGGACTGGCTTTGTAGATCAGGCTGGCCTTGATCTCACAGAGATCTGCCTGCCTCTGCCTCTTGAGTGCTGGGATTAAAGATGTGTGCCACCACGCCCGGCTAGGAGCTATACTTTTTATTTTTTCCGAGATAGGGTCTCTCTATGTAGCCTTGGCTGTCCTGGACCTGCTTTGTAGACCAGGCTGGCCTCGAACTCACAGAGATGCACCTGCCTCTGCCTCCTGACTGCTGGGATTACAGGTGTGAGCCACAGGAGCTATACTTTTAATAAAATGAAATGGGTGAAATTAATCCTAATATTTTACTTAACTAAGCATATTCAAATTATTGAACATGTAATAAGTATTAGGAATTATTGAGCTGTTTTGGAGCTCAACCCCAGATGAACCAGCTACGTGTTGAGTGAGGTGCTTAATTGCCACATGTGACTAATGGTTATCAAACTGGACAATGCTGACATAGAAAATTAAAAATGTGGGCTGGAGAGATGGCTTAGCAGTTAAGAGCACTATCTGCTCTTCCAGAGGTCCTGAGTTCAATTCCCAGTGACCACCTGGTGGCTCATAACCATCTATAATGAGATCTGGTGCCCTCTTCTGGTATACAGGCACACATGCAGGCAAGCACTGTATATGTAATAAATAAATCTTTTTAAAAAAACATTAAAAATGGAAGACAAAGGGCCAGGTGTGGTGGTGCATGCCTTTAATCTCAGCACTCGGGAGGCAGAGGCAGGTGGATCGCTGTGAGTTCGAGGCCAGCCTGGTCTACAAAGTGAGTCCAGGACAGTCAAGGCTACACAGAGAAACCCTGTCTTGAAAAACCAAAAAAAAAAAAAAAAAAAAAGGACAAAATCTGGGCATTGTGGTATGTGCTCTTAATCCCAGTGCTCACAAGGTAGAAGCAAGCTGATCTACAGGCCAAGTTACAGGATAGCCAAGCCTATATATACAGAGTAAAAACCAGGCTGGCTCGACTCACAGTGATCTGCCTGCCTCCCTGAGTGCTGGGACTAAAGGCGTGTGCTACCACGCCAGGCTAAAAGGGACTATCTTGAACACTCCTCCATTGTTGGTGGGAGTGCAAACTTGTGCACTTTGGAAATCAGTCTGTCCATATCTCAGAAAACTGGGAACAGTGCTACCACCACAAGACCTAGCTACAAGATATTAATCCCACTACTTGGGAGGCAGAGGCAGAGGCAGAGGGCAGCCTGGTCTACAAAGAGAGTTCCAGAACAGCCAGGGCTATTTTCTAAAAACAAAAACAAAACAAAACAAAACAAAACAAAACACCAACCCAAAAAACGCCAGCTATACCACTCCTGGACATACACCCAAAAGATCCTCCACCATACAGCAAGGACACTTGCTTAACTATGGTCATAGCAGCTTTATTTGTAATAGCCAGAATCTGGAAACAACCTAGATGTCCTTCAACCTCAGAATGGATAAAGAAGTAGAAAAAAACAGATATCTGAAGTAGATGGAGGGAGGGAACTGGGTGATAGAGGGGGTAGGGAGGGCAGCAAGGGGGGGGGAATCAGGAGGGGGGAAGTGGGAGAGGGCTGGGAGATCTAAAATCAGTAGAGGGGACATCTCTGGGAAGAGGGAGGCTCAGGGCGTCTATTTTGGTGACCTCAGCTGAGACTCCTAGCAGCAGGTGATAATGGAGCCTGAAGTGACCACTTCCTGTAGCCAGGCAGGACTTCCAGTGGAGGTAGGTGTACACCAACCCACACACAAGACCTTCAATCCAGCCAATCAGTGACTGGCTCAACTTGAGTTGCATGCCATGAGAGAGCCAACCATGGGCACTATTAATAATATTCTGTTCTTGCAGACAGAAGGTTAGCATAATAATCATCTCAGTGGCTTCTCCCAGCAGCTGATAAAAACAGATGTAGAGACGCACAGCAAAAGATTAGGCAGAGCTAGGGGAATCTTATGGAAGATGGGGGGGGAAAGATGAAAAGTCAGAAAGGTCAAGTACACAAGAAAACTTATGAAATTCAACCAACCTGGACCCATTGGGGTCACAGAGACTGAAGCACCAACCAGAGAGTATCCATGGGATGTTTCTAGGCTCCCCACACATGTCTAACAGATGTACAGCTTGGTCCTCATGTGGGACCTCTAACAGCAGGGGCTGCCTCTGACTGCTGCTTGTCTTTGTATCCCTTTTCCCTAACTGCACAGCCTTGTCCAGCCGCAATAGAAGATGGGCCCAGTTCTACTTGCTATGCCAAGGCAGGCTGATACCTATGCGAAGTCTCCCCTTCTCTGAGAAGAAAGGGAGGGGGACCACAGTGGGAAGGGAGGAGAGGTAAGAGGAAGGGACTGGAAGGAGAGAGGGGAAGGAATTTCCTACAGGGATGTAAAGTTAATTAACTAATTAATAATAAAAAAAAAAACACAGTATCTTAAGCCAGCCATAGTGGTGCATGCCTTTAGTCTTAGCACTCAGGAAGCATAGGCAAGTGGGTTTATATGGGTTTGAGGCCAGCCTGGTCTGCAAAGAGAGCTCCAGGACAGCCAGGAGAAACCTGTCTGGAAAGACAGGTGGGCGGATTAGCAGTCTCCCTGGGCATAGTGGCACACAGCTGTAACTCAGCACTTAGGAGGTAGAGGCGTGGTCATCAGGCACCAAAGTCACTCCTGATACACAGTAAGTTTGAGGGCAGACAGGGATACATGAGAGTCTCCAACATGAGACATAATGGTCTCAACTGACCTTTTGTCAAGTGTCAGCCTAAGCTACACAGCATCAGAATTCTGTCAAGTGTTTTGACAGTCCCCATGGACATGGACTGTTCATTAGGAATAGGGGTATGTGTGTGTGTGTGATACTGATTTTTATTGCAACCACTTTGTCTACTTTTGTTGGGACTTAGGCTCCCACATCACACTGCTCTGGCATGATCTGAATATGCGCATCACAGCAACAGACACACTTGGATAACAATTCATGGCCACACTGGTGAGATGGTTAGGAAAGAAATGGTGAAAATACTCTTATATTTATGAAAATAGCATCTATTTCAGTGTAGGTGGGGCCTAAATGAGATAGTGAATGTTCACTCTTCCGCATGCTGTGCCAAGCATTTTGTCAACCGTAGTGACATTGTCATGTGCCAGGTTCATGACTGAGAACCACATTACTAAAAGGAACAGCAATTGGGAGTTGCCATTTCCATTATTAGAGACAGACCATGGTGGGAAGACAAAGCCTAGTAAAACTAGGAGAAGAAACTTATAAAAGTCATGTTCAAGAGGGAAGAGTTTAGTTGAGCGTAGTGGTCTCCCTCCCACTTAGAGGGGAGGCTAAGACAAGATCTCAAGTTCAGGACCAACGTGGGCTACATAGTGAGATCCTTTCTTAAAACCAAAGTAGCTGTGGTAGCTTATGCTTGTAATCCTTGTACTTGGGAGGTGGAAGCAGAAAGATCAGGAGTTCAAAGTCACTCAGTTACAGAGCAAGTCTGAAGTAACCACTGGCCTACAGAAACTGTATCTAAAACTAGAAACAGATAAAAGGGGAGATCTGGAGCTGATGCTAGAGATGAAGACCCCCTAGGCAGCAGCAAAGTCCAGCTAGGAGGAACACATGGACAACATGCTGGGGTCCTCACTGTCCTGGTCGGCAGGTGTTTTTTCAGCCATGCTAGATAGATTTAGGCAGTTTTTTTTTTTTTAGGTTTATTTATTATTATGTATACAGTGTTGTGCCTGCACATACACCTGTAGGCTAGAGAGGGCATTGGATCACATTATAGATGGTTGTGAGCCACCATGTGGTTGCTAGGAATTAAACTCAGGACCTTTGAAAGAGCAGTCAGTGCTCTCAACCTCCGAGCCATCTCTCCAGCCCCAGTTTTCTTTTTTTTTTATAGTAAAAATGACTTTTTATTTGTTAATGTCACATAAGAAATTTAGGCATGTTACACTATCTTAAAAAAACAAAACTAGTATAAGCCAGGCAGTGGTGGCACATGCCTTTAATCCCAGCACTTGGGAAGCAGAGGCAGGTGGATCTCCGTGAGTTTGAGGCCAGCCTGGACTACAGAGTGAGTTCCAGGACAGCCAGAGCTGTTACACAGAGATACCCTGTCTTGAAAAACCAAAAAAAACCAACCAACCAAAAAAACAAAAACAAAAAACCAAACAAAACCAAACCAAAACAAAAAAACACACAACTAGCACATTTGAAGAGAGGCAGTTTCCTTTTGGTTTAGGAAAACCTATGGCATCCAACAACTCATTCTCCTGCGCTCCCTGTGGTGTTAGGAATAGCATGTACAGCCATTGCACATCCTGGGTGGGCGAGCCACATCTGCAACTTTGAGTCTTCTTTTGTAGAACTAGAGGAACCTAGCTTAGGCAGAAGCACAACCTACTTTAGCACCCACATTTTTGTTTGTTTAACAAATCTATGCGTATAAGCCAGGCATGGTGCACACCTATAATCCCAGCACTTAGGGAAGTAGGGGCAGGTGAATCATTGTGAGTTAAAAGCTAGCCTGGTCTACAAAGTGAGTCCTGGATAGCCAAGGCTACACAGAGAAACTGTCAGAAAAATGTGTATGATGCTTTGCCTACATGTATGTTTGTACATATGTTGGGCACTTACGTGTCTGGTGCCTAGAGAAGCCAGAGGTCAGATCCTCTGGGACTGGAGTTATAGACTGTTGTGAGTCATCATGAAGTGCTGGGAATTGAACCTGGGTCCTTTAGAAGAGCACCAGTGCTCCTGACTGCTGAGCCATCTTTCTAGCCCCTATTTTTGTTGTTTTTTGAGATAAAATCCCACATATCTCACCCACTGAGTAGCTATGGATAACCTTGAACTCCTGAGGCTCTTGCTTCTACTTCACGTGCTGAGAGTACGGGAGTGCACCAGACACCCCATTTTCCTACGATAGGTTTGATGCCTCTGAAGAGACTGAATCCTTATCCTCAGACTAAGGGCTAGATTGGAACCTGACTTCTGTACCATTGAACATGTATTTTAAAATACCAAAGAAAAGGTCTTTTACTGTCCTCTGATGACTAGAACCTTAGTGCAGAAAGGATTTTGTGTAGTACCAGCTTCCAGTCAATTTTTTTGAAGAAGTTAACACTGAAAGTGGAGCTCTGGGATGGTGGCTGACACGGCCTGTTGGTACCTGGTATTGTGTCTTATTCACCATCACTTGAAGAACGTGGCTTATAAGAGGAAGAAGAGGATGCCCAGTACATGGATTTCTGTTTGGGCAGAGTTGACACTGAGCTATTCTAACAGCTGGCTCCCAGGTCCAGCTGTTTAATTCTACAGCTCATTTCCAGTAAGGTATAAATTCAACACTGCAAGTATTTGCTGAGTGCCTGCTGCCCTGTGCCTGACCAAAAGGAATGAAAGCCAAGGAACAAATAATAGAGCCTTGTCAAGAGCACAGAGAGGCCTGCTGGGCTTCTGTTGGTTGTGGCAGAGCAATCTGTAGCCAGTCCCAACTTACAGTTGCCCATTTAGTGAATAGTGACTACTGTCGCACCAGCCTGGTGTACCTGTACCAGCACCTTCATTTCCTCCTTCCCTTTCCTTGCCTCCCTTGTGTTGGGATTAAAGGCTTGAACCACCACGACCTCTTAGTTTTTGTTTTGAAGATTTACTTATTTATTATTTATACAGTGTTCTGCCTGCATATATGCTTACACGACAAAGAGGGCACCAGATCATATTATAGATGGTTGTGAGCCACCATGTGGTTGCTAGGAATTGAACTCAGGACCTCTGGAAGAGCAGACAGTGCTCTTTTTTTGTTTTTGTTTATTGAGACAGAGTTTCTCTGTGTATCCTTGGCTGTTCTGGAATTCATGCTGTAGACCAGGCTGACTTCGAACTCACAGAGATCCACCTGCCTCTGCCTTTTGAGTGCTACAATGAAAGGTGTGCACAACTACCGTGGCCCCCTGTGCCTTCTTATATACATCTTTAAAGCTGTATATGTATGTATATTTAACATATTTAGATTATGTGTATGTGTCTGTATGAAGGTAGCCATGGATGCCAGAAGGTAGCATTAGATCCCCTGGAACTAGGCTTACAGGTCCTGTGAGTCACCCACTGAGCAAAGCTAGGAACCTAAATGCAGGCCCTGTTCAGGAGTAGTGCGTACACTTAAACACTGAGTCGTTTCTCTGGCCACACCAGCCCCATTTTGAGACCAGTTCTCATATAGCCTAGGCTGGCCTGGAACCCACTCTGTGGCCAAGGATGACTTGAATTCCTCATCCTGCCTGTACTTCCTAAGATTACAGGCAAGGGCCGCTGCAGGTGGTTTTTTTGTTTTTTTGGGGTTTTTTTGTTTTTTTTTTTGAGACAGGGTTTCTCTGTGTAACAACCTTGGCTGTCCTGGACTCACTCTGTAGACCAGGCTGGCCTCAAACTCACAGCAATCTGCCTGCCTCTGCCTCCTAAGTACTGGAATTAAAGGTGTGCACTAGCAGATGGCTTTATCAATTTATGCATTAAATCTGGAAAGATTAATGACTGCTCTTCAGTCTCTCCTGTATCCATCCCCTTTGAACTAAAATTTTATAGTTCCACCCTACTCTGATGCTGAGCTCAGCCTCTGAACCAGCCAGGGAGATGCTGATAAAATGAAGAAAAGAGAAGATTTAAGGTTTTGATTTGGGCCCTGAACTAAAGACTCTTTTAACTGCTAGGCCAGTGCTCTATCCTTGAGCTCCTTTTCCAGCCTGGAAGCAGGAGCTTTATAGGAAGACTTGCTCTCTCGCTCTCTGCCATGCCATGTGAGCTGGCCAGAGTGCTAGAGGGATGTGAGCCATATGCAGGAGGTAGAGGGGAAAAGGAGCTAATAACCTCAGCTGCGGCCAGCTTAGACTAGGCTGGGAGGGTCACCTAACCCACAAATTACTGCAGGCGGATGGATGAACTCAGCCAGGGTAAGAGCCATCCAGGTAACTCAGAGTCATCAAAGTAAGAATAAATACTGTTTTAAGCCACTGTGGTTTGGGGTGGTTTGACACACAGCAGTAGCTAACTGACCCATTCATTCCCCAGCTGCACTTCGGACAGAATTTTCTCATCGTGCTGTCTCACTTGTGAAATGCAGACAAGCCAGAAGAGCTGCTGGCTGGCCTGCAGCTGATGCTCAGTAAACCAAAGTAGCCATACTATCAGCCCTTTACTCTGTGTGCGTTCCTGGGGGCCTTGTGCATGCCAGGGCAAGTACTCTAGGAACTGAATTACACCTTTAGCCCTCCACACGCATTCCTTTATTATTTATTTAGTTTCTGTTTTCTCTCTGTAAACTTGAGGACAGGGACAAAAAGTTAGACTTCTATTTTGATTAAAAACTCCACGCTGAAGCCAGGCATGGTGGCGCACACCTTTAATCCCAGCATTCTGGAGGCAGAGGGAGGTGGATCTCTGAGTTCGAGGCCAGCCTGGTCTGCAGAGCAAGTCCAGGACAGCCAAGGCTACAGAGAGAAACCCTGTCCTGAAAAACCACCACCACCACCACCACCACCAACAACAACAACAAACTCCACACTGACCTTGACAAAGACTGGGAACTGGTTTGATGGATAAATGGAGTAATTGAAGAAAAAGAAGGAATAAAAGATGACTTAAGTGTGTCCCAGAGGCGGCCTGACTTGCAGTCCTGATGCTGCACCTTGGAGGCAGGCGCTTCCCCAGCTGCTCTTTTTTTTTTTTTTTTTTTTTTTTTTTTTTGGTTTTTCGAGACAGGGTTTCTCTGTGTAGCCTTGGCCATCCTGGACTCACTTTGTAGACCAGGCTGGCCTCGAACTCACAGCGATCCGCCTGCCTCTGCCTCCCGAGTGCTGGGATTAAAGGCATGCGCCATCACGCCCGGCTCCCCAGCTGCTCTTTTGAGAGAAGATTCCCCATATGGTAGTCATCTCACCAGGCCGATGACCCACCGAGCTGACCCGTGATAGGGCTAAGGCGACACTTGTTTTGAATTGAAATTTTTCTTTTCAAAACTTAAAAAAATTCTAAAAACTGTAGATATTGCCAGGCAGTGGTGGCGCACTGGTCTACAAGGTGAGTCCAGGACAGCCAAGGTGACACAGAGAAACCCTACGTCCAAAACCAAAAAAAGTGTAGCTGTTAATATGCTAGCTGACATCAAGTCAAACAACAGGAAGATGTACAAGCAGATGCAGGAACAAAGTCTTAGTTTCCATGAAGAGTTTAGTACCTTCTAGAATACATGTAAAAGAGACTTTTTTTTTTTTTGAGACATGGTTTCTCTGTGTCCTGGACTTGCTTTGAAGACCAGGCTGGTCTTGAACTCACAGCGATCCACTTGCCTCTGCCTTCTGAGTGCTGGGATTAAAGGCGTGTGCCACCACGCTCACTAAGAGACTAGATCTTTATAAATAAACCCTGTGTATTCCTTTGTAATTCAGTATTTTTTCTTTCTGCATATGTCTGCATATTTTCTTACTTTTTAAAATAGCTGCTAAGTGGTACATAGTATACATGGTATTTCTAACTTCATTGTTTTTTTGTTTTTGAGAGACAGGGTTTCTCTGTGTAGCATTGGCTGTCCTGGGCTGGCCTTGAACTCACAGAGATCTGCTTACTTCTGCCTCTCCGAGTCCTGGGATTACAGGCATGTGTCACCTACTTGATTATTTATTTAACCAATCCCAGGTTAACAAAACTTTTCCAGTTTAGAGAATTACTAAAAACTTGAATCTACTTCATTGATTGATGTTCTCTTTCAAGCGGGTTTTGACATGATGTTGTAGGGGGCTTGCAGCAATAGTAAGATGAGGAAAGCTGATAGGAGATTGAAAGCCTAGCTCAAAGAAGGTTTCTGTCTCTGGGCTGCAGGGGGAGGGGGAATCAACAGATGCCATAAAATATCAGCTACACAGCCAGTATCATCTGGAAGATTACATCCCCAGGTGCTAAGGAAAGCCAGAGGATAACTTGGCCCCTGTCTGCCGACTCGCATCTCCTCTTTATCTTCTCCATACTCTGCAGTCAGCCAAACCCAACACCGCACAGTCCGGTCCCTGTTCTCCCATGGGCCTCTCTGATTGGAGGAGTCCCTTTCCAGATTGATCTGCTTGGAATAAAGTTTCTTTCAACTTTTCCCTTGTTATTCGTGTTTTAGGAGTCAGCTCCAGTTTGAACTTTCCTGAGAAAAGAATTCCTTCTCCCCAAATCTGGATGTGGAATCTCTCTAGTTGGCTCTCATTGTACCCTATACTTATTGCCATGGTAGCACTCAGAACACTCTAATTATCGGCTCACTGTCATCTGACCAGAAACGCCAGCAGGTCGGGAACCATGTTCTTCTCATAGTTGGATGTCACAGTATACTCAACCACCTGCCTGCTACGACTGAATAAAATGATGGAGGACACAGGCACTATAATTGCGGGATCTGACCTGGCCATTTCTGAAGAAGTGACTGAGAGCCCTCTGAAAAGAGAAATACAGTTGAAAAGTAGAGAGTAACAAGAGGAAAAGATGAGCATTCCAGGGACTTGATTGTAGCATATGTGAGACGCCGGGTTTACTTTCACCACCCACTCCCCCCCCCCCAAAAGACAAGTACTACAGCTGAGGGAAAAGACCAAATCTCAATAAAGTGATATAAACTACAATGAAAAAGCAGGAGTACATATGGTTAAAGTATAGGCTGGAGAAGAGGTCAAAAGCTACCCAGGATGTTCCTTTATTCTAAAAGCAGCTGGAAGCCACAGGATAGAGAATATATATTGAACTGGAGGTAAGGTGAGTGAATAACAACAGATTTTCATTTTAAAAAAGTATTTAAAAAATTATTTTGGTTGAAGTATGTAAAATATCTTGACAGGAGTGCAGGAAGAATAGGATGGTAGCTAGGACAGAATAAAAATTATGTACAGGTAGGAGGCAGAGGCAGGATGATCGAAAAATTGAAGACAGCCTGGGCTATAAAGGAAGACTAAGTCTTTAAAAGAAAGTAAAAAACAACAAAAAACCAAAACAAAACAGAAAAAACAGTGGGGCTGGAGAGATGGCTCAGCAAAGAGCACTTGCTGCTGTTGCACAGGGTCTGAGCTCAGTTCCCAGCACCCTCACTGGTAGTTTACAACCACTCTAACTCCAGCGCCAGGGGACCAGATGCTCTCTTCTGGCCTGAGCACCCCTGATATATATATATCATACACACATTTTATTATTTTATGTGACACACAAAAAATATTTTTAAAAAGACATGTAAGCCGGTGGTGGTGGTAGCGGACGCCTTTAATCCTAGCACTTGGGAGGCAGAGGCAGGTGGGTCTCTGAGTTCGAGGCCACCCTGGTCTACGAAGTGAGTCTAGGACAGCCAAGGCTACACACAGAAACCCTGTGTAGACAAACCAAAAGAAAAATAAAAATCTCAAGTGGGTGTGGTGGTTCAGGCCTTTGATCCTAGCACTCAGGGAGGCAGGTGGAGCTCTGAGTTAGGGGCCAGCATGGTCTACAAAGGGAGTCCAGGACAGCCAAGACTATACATAGAAACCCTGACTCAAGAAACAAACAAACAAAAAAGAAACAAAAAAAAAAAAGGAACGGGAGTTATTAAGGTTAACAGTTGGGGGTTTGGCTTCTATACACCGTGGGAGTTCTGAGTGAGACCTAGGTTTGGTAGAGAGGGTTGGAATTCCTAAGAGAGATACTAAACTTGACATTCCTCATGTATATCCTGAAGGAGATGTCAAGGGCACAATTGTTTATATAGATATGGAACTTAAGAAATAAAGGCTTGGGGCTGGAGAGATGGCTCAGAGCTTAAGAGGACTGACTGCTGTTCCAGAGGTCCTGAGTTCAATTCCCAAAAACCACATGGTAGTTTACAGCCATCTATAATGTGATCTAATGCCCTCTTCTGGCCTGCAGAGCACTGTATACATAATAATAAATAAGTCTTTTTTCCCCCCTCTGATACAGGGTTTCTCTGTGTAGCCTTGGCTGTCCTGGATGCACTTTGTAGACCAGGCTGGCCTCGAACTCACAGTGATCTGCCTGCCTCTGCCTCCCCAGTGCTGGGATTAAAGGCGTGCGCCACCACACCCAGCAATAAATAAATGTTAAAAAATAAAAAGAAAGAAAGAATGGCTTGCCTGTAGACATGCAGGTGGCAAATAAAGGTATGTAGGTGCCAACGAGGACTAAGAGGATATAGTGAGGTGGGAAACAGAAGACAGCCCAGAAGAGTTTTTAGACAGTAAGTGGACAAATCAGGGCCAATGAATCATGGTAGCTTCAGACCTCAGGTTTCCTGTCAGCTGTTTTGTTTTGTTTTGTTTCTTTCTTTAAATGCGTTTGATTCTTCTTGCCTTCAGTCTCTAGTTTCCTTCATTAATAATTTCAAAGATGTTTTTGAAACTCACTCATGTTGAAGTGTACGTAACTCACAATGGTCCTACAGGTTCCTTATTCTTCATGCAGTTTAATGTAATCTTTAGGACAAGTACAGGGTACAGACGCAGCCAGGTCAAGCTGTCTCAGGAGGTGGTCTGACTTTAAAGAACTGGAATTTACTTCTAGCTTTTTCAATGGTGTGGTGTGTGGCCTTGGGCAAGTCACTTATCTCTGGGTTTCAGTTTTTCAATCTGTGAAATGGGGATAAATATCCATAACGCATAGAGCTGCTTTACTAGAACAAGAGAGGCTGTAAAGGAACTTGAGAAGTTACTAAATGGACTAAATCTTTTATGAGGAATGTAGAGGAAATGAAGATCTAAACTGTTAGCTTCCAGAAGCTGACGAGGCAAGATGTAGGAGGAAGAGGCGAATTTACAGACAACACTCACAAGCGTGTGGATAAGAGGAACCTGCTGATTCCCTGAAAAGGGTCTTCTTGCTTGGAAGAGTAAGCAAAGGGGGACTTTTAAGCCCTGTGACATTTTCTACATCTCTAGAAATGAAGGTCTGAATTACTCTGAGGTAATCAAGGAGTCCTAGTTCCTCGGAGGACAGCCAATACCATGCTCGAGGGCGGTTCTGATTTCCCAGGGGACTTGAGGCACCCATACTAGGAAAGCTTAAGTTGAGGCGCAAAACCCAAAGTCCTGAGATTTATCTTGAGTGTTGGGCTCACTGGTGAACAGGAATAAAGATTTGGGGAGAATCTCAGGTCTCCGTCCGCGAAAGTTCTTATACTTTTTATGGAGTTCCTCCCCTTTCAGAAAGCTCTAGTGTCCTACAATAGTTTTCCTGCCCAACTCACCCGCAGTGGCTTACCCTCCGGCTTCAGCGTCTCACTACTTGAGAGTTACTTAGCGCAACTCCATAGCAACTACCTTCGACTACGCCCTAGATGGCGCAGAGAACATGCTCGTGCTACCTTCCGGGACTTGTAGTTCTTCGGGGCAGGACGCTGAAGCCGCGCGGTTTGCTGGGATTTGTAGTTCTTGTTCCCTTCAAGGCAAGACCAGGATCCGGAAGTAGTAGTACCCCTTCTTCCTTTGGAGTGGCCTTCGTATTTCCTTTTCCCGGGTCCTCCAGGTTGCCCAGCTAACAACAGCCGGGGCCAATGAGAGGGCGGCGAGACGGGGCGGGACCATAATTTAAACTAATCGTGTCTTCATCGTGCGGGGCATCTATCTCGAGGTGAGGTGCGATCCGAAGGGCGCGTGGCGGAGCAGTGCGCGGCCAGGTAACCGGCGCGGGCCCTTGGCTGGGTGCGGCTAGGTGCTCATGGGATGGCCAGGCCCAGAGGGGGGGGTGCTGACCACGCCGGTGCGAAAGGAAGGCCTCCTTCGTAACCGAGGGAGAAAAAAGAACCTACAGGGGGCCAGTTTGTGGGAGCCGGCAATGTTCGAGGGGGTGGGTCTGTTTGGGGCTTTGCTAGTGGGATTACGGCTGACCACCGCGGGGCGTCTCGGGTTTGTGGATTGCTCAAAGGATTGTACCTGAGGGTCCTGTGACGCCAGGTGCTCGTTTATTGTTAACGATAGCAACAGTAGCATCATCTTCTTAGCCTCCATCCACTATGTTTCTGACATTGTGTTGCCGCTATAAGAGGATCATCGTTTTAAAGTTCCAGACAGCCTTATTCATGTTTTATAGGTGGGGACACTGAGGTTTATGGCTTACCTTGGCAAGGGTTGCACAGCTGTTGCGAGTTTTGGTATACTTGGGCACTGAGCGTAAATGGTGGCCAAAGGGCTGTGTTGGGAGGCCTTTTCCATGTAAACAATGAACTTTCCTGCCTTACCTACTACTTTTTGGTTTGGTGTGAGAGGCAAAGCAGAGAGTATGTCTGCGTAAGTACCTTTGAGAATACAAATTTAAGATTTTGTTGCTGCTGCTGCTGTTTTTGTGTTTTTCGAGACAGGCTTTCTCTTTTTAGCCCCGGATGGCCTGGAACCCGCTCTGTAGCTTGAACTCACAGAGATTCACCTGCCTCTGCAGGGACTTAAAGGTGTGCTCCACCATGCTGGGCTGGGCAACCCTCTTTGCTTACTTCTGCGGTCGCACTTGTCATCTGTATTATTTGAATCTCTTTCTGTATTTGTCTGCCCTTGTAGGTAGTAACTATGTATTTGTTACTATATCTTGATGGCTACTCAAGATTTAAGCATGGTTATGGCCATTACTGTACATCTTGGAATGTTGCTTTTTCTTTGGCTGGAGGGGGTTAAAAGCCTAGCTTACTCAACTTTTTCTTTTTTTCTTTTTTTGTTTGTTTTGGTGCATGCTAGGCAAGCACTCTATCACTGAACTATTTGTTAGTGCCCCCCCCTTTTATGGTGGTATTTGTCTTAAATTAAGCATAAAGTTATCCTTTGTTGTTGTTGAAATGAAACTGCCTCCTGAAAACATAATTTACCTGCTTGTTTTATTTTTTTCTTTTTATTTTTTTGCTTTACTTGTTTTTTGTTTGTTTTTCGAGACAAGGTTTCTCTGTGTTAGCCTTGGCTGTGCTGGACTCACTTTGTAGACCAGGCTGCTTTGAACTCACAGTGATCTGCCTGCCTCTGCCTCTCATGTGCTGGGATTGAAGGCTTAGAAGTTTCTTTGTAAGTTGTAGGATATGGGAGTGGATGAATGCCTTGAACTAAGAATTGTAGAATTGTTAGGATGCAAACACAGTTCTACCTAGGATGCTTAACCAGCTGAGTAAGGTTAGTTTTGATATCTGTGTCTAATTGCTAAGAACAGATGGTCAGAGCCTGGTGGTAGTGGCACACACCTTTAATCCCAGCACTTGGGAGGCAGAGGCAGGTGGATTGCTGTGAGTTCGAGGCCAGCCTGGTCTACAAAGTGAGTTTAGGACAGCCAAGGATATATAGAGAAACACTGTCTCGAAAAACCAAAAAAAAAAAAAAAAAAAGGGTGGGTGGGGAGCAGGGCTGGAGAGGTGACTTAGTGGTTAAGAGCTCTGGCTGCTCTTCCATAGGATGAAGGCTCAACTCCTAGCACCAACTCACAACTATTTACAACTCCAGTCCCAGGGGAATCTGATGGCCTCTGTGGGCACTGCATATATGAGATACATGTACATACAAGCAAGGCAAAACATTCATATACATAAATTGAAAATAAGAAATAAAAACAAGCCAGATGTGGTGGTGCACACCTTTATTTAGTTCCAGCACTCGGGAGGCAGAGGCAGGTGGATCTCTAAATTCAAGGCCAGACTGGTCTACAAAGTGAGTCCAGGACAGCCAGGGCTACTCAGAGAATCCCTGTCTTAAAAAAACAAAAATAAATAAATAAATAAATGAATAAATAAATGCAATAAAAAAAATGTCTACTTTTGTGCTTTGTGCCCAAGGAGGCCAAGAGAGGGTGTCAAGCTCTGGAACTGTTGTTAATGACAATTGTGAATCACAGTGTAAATGTTATCCCCACCCCCCCACCTCCCTCCCCTTTGGTTTTTTCGAGACAGGGTTTCTCTCAGGCATCTCTGGATGCCCTGGACTCACTTTGTAGATCAGGCTGGCCTCGAACTCATAACAATCTGCCTCCCGAGTACTGGGATTAAAGGTGTGTGCCACCATGCCTGGTTTAGAGGCAGTACTCTTAACTGCCAGCCACTTGCCCTACATTTCTGACACTACTAGATTGTTGTCACCCTCCCCTTTTTAACTTTTAAGTTAAACATTTAAGGGGCTGAAGAGATAGCTCAGCAGTTAAGAGCACTGCCTGCTCTTCCAGAGGACCTGAGTTTGATTCCAGTGCTCACGTGGCAGTCCACAGTTGCTGATAACTGCAGTTCCAGGGGTCCAGTACCTTCTTCTGGCCTCTGTCAGTTTATTTCTAACTCTGGAGTTTTCTTTTCTTTCTTTCTTGCCTTGCTTGCTTTTGCAGTAGTGGGTATTGAACCTAGGGTCGCTCACATGCTAGGCAAATACTCTGCAGTCCTTCCTTCTTCCCTCTCTTCCTTTTTTCTTTTTCTTTTTCTCCAGACAGGGTAGCCATGTGTAGCCTTGGCTGTCCTGGGTTCTCTTAGTAGACCAGGTTGGCCTTGAACTCGTAGTTCCAGCTGCCTCTGCCTCCTGAGCGCTGGGTCACCACCGCGCCTGGCTTCCTTCTCTTTCTTTCTTTCTTCCTTTTTTAAATTAATTATTATTATTATTATTTTTTTTTTGAGACAGAGTCCTTCTAGCCTTCCACAACTGGTTCCTTTCTTTCTTTTGAGCTCAGTTTATTTATATATGTGTCAGTTTTGGTCCAGTCAGCAAAACAGAAACCTCAGCAAAACAGAAACCACATGCCATTTCATTTAAGAGTGAACTCAATAAAGGATATAGTTTTGAGGCTTTGTTGGAGGGCTTAACTAGCCAAAAGGACTCTTAAGGAAAGTAGTTTTGGTATACTAACTGTATGAAGTGGTTTCCTCATCCAGAATTGAGAGCAAACAGAGGAAGATTATCAGACT
This sequence comes from Acomys minous, assembly GCF_964271855.1. Classification (NCBI taxonomy): domain Eukaryota; kingdom Metazoa; phylum Chordata; class Mammalia; order Rodentia; family Muridae; genus Acomys; species Acomys minous. The sequence goes on from NC_140484.1 coordinate 134,161,700, forward strand.
CAAGAAGCCTGGAGGGCTATGGGACGGCTGCTGTAGCTGGATTCTCGAGGGGGTGTATGTTGCCTGGTTGCCAGTGGTTTCTTGGGAGCTCCCAGGAGGTCCTTGGAGAAACCAGTCTTAGTGCAAGCCTGCCCAGCTGGTAGGAAGGCCAGGGAGGGGCACTGCAAGGCTGGTGCCAGGAGTTTAGATAGAAACTGAGTAACTGATGGAACCAATTGCTGACATGAGGAAGAGCTTTGTATATTCCTTTTGTTTTTTATTTTCCCTTTAGCCGCCACTTGACAGAGTAGGAGCTAGCTGGAAAAGTGGAATGGAAAATGATGGTGTCCCAGCCCCATTATCAGAAAGCAGAGCCCAACAGGATGGTCATGGAACTGAGAGACAGTAATAAATGGCACAGTCTAGAATGATGCTCTTTCTAAACATTCAGACATGGTTAATGGTGTGAATGTGTTCTGCTCATTATATCAATTGAAATAGCAAGAGCTAACACTTTTTTCCCTCGCCTATCATGTGAACCAGGCACTATTCTAAGTACTTTATGTTAAAATTATTTGTACAAAATTGTGTTTGTTTCTCAGTTTCTCTTTTAATCCTGCTATCACCCATATAATTGAGACTCTATCATATTATTTGTTAAACAAGCTTTACAGCACAGTAACTGAGCTGTTAATACTCTAGTCTTAACCCTCTAAGCTAATCTGACTTCCTCCCAGGGTCCATCCCAGAGACACTTCTACTCTGTGCCTTTTCTGATCTAGCTCCTTTCACCTGATGTCACCTGGACATCTGCCTGTGGCTGAATCCCCTACTTCCTCCTCTATCTCCTCCTCTAACTCCTCCCCTGACCGACAAGAAGTCCAGCCCTATTCTTTCCTGCTCAGTGATTGGCTGTAAGCTGCTTTATTGACATATCAGGGAACAATTGGGGAGCAGTATTTACACAACATTGAGACAAGAGATTCTCAGAACAAGGATTACAACTATATATGGGGGGCGGGGCAGATACAGAAATCAGCATTTGAGTTATGCAACAATCTTATGCCTACAACTTTATATGAACTACTTTCTAAACGTATGTGAGGTATATTCTATTATTACTATTCCCCTTAAAAAAAAAAAGATTTACTTATTATTCTGCATGCATGTATACCTACATGCCAGAAGATCACATTGTAGATGGTTGTGAGCCACCATGTGGTTGCTGGGAATTGAACTCAGGACTTCTGGAAGAACAGTCAGTGCCCTTAACCTCTGAGCCATCTCTCCAGCCCACTGTTCCCTTTTATAAGGAAGGAAACTTGAGATATAGATAGATTAGGTCATCTGTTCAAAGCCACACAATATGTAAATAACGGAATTGCTTTCTTTCTTTCTTTCTTTCTTTCTTTCTTTTTTTTTTAACTTATTTTTATTTCATGTGCATTTGGTGTTCTTCCTGCGTTTATGTCTGTGTGAGAGTATTGGGTCCCCTGGAACTGGAGTTACAGACAGTTGTGAACCATCATGTGGGTGCTGGGAATTGAACCCAGGTCCTCTGGAAGAGTAGTCAATGCTCTTAACTGCTGAGCCACCTCTCCAGCCCCCTGGAGTTGGTTTCTTAATCGAACCATTCAGAGTTTGTTTCTATGGGCTGGAGAGATGGCTCAGTGGTTAAGAGCACCGCCTGCTCTTCTAAAAAAAGGTCCTGAGTTCAATTCCCAGCAACCACATGGTGGCTCATAACCATCTGGAACGTGATATGGCGCCCTCTTCTGGCTTGCAGGAGTACATGCAAGCAGAGCACTGTGTACAGAGTTTGTTTCTACTTTTAAAGCATTAAAAAAAAAAAATCTGGTCAGGTGTGGTGATGCACGCCTGTAATCCCAGCACTTGGGGGGCAGAGGCAGGCAGATCTCTGTGAGTTCCAGGACAGCCAGGTCTACAAAGCGAGTCCAGGACAGCCAAGTCTACAAAGCGAGTCCAGGACAGCCAAGTCTACACAGAGAAACCCTGTCTTGAAAAAAACAAAACAACAACAACACCCTTATATTTTTGTCTCTGTGTGTGTGTGTATACCATGAAGGCCAGAAAAGGGTGCTGGATCCCCCGAAAGTGGAGTTTCCGGCAGTTGTGAGCTGTGTGATAGTGCTGTAGTGCTAAGAACTGAAAGGTCCTCTGCAAGAGTAGTGTGTGTGTGTGTGTGCACGCTTGTGTGTGTAAGAGATGGAGACTGACTCACTAATTAGGCTTGCTTTCATGAGCATGGGGGTGTTATTTGCTTGAGCAAGAACAGTTTACTAGTAGCTACATCACTGAAGAACATGACCCTTTTTCCCCAGCAGCCGCCATTGCTTGTTAGCTCCTCAGGGAGGGGTGGAGCCTCCTGACTCCCTCAGTCATGATGGACTGCTGTTGGTGGGTCCCCTGTTTTCAACACTTACAGTGTGCTGAAAATTCTTCCCCATGTTAAAGCACAATCAGACTCCCTCCCCCCCCCCCAAGAGCTGAGGACTGAGCCCAGGGCCTTTCGCTTACTAAAGCAAGCGCTCTACCACTAAGCTAAATCCCTAGGCCCCCAATCAGACTTTCTATAACTGCCACTCTTCAGTTCAGGTTTTGTCTTCTCCTACTAGGGCCATAAAAATCGTCCTAGTCTTTTTTTTTTTTTTTTTTAAGATTTATGTATTTATTTAATGTATATGAGTGCATGTACGCCTGCAGGCCAGAAGAGGCCATTAAATCACATTATAGATGGTTGTGAGCCATCATGTGGTTGCTGGGAATTGAACTCAGGATCTCTGGTGCTCTTTACTGCTGAGCCATCTTTCCATCTGACTAGTTTTTTTTTTTTTTAAAGTCTTTTTCGAGACTGGTTTTCTCTGTGTAGCCTTGGCTGTCCTGAGCTCCCTTGGTAGACCAGGCTGGCCTCGAACTCTCAGAGCTCCGCTTCTGCCTCCTAGAGTGCTGAGGTTACAGCTGTGTGCTACTGTGTCCGACTTCTTTTTAGTCTTTTACAGGACAAGTAGTCTCTGTGTTTAACGTTGTATGTGTTTTATTTTTATTTGACTGTACATTATTTGTATACCATGTACACATAATGCTTATGGAGGCCAGGAGAGGACACTGGATTCCCTGGAACTGGAGATATATATGGCTAGCCACAGTATGGGTACTCGAAATCGAACGAGGATCCTATGAATGAACAGCCAGTGCTCTTAACTGACAGGGTTTCTCTGTGTAGTCTTGGCTGTTCTGGACTCGCTTTGTAGACCAGGCTGGCCTCGAACTCACAGTGATCTGCCTGCCTTTGTCTCCCAAGTGCTGGGATTAAAGGCATGTGCCACCACACCCAGTGAGTTTATTTTTGCTTTTCAAAGGTGGTATTGTTATGTTCTACTAAGTACTTTGAGACTGCCTGCATGTATTAGATAGATAGCTCAGTGTGCTAGTGATAGCCTTTCCATTAGGGCAGCATTTTTCTTACAGGCAGCCCTTTTCATATAAATGTAAATAGAATCTTCCATTTTGCATTTCATTTGTTTGACTTGTTATTTTATTCTAAATTACACATACACACATTTATACTTAATTTTGTTAAATATGCTTGTTATTTTGGTAACATCAAAATTTTTTTCTCTTTTTGGACGATTTAAAAAATTTATGTTGGTTTTTGCCTGCATGTATGTCTGTGTGAGGGTGTCAGATCTTGGAGCTACACACAGTAGTCAGCTGTCATGTGGTTGCTGGGACTTGAACGTGGGTCCTCTGGAAGAATAGCCATCTCTCCAGGGCACTTAAGTGATGTTTTGAGAGAGGGTTCACTTGGTAGCCCAACCTGGCCTGGACTTAAAAATTCTGCTTTAGCCTATCCCCAGGGTGCTGGGATAACATGTGTGAGCCACCATACCTGATTTAATATCCATCCCATCATATATAAAAGCATGCTATTGCCTCTCTTTATAGTTTTAAGAAATTATTTAAAATCAGGTTCTCATGTAGCCAAGCTGGCGTGGAACTTTCTCTGTAGCTGAAGGTGACTGTGAACCCTTCCTGATTTTCCTGCCTCCACCTCCCTAAATGCTGGACTATGGGCATTTTGGCACCACGCCTGTTTTATGCTGTGCAGCTTATTTATATTTGCTTTTTATTATTATTAGTTTGTTGTTGTTTGTAGCCTTGGCTGACCAGGAACTTGCTGTATAGATAGGTTGGTCACAGAGATCCTCCGGCCTCTGCCTAAAGTGCTGGGATCATAGGACATGTGTCAGTATTCCTCTCACACATAGTTTAATTCTATGGAAAGCAGATTTCATGTGTCTTCATTCTGTGTTTTTTAAATAAAAAAATTAAAAAGAAATTATGTATATAGGTGTTTTGTTTGCATAGAAGTCTATGTGCCACCTGTGTGTAGTGCTCTTGGTCAAAGAAGGGCATGAAATTTTCTGTGGACTTAAAGTTAGGGATGGTTGTCAGCTGCTGTGTGTGCACTGGAACTGCTGTGCCCTCTGGAGGAGCAGCTGGTGCTCTTAACTGTTGTATCGTCTCTCCAGACCCTCATGTGATTCTTTTTTTTTTTTTTTTTTTTTTTTTTTTTTTTGAGACATGGTCTTTCTGTGTTAGCCTTGGCTGTCCTGGACTCGCTTTGTAGACCAGGCTGGCCTTGAACTCACAGTGATCTATCCACCTGCCTCTGCCTCCCGAGTGCTGGGATTAAAGGAGTGTGCCACCATGCCTGGCTTCATTTTGATTTGTTAGTAAAATTTTAAGCATGGTATGTTTGAAAAGCAAGCTCTTTTGTACAGACTCCTATAGATAGCTATTACCCTAATTAATGGAGGTTTTTATCCTTTCTTCTGATAAACTGGGGGAAGAGCTATTTGGAAAAGCAGTATCTTGGCTGTCATTGATTGGCTGTTAGGTAGAGCCGCCCTAATAAGGGACCACTTGCAGAAGTAGAGTGATCCAATGGTGGTATAAAGAAGAGGGGCATTAGCGTGCTCCTGGATTGAGGCTCCTCTTGGCAGCTGCGTCATGCGCCTTTTCTCCCTGTCCTATTTAAGGGCCAGTTTCTTTGAAGTCAGTTCAGGAAATGGCAGTGACTCAGCCTTGCAGATTTCTCCTGCCTTTTTTCAGCTGAGGACTGGTTTGTCTGGTAAGGAGGAAGACAGCATATATTCTAGCACACTTACCTGACCACTGCAATGCCTTCCTGTGCCTTGCCGGAGATACTTGTTTTTCAGACTGTTAAGTTTTTGGTGCCCTGTGGCAAGGTGGATTCAGTCTTTAACATGTCTGTGGTATCCACGTCTGTAATCTTAGCACTTGGGAGGCTAAGGCAGGAGGATCATGAGTTTGAGACCAGTCTTGATTATTCAGCAAGTTCCGGGCTGCAGGCAGTATGGTCTCTCCCTCTCTCTCTCTCTCTCTCTCTCTCTCTCTCCCTCTCCTCTCCTCTCCTCTCCTCTCCTCTCTCTCTCTCTCTCTTCTTGACACAGGGTTTCTCTGTGTAGCCTTGGCTGTCCTAGACTCACTTTGTAGACCAGGCTGGCCTCTAACTCACAGAGATCCGCCTGCCTCTGCCTCCTCAGTGCTGGGGTTAAAGTCGTGCGCCACCACGCCCGGCTAGAGACACTATCGCAAAAGGCAAAGCAAGCAAAATGTAAGGATCAATTTAATCCCCACATTTAGGAGGCAGAGGCAGCAGGCAGCTGCATCTCTTTGGGTTGGAGGCCTGCCTGGTCTACAATGTGAGTCTAGCATAGCCAAGACTACACAGAGAAACCCTGTCTCAAAAAAAAAAATCAACTTGGAGGAACTATATACTTGGTGGTTTGTTAAGGAAGCTGAATCTAAAACACACAGAAGCAAAATACAATTTCTCAAGGCAGTGTGATTTGGTTGTGTTGTCTACTCTGAAACCCTATAGGAATTGTGAGATTCTTTCAGTAGCTCTTGGAATAACTAGGAAAAAACTTTGACAGGAAGATGGTGTTTGAGAAAGGGTCAGAGCTGGTCAGTAGTGGTGTATGCCTTTAATCCCAGCATTAGGAAGGCAGAGGCAGGAGGATGCTGTGAGTTCGAGGCCAGCCTGGTCTACAAAGCGAGTCCAGGATAGTCAAAGCTGCACAGAGAAACAAAAACAAAACAAAACAACCCCCAAAACAAACAAACAAACAAACAAAAAAAGAAAGAAAGAAAAAGAAAAGGGGTCAGAATTAGAGGCACGTAGATTATGGTTACTTAAGTAAGCTGTGATTTGGGTTACCCACCACACTATTTAGGCTTTATGTCATGAACTATGAATGATGGTTCTGTGGTATTCACACTTTCCTACTCTAATGGTACAGAATTTTTGCTTAGGCTTCATACAGGTCTAGAAACTGTTACCAGCATTGAGCCAGCTGCTTGACTTTGGAGAAGTTTCCTCACTTGCAAGACAGAAAGCCTACTGAAAGTTATTTAAGAGGTTATTGTGATGTGCACAGTAAAATATTGTATAAATAGTTGGCTATGCCTTAGAGGGGGTGGTGCTCCCTCATCTTGTCATATGACTTGCCTAATGCCTGAAGGGCTGTCTGTCCCCCTGGATAGCCGAAGGCATGAGAACGAGCCAGGCTAGAGTCACACACAGAGAAGTGAGCACAGTGGCTGCAAAATAAGGGCGAATAAGTAGCTGGAGGCCAGACAGTGAACTTGGAAACCCCAGCCAGAGAACTCAGATCTCGTGCTTAAGAAAAAACATTGCAAGGTTTTTGAGCCAGAGAGACACCTTTAAAAAGGAGAGTGGTGTAGAGACTCCTGAGGGACATTCTCTGGTTGAGACATAGGAATCCTCACAGGGTAGGGCCTCCCGAAGTCTGACCCAGTGGGTGTGGTTCGGCATTCTTGCCACAGGAGGCCAGTATTCCTGCCTAGCGCCTCTTCCTGCTTTGTCGTTGACTCACCTCATTGGCCTGGGCCTCACTGCTTCCCTTCTTGTTGCCTTCTGACCCACAGAGCTCCAGAGCTGCCCAGCAGTGGGTGGGGTGTGCAATAAACAGCAGCATTCTCATTCCTTCCCTTCTTCCCTGAGCAGAGCAAAGGTCACGTTAGCCGGCTGTGGCCTGCTGTGCAGGGTTACAGGGGCTGCCTACCGGGAGGCGAGTCAAGATGACTCCTGCCCTTTTCTCTGTTTTTGTATGGATTGGCTTTTTTTTTTCTTTCTCCCAAGTTTTCTGTTTCTTTTCCCCTGATCTAGGTTCGTCAAGATGTCAGTCAGGAAACAAAGAGGTTACTGTAGGAGGGGCAGATGTATAATATATATTTTTTCTAATTGTGGGGACAATGCCCAGAAGTTTTCTCTGGCCGCTGCTGTGGGGTAGTTTGTCCAGAATTCATGTGAGCCAGACGTTAAGTCTGTTGGAGTCACTGTAGAAAGGTTCTTGAAAGTACATTTCTCAGCTTCTGGGTTTTGGAGCCATTCTATGTGTGCTGTACTATCCTGTGTCAGCTCCCATCTCCCATCCCTTTGGCCCCAGAGGAAAAGGTAGTGAAAAGATGGAAAGGGGAAGCTGTGTGGATGAGCATGTGCTTGTTTTATGCAGGGAGCCATTATAACTGGGTTTTCATATTCTTTTTTTTTTTTTTTTTTCTCAAGACAAGGTCTCTCTGTGTTAGCCTTGGCTATCCTGGACTCATTTTGTAGATCAGGCTGGCCTCGAACTCACAGCAATCCGCCTGCCTCTGCCTCCCGAGTGCTGGGACTACAGGTATGCGCCACCACGCCCGGCTGGTTTTCATATTCTTGCTAATTAGTTGTGTGACCAGGCACCTAACTTCCTTGGAGTAGAATTTCCTTATATTTAAAAATGTACAGCTTGGATTGTGTAGTCTTGGAGAGTTTTTTCAGAGTAAATATTAAAAATATTAAAGTAAATTTGTTTGTTTGCTTTTTTGAGACAGGATTTCTGTGTTCTGGTTGTCCTAGATCAGGCTGGCCTGGAACTCAAAGCGATCCACCTGCCTCTGCCTACAAATTGCTTGCGCCACCATGCCCAGCTGTAAGTTTATTTTTTATGTGAAAAAATATTTAATATAGTTTTGACTGGACTCCTATATTTGTTGGCAAACATCCAGAGCATCATAACTAGGAGGCAGCCAAGCATACGCCTTCTTCTCTCCACCAGGCCTTCCCAGGGAGTAGACGTGGGCCACAACACTGTCAGAGAGTTTTCATAGCCTGTTTGATCTGCTGCTTGTTAGCCTTGATCTCCACAATGAACACAATCATGTTGTTGTCTTCTGTCTTCTTCATGGCTGACTCAGGGGTTGGGGTGAACTTGATGACAGGATAGTGCTCAAGCTTGGCCTGGATTGCTTTGTAAACCAGGCTGGCCTTGAACTCACAGAGATCCGCCTGCCTCTGCTTCCCAGCAAGTGCCACTGCACCTTGCTTTCCTTTGTAGACTCACAGCATTCCGCCCGCCTCTGCCTCTGGGATTAGAGGTGTGTGCCACCACACTCAGCTCTTTTCTTCTTTTTTAAAAGCAGTGCTCAGAATTGAACCCACAGCATGCTAGGCAAGCGCTTTACCACTGAACAACCTTCTAGCCCCAGAGGCAGTCTTTTGCGTATCCTCAGAGGTAGCAGTTTTTACTTGTGGTGGGTAGATTCAGTGTTTGGAAACCATCAAAAAATCTTTTGTGTCTAAGACTCAAGTTACTTATTTATGTGGGGGGAAAAAAAAGAGATGTGACTGACTATACAACATGTAATTTTTCTTTTTGCTTCTCACATGGAACAGTGTTTAAAAGTAGTTTTTCCAAAAAAAAATTGTAAATTGTTTAAGCAGTGATTAAAAATGTAGGAACACAACTCCAACAATTCCATCCATATAAATATATGTAATTAAAGTATTTGGTTACAATTTTCATGTGGTTTAATAAGATGGGGAAACATTTGAATAGAGTTGCTTTCCTGTATAATTTATATATATATATATTATATATATATATATCTTGTTTCAATGTCAAAGTGACTAGATAGTGAAGAAAGTCAGCCCTTTTTCTGGTAGGCTTCTGAAATCACAGGTGTTTTAAGGGTCAAAAGAAGGGTGGAACATGTACTTCTAGGAAGTTGTGGCTGTCGAGCTGAGGCAGGTGCATCTCTAGAAGAACCACCAAGAAGACTGAAGCATTTTCAGTCCGACTGCTGATGCTCACCAGCAGGCTGAAGGTAGCAAGATCCTCAGAGGGTGTGGCTGAAGCACAGAGTTGAGAGTGCCAGAGTATCGGAGGAGAATCACACTGATTTTTTTTCCTTCTTTCCTTCAGTAGTTGTAGGTTTGAAAGTGGGCTGGAAGGTTGGTGGGGCAAAGCAGAGGGCTGTAACTGAAGGTGTTCATGTATTCCAGTCATATACCTGATCCTCTGCTCCGGACAGTAGTTGAAATTGGTTAGTAAAATAAAGTTTGGCAGCGTGGCCAAATGAGTCTGTTGCCAAGTCATTGTATTAAATAAACATTTGGACTTCTCCTTCTTACTCTGTCTTGTTTTGTTTTGTTTTTTTCTCTCTCTCCGTTGTTGTGTTTTTCTCTTATCTTCCCCCCCCCCCAGCTTATGACTGAACCCAGGGCCTTGCACTTGCTACCACAGAGCTAAATGCCCAACCCCTTTTCTCTCATCTTTGTGTTGAGTATCAAGATGCTAAAACTTCTAGATCTAGGCAGTGGTGGCTCACGCCTTGGGAGGCGGAGGCAGGCAGATCTTTGTGAGTTCAAGACCAGCCTGCTGTATATACAGGACAGCCAAGGCTACACAGAAAAACCCTGTCTTGAAAAACAAACAAACAAACAAAACCCAAACAAAACAAAACCAAAACCAAAAAAAAGAAAAAAGAAAAAAACAAAAACAAAAAAATGTTCTAGATCTGAAAATCAGGTCTGAGGGCTTAGCTAGATGTGATGTAGTGTATCTATAATTCCAGCAATAGGAAGGTAAAGGCAAAGAGCATTGTCAGAGTTTAAGTTCAGTGTGCTCTGTAAAATGCGATCCAAGCAAGCCAGGGAAAGTAAGACCCTGTCAGAGAGGGAGGAGGGAGAGAGAGGAACCCAAGAAGGTTTGATGTAGGCATAAGGTTGTTGTGTACAAATCCGATTCCTGTACTCTTCCCCCAACACCCCCAATGTCTTGTTTTGAGACTCTCCAGTCTTAATGTTGTGTATACACTGCTCCCCAGTTGTTCCCTGATATGCCAGTAAGGCAGTTTATAGCCTACCGCTGAGCAGGGGAGAGAATAGGGCTGGACTTCCTGCCAGCCAGGGGAGGAGGAGTTAGAGGAGGAAGTAGGGAACTCCCAGAGAGCCATTTGCCTCAGTCTTCCCGAGTGCTAGGATTACAGGCATCTAATATATATTTCTTTTCTTTCTTTTTTTGGTTTCTCTGTGTAAGTGTGGCAGTCCTGGAGCTCATTCTGTAGACCAGGTTGGCCTCAGACTCACAGAGATCATCCTGCTGTGCCTCTCTGAGTGCTGAGATTATAGGTATACGCCACTTCGATGCCTAATGTGCATTTCTTAATTATTCTAAACAGTTGGTAATAGTAGCTTTGAAAAGAACTCGAAAGCCTGCCATGGTGGCGCACGCCTTCAATCCCAGCACTCAGGAGGCAGGTGGATGTTTGTGACTTCGAGTCCAGCCCGGTCTACTAAGTGACAAAGTGAGTCCAGGACAGCCAGGACTGTTATATAGAGAAACCTGTTTCAAAAAAAAATGTTTTAAGTAAATAAATAAATAAAGAAATAAGGAAAGAAAGAAAGAAGAAAAGTAAAGAACAAGAATTTAACATTGCATTTCTAAGAATCACATAGCTACAATACCTTATCATGTTGTAACCAACTATAATCTTTTATTTTTTATTTTTTTGAGGCAGGGTTTCTCTGTAGCCTTGGCTGTACTGGACTTGCTTTGTAGACCAGGCTGGCCTCAAATTCACATCAATCCACTTGCCTCTGAGTGCTGGGATTAAAGGCGTGTGCCACCATGCCCAGCTTCAACTATAATCTTAAATCTGTATTAATACACAAAGATTTATACCAATGTAAGATTTTTGGCTTATTAATGTTCTTTGGCCTAAAAGAAGATTTAATAATCTACCCTTTTACTTATCATTTCTATAACCAACCAATTTAAAAACAATCTCAAAACATCTGTCACCCCTAGAATGATCAAAAACGATCCACTCCTCTTGGGAATAGAGCATAGTTTTATTTCTTTAATTTTTTGGTGTGGCGTAGTAGTTTTTAAAAATTGCTTCCTGCAGATTTGGGATGTAGTTTTTCTTTTGAGGGGCCCAAGAAAATTAGGATATTGTCCAGTCTAAAGAAAACTAGCTATAACTTTGGGTGTTCAGTCTTTGAATGCTGAGAAAGTTCAGAGCTTAACTGAAGTCCTGTCTGGAACAGTCTGTGATGCTTGGATGATCTAGCTAGCTGTCTTAAAATTGTCCCAGATGCAGATTTCTGAGGAAACAGTTATTGGGGCCATCTGTGAGGTTGCATCACCTGAGTTTCTTGTCTTTTTTGGTGTCTGGTCCTCTTGGCTTTGCAAAATATTAACTTTCAAAGGTATGAAATATTTTTGTATTAATGTATGTATGGATTGTGCACCGAGCAGAGTTTAGTTAACGTTTGAAGAGGGAAAGTATCTGTACGAAGCTGCCCAAGAGCTGGGGTAGCAGGGGGTTTCACCCCTACATTACAGTGACAGTTCTACTTGCTGCTACGGTGGGTAATCAAACTCAAAGCAGCTGTTTAATGAGAAGCAGCCTCTGGGACTTCGCCCCTGAAACACAATCACAGGACGTGCTGGGGCTGGGAGAAGCCCTCCTTAGGACTATTGTCTGAAGAAGGTGGGGCGGCATTCATTAGAACATAGTGTAGATTTTGTGACATGAGCATCGGCAGGGCAGCCTTTTCTGCTGTTAACTCTGAGCCCTTCATGGAAGGAGTTCTTTGGCGCAGTAGGATTCATTTAGAGAAAAGGCCCCATGGACCCAGTTAGAGGTTAAATGCCCAAGAGCAGGGCTAGTTGCTAGAGAAACAACACAGCCCAACCAGTTGCTTTTCTATCCTTTTGACCTGTAGATAACCCCAAGAAATAAGCTCACAAGGCGCTCGCTTGGCTGGAGGATTGCAGCCAAATCTTCCTGTGTCTCCTCTTTCCCTCAGTGCCCTTTCCTTTTAGTCGTGATGGTGCAAACACACTGAGCTGGCAGTTCCCCTGAAGCTGCAGGCTCTTGGCATTTTTTTCTTGCTACCCATTCATGCTAGGTGCATGACTTACAATTACAGGAACTGTCCTGTTTGACTGGCTTTGCTGGCTGCATAATGAAGGAAATCACTAATTCCTTCAATTATCTGTCATTCTTCCAGGAAACATGAGCAGCTACCTTGTACAGGTGTTGTAGGGAGTGCTTTTTTTTTTTTTTTTTTTTTTTTTTTTTTTTGTCTTCTAGGATCTTAATTTGGATGAAGCAGATACACAGTTAGCATCCTTGTAGAGGAAGTGCAGTAAAGTATGTAGGGGAACAAGCGATAGGGGCTTCGTGGAAGGAAGAGCAACTGTTGCCTATTGTGGGAGGACTAGGAGAGCTGAAGAAAGAAGGCACAGAAGCTCCAGAGGTAGAGAGGACAGCGTGTTGCAGCAGAGTCCCACCATGGCCAATGACACAGAACCTAGGAGAGATCAGGCATGTTGGGGGAAATACACTTGAATTGGACAGTGTTTTCAGAGAATGAGCTGGACGTGAGTTTGGAAGGGAAACTGGAAAGTAGGACCTTAGAGAACTTGGAGGTTTTTGTTTGTTTTGTTTTTTGCTTTTTTTGAGACAGGGTTTCTCTGTGTAATAGCTCTGACTGGCCTTGAACTCACAGATATGCGCCAGCCTCCACCTCCCAAGTGCTGGGATTACAGGCATGCGCCACTACGCCTGGCCCGGTTTATTTTATTTTTTAGTGTAGGAACGTTTGCCTGCATGTATGTGCCAACAAAGGGCAGAAGAGAGGGTTGAATCCCCTGGAACTGGAATTATAAATGATTTTGAGCTGCCATTTGGGTGCTGGGAATCAAACCCAGATCTTCTGGAGGAATAAGTGCTTTAAACCACTCTCCAGCTCCAAATACGCTAAGGAAAATTTATTTTATTCTATATATGAGAGCGAGAGAAAGGGGAGGGATGGGGAGGGAAGGAGGGAGGGATAGTTTATCATGTCCCAATTCACTTAGGTCTTGGTCTTTTTTGTTGTTGTTGTTGTTGTTTTGTTTTTGTTTCTTCAAGACAGGGTCTCTTTATGTTAGCCTTGGCTGTCTTGGACTCACTTTGTAGACCAGGCTGGCTTCGAACTCACAGTGGTCCACCTGCCTCTGCCTCCCAAGGGCTGAGATTAAAGGTGTGCACTACCATGCTCTGCTTGCAAAATTTTAATGTCCCAGTGGTAAGAGGTAGTCTTTTGGCTTCATTTGTGTGTTTTGAAGTCTTTCTATCTATCTATCTATCTATCTATCTATCTATCTATTTGTTTATTTATTTATTTTTAGTATTTTGAAGTCTTTTTTTCAATATTGAATGCCAGACCTATGCTGTATTTAAATTCATGTGACAATGAGCCATATTACAGTATAGCTGGACTGTAGCCAGTTTGGCCTTTAGATGTTAAGTGTGGATTATTGTTATTTGTGCCTAGGAAGTATGTTAGACTTTCCAGGCCATGTGGTTATAGCTACTAACTGCTATTGGAGAAAAAATGCAGCCTTAAACAGTACAGAAATGAGTCGGTGTGGCTGTGTTTAGTCTTAGAGAAAGATTAGCTTGCATGTAGAAAGAAGTCTCTCATACTAGGGTTATCATCAGTGCAGTGTGCTTTGCATTGATGAGCTTGAATGTTCAGGCATAGCAAAATGGGAGAAGAAAGTTAAACATTCTAAGACTTTTCTCAAGGCTTTAAAAGTTGGGAATTTTTTCTATACTAACATGGAGATATATTAGAGACTTTCAGAGGGAGTGGTACTGGGAATTAAACTTGGGGCCATCCCTACAGGCATGTGCCACCGTGTTCATCTTTTTATACAGGTGTTTTGGGATCCAAACACAGGTCTTGCTGGGCGTGGTGGCACACGCCTTTAATCCCAGCACTAGGGAGGCAGAGGCAGGTGGATCTCCGTGAGTTCAAGGCCAGCCTGGTCTACAGAGTGAGTCCAGGACAGGCGAGGTTACACAGAGAAACCCTGTTTCAAAAACAACAACAACAAAACAAAAAACAAAAACCCAAACAGTGGTCTTCATGCTTGCACAGCAGGCACTCTACCAACTGAGCTGCTTCCCAGGGTCGCAGAGATAATTGTGTGTTCCAGTGTCTTTGAGTGTGTAATACCAGAGGCCTGTGTCTGGTGTTTCCATCTGTCACACACTCTCTTTTGAAAACTTATTTTTAATTATGTATGGGTATATATTGGTATATTCACATGAGTGCTGGTGGCTGTTTCGTATTTTATTATAGCTACTTCTGCATTATATTATTTTGCAGCAGTAATATATCTTTCTTGTGCAATTGTTCAGATAACTAAGCTGGTGGGCCTGTTTGTACTTGTCAGAATCAGGAGTGTGACAAAGTAGGATTATGTCCCCAAGCCAGATCTGTCTACATGAGTTGAGTTAGAAGCAGCTGCTGAGATTAGGACACAGGACCACATGTTGATGTGGAGGATGGGGTGGCACATGCAGGTAGCTAGGAGAGGAGGGTAAAATAGGTACTAACAGTAACTATCTTGTTTTCTTTCTTCCTTTTTCCTTTCTTTTTTCTTTTCTTTCTTTCTTTTTTTTTTTTTTTTTTTTTTTTGGATAGACTCTGTAATCTAAGCTTGTCTGGTCCAGACTTCACGTATGTCCTCTTTCAGCTGGCATTGAACTCAAAGAAATACTTCATCAGTCTCTAAGCAGGTGCAGGTGTGAGTCACCACACTTGGCTCCATGCCAGAGCTTAGCATCCTCCAAGTTGCTTTTTCTTTCCGTGATTATACTGGACTCTGGATAGTTCTGAGTATGGTAGGCAGAGTGTTTGGATATGGTTGGCATATTCTGGTAATTGTAGTAATCAGGAGAGTAAGGCAGGAAGATCATGAGTTTGGCCTGGCCTACACTAAAACAAACAAACAAACAACCAAGGTGGCTCACTAGTTAAGGCACTTCTGGTAAGCTTGACCATCAGTTTGGTCCTTAGTATCCATAAATTACAAGAAGAGAACTAATTCTTGAAATTGACCTTTGACTATACATGAATACTTCCCCCCCCACACTACATACAGTTTTTAAAAAAGCCAGATGTGGTACATGTCTTAGTTCCAGTGCTTGGGAAGTAAAGGCAGGAGGAGCAGGAGGAGCCAGGAATATAGAGAGTGTGAGGCCAGTGTGCGCTACATGAGGCTTCTCTCAAAAGAGCCAGGTATGGCTTGTCCCAGCCTGTTCCCTTAACACTTTGGAAGCCAGTGCACGAGGACCGAAGGTTAAGTTCAGTCTGGGTTACATAAGAAGACCATGGCTCAACAGCTCTGACCACCCAGAGAAATCCAAGAAACAAGACAAAGAAAGTTTGTAAAAATAGTTTTGTTTGTTTGTTTTATAAGTAGTATATACAAGCCAGGCAGAGATGGCACTCTCAGCACTCAGGAGGTGGATGCTGCCAGATCTCTAAGTCTGAGGCCGAGTGGTCCTCAGAATGAGTTCTAGGACAGCCAGAGCTATACGGAGAAATACTGTTTTGAAACACCCTCCCATCCCTCCCCCAAAAGTATATGAAAGAATTCTTTTTTAAAAGATTAATTTATTTATGTATATTATATGCATGGGTGTTTTATCTGTGTGTACATCTGCACACCAGAAGAAGGCATTGGATCTCATGGGACCACAGTTATAGCTGGTGGTAAGCCACTTATGAGTGCTGGGAATTCGATTTAGGACTTCTGGAAGAGCAGCTGTGCTCTTAACTGCTGGGCCATCTCTTCAGCCCCAGGAATTTTCATTGCTGTTTTGTTTTGTTTTGTTTTTAAAATGGTAACAAATTGTGTCACCAGGCATGGTTTCACATGCTTGTAGTCCTAGTTATTCAGGAGACTGTGGCCAGCTTGAATTCCTGGCTCAAAAGGAAAATAGCCATGCCTATCAATAAGAAAATAAGAAAACACACCATAATATTTGCTTTATATACAGCTTTAGAAACATAGGAGTTAGAGTTTTATTTACTGATACCTGAGTAGATAGATGACTGTCCTTGTGGCTGAAGAGATGGCTCAGTTGTTAAGAGCTCTTTCTGCTCGTACATGGATGAGGGTTTGATTCCCAGCCCCACATGGTGGTTGACAATTGCCAGAACTCCAGGGCCTTGTCTTACCTCTGAGGATGCCTGCAAGCGAGTGGTATACATCCATGCATCAGGCATACATATAAACAAGTTCTAATAAAAACTTTTTAAAAAATGTGC
This sequence comes from Acomys minous, assembly GCF_964271855.1. NCBI lineage: Eukaryota > Metazoa > Chordata > Mammalia > Rodentia > Muridae > Acomys > Acomys minous. The sequence continues at coordinate 134,178,192 of NC_140484.1, forward strand.
ATGGCAAGGACTCTACTACTGAGCTACCTCCGTAATGCTTGGTGAATTATTAAGTGAGATAAACAGATTGCAAACCAAAGTATCAAAGTATAAAGTATAAACCTGGTATTCTAAAGATGGAAAACAACAAAATCCATATCTAATACGTTTATACTTATGTGTTTAGAGGGCATAGAAATATGTCACATTTCTCATCTTGGGGAGAACTTGGAGAGGAACAGAAGATTAATTTTTGCCTTATCCAACATTTTTTTAAAAGATAAAAATCCCCCCCCCCTTTTGTTTTGTTTTGGTTTTTTGAGACAGGGTTTCTCTGTGTAGTCTTGGCTGTCCTGGACTCACTTTGTAGACCAGGCTGGCCTCGAACTCAGTGATCCGCCTGCCTCTGCCTCCCGAGTGCTGGGATTAAAGATGTGCACCACCATGCCCTGCTCTTAATTGATTTTTACTAAATGAGTTAAAGTAAAAATAGACTTAACTATGCAGAACGTGTTTTGCGTTTTCAGGACCCATTCGGGAGGTAGACAGAATCATTAGTGAGGGAATCAGCATTGTAGTTCTCAGCTTTCCAGTATGTGGAGTTTAATTTAATGACCTTCTAACCTCACCTAAGAAACAAGAATTTGAGTGGGGCATGGTGACACATGCCTGTAAATCTAGCACTTGGGAGAAAAGGGTAGGGGGATCAGGCTTTCAAGGCTAGCTTTTGCAACAAAGCAAGTAAAGGTGAGCTTTGGTTACATGAGATCCTTTCTGAAAAAAACAAACAAAACCACTAGTTTGTATAAACAGGTAAATACTTCCCATGTCTGTGTTTTCAGAATGCTTCTTGAGATCCAAATAATGTATTTCATTTGAAAAATTTTAACACTAAACTGGGATACATTTTATTGGTAAATCTTTTTTTCGGGGGGGGGGCACTTTTTGAGACAGGGTTTCTCTGTGTAGCCCTGGCTGTCCTGGACTTGCTCTGTAGACCAGGCTGGCCACGAACTCAGAGATCCACCTGCCTCTGCCTCCCGAGTGCTGGGATTAAAGGCATGCGCTACCACGCCCAGCTATTATTGGTAAATCTTAAAACATTTTGTCACTTTTTTTCCCCTGCTTTTTGATCATTTCCCTTTGGTGGAGCCGCCTCACCAGGTCACAGGGGAAGAGGATGTGCTCAGTCCTGATATGACTTGGGAGGGCTGGGGGTGGGGCTCCCCTTTTCTAAGGAGTAAAGGAGGGGAAAGGGGAGAGAGGGAAGGAGGGGCTGGGAGGAGAGGAGAGGGGCTACGGTTGGGATGTAAAATGAATAAATTAATTAATTAAAAAAATTTCATACGCAGTCTTGTTATGTATCCCTGGCTATTCTTAAACTTGCTATATAGACCAGGCTGACCTCAAATACACAGAGGTCCATCTGTGCTGGAATTAAAGTCTTACACATGGCTTTTTATCACACTGTGTGTGTGTGTGTGTGTGTGTGTGTGTGTGTGTGTGTGTGTGTGTTTGAGAGAGAGAGACAGAGAAAGAAGAGAGGTCACGTGGCTGCTATGACACGTGTGGGGGTTACAGACAGCATCTGAGGATCTGACTCAGGTTGTCAGGCTTGGGCAAAGCCTTTACTCAGTGAGCTGTTTTGCCATACCTATTGACATTGCCCTTTTTTTTCCCCTCCAATATATATATTTTGGTTTTCAAGACAGGGGTTCTCTATGTAGCCCTGGCTGTCCTGGAACTTGCTCTGTAAACTAGCCAGGCTAACACTGGCCATTTTTATTACCTCAGAAATTGAGCCAGGCTTAGTGGCTTATGCCTGTAACTCAGTGCTCAGGAGACTGAAGCAGGGTTACAGTAAGTTTGAGGTCCAGCAGGCTACAGAGTGAGTTTCAGACTAGAGTTGAGAATATTTCAACAAAACAAAACAACAAAAATTGAAGTATTTAAGCAGTAATGATGCAGAATGGTTACGTTTTTCAGTGTCATTTTTTCCCCTCATTAGCTAAACTTGCCTCAGCTTCTTTGCCCTAATCTCACAGACTTCATTGATGTTACCAAGATATTCTGAATGGGAGAATTGGGCTCATAATTTGATGTTGTGTACTCTCATATGACTGGGAAATCTTATACGTACCTGCTGTTCAAGAAATTAGGTATGTGTAGTCCTGAGACATACAGCTTTAGTGTATCTGAGCTGTAATTACTATCTTAACTCTGTCCATTTCTTTGAATGAACAGTTTCTATTTGGTAAACTGAAAATAATACCTCTTTATAGAGCTGCTATGAGGAACACTGAAATACTTTGTAAATGTTGGACACATGATCAGGGAGTGATACAGAGCTATACCCAAGTACTGATTGATTGTTCTGGTGAGGGCAATAGGTTCCCAATGGTATGTGCTTTGGACCAAAAATGAGAGAGAATGAATGATGATCTTCAAATTTGTTTTCTTAACTACATGTACTGTCTTTATAGATAACACTCATTTGGTTGCTAGCTTTCTGGTAAATATTCCTAAATGAAAACACATTTCTCAAAGAAATTGTAGAAATTGGGAATTTCTCCTAACGTCCATAGTGAGATAGGCTCACTATGTAGCCCTGGCTGGCCTGAAACTCATGGACAAGCCTGCTTCTGACTCCTGAGTACTGGGATTAAAGGCATATGCCCTATGCCCAAATTCCCTTCCTTTTTTTTCTTTTTTTCTTTCTTCTTCTTCTTCTTTTATTTTAATTTATGTTTTTCTGAGACAGAGTTTCTCTGTGTAGTCCTGGCTGCCCTAGACTTGCTTTGTAGACCAGGCTGACCTTGAACTCACAGAGCTCCACATGCCCCTGCGTCTTTAGTGCTGGGATTAAAGGTGTGCGCCACCATGCCTGGCTCTTTTCTTTAAATTTTAAGTTTTTATTAGCATTAATTTATACATAGTAGTAGGTTTCATCCTGACATTTTCATACATGTACATGACTATTTTGATCATCTTTACCCTCTGTTATACTCTATTCTCACACTCCAACAATCCCCTTAGCTAGCTTTACCTATTTTAATGTTGTGTTTTATTTTGTTTTGTTTAAATGACACAGTGATTTTTCCTTAGGGTTGGTTTCAGCAACAAGGGCACCTTACCAGTGGCTATACCATCTAAAAAAATGTCTTCTTGGGCTGGAGAGATGGCTCAGTGGTTAAGAGCGCCGCCTGCTCTTCCAGAGGTCCTGAGTTCAATTCCTAGCAACCACATGGTGGCTCACAACCATCTGAGATCTGTACATGCAGAAAGAACACTGTATACATAATAAATAAATAAAGGTGCTTCAAAACCCATCTATAATGTGATCTGATGCCCTCTTCTGCAGATAAAGCACTCATATACAATAAATAAATCTTAAAAAAAAAAAAAAGAAGAAGAAGAAAATGTCTTCCACAGCCAGGCCTGGTGGCGCATGCCTTTAATCCAAGCACTTGGGAGGCAGAGGCAGGCAGATCACTGTGAGTTGGAGGCCAGCCTGGTCTACAGAGCGAGTCCAGGACAGCCAAGCCTACACAGAGAAACCCTGTCATGAAAAAACCAACCAACCAACACACAAAAACCCAAACCAAACCAAAACAACCGAAAGTCTTCCTCTTTCACCATTAGAGCTTATAGCCTATGAGATCCTCAGGGAGGGGTGGGTCTTCATCTCTCTTCTCCATTCCAGGATGCTGTCAGGCCTAGTATTGGATTGCTCTGTAATCACAGTTGCTGTGAATTCTAAAGTACAGTGGCCCCCAAGACAGCGATCTACCACACTCCACCCTTCTGACTCTTAGGTTGTTTCTGTCACCTTTTTCTGCAGTGTTCTTTGAACCTTTGGGGTGATACTTATTCTCAGGGTCTGATCAGTTATGAATCTATGTGTCCATGTGTCCACTGCAAAAAGAATCTATTTCCTTTCTTTTTCTTTTTTCTTTCTTTTTTCGAGACAGGGTTTCTCTGTGTAACCTTGGCTGTCCTGGACTCACTTAGTAGACCAGGCTGGCCTCCAACTCACAGCAATCCATGCCTGCCTCTGCCTCCTGAGTGCTGGGATTAAAGGCATGCGCCACCACGCCCGGCTCTATTTCCTTTCTTAATGCAGATACTACAGCTGTGTGAGACAAAGGCTTTGGAAGATGAATAAATTTCAATTATGGATTAATATACTAGCCTTTTATTTTTTAAGTAAGTGAGCATGATCATCCTATCTTAGACTTTCTAGTTATTGTCACTGTTTCAAATGGGACCCGAACCTGTGACTTCAGAACCAGAGTTTTCACTAGTTCTTGATTACTTGTAACTAAGAGACAACCCAGAGACCTAACTCTCAATCTGCTTGGTTTAGATGATGAACTTTGAAGTGAGACAGACTAGGGTTTAAATATTAATTCTATATGAGTCTCATGATAATTGGATTGTTGGTCAACATTTTAAAACCTCGTCAGTAAGGATAACAATATTAATGTTTGCTTGATAAAGTTAATACTATTCTCAGTGAAAAGGAATTGTTACTACTTTTACATACACATACTTTTTATTTTGTTTTGTTTTCCCTCTAGACAGGGTTTCTCAGTGTAGCGTTGGACTTGATTTGTTGACCAGGCTGGCCTTGTTTTTTGGTATCCATTCACAAGTTTAGAAATTTAAAAGTATTTCTAGAATTTTACTTTTCTCATTCTTATAAGTGATTGTCTAAACTTCTCAAGTAATTCTCAAAGTTGTCTCTTCTTTTTTATAGTCAGTTCTTTTGGACATGTGCCATTTCCTGTTTGGGACTGACAGTGATTTTATTTTATTTATTTGAGACAGGGTTTCCCTGTGAAGCCTAGGCTGTCTTGGACTTGCTTTGTAGACCAGGCTGGTCTCGAATTCACAGAAATCTGCTTGCCTTTGCCTCTCTGAGTGCTTGGATTACAGATGTGTACCACTGCGCCCTGCTTATAAGTCATTATATAAAGACTTTAAGAACCAGCTGGAAACAAAGGCACGGAGCTCCAAATATTTTTACATAAACCTTCTGCTTTTATGTGTATCCCACGGCTGTATATAAAGACTTCATTTAAGAAGGATTTACTTTTTCTTTACTTTCTATTTGATTGTTTATTTTTGAAACAGGAACTAATATAACTCTGGATGTTCTTGAACTTTAAACTCTCTGGTAGCCAAGGTTGGCTTTGAATACAACCTTGATCTTACTTGTTTCAGCTTCCCAAGTGCTGGGATTACAGTGTACTACCATGGCTGGCCAAGTCTGGAGAGCTGGTTCCCTGGTTGGCAGTTAAGTCTCTGTGAGCCCCTATGAGCCCAAGTTGGTTGATTCTGTGGATTTTTTTTGTGGTGGTGTTGACCCTTCTGGCTCCTACAATCCTTCCTCCCATCTTTCACAGGATTCCCCAAACTCCACCTAATGTTTGTCTGTGGGTGGTTGCATCTGTTTCCATCAGTTTCTGGGTGAAGCCTCTCTGATGACAATTGGGTAGGCACCAATCTGTGATTATAGCCGAATAGCATTAGGCATCATTTTATTAGCCAGTCACCTTTTCAAAAGCCCATGTAAGAACTGGCTAGGTAAGCTGGGCGTGGTGGCGCACGCCTTTAATCCCAGCACTCGGGAGGCAGAGGCAGGAGGATCTCTGTGAGTTCGAGGCCAGCCTGGTCTACAAAGTGAGTCCAGGACAGCCAAGGCTACACAGAGAAACCCTGTCTCGAACCCCCCCCCCAAAAAAAAAACCCAAAACCGAAACAAAACAAAAAACCTCAAAGAAGTGGGTGTGGTGGTTCAGTCCTTTGATCCTAGTGCTCAGGAAGTCAGGTGGAGCTGGCCAGGTAGCTGTTTTAGGTGAAGGGTGTCCTAGTCACTGTTCTATTGCAGTGAAGAGACTCCATGTCCAAGGCAACTCTTAGAAAAGGAAGCATTTAAATGAGGGATTTTTTACAGTTTAAGATGGGTGGTAGTGGCACATACCTTTAATCTCAGCATCCAGGAAGCAAAGGCAGTTGAATCTTTGTGAGTTTGAGGCCAACCTGGTCTACAGAGTGAGTTCCAGGACAGCCAAGACTAGGCAGCAAAATTCTGTCTCAAAAACCAAAAAAAAAAAAAAAACAAAACAAAAAAAAAAAACAAAAAAACCCAACAACAACAAAAAACCCAAACAAACCAATAACAGAGGTTTAGTCCATTATCTTCATGGTGGAGGTCATGGTGGGAGCATTGATGCACTCATGGTACTAGAGCAATAGCTGAAAGTTATATCCTGATCTGCAAGGAAAGGGAGAGAGTTTGAGCACACCTGGCCAGTTGTGGGCTTTGAAACCTCCAAGCCCATCTCCAGAGACACACGTCCTCCAACAAGGCCACACCTCCTAATTGTTGTTAAATAGTGACACTCCCTGACCATTAAGCTTTCTATGAGGGGCATTATTCAATTTACCACAAAGTGCTGGCCACCAAGCAATTAAAAGTCCACCTAGTACACTTCTCTCAGGCTTTTACATCCACCTCATCTCCACTGTGCCTCCTAGCCTGGCCAGTGCTCTCCCACTGCTTTCAGCCTCCTACAAATCTCTTTCTTTTTTGTTCTGTTTGTTATTTTGAGACAAAGTTTCTCTGTGTATCCTTGGCTGTCCTGGAACTCTCTCTGTAGACTAGGCTGGCCTCGAACTCACAGTGATCCACCTGCCTCTGTTCCTGAGTGCTGGGATTAAAAGTGTGCACCTATTCCTTTCTTTAGGCATGGGATCCATTATGATCACAAATACAGTGCCTGTTTCTGGGACAGTTATTTGGAAAGGAATCTCTAACAGTGATACTTTGTAGGAATTCTTAGAAAACTAGTTTTGTGGCCAGATTGGTGGCAGGAGGTATTGCGTCCTTTGAATAGAGTCATGGGCACTTTGGGGCGTGGAAGAACACTTTAGATAGACTGTCCAAATCTCATTTGTTCCAGAGACCCAAGCTAGGGACAGTGACTTGCACAAAGTCACATAGGTAGGAGGCGACCTGTCCAGAACGTACCTCCAAGGGCTTTCAACATCAAATACATGTTTTCTGCCACTGTGGATTGGAGGCTGTCTCTGGAACATATAGTCATATTTCTGCTGATTTGGTTTCTTTTGCACCTTTTTCATAATTCTGTGTTTATAAGTAAATACTGTGCCAGATATATTGCCTGTGGGGACATACAGGCACTGTGGCACTTAAACAGGGCAAACAGGTTCCTAGGAGTTTTATAGAAAAGCCTTTTTGAGGGAGAACTGACTGCAACCTCTTGGACTTACTGATCAGTCCTCTCTGGGTATTGCTTTGCCCTTGCTTTTCTCCCCAGGAAGCTCCAGGCTTTCCAACAGTGACTCATTAACCAGCCACTGCCCTCTGGAGAGAGAAGAGGGTGGTGGCAATGGCAGTCAGACCTCTGACACTACATCCCTCCAGCCAGCTCCTGTGACAGCTTTTCCTTTCGGCTCCCTTTTCTTCCCCTTCTAGTAGAAGGCTTTTCTTCAATGCTTGTTGCTTCTGATGAGTTTTGCTATATTTGTTTGTTTTTTTGAGACAGAGTCTCACTTTGTATCTCTGGGTGGCCTGGAACTCACAAAGATGGCCTTGAGCTCACTCACAAAGGTGCGTCTGCCTCTGCCTTCTGAGTGCTGGGATTAAAGGTGTGTGCCACCATACCTGGCTATGATTACTTTAAAAATATTTATCTTATATGGGTAAATATATAATATATAAAATACATATTCTATATGGGTAATTTTGCCTGCATATATGTCTGTGTAGCATGTGTGTGCCAGGTGCCTATAGAGACCAGAAGAGGCCATCAAATTTCCTAGAACTGGAATAACAGTTGTGAGCTGCTATGTAGGTGCTGGGAACTGAACCTAGGTCCTCTGGAAAAACAGCCAGTGCTCTTAACCACCAAGCCTTCTCTCCAGCCCTTAGTGATTATTTTTAAAGCTATGTGATTGTTTTGACTTAAAGACATGATTCTGAGAAGATAGATGTACACGTTCCTTTGAGCTGTTGATAATATACTATCTTATTTATTCAATGACTTTCTTCTCTCTCTCTTTTTTAAAGATTTATTCATTATTTATTAAGTATACAGTTTTTTTTTTTCCTGAATACAAACCTGCATTCCAGAAGAGGGGACCAGATCTCATTATAGATGGCTGTGAGCTACCATGTGGTTGCTGGGAATTGAACTCAGGACCTTTGGAAGAGCAGTCAGTGCTCTTAACCTCTGAGCCATCTCTCTATCCCCGACTTTCTTTTCTTGAGCAATAGAGAATAGTGCTGGGCATGGTAGATAACTCACTGCTTAAACGACTAGCTCATGTAAACAAGCCACCCAACCCCTGAACCTTAGATTTTCTGAACTTTTTTTGTTTTTTTGAGATAGGGTTTCTCTGTTTAGCCCTGTATATCCTGGAACTCACTGTAGACCAGGCCGTTCTTGAACTCACAGATATCCACCAGGCATGTGCCACCACCACCACCCACATAAACTTTATAACAACCACATGCAGTGTCTTCTGGTCTTTACTTTGCTACTTGCTATCCTGGCATAATAAATACCTAGACCATCATTGTTATTGCTGCTATTATTGTAATTAATAGCATGAGGCACTATACTAAACACTTGTCATATATATATATATATATATATATATATATATATATATATATATATATATATATATATATAAAATGTATTCGTCACATTAACTCAATGAGGTAAATACTTTGGTTATCTCTGTTTTAGAGAAAGTGCACCTGAAACTTGGAAAGATTAAATACCTTGTCTAAGGTAGCTAGTAAGTGTTAGAGCCAACAGTTTGGATGTAGAGCCCAGTTGCCTATGACCCGAGAGCCAGTCCTCTATACAAGACATCCCCACTAATCTGCAGAAAAAAAACCTATAACCTTAAAGACCTACCTGGCAGGATTGAGAGAGCTTGGGTAAGAGCATAAATGACCGGGAGGTACAACTGGAACCAGGTTGTAGAGGCCTTTACTTAGATTAAAATAATGCCAGTTCTGGGCTATCTCAGGGACTGACTTTCTTTGTGCCTTTACTTGTTTTCATTGCTAAGGGTCTAATCAGAGCCTCACATACCTCTAGCCTTTCCCTGCCATTTGTTTACACTGTAACAAAAGGATAATATGCATAAAGACTTTCCCCCCTGAGACAGAGTTTCTCTGTGTGATAGAACTCTGGCTGTCCTGGAGGTGCTCTGTAGGCCAGGCTGGCCTCAAACTCCCAGAGATCTGCCTCCTGAGTGCTGGGATTAAAGGCGTGCACCACCATGCCCTCACATTAAAACTTACAACACTGACTTTTTTCTTTTTTATCTTTTCAAGACAGGGTTTCTCTCTGTATCCTTGGCTGTCCCGGACTCGCTCTGTAGACCAGGCTGGTTCTAACTCACAGTGATCCGCCTGCCTCTGCTTCCCGAGTGATGGGATTAAAAGTGTGCACCACCATGGCCAGCTACAATACTGACATTTTAAAACAAGAATAATAAAAGGAACATTAAATGTTGTAGCCTACTGATTACAATGGGAGATGGAATATTGCCAGATCCTTGAATGCTTTTATCAGAACTCACTCCTGCATTGAGTTCCTCTTTAAATATTTTCAGCATTTCTATTCCCGCCCCCACACCCCCTTTTTTTTGGTTTGGTAATAAGTGGCTTGAAGAACCAGGCAGGAGCTAAGTGATATTTCCTGGCTGGGAATGTCTGAGGTAATTTTGTTCTGCACAGGAGAAGAGAGAGTAGTGGAGAAACTCGCTAAACTTCCTGGCTAGCCCATACGTTAGTTGGCCTAAAAGTTTAAGGACTTGGCAGAGAAATTCCTGAAGAGATTTCAAGCCTTTTAAGTCCATTCATCTGGAACCTGTTACCTTGTGTTTAGAGGCAAGATGGGGAGATAGAGTCTCACTTCTGTCTTGGCTGTGAAGTTTCAGGTCTGACAGTTCCAGATGGGGCTGCAGAGACTGGGTGGGGAGTTTAGCAGGCCTTTTATTTTCACCCCATACACTTTCTGGGATGCTGGTTGTGACAGTCTTTAATTATTTTTGCCACTTTCTTTTCTATAAACGGGAGCATTTGTATTTGTGGTAGTCCTTTGAATACAAGCTTTCTTTTCTACAAATAGCGGTTGCTAAGTCCAGACTGCAGAGGAATAGTGAGAAGAGGCTGTGGCCTCAGCAGGGCCTCCGAGGTGCTGGGCATGGATCTCACTAAACCTCATCTCCTCTACTCAGCACACGTTTCTATCGGTGGCCAGAGGTTGTGTTTGGAAAGCTGCCATCCAAATGTAGTTCAGTGGAACAGATTCAATGAGCCTTGGTAAGCTGGGGACTGTGGCTGCTCAGAGAGAGGGAAGTGGGGTATGTCCTTGAGGGATTGACATTCTAGATGGAAGATAAGACTTTTGTGCACATACATATAAGATCATATTTTGATCAGTGTACATGGCTGTTACAAATTTTAAATACTTTAAAAAAAACGTGTGTGTGTGTGTATGTGTGAAAGAACCTCTTCTACTGTGGGTTCCAGGACTTCAACCCAAGCCAGACATACCTGTTGATCCATCTTACCTTCCTGTACATGCTTATTAAAAATAGATCCTGCTGGTGTGGTGGCGCACGCCTTTAACCCCAGCACTCGGGAGGCAGAGGCAGGCGGATCGCTGTGAGTTCGAGGCCAGCCTGGTCTACAAAGCGAGTCCAGGACAGTCAAGGATACGCAGAGACCTTGTCTCGAAAAACAAAAACAAAAAACAATTAAAAAAAAAAAAGAAATCCAAACATAAAAACATGCAATGTCTTAGGAAGCAGAGGCAGGTGGATCACTGTGAGTTTGAGGCCAACTTGGTCTACAAAAGTGAGTCCATGACAGCCAGGACTGCTACACAGAGAAACCCTGTCTCGAAAAAGAAAAAAGCAAAACAAAACAAAACCAAAAAAACCATACAATGTAGTGATTGTCCCAATTATCTACTGTTAACTGTTGAATATCGGAGGAATTGAGATTTGAAGTGTCCTTATAAAGTAAGGCCTAAAAGGAGGACTGATGGAGAAAAGGCAGTCCTACTGGAGGTACCATCCCCTGTTTCATGAGGAACATCTCCAAATTTTTCAGCACTGCTGGGACACTCTGGTGACAGGAACCAACCTTTGTGAAGTACCCACTAGCAGCTTATGTGTTGAAAGTCAGTGTGCTGGCCACTTTGTAAATGTTACTGAGTTAATATTCATATTCCTAAAGCAGAGGAGATTGCTGGGCTTGGTGGCGCACGCCTTTAATTCCAGCACTTTGAGGCAGAGGCAGGTGGTCTCTGAGCTCGAGGCCAGGCTGGTGTACAGAGTGATTCCAGGACAGCCAAGGCTATATAGAGAAACCCTGTGTGTGTGTGTGTGTGTGTGTGTGTGTGTGTGTGTTTGGGGGGCGTGGTTGAAGCCTAATAAAATGTTACTCTTACGTCAGTAGAAGGTTTGGGGTGTATTAGTAGGTACTTAGTAAGCGTCAGCTACTTTCTTATATCCTTTCTCTCCTTCAGACCCTCATCACCTCACATTTGATTTCACATTTTCAATATATTTTCTTCCCCTGTACAGTTAGTTCCGTCAGGTTTTGTTTTGTTTGAGATAGGGTCTTACTTTTGTCCTGGTTGGCTTGGAACTTTGCTAGTAGCCCAGGCAGGCCTTGACCTTGCTTTCTGCCTGTCTCCTGATTGCTAGGGTTATAAGCATGCAGCAGCATGGTGGATTTGAGTCTCTGGCTTTTGTCAGCTTCTCTGTCTTCAGTGCTTTTCATTCCCCTTTTAGCTGTTGTCTTTTATTCTACCATCTGTGTCCTCAGTTCCTTTCCTACCTATTGGGTAGCCTCCTAACTCACATTGTCGTCAGAGAGCCATTTATCAGGTAAATACCGCTCACACCACAACTGTTTTAAAACACTCTAAACCCTTTTTATTTGCTTCCTTGAAGTTTAAGATTTTCCAGTTCTGACCTCAACTCACCCTGGGTACCTGCTCTTTCACTGCTACCCCACCTTTCTGTTTTCTCCTCCCTTTCCCTAGAGGAAAATTGTGCTTTTGTGCTTTGAGATCCAGATTAAAATATCATTTCAGTTTCCTAATCTAAACTGGCTAATTTCTTCTTGTCTTTTATATGCGTTAACATGTACCATCTTGGAATATAACCCTGCCTCAGATACTGGGTATAATTCTTAGGGGCATTCCCAGCAACCCTTAATAGCAATATGTTGCGTATAGTTCAATAGATGTTTCTACTTGGAAGGTTGAGGGGACTCCTTTTAACTCCCTGGTCGGCTTCCCCAGAGGCTTTGCCTGTCCAGTGGGTAGACACGCTGGTGGGGTTTTGTCTGAGTCAGACATCTTTTCTTTTAGTCGTGTATTTGCAGCAGACTCTGGGGATGAGTCCCTGTGCCTGTGGAGGGCTCCAGCCAGTGCCTGCCGTATTCAGAACTGTGCCTTGGCCCCTCAGCCCCTCCCCACAAATGCCCAGAGGAACTGGGGATTAGGTTCTGGCAGCACAGCTGGGATTTTGGCGGCCATTCCAGTCAACAATAGCGCAGCAGCAACCCGGACAGGACAGCGCAGGCCTGCGCTCCGCAGCTCGATTCGGCCTGGGCTGCGTGTTTGGGTGGCATGACACCCTGGCCTTGCTACGCAGAAGGTACTGGCGGAAGAGATTGCCGGCAGGGAACGGGCTCGGCTGCCAAGTCCTGGGGCAGGCGGCGCGGTGGAAGGAGGCCTGCGCTTTGTGTGCTGGGGAGCTGGCGGGCGGCTGTGAGTGTGCCTGCAGGCACGCCCCCGGCACGGGCGCCGCAGGAAGCGGCCCCTGTAAAAGGCCTGCGTTGTGCGGCTCCTTTGCGCTCGGCTCCCAGGCTTCCTCTGCGCCGGGCGCGTTTCCCGCCAGGGGCTGGCCTTAGGTCGGTGACTCTGGGCCTGCCCGCCCGGGCTGGTCTCAGAGGTGGACAGGCCATCACTGCTGCCTTAAGCCCTGGTGGAAAGCAGCGAAGGGGGAGTGTCTTGGCCATCTCAGGTTGGTGAGGCCGGCCTCGGTGGGTGCGCTTTGTCTGTGTACTCCACAGCTGGCCGCCCTTGCTGCGCGTGCTCGCTCTTAAGCAATGGTGCCTGCCGCCGTGCGCCCTGCCCCCACACGTTCTGCTGTGTTTTAGGGGACGGGCAGGCTTCGCCCGGGTCCTCCTGGCAGGCGCTCCCCCTCCCCCAGCGCTCTTGGCTTCGCTGTTGCTCCCAGACCGCGCGGAAGCTCGCTGTGCCTTTAAAGAAAGCAGACTCCTGGCTGTGACGCACTTCTGGCTGTCAGCCAGGAAGATTGCTTCTGCCTGGCGGACTGAGAAGAAACCCAACAACTTTTCTTTTGTGTGTGGGGTTACTTTCCACTGCCCCCCATGCTTCTGTCCTTTCAAGATTTAAATGCTAATGGAGGATTAAAACCTGTAGATACGTTTGGCTTTAGGAGTCCGGTAAGGCCCCGCAGCTCTAAGACTTTTTCTCCCTCACTCTTTCTCGTTTTGTTTTTTCAAAAATGGACGAGGGGGTGGGGTGGTTCATCCCCCTCACCTCCCTTTCCTGCGCCATCCTTAAAGGGGAGGGAGAGGAAAGGGAGAGCAAGCAAACACACTGAGAAACAGGCGCTGGCAGCAGAGCTTGCCAACATCCGGGAGTTGGCGCCTTTCTTTCCCCTCATAGATGTCAGCGTGTTTTTGTTTGGAGGGAGTAGTGTGTGCGCCTGCCTTAGAGCTGTAGCGACAGCCCAGTAGAGTTCTTCCCTGTTTCCTTTTGTAGTCCTAGGTGCGTTTGCGGCGTTGGACAATGAAAACGTGTCCGTTTTGTCAGCTGCCAGGGATCAGAGTGTGTGAATGTAGTAGCTGTGTGTGAGTGTGGTAGATGAACTGCCCCAGAGGGCTGTGTATGTGCGCCTGCGCGGGCACTTCACACATCTGTGCCTGTAGGCCGCCGTTGATGAACGCAGCCTTCCTGCTAACATCTTTCAGATGTTGACGTTACAGAAGATGGGGAAAGGAACAGGTATCAGTATTTATAGCTCCGGATCAAGCCAGGTGATGTTAGAGACCGACCTCAACACAAGCAGATTGTCCTTTAGTTAGAACAATGAAGGGCAGCAGTCTCTCGCGGGAGTGGAGACTGCAGAGATCCTGGGGCTCGGCTTTTATAGGGCAGAAAAGGGAACTTTTGGAGGTGGAAGATTCCATCTGCAGATCTGTTGGTCTTCAGTCTCAAAGTTATAATACCGAAGACGTTGGTGTCTTGTCTTTCTTGTCAGGAGCTTCCCAGTTCCTAGATGTTATTTGCTTGTCAACTTTACTTTTGGCAGTTTCTTAGTCACCCGAAGCTTTTAGGTCATTAACTCTTCAGGCATGATTCCCCTCCTCACCCGCCTCTTTTGAGACAAGGCCTTGCTATGAGGCCTTGCCTGCCCTCGAACTCAGAGCCACCCTCCTGCCTCAGCCTTTCCAAGTGCTCTAGAGGTGTGAGTCACCAAGGACAACTAATAAGCAACCTTTGAAGAAAGAAAGGAATGTGGGTTCTCCCTGAAGTCTTTTCTTCATTCCTGTCCAGAGCCTCAGGACTCTGAGCCAAAATCTAGCTTACAAAGAGGGTGGGCTGTGTGAAGAGGAAGAGGCCCGAGCTGAAAGTTAGTTCCTTAGAGCAAGTAGAGAATCCATCCAGCAGGCTGCTTTACTTCTGATTGCAGAAATGCAGAGGGACGCTTTATACTTGGTCCACATAGCCTACTCAGCACTCTCCCCCAAAACAGAGGAAAGACTGACTTTTTCATGGAGTAGTTGTTGGCCTTTTTTTAAAAAAAAGATTTATTATGATGATGATGATGATGTATGCAGTGTTCTGCCTGCATGTACACCTGCAGGCCAGAAGAGGGCATCAGATCACATTACAGCTGGCTGTGAACCACCATGTGGTTGCTGGGAATTGAACTCAGGACCTTTGGAAGAGCAGGTGGTGCTCTTAACCATTGAGCCATCTCTCCAGCTCGGCCTTTTGTTTTTTAAGCAGCCCCCCTCCCCCGCTACCATTGGGCCGGGTGGTGGTGGAGCACCCTCTTAAACTCAGCATTCAGATGCAGAGGCAAGCAGATCTCTGAGTTCCAAGGCCTCCCTGGTCTACAGAGCTAGTTCCAGGATAGCCAGAACTACACAGAGAAACTTTATCTTCAAAAAAACAAAAACCAACTCTATTTCTTTTCTTTTCTTTTCTTTTTTTAAGACAGAGGATACACAAACGAGACAGCTCCTTTTTGTTGCTTTTTTGAGACACAATTTCACTGTCCTGATTGTCCTGGAACTTGGTATGTGGACCAGACTGGCCTTGCCTTGAACTCACAAAGATGTGCCTGCCTCTGCTTCCTTAGGGCCGGGATTAAAAGTGTGCACCACTACACCTGGCCTTTTTTTTTTTTTTTTTTTTTAAAGACTGAATACTAGCAATCTTCCTGTCTCAGCCTCCCTTGTATGGTGAATAAACACTTTATCAGGGTACTTTGGCCTTTGCCAGGGTAAGGTCCAAATGGTTGTTTGCTTGTGGCTTTTGATGTATTCGTCCCAGAGGAGCTCCCAACCTCAGTGTTCAGTGGGTGCAGAAGTTGCTCAGGTGGAGGAGAGGGTAGCTCTTTAGGGCAAGGTGCAAGAGCCTGGAAGTTTTACGGCTATGGGCCAGGTGGCTTCCAGGGTAAGTGATGGTGAGTTTTGCTCCCGAGCTTGGGCGTATAGATAAGGCAGCCATTTTTTTAGCTGTGAGTCTCTGGGCCTTTGGAACCTTGAGTTGGCCTGGGCTGAGTTTGAGGAGTAACACCTTGAAGTGGAAGCCTCTGTGGCCTCAAAAATTCTGGGAGTCAGAGCAGTAAAAGAATGAGGGTTCAGCGGTGACAGGGGCCCATAAATTGAGAGTTAAGACAGGTGGTAGCTCTCTTAAGACTAAAGTTCACTTTGATGTCATCTTGAGGTGAGGTGGTGGTATTCAGGCAGTTGGCTGCTAAGAGAGAGCTGGAGCCCAGACCTGGGGTGGAGCATGGGAGGAATGCTGCTGTGCCGCAGACTTTCCGGCATCATTTGATTTCTCCTAAACCTACAGTTTTCTCAGAAGAGACCCCCAGAGCTCAGCAGCCTGACCCTCTGGTCTGCTCTAGCAGGTGGTTTAGATTAGCCTCAGCCCTTGTAGGAAACAATGGCTAGTCTTAAACTCCTGATCCAGACAGAGTGCAAACCAGATGGCAGTGTATTTCTTGAGTGTCACTCTCACATCTTTTGTGGAAACATAGGAGGTTTCTTTTGTTTTGTATTTCAAGACAGGCTTTCTCTGTGTAGCCCTGGCTGTCCTGGAACTCACTCTGTACACCAGGCTGCCCTCAAACTCACAAAGATCCCCCTGCCTCTGTCTCCCCAGCGCTGGGACTAAAGGTATGAGCCACCACTGCCCAGCTCATAGAGGAGTCCTTGTAAGTGTGGAAATTGGTCATAATATAGGGAATTATGGTATAGCTTAAAAAATGTAAAGCGGACAGAGGGGGAGCATACATTTACAGGGTCACTACTTCTTTTCTGTCTTCCTTGGAATGGGGAAAAGAGAGGGTAGGTACTTTATCAGCTTTGGGATGATGCCTCAGTTTTGAGTTGTGGATACATTTCATTTTCAAATAAATAGGTATGTGGGACCTGGCCTACCATCTGAATTTTGTTGTTTTTATTTCTGACATGCCCAGTCAGAGTGAGTGGGGGTGGGTCTCAGATCCTTCTGTGAAATGGTTCACAGAAGGCTACAATTGCAGGGAATCTGTTTTTCCATCACCATCACCCAGTCTTCTGGGTGGGGCCTGCCTCAGATTTCAGGGGGAGGGGAGGGACGATGGTGCTCTGGCTGAGAGCCCTTGGCTGCTACACCAAAGTCTGCTTAAAGCTATAGTCCCAGTGCTGAGCACTATCTACCCCTGGCTTCAATGTTGTTACTCACAGAAGCGAGCATTGCTAAACTGTGGCTATGCCTCCCCAAAGCTGTGCACCCTAGTGTCTTGAGGAAGTGCTCTTTGCTAGCTTTGATGACAAGAGCTTTCAGCAGTTTCTAGTGTGAGCACTAGATTCCTAAGGTCTGTGCCTGGGGACCTCAGAAAAGACATTTGACCTTAATGCAAGAGTTTTTGAGCAGTGAACTAGTTTTAGATAGGGTTTTCTGGGGAGGACACCAGGAATTGTAAATTTTGCCTCTGAGATGAAGAAAAGAGATTGCTTAAACCGCAGGTGATTTTTTTTTTTTTTAAAGCAGCACAGCTGTAGAATCTTTGAGTGGGCAAGATTTATTTCCTGTTGTAAATAAAGTGTCTGCATAGTGAGGGTTCCAGGGGCTCTTGTTACTGAAGATTGCAGAGACTTTTTTTCTTTACTCTAGTTCTGGGAGTTGAACCCAGGACCTTACACAGATTAAGTGAGCATTTCATACTGAGCTGTAACAACCCCAGTTGGCACCCCAGTTGAGTAGTTGACTATTGCCCCCTTCATCCTTCAGGCTAAGCCTGCTCTCTCCGCTGTAGGCTGGCCAGCTACACAAAACAAAGCCCAATTTCAGTGCACTGGTTGGTCTGGTCCCAAGAGTTGGGCACCCAGTCAGTGCCCACAGAGAAATCTTCCAGGACTGAGGAACACATGGGCCCCTTAGCATATCTGTCCTTCTGAGAAAACCTTAACTGTGTCCAAAGACCATATAAATTGGCTCATCTCTCAGTCTGTGTCACTGATACGACAGGTGGTAGTTATCATGTTGGGTTTTGCAGGGTCAGGAAGTAGTTAGTTGTAATTAGTGTTTACTTATAGTTAACATTTAATTATTTTTTTTTATTAGTGATTTAGGTATTTAATTTTATTCCTCACCCTCCTAAAAACCCCTCAAAGGCAGTGATGATGTCATTGTCTTCTGTTTCTCTTGTAGCTTTCAGGACAGGAAAAACAAGTAGGGACTAAAAAGAATTTCTTGGTTGGTTGGTGAGTAGAGATTCCAAGGGGTGAAGGGAAGTGGGTTACCAGTTTATGAATCTCTTCTTCATTACTTGACTGGGTGCCTTATTGTCAAAAAATGGTGTCTTTCTTTATTCCTTGTACTTTGTGTTCAGAAAGCACTAGGCAGCTGTTGGTTCTGCTGGCCTTAGGTTTTAGAGATGCTAATACTTTTGGTGCTGTGTAGGTGAAAGTCCTTTCTGTTCTTGCCACTCATAGAGTAGTGATATAGTGGGCAGTTGTTACAGGAGGTGGGAGAGGACAGTTGTGTTCTTGAAGATTTTGGGAATTATGGGGCTGATAGGTCCTGGGAAATACTTACACAATTCTGATTCTGTAATCCCATGGGTCTCTTGGCAGACAAGTGGCAGGTTCCCAGGGGCAAAGTGAATTGGGGGTAAGAATACTGGGACAAGTGCCTACTCTTACATTAAATGTCCCCTGGGGGTTATAGGTGTTGGCAAGATGGCTCAGTGGGTAAAGTTGTTGCTGCCCAAGCGTATGAACCTGAGCTCCTATCTTCAGTCCCCACCTAAAAGCTAGGTGCTATGGTTTTCTCTTTCATCTCAGTGCTGGGACGACAGAGACAGGAAGTCCATGGCTTGGTTATAAGCTAGAACCAGAAATTAACCTCTTCTATTTAAGAACAAAGGTCATATATATATATTGATTATCTATCATGTGCCAGGCACTGTGCTATTTGCATTACTACAGTAAGGCAGGGAGATTTATATGGATCCATTTTGCAGATGAAGAAACAAAGGAAAGGAGTTATATTAATTGTCTAAAGTCACATAAAGATGGTTCCATGGAATCAATATTCAGACCCTGATGGTTTACAAACCATGATTGTTCCTTGTTGAAGGCATCATGTACCAAAGAGCAGGACACAGACTAACCTTGAATGCTGTGTTTTCCACCAACTGGGAGATTATGAGCGTTTAGTTGAGTACAAGATTCTTTGTAGTCAGCCCTGACAATATAAGCTTTAGAGTAATTTATGCAGATGTGTATTCTGACGTTTCAAACTTTCTGTGTTGCCTTAGTGGATTGAATGCTAGTGGTTTGTTGATATGTTCAGAGCTGGTAAATGGAACTGCTTTTCTTCTCTTTATTGAACAGAGATCTCTAATTTATTAACCATGCTTTTTCTCTTGGGTTCCAGGTGTGTTGGAGTGACTGACTGGGATCACCAAGATGACACTCCATGCCACCCGGGCAGCCACGCTCCTCTCTTGGGTAAGTAGCTTTCTTTTTTTGCTGTACATCTTCAGGAAACTGCAGACATGCAACAGAACATTCTATAAGCCAGGGCTCTGCAAAGGCTTCTCATTTGCAGACTGGTTAACTTTTCATATTGCCAAAGATGCTGCTGCTGCTGCTGCTGACAACAATGACTTTGTAGCTCAGCGCAGGCTTCTCTGAGGTATTCCTTTGCTCATGGAACAGAACATTGGGACACCATGTGAACCCACTCTGATCTGTTCTGGGGTGTGTGTGTGTGTGTGTGTGTGTGTGTGTGTGTGTGTGTGTGTGTGTGTCACTCACTAGGTAGCTAGTCTTGCCTGGCCTGGAACTTAGAGAGCTCTGCCTCTTGAGTGCTAAGATCAAAGGTATGGACTACCACACCAAGCTGTGTATTTTTCTGACTAAAGGATTGACTGTGAACCTTGATGCCCATGTTGGCAGGAACTTTGGTCTTCAAAGAACTAATCTTCAAACAACATTGTCTTTATTATGTTTCTGTCTGGTTCCATTGTTCTGTTTCTTCCTCTTTCTCCTTTTAAAAACGAAGACGAATATTTTATGTATTTCTTACTGTGGTGCAAAGGTGTTGCTTCACTGAATAAAAATGACGGCAGCCAAACATAGCATATTGTAAAATTAAGACAGGATTGTCCTTCACCTGGCCCAGTACAATACATACTTTCTTGCACTCCCGGTGGGAAGGTCAGTAAATCTTTATCTAAATCCAGAATTGCATGTAAATGAGTTGTAATATTATGTGATACTTTTTTTTTTTTTTGGTAGACCAGGCAAGCCTCGAACTCACAGAGATCTGCCTACCTCTGCCTGTCTCCTGAGTGCTGGGATTAAAGGCATGTACCACCATGCCCTGCTCGAAATGCAGAACTTTTTAAAGGTTATCTTGGCTGTCCTGGACTCGCTTTGTAGTCCAGGCTGGCCTCGAACTCACAGCGATCCACCTGACTCTGCCTCCCGAGTGCTAGGATTAAAGGCATGTGCTGCCATGCTTGGTCAAAATGCAGAACTTTTACAACTACTTTTTATCATAGATAACTCAAAATATTTGAATACCGGAGTTTATAATAATCTAAATACCTAGTCTCTGGTTATTATGAAAATGATGTACATTGTGTTTATCTACAACCATTAGGCAGTTAAGGGAGATTTTTTTTTTCCAGTAGCAGTATTGAGAGTTTTCCATCAGTATTCCTAAATGTTATTTAAAGTCTCCTACCCACCATTAATTTAAGACAACAATGCAGAGCAAGTCACTTTGTAATAGTTTATTTAGGGGTGCCATGTTCAGTCCTCACTATAATTCACATATTTCTTTCCATTTCAGGGTCAGGAGCCTTATCAATTGAGCTATCCAGGCCTCCTTTATTCACATATTTCTCAATGTGTTTCTTTACTCATTTGTTCTTCCAGTTCTGAAAGGCTGCTCAGTGTTCTTGATCAGCCAGCCATATTCATAGCAGGATTTGTTGATGAGCCCTGGTGTTTCTGAAAATGCTTCATTGACTTTTCCCAATAGAGGAGAGTAGAGTTCACTGGCAGCTTTCACACCACCCAAAGTTAGTCTTGTTAGAGTGGATAGAAGACTAGGGTTTTTGTTTTTTGTTTTGTTTTAAGAATTATTTATAGGGGGTGGGGACATGGCTCAGCAGTTAAGAGCATTTGCTGCTGGTCTTGCAGAGGACGCAGGTTTGATTCTCAGTCGTCGCATGGTGGCTCACAACTGTTTATAACTCCAGTTCCAGAGGAGCCAACTTCTGGCCTTTTCATATGTACTGCATGCATTTGATGCACTTAAGTGCAAGGAGGCAAAATGTTCATGAATTAATTTTATGAAATAGCAGCTCAAAACAGTACTTTCATTATGTGAAGAGAATGCTATGAAATATACACATAATAGGGTTGGAGAGATGCGCAGTGGACAAAACATGAACATGAGGGCCTGAGTTTAGGTCCTCAGAACCCACTTAGAGTCAGGCATGGCAGCCTGTGCCTGTAGTCAGTGCTCCTGCGGCAAGATGTGAGGCAGAGACAAGGCTCCCCAAAGCTCAAAGGCCAGCTAGCCTGCTCTGTGTAGCTGAGAACAGTTATAACAGAAAAGATAGCCTGTCTCAAACAAGGTTGGTAAGGATTGATGCCAGAAGTTGCCTCTGACATTAATACATATACCATGTACTTTGTGCTCATGCACACACACATTCCATATGCACACACACATAGATCATATATGTAGTCACACACAAAATAAAATATATACATGTACTTGATAATTAAAACTATCTTTAAAAAATTACTCAGAGGGAAGTGGCTGGAAAACACTCACTCATTCCATTTGCAGAGGACCAGGGTTTGATCCTAGTACCCACATCAGGCAGCTTACAAATTGCTTATAAATTCAGTTCTAGGTGAAGGCATTTGCTGAACATAAACTTACGCAGGTATAATTATATACATAAATTAAAAATCTTTGTTTGTTTTTCGAACAGGGTTTCCCTGTGTAGTCTTGGCTGTTCTGGACTCGCTTTGTAGACCAGGCTGGCCTTGAACTCACAGTGATCCGCTTGCCTCTGCCTCCCAAGTGCTGGGATTAAAGTCGTGCACCACCATACCTGGCTATGAAACTATTTCTGGAATAGTAAAAAGCACAATTTTAGATTGAAACCTGTTTTGTGAGTTAACCTTTCTCTGCATGAAGTTTGTCATCGAGGTAAACCTTTCTATGAGTTTGCCCTTCTCATCAGGAGACTTAGTAGCTCTAGGGAAAACAAGGCCTGGTTTTTACATAAGAAACCAGATCAGTAATTGGCATCAGTAATTGTCCTCAGGTTTAGAGCCTTTTCATTTGAGAGACTCATAATTTAGACTTTCCCTTTGAAGTTTCTCAAATGTGAGCTCAACAGTGGTAGCACACGCCTTTAATCCCAACACTTGGGAGACAGATCTCTGAGTTCGAGACCAACTTGGTCTGCATAGTGAGTTCCAGGACAGCCAGGGCTTCACAGAGAAACTCTGTCTTGAAAAACAAAAAAAGCAAAAAACAAGAAACAAATGAGAGAGAGAGAGAGAGAGAGAGAGAGAGAGATCTCAAATTTATATCATTAGCTAGCATCATATACATCTTTTGCACCCAGAGTTACTGTAAAGCAAAATGTTTTTAAGGTGAGACAGACTTTCTAGCTATGATTTGGCAGCAGCAGCCTACAAGGAGGGGTTGGTTAAGGTTAGCTAAACTGATAACGATAGTGTGCACCACCATCATCATCACCATCACAGAAATCTGAGAAGGATAACTTTGAGTAGGGAATATAGACCAGATGTCCTCTGTGTCACTTTAGAATGACACAGATTTACTGGCTCCCCAGGGAGCCAGCCTGGGTTCTTCCTGGGGTCTTGACAGCTTTGTTAGGGGCAGAGGTCCCAGGGCTGCATCAGTCTTAGGCTGCCAGGCCCAGAACGTCGTAGAGACTTTCCTCCAGAGGACTTGAGAAACTGACCCACCTTGGTGAGGCAAAGAGGGGCAGTATACTTTTTCACACGTGTCTCAATTGCCCACAGTTTGGGCAGCTTCCTGGTGCCAGGTGAGGTGAGTGTTCATTGCAGCCACATTGAAGAAAGTTACAGGTGAAGTCTGCTGTCTCATCTTCTAAAGAAGACCTCAGTCAGGGCTGCCACTAGGAGCTGGCACTTCTGTCTATCATGAAAAGCCCTTTTTTCTTGAATACTTAAAATGCCATATTTAGCATTTTTTTAAAAGAATTTGAGAGCCATCATCTAATATATTAAGTATACTTGATTTTAAACAAATTTTGTTTCCTTTAAATTGTTTTAGGCTTAACTTGACAACATGGACAGAAGGTTTAAGCTTATCCTTGTAGATGAATTACGTTTGTACTTAGCATGATTACAAGCACAGTTCTGAGCACATTAAAAACTTTGATCATTTACAGAGTGACTGACCATTAACTTGTGTGTCTTAATTATTTTTAACAGACTGACAAGTTAGTACCTTTTAAAAGAGTAGGATTTTACAGTTTTATTCCTATTAAGTTTGAGCCTGAAAGATTTGAATTGAAGACCGGGCATGGTGGCACACACCTTTAATCCCAGGACTTGGGAGGCAGAGGCAGGCGGATCTCTGAGTTCAGACCTGGGTCTTCCCATTGTGTTTAGTGTGCTTCAGATGCTAGGGCCCCGGGAGAGCTCGGACAGTGGGCTCTTACTGGTAAAGCCTTCGGTGGCTATGTATGGGCACATTCACTGGGTGAGGAGGGACAGCTTAAAAATCTTGGTGGCCGGGCAAATGCTTGCAACCCCAGCATTTTGTAAGTAGAAGCTAGAGGGATTAAACATGTTTTGAAGCTGGGCGTGGTGGCGCACGCCTTTAACCCCAGCACTCGGGAAGCAGAGGCAGGTGGATCTCTGTGAGTTTGAGGCCAGTCTGGTTTACAAAGCGAGTCCGAGACAGCCAAGGCTACACAGAGAAACCCTGTCTCGAAACCTCCCCCCCCCCCAAATCTTTTTTTTTTTTTTTTGACAGCTTAGGGTAGAAGTGAAACTATTTTGAAAGAGAAAGGGGGCAAGGGTGTGGGGTGGGTGGGGGATCCTGGAATCACCTGCCCCTTTACTCCTATAGCTACAACTGTAGGCACTCACAGTGAGCACAGTGGTGCCAGCACCTAGGGGATGTTGTGAACTGCATGCTTCTGGCATTCTATGAAATCTCAGCCGACTCTTCCATTTGGCTTGCAGGTGAACAGTCTGCATGTTGCTGACCCCGTGGAGACAGTGCTGCAGCTCCAAGACTGTAGCGTCTTCATTAAGATTATCAACAGCATGTGAGTATGCTTTCCAGACCCCAGCTCTGAGCAGAAAGCCAGGTGGGATTGGGCTATTAGAAGAGTAAGTAGGCTCAAAGACTCACACCTTGACTTTGCCTTTCTAGTTTCTGGACCTCTCAGTGGGAGAGGATTCAGTCTTGTCCTATCCAGAGACTTTCTGACCGTGGCATGGAAGGCTCTTCAAGGCCCTATGCACAATTGGAAGAGACTACCCCAAGAACTTCCAATTTTCCTGTTTCAAAAGTAGTCTCCTGTGCCCCGCTTTTCACGATTCACCCTGCCTCACTATCTCATTGTTAGTGTGTCTATGTGTGATAACTGAATGTAGGTGCTTGTGTGCCACAGTGTTCATGAGGAGGTCGGAGGATAACTTTCAGGACTTGTTCTCTCCTCCCTATGGGTTCTAGGGATTAAACTCAGGTCATCAGTCTTGTGAGTCTATAGCTTTTTACCTGCTAAGTCTTCTCACTGGCCCAGAAGTGTGTTTAAGTGGGTAAGGATGAGTTGGAATTCTTTGTTGGCAAGTCAGGTGCTGATGAACAGCAGCCCAGGACAGATGTGCCTATTAGAATGGTAATGGTTTTATGTTATCCTTTGAACTTTGAGTGTGGGGTGGGAGGTTTCTTACAGGAATTTTCAACAACTTTTGGTT
This sequence comes from Acomys minous, assembly GCF_964271855.1. Taxonomy (NCBI): domain Eukaryota; kingdom Metazoa; phylum Chordata; class Mammalia; order Rodentia; family Muridae; genus Acomys; species Acomys minous. The sequence continues at coordinate 134,203,024 of NC_140484.1, forward strand.
CCTTTGAAAGAAATCACCTTTGGCCCAAATGCTCCCATTTTCTTACCCAGCTATTGAGGCATGACAATTAAGCACTGTACTGACTTATGTTAGGTCACCACCCTCCTTCCTATAGTCCTTTCCATCCTCTTCCTCCTCCATTTTTGGTTTTTCAAGACAGAGTTTCTTTATGTAGCCCTGGCTGTCCTGGAACTTGCTCTGTAGACCAAGCTGGCCTCCGAGAAATGTACCCGACTGCCTGTGGGGTGCTGGGGTTGAAGCCCTTCACCACCACTGCCCGCTTTTTATTTTTAAAGAAAACAACTTCCTGTGCTTCATCCTGGACACCAGACCCTCAAGGCTTCACCGTTCTTCTTGTTGTAGTTTATGTCTATTTGTATAATGTCAGCATTATTTCTTAGTGGGGTGCAATGGTGCCCCAGCACTCAGGGAGGCAGACACAGGCAGAGCTCTGAGATCAAGGCCAGCCTGGTCTACAAAGCGAGTCCAGGACAGCTAAGGCTACACAGAGAAATTCTATCTCGAAAAACCAAGGGGGAAAAAAGACTATTTCTTAAATCTACTTTGTAGTACTCCCTTGGTAGCAAATCAAAATTTAAAATTGTATTTTGTGGTTTGTTGTTGTTGTTGAGACAGAGTTTCATGTAGCTCTGGCTAACCTCAAACTGACTGTATTGAAGGATGATCCTGATCTTGTTTCCCAGGTGCTAGGATTGTAGACAGTTGTCACCATAGCCAACTAAAATCATTGACCTGGGTGTGGCGGCATGTTCTGTAGTTGTAGCTGCTTGGGAAGGGGAAGCAGGAGAATTGCTGGTGCGTATGAGCAACACAGTGAAAAGTCCTCTAAGCAGGGCATGGTGGTTTAACCCTTTAATCCCAGCATCAGGAGGAAGAGGCAGGTGGAGCTCTGTGAGGTCCAGCCTGGTGTGCGTAGTCCCAGGACAGGCAGAGCTCCCTCCCTCCTCCCCTCACAAAATCTTTTGTCAGTAGCCTAGTTTATTTTTTCTCATTGAATTTGTTTCCTCCTTTTTTCTTCCTCATCCCATTGTTTTATTCCTGTAGAAAGCACTAACTCCAGGTTTTCTTCATTGTCTTGAATTTAGACTAGACCCAGAATTTTTTGCTTCTGGAAAAATTAATTTCTGGGTTGGAGTCATCTCAGCAGCTAAAGCACTGGTTGGTGGTTGATCTTCCAGAGGAACTGGGTTCAATTCCTACCACCCACATGGTGGCTCACATGTTCTGTAACTCCAGTTCCAGAAGATTTATATATATATATATATAATGACTTCCATGGGCATGACCTCCATGGGCATAGCATACATGCAGTCAAAACACCCACACATAGAAAAGTCTTTTATTTTATTTTTTAGAAGAAAAGATGAATTTCCTCCACTTGATTACAGAAGCAGTAGGGTGGTCCATGTTGCATAACTGCTCCTGGGGATGCACAGAAGTGATGGAGCACCACATACGGGTGCTGGCAGCAGACACAGGAGCGATTCTCCCCGTCTACTGTGCTGGCTCACGCGTGTGTTACCTACAGGGCACGGGGGACTCAGGCAGCTGCACCCCAAAAAGTTGATGCTAGACAGCTCAGCAAAAGAATGTTTGAGTACAGTTTGGCAGCACCTTCAGGAAAGTTTCTTTTACATATATCTATACACATATAATTTAAAGATTAGGTTGGCCTTGAATGCCTAATCCTTGTGCCTCTACCTCAGATGCTGGGATTGTTTTAGGTGGGAAGTGCCACACCTAGCTTCACTTGATTTAAACAAGTCTTTTCTGCGAACATTTGGGTAGAGAAATCTCTTACTTTAGGTTACTGAATCTCCAAGTGTGGGTAGGTAGGGAAGTTTTTTGTTGTTATTATTTTTTGTTTTGTTTTGTTTTTTAAAGGAGTCAGATTAGTACTTTTCAAGACTGTAGGAGTCAACACTTATTTGCTAGCAGCCCCAACACCTCTTGATTGGAATGGGGAGGGGCTTTACCTGGAAGAAGTCTCTTTGTGCCCAGGAAAAGGTGAGGTAACTCATGGTCATGGTATAAGTGCACCTGGGTTTGCAAGGATGTCTCTTGCACCGGAAGGTTCTCAGGCCAGCCCTTCTCTCCAGAAACGTGGCTGATATCTGAGGATTGAGGTCTTGAGGTGTCTGGACATCTTTGATGGTTAGTATTCCCAGCTACACCTAGAGATAACTTAGTCTTCTAACATAAGGTGGAGAAGCAAAGTCACCTCAGAAAATGAAGCTGCCTGGCTGTGTGGGAGCACTCCCAGCTGCCTGGCTGTGTGGGAGCACTCCCAGCTGCCTGGCTGTGTGGGAGCACTCCCAGCTGCCTGCCTCCCTTGCTTGTTTCTCTGTTCTTTGTGCTGGCTGTTGGGACAGTTGGGGGAAGGCAAGGGTGTCCATGAAGAATGACTGCTTCTTGTCATGACCTCTTGGAGTCGTCAGTCTTCAGCCATTTCTTCCTGTGCCTAGTGTGGAGTGTGGGAACTTTGCCCTGTCACTTCAGAGCCTTGTGGTCACCCAGTTTTTCAGATCTTGGCCCTGTTTTCTCTTCCTACGGGCCTCTCTCACTTTACTTTTGCCATGTTTCCTGACGTGTTAGACTTGAGCCACTCCTGGCTGTTTAATGTAGCTTCTCGTTCATTTTTGCCATCTCTTCCCAGCTCCTTCCTATAAAACTTTCTTGCACTACAAATGGGTGGGCAGAGTGTCATGGTTTATAGAAGGACCCCACGCTTCAAGTCTCCATTTCTCACCCACCACACATTTTCATCAGAATAAAGTAGCGTTCTTGAATCTTCTTTATTGCCTCCAGGCCTAGAACAGACTGGGCCTGAAGGGGAAGGGGGGCTGTAGGTAGGCAGTAAGGCAAAGATGGGTAACTGTCCTGTGTTAAGCTTGCTCTTTTTGTTTGTTTTTTGTTTTAGCCACAACACTGAAGAGGGGCAACAAATCCTGCAGCAGCCACTGCCAGAAAGACTAGACTTTGTTTGCAGTTTTCTACAGAGTAAGTAGACTAACTAGCTGGACAGCTCTGAGCTCCTGGGACTTAGGAACCAGAGGACTCGGTCATAGATGTTTGGCCAAAAAAAGGTTCAGGACACCTTACTCTAGCAAAAAGACAAACAGCTGCATCAGCCTCCCGGAATCTGGAGATGCCTCCACCACCAGCTTATGTTAAGAAAAATGTCTCAAAAAAAGAAGAATGTCTCTTTAGTCCCAGAATCCATGTCAGGTCCAGATAGACCCGAGGGTTGATATCACTTTGGTCTTGTGTTCTCCGTACTTTGAAGAGAAGGGAGAAAGGGTTTCACATACCCTTGTAAGAAAACTCCTTTTCCTTGTAGGAAAAATAGTTTTCTTGGGTAGTTGCTTAGTAGGTAAAGGGCAGAGGCCAGGTTTTTAGATATAGATTCTCTCTGTGTTCTGTGGAAATAATGATAATCAAGTAAATGGGAGGATTAAATAAAAAATGTTAGTGAAACTTGGGGCACGGAGCATTGTCACACCCCTTCCCTGGTCATCCGTGTATCTCAGAATCTGTCATCTGGAGCTGCTGGCTGCCATTTCTACTTCAAGAGAATTGATGGGCAGGTGAGATTCTGTCCCTATGTGAAATGTTCTAGCAGCATAAGGGCACAGTGTCACCTAACTGCACTCAGCTGTAGACCTCCTCTGCAGCCTTAGTTGGAGTAGGACTACAGAATGATCTCATAGCTCTGGCTCCTTCTGTGATGCTCAGGGGAGGAAGTGATGAGCTGCCAGGTAAGTGTGGGTCTTGGCCTAGAGTTACTGCTAATGCCCTGGCAGCTTTAGTCTACTACTGTCCATGGAGCCCTTGGGCTGCCCAAGGTAGAACTGACTTCAGGCGAGAGAGAACATTAGGAATAAGGGGTCCTTCGTCTTGTCTCCTCGGAAGTTGTGCTTCTGTTTCTGAAGTTGAGGCATTTTGAGAGCTCAGTGTCTGCTGCATGGTTATCATTGCAGAAAACTGGAAGCATCCCTCATCTTCACAATGCCTGGTGTCTGTGCAGAAAGTGATGGAGGGGTCCGAGATGGAACTGGCCAAGGTACCTGTGGGATACCAGACTTGGGTGGCAGGGACCTGGGAAATCTGCAAGGCCTTTTCTGGACCTGATGGAGGAGTGCTGAGAATTTTGTTTCTGGGACTCTTCAGATGTGGAGGCAAGGCCAGCAAGGTGGCTTTGTTAGAGGTCATTTTTTGTCTGAGAATTCCATGGTCTTTGACAAAGAACGTCACTTGCCCAACATTAATGCCCATGATGGAGGCTTGCAGGAGTCATCATATTTCTCTCCAGGCTCAGGTGGCTTCATTTTCTCTGCCTGGTGTTGGTAGCTTACGCTCATGATTCCACAAGTCAAGAGAGTCAGCTGCGTGAAAATCTGACTCTCGTCTTCTGCTCTGTGAGCGTTGAGCCCTTGGATGGATGGATTGATTGATTGATTGTTGTTGTTGTTGATTTTTTTCCCCCTCTCCAAGACAACATTTCTCTGTGTAGCTCTGGCTGTCCTGAACTCACTCTGTAGACCAGGTTGGCTTCAAACTCAGAGATCTGCTGCCTCTGCCTCCTGAATACTGGGATTAAAAGCGTATGCCACCACTGCCTGGTGAGCCCTTCGATTTATTTTGGAAAACAAGTTATCTCTTGGGATTTTTTTTTTTAAGGTTTACTTTTATGCACATTTGGTGTTTTGCCTACATGTATGTCTGTGTGAGGGTACCATCCCCTGGAACATGAGTTACAGACAGGTGTGAGCTGCCATGTGGGTCCTGAGAATTGAACCCTGGTCCTCTAGAAGAGTGCTTTTAATCGTTGAGCCATCTTGCCTCCTGGGACTATTAAGGATGGTGACTTGGGACTGCTAATTATAGAAATTCTGAAAGAGAATAGCTCAGAGTCCTCAAAACAGCTCTCGAGTGGGAACTAGGATGAAACCTATCTCGCTCAGTGACTGTACCTCTTTCTTTGGCTTCTAGATGGTAATGCTGTTTTTGTATCACTCCACCATGAGCTCCAGAAATCCCCGGGACTGGGAGCAAATTGAATATAGGGTTCAGGTAGGCTCTTGTGCTGTCACCCCACTTGCCAGCCCAGTCTGAGCTTCCTTTGCCTCTTCCTTTCTCTCTTTCTTAAAAGACTTACTTATTATGTATACAGTGCTCTGCCTGCATGTAGGCTTGCATGACAAAAGAGGGCACCAGATCTCATAATAGATGGTTGTGAGCCACTATGTCGTTGCTAGGAATTGAACTCAGGCCCTTTTGAAGAGCAACCAGTGCTCTTAACCTCTGAGCCATCTCTCCAGCCTCTAATCATTTCTCATTAAATAAAAATTATTTTTCTCTAAAAATTTAATATTTGTAGTAATGACAGCCATTCATTGTTTTAAAAAGCAGAAAATGTTGAAGTACAAAGAAGGAAATGATACTGCCAGTACTCTCATTTGCAAGCACAGCTGTTAGCTTTTTAAGAGATTAACTTCTGAGGCCTTTTTCACATGCATGTTTTTAGTTGTCTTCTCTCTTATTTGGAAAACATGTAGAAATGACGTCATTTTCCTCTGGTGTCCCTGTGTGTGTACTTGTTACTCCACTGATTTTTTGTTCCGGTAGAGGTTATTTGCAAGATGTCATTAAAGTTATGTTTAAAAGTTTTCTGGTAGGGGATGAACAGGTAGAGCTGATGTGTTGTGGGTCAGGCCGTGGAGCTTCAGCATTATGGGAAAAAGAAGGGTCCAGCATGCCCTGGGGTTTGAGCACTGCGGGGATAAGTGCTGAGTCTCCCTTCAGTGGCATGCCTAGCACCTTTCTCTCCCCGTGGCACAGGCTGAGTTAGCTGTCATCCTGAAGTTTATGCTGGATCGCGAGGATTCCCTGAACCTTACTGAGGATGTAGAGAAGTTCTTGGAGAAAGGTGAGTAGGGCCACTTGTGTGGACCCCCCCCCCCCCCTTTTCCCCTTTCTCTCTCTCTGAGCAGAGGAGTTCTGGGATCCTCTGAGCCATTCACTAACATCTCAGACCATCTGGAGTGGCTCCCTGCTGCCTGCGAGAAATTCAGCAGGTGCTTGGAACTGACCTCATCTGCATTAGGGTGATACTGACTTCCACTTCTCACATTGTTTTGTTTTGCTTTTTGCGTGATTTATTTTATTTTATCTTATATGTATGGGTGTTTTTATTGCATGTATGTCATGCAGTCACACACCATGTGTGTGCTGGGTGCCCACAGAGGCTGGATCCCCTGGAACTGGAGTAACAGCTCCTAGTTGTAAGCTGTTGTGCAGAAGATGGAAACTGACCATGGATCTGCTTGACCTGCTCAGCCATCTCTGTCCCCTTGCCTTTGTCTTTTCAACTGTAGGCTTAGAAGCTGGAGTTAAACACATTTTAGAAACCTTGGAAAAGGTTTCCCTTCATGCAGCTCGCTGTAGATGGGAGTCAGGTACATAAAACCAGTAAACCTGGTAAGGGGATTAAGTGTAGACATACCAAGTACCTCACGAAGTGAGAGTGTCCACCTCTCATGAAGAGGTCAGCTGCTGCTCCTGGGACTGAGCCAAATTCTCTTCTGGCTATTGAAGATTCTTCATGTTCATGGTTATGTTAGAACGGGAGTCTAAAATGTAAGAAAGTTCTCTGAGTCAGATACAAATTTGCAGGTCAGCTTGTCTGCCATTGAAGCTGCTGGCACTGTGGGCAGAGCAAAGAGGGCAAGAGGGAGAAGGGGGTGATTAGAGATAATGTAGTCCTGAGAAAGTGGTCGTGGGAACCAAGAGGAGAGTATTTTACACTTTGGTGATATAAGAGCTAGATGTGCAAGTGTTTCACAGAGGCTGGCACCAACATAGGGTCTGTGGGCAGCATGATGCCTCTGCAGTGCTGACATGAGGGCTTGTTCAGTTTCTGACTATGAGGGGAGCTGTGTCACGCCACCATGCTCTTTTGAATACTTTGCTCTGAGGAAGTAGAAGCCTTGCACTTATCTTTTAAAACACCTTGAACTCATTGGTCAGGTTCTGCCTCTTCAGTTTATGTGTGTCTGCAAAGTCACCCTCCTCAGGTAGTGTTGTCCTGCTCTGCTCACCTCTTGCTAACCACTGTTGGTCTGTCTGCTTCCTGCCCTAGTTCCTTACACCTACTCCAGCACACTCTCTGAAGAGCTTTCTCCACCCAGCCACCAGGCCAAAAGGAAGATTCGCTTCCTAGAAATACAGAGGATCGCTTCATCTTCCAGCGAGAACAAGTATGTCCTGGGCCTGTCTCCACACCCATCTAGTCAGTTCTTGGGTACTGGAGGCTAAGCTGTTGGCCAGCCTTTTACACCATTAAGTGCTTTGAGAGTGTGTAGACTGGGGATCTGTTGTGAGTTAGCCTGCCCCCAAAAGTAGTTCCCTTCTTCCTTGGAAAATATACATCTCCAATTCTTCAGCCAGGAAATTAAGGCATAGAGGAGGAGAAGAAAAGGTTCTGCAGGCTCTCCCCGGAACGTGAGGCTGCCTTGCAGACAGACCCAGGCACAGTGGCTTCCTAACCCGTGGTCATTACAGTCATTGGAGCTGCACCACCCTAGCTGCTGCTGCTCACTTCAGACCTAACCCTCACCCTGGCATCTTTGCCATCTCCTTCCTTAGCTTCCTCTCAGGCTCTCCATCCTCCCCTATGGGCGACATCCTGCAGACCCCACAGTTCCAGATGAGACGGCTGAAGAAACAGCTGGCAGACGAGAGGACCAACAGGGATGAGCTGGAGCTGGAGCTGTCTGAGAGCCTGAAGCGCCTCACGGAGAAGGGTAGGAACCTGACAGTGTGTGGGTGCTGGTAGATGGGAGCATTTGGGATTTCACCTAGGGAAGCCTTGGTGACAGCTCTGTGTACCATCTTGTCCCTTGTGCTGACAGTGGAGCTGTGAGCTCATTTCTGGCATAAGTGTCAGTCTGGCCTGTTAGATATTGGGCTTTGTTCCGGCACCATGTCCCTTTTCTGTGGAATGGATACCATGTGCCTCCTTTGCACTTTTCGTGTCCCCTGTATCTTTGCTGATTCTCGTATCCTCCCCTGCCTTGGGCAGATGCACAGATAGCCATGATGCAACAGCGCATTGACCACCTTGCTCTGCTGAACGAGAAGCAGGCAGCCAGCTCCCAGGAGCCTGGGGAGCTGGAGGAGCTCCGCAGCAAGAATGAGAGGTATGGCTCTCCCTGCCCCTGATGGCATCCCGCCCTGCTGGCCCAGGTAGGGACCACACTAGTCTCATGCTCCCCTTCCTGGCAGCCTCACCATGCGGCTGCATGAGACGTTGAAGCAGTGTCAGAACCTGAAGACAGAGAAGAACCAGATGGATCGAAAGATTAGCCAGCTCTCTGAGGAGAACGGAGACCTTTCCTTTAAGGTGAGGGGGACTGGCCGGCTCAAGTAGTTGGGAGGTTTCCCCGAGAGGGCTGAGAGGGCTGTCTAGTACCGGGCTTGGACCTCAGTCACTTTTTCTTGTTACTGGTTCCTGCAAGGGTGCTCCAGCAGCTCTAAGTGATGATGGATGGTCCTGAATGAGAGATCTGATTGGTTGTGATTGGATTCAGGTTGGGGATGGATGGTCCTGAATGAGAGATCTGGATTCAGGGTGGGGAAGGATCACTGGAGTCCCCAGGGCCTGGGCTTCAAGGAATAGCTAGAGCTGGGTACCAGCCCTCACCCTGCTCATGTCTCAGGTGCGAGAGTTTGCAAGCCACTTGCAGCAACTTCAAGGTGCATTCAACGACCTGATAGAGGAACACAGCACGGCTTCTCAGGAGTGGGCAGAGAAACAGGCTCGTCTGGAAAATGAGCTCAGCACAGCCCTCCAGGATAAGGTAACCCTCTTCTGGGGAGCTGGCCACACTTTGTACATATAGCTCATCACTCTGCCGAGTCCTGGAGTGATGAGCTGCTTCATCAGGGTTTTTAGTAGAGGGAATAAATAGGTTGAGTGCAGTGTAGCTGTAAACTCTGAAGTGTGGATCTTGGAAACGTTAATCAGTCTCTAAGGGGACTGATCCTGTTAGCTATTGTGAGATTGAAGAGCAGCTGGTAAACTCTTAGTGAATTAGTTGTGATTTTAGGTTGGGTATTCTTTGCTCAAATGTTTGGTATCATAAATGTATCAGAGAGGTTTTCTCATTTTGGAACATTTGCATAGATAATATAAATTGCTCGTCCCTTAATCTAAAGAAGTCTGAACCTTTTCTTTTTTCTTTTTTTAATTTACAGCAGCCTAGCTCTGTAGCCTAAACTGGCTTTGGAATCTGTCCTCTAGTCCTTATCCCCTGTAAAGCAGAGTTACAGGATTCTACCTCAGTGATTTGTTCAAAATCCAAAACTTTTTTGGGCATCTTGTTGGAGCTCAGAAAATTTTGGATTTGGGGTCGTTTTGGATTCCAGACTCCAGATGAGGGATGTACAATCTGTGCAACTGTTGCTGTTCCTAAGAGCCCAGCTCTGCCTCTTCACAACCCAAGTAGCTCTTGGGCATAGCACTTAGAATCTGGGAAACAGGAGCGTCCACTGTAAGAGAGACAGTAACTGTGCCTCAGCCTGTGGGTAGATTTGGAGCTCAGAGGCAAATCCATCATGCTGCTTTGTCCCCACACTCGAGGGGAAGCAGATGTGGGCCAGACGAGGCTCGGCTGGTGTAGATGCCCAGGCCATTCCTGAAGCATTTGGGCAGGGTGCGAGTCACAGCTTGTGTTAGGAAGGCTACATGGTAAGGAGACTGGAAGTAAGCTTTGCCCATTTTGACTTCATTCGTCCGTGGAATTGGCAGTAGAAAGTCAGGTTCTTAGAAGTTCCAGACCCATGTTTTCTTTTTTGTTGATGATGCTTTGAGACAGTGTCTTGGGGCCCATCTTGGTCTTTTAACTCTTGATCCTTATTCTCTGTCTCTATAGTTTTGGGAGAACCATTACCCCTGCTCAGACCCGTGGTTTCTGAGGGTTTCCTCCTGAGCCAGGGCAAAGGGAGAGCTAGGTAACAAGGTGATCAAGTCTTATACTTGGTGATGTGTGTGAGATGAGGGCCCGTGCAGTAGTTGGGTGACTGTTCCATTTCTCTGTTTTCACACGTCTCTTGTTCACTCCAAGAAATGTCTTGAAGAGAAGAATGAAATCCTTCAGGGAAAGCTTTCCCAGCTGGAAGAACGAGCAGCTCAGCTGGGGGAGAGCCCAGCCCAGGAGAAGGGTGAGGTGCTGGGGGACGCCTTGCAGGTAAGAATAGACAGAAGCAGCCAGTAAGGCAATGGGCTGGGCTTGGTTCCTGGTGTTCTGTTGATCCCCATTTGTCTCTTTATCCCAACAGCTGGAAACCCTGAAGGAAGAGGCAGCCAGACTTGCTGCAGACAACACCCAGCTCCAAGCCCGTATAGAGACGCTGGTGTGTGAACGTGGCCAGCAGGAAGCCCAGTTGCTTGCTGAGCGCGGCCACTTTGAAGAAGAAAAGCAGCAACTGGCCAGCTTGATTGCTGACCTGCAGAGCTCCATCTCCAACCTCAGCCAGGCCAAGGAGGAACTAGAGCAGGCCTCCCAGGCCCAGGGGGCTCAGCTCACTGCCCATGTGGCCTCTCTGACAGCACTCAATGCCACCCTGCAGGAGCAGGATCAGAAACTGGCCAGCCTAAAAGAACAGGCCCAAAAGGAACAGGCTCAGATGCTACAGACCTTGCAAGAGCAAGAACAGGCTGCCCAGGGCCTCCGCCAGCAGGTGGAGCAGCTGAGCAGCAGCCTGAAGCAGAAGGAGCAGCAATTGGAAGAGGCAGCCAAGGAACAGGAGGCAGCCAGGCAGGATCACGCCCAGCAACTGGCCACCATTGTTGAGGCTCAAGAGGCCTCTCTAAGGGAACGGGACACTGTTCGCCAGCAGCTGGAAACATTGGAGAAGGAGAGGGCTGCCAAGCTAGAGAGTCTGCAGCAGCAACTTCAGGCTTCTAATGAAGCTAGGGACAGTGCGCAAACCTCAGTCACACAAGCCCAGCAGGAAAAGGCAGAGCTGAGCCGAAAGATTGAAGAACTCCGCGCCTGCATTGAAGCTGCCCACCAGGAACAGCATCAGGCCCAAGCTCAGGTGACAGAGCTGGAGGCCCAGCTGAAGGCTGAGCAGCAAAAAGCAACTGAGAGAGAAAAAGTGGTCCAAGAGAAGGCCCAGCTCCAAGAGCAGCTGCAGGCCCTTGAGGAGACTTTGAAGATTACCGAGGGCAGCCTTGAGCAGGAGAAGCGCAGGGCTGCAGATGCCCTGGAGGAGCAGCAGCGCTGTGTCGCCAAGATGGAGGCAGAGTCCCGCAGCCTGATGGAGCAGCATGAGCAGGAACGGAAGGAGCTAGACCAAGAGAAGGCTGGACGAAAGGGGTTGGAGGCCCAGTTACAGCAGCTGGAGGGGGCTCATCAGGCTGAGACTGCAGCCTTGCGGCGTGAGCTGGCAGAGAGCACCGCCTCCCAGAGCAGAGCTAAGAGCGAGCGTGACCAGCTCCTTGGGGAGCTTGAGAGCTGGCAGAAGCGGTTTGAAGCTAGGCAACAAGAGGAGGCAAGATACAGCGCCATGTTCCAGGAGCAGCTAGTGGCTCTGAAGGCTGGCCAGGAGGTGCAGGAGGAGGCAGAGGACATCCACAGTGAGGGCCAGCAGCCGAGTCAGCTGGCCCAGCTTCATGCTAGCCTGGCCAAAGCCCTCCAGCAGATCCAAGAGAAAGAAGTCAGAGCACAGAAGCTGGCAGATGATATGTCCACTCTGCAGGAGAAGATGGCTGCCACTAATAAGGAGGTGGCCTGCCTGAGGGCCTTGGTGCTCAGGGCAGGTGAGCAGCAAGAAACAGCCTCACTTGAACTGCTCAAAGAGCCCCCGAGGGCTGAAAACAGAGACTCTGACTGGCTGGAAGAGCAGCAGGGACGGCCGTTCTCCACTACACAAGCAGCGCTGAAGGCGATGGAGCGCGAAGCTGAGCAAGTGGGCAGTGAACTGAAGAGGCTGAGGGCAGCCCTGATGGAGAGCCAGGGACAGCAGCAAGAGGAACGCGGCCAGCAAGAGAGGGAAGTAGCTCGGCTGACCCAGGAGCGGGGCCAGGCCCAAGCTGACCTGGCTCAGGAGCGGGCAGCCAAGGCAGAGCTTGAGGTGCGGCTGCAGAACACCCTCAATGAGCAGCGCGTGGAGCTTGCTGCCCTACAAGACGCGCTGGCCCATGCCCGAACGGAAAAGGAAGGCAAAGATCAGGAGCTTGCCAAACTTCGTGGGCAAGAGGCAGCTCAAAGAGCAGAGCTGAAGGACCTTCAGCAGACTTTGGAACAGCTGAAAACCCAGTTAGTCAAGAAAGAAAAAGAGCACTCTGCAGGGAGTACCGCTGGAGAAGATGCTTCTGGCCCGGAAACCCACTTGGAGACAGCTGGAAAGACAGAGGCACCAAGCCCCGAGTTGGAGGCGCTTCGGGCAGCGGTCAGCAAACTAGAGCAACAGTGTCAGCAGCGGCAGCAGCAGGTTGAAGGCCTGACACACAGCCTGGAGTCTGAGCGTGCTTCCCGGGCTGAGCAGGACAAAGCCCTGGAGACATTGCAGGGCCAGTTAGAGGAGAAGGCTCGGGAGCTAGGGCACAGCCAAGCTGCCTCAGCCTCAGCTCAAAGAGAGCTGACAGCGCTCCGTGCCAAAGCCCAGGACCATAGCAAAGCTGAGGAAGAGTGGAAAGCCCAGGTGGCGCGTGGCCAGCAGGAGGCTGAGAGAAAAAGCAGTCTTATCAGCAGCTTGGAAGAAGAGGTATCCATCCTCAACCGCCAGGTTCTAGAGAAGGAGGGGGAGAGCAAGGAGTTGAAGCGCCTGGTTGTAGCTGAATCGGAGAAGAGCCAGAAGCTGGAAGAGAGGCTGCGCCTACTTCAGGTGGAAACAGCCAGCAATAGTGCCAGAGCAGCAGAGCGCAGCTCAGCTCTACGCGAAGAGGTACAGAGCCTCCGGGAGGAGGTGGAAAAACAGCGTGTAGTTTCGGAGAACTTGAGGCAGGAGCTGGCCTCACAGGCAGAGCGAGCGGAGGAACTGGGCCAGGAATTGAAGACCTGGCAGGAAAAGTTCTTCCAAAAGGAGCAAGCTCTTTCTGCCCTGCAGCTGGAGCATACCAGCACACAGGCCCTGGTAAGCGAGCTGCTGCCTGCCAAGCACCTTTGCCAGCAGCTGCAGGCTGAGCAGGCAGCCACTGAGAAGCGCCACCGGGAGGAGATAGAGCAGAGCAGGCAGGCATCTGGTGGGCTGCGGGCAGAGCTGACGCGGGCACAGCGGGAGCTTGGAGAGCTTGGGTCTTTGCGGCAGAAGGTTGTTGAGCAGGAGCGAGCAGCCCAGCAGCTTCGGGCAGAGAAGGCCAGCTATGCAGAGCAGCTGAGCATGCTGAAGAAGGCTCACGGCCTGCTGGCAGAGGAGAACCGGGGGCTGGGAGAGCGGGCCAACCTCGGCCGGCAGTTTCTGGAAGTAGAGCTTGACCAAGCCCGGGAGAAGTATGTGCAGGAGCTGGCAGCCGTGCGCACTGATGCTGAGACCCATCTGGCTGAGATGCGACAAGAAGCACAGAGCACTACCCGGGAGTTGGAGGTGATGACTGCCAAGTACGAAAGTGCCAAGGTGAAGGTTCTAGAGGAAAGGCAGAGGTTCCAAGAGGAGAGGCAGAAACTCACCGCCCAGGTAAAGTGTCCGTTCACTCTACGTCCTCTACACTCTGTAGCCCTTTGCTCACCCCTTAGCCAGGTCTGTACTGCAGTAGCCCGCTGCCTTCATTCACTGGGTAGCACAAAAAGAAAGCAGACTCCCAAGTTTGTCCTAAAGAGAATGTTAACGACAGCCTGTGGTAGTGCACGCCTGGAATCTCAGCACTGGGGGGGCTAAGTCAGGAGGAGCATCATGGATTTGAGGCCTCCTGGGGTTATAGCCACCCCCACCCTCACCCCCACCCCAGTAAGGACAATATCTATGGCCTCCTTTTCTTTGAAAGCTGATTCTGAAGAGGCAAACTGAAGCAGGCAAACTGACTAGTGTTTTAAGACGGTCTAATGTAACTCATCCTAGCCTTGAACTTAGTATATAGCTAAAGATGGCCTTGAACTCTTCATCTTCCTGCCTTCACCTCCCAAGTGTTGTGATCACAGGCATAATGTATCCTGTTACCTGGCTCCAGCAGCCCCGCCCTTCTCTCTCCCTCCCACCTTCTCATCGTCATTCCCCTGGTTGCCCATGCTGACCACACACACTCTTTGGAAGAAGTATCAGAGCCCAGTGAGGTCGGCTTGGCAGTAGCCTCATCTCACTGTCTCCATTGCTTCTCCCCCGTGCACAGGTGGAGGAACTAGAGGTATTTCAAAGAGAGCAGACTAAGCAGGTAATGCCTGGGCTTCTCCATAAATGCTGGCTGCTTAAGCGGTGACCAGTCTCGGTGCATGACCCCCGGCTGCAGCTTGCTCCGCCAGCTCCTGTTGTGAACTGTTTGTGAAAGGCAGGGTCAAGCCATGGAATCCAGGCCCAGGCTGCCCCGGAGTACAGTGTTACAGGCCCTCTCTTGGGCCTCAGCCTGCCCATCCCAGGTCGGCCTCTCCCCCTCTGCGCTTTCTTTCACAAGAGGTAACAGAGCTTCATCTTTCCCAGGTGCACTGGCAACAAATCCAATTCTTGTGATTACTGCATTTCTCTGCTCCAGAGTGTGGGATGCCAAGTATGAAGGTGACAAGTGAGGCACCCCTTGGAGGGCAGAGAACCTAACGAGCTCAGAGTATGTAGCCAACACTCTGTGCGGCCTTATCCCAGAGCCTCACTCACAGAGAGCCTTCTGAAGCAGGGAGCTAAGACTGAGAGGAGTAGAAAGGGTCTTCCCCAGGTGGGCCATGTGGTCTCCCTCCCTCCCTAGATCCTTCCCTCCCTCCCTCCCTCCCTCCCTTCCTCCCTCCCTCCATCCCTCCCAGGCATCTCTGTCCTCCCTCCGTATTTAGCGAGAACACTTTCTCCACTCCCTTCCTAGTCACTGTAGATATTCTAAGGAAATGGGGCATGATCAAATTGGAAAGCAAGCAGTTAGCACTGGAGCCTGTTGCTTCTTCCTCTGCTGCTTGTTCATGCTTCAGCTCCCAGAATGCCTGGAGGAAGCAGGGGTGCTTGGGGCTGCTGTGATCCCCCTTTGCTCTTTCTCTTTGTGGTAGTTGGGGGGAGGGGCTTGGGTGTGCACTGCTCTGCTCTGGTCTTCCAGCATTCTCCTCTTCCAATGCTAACCACAGCGGCCATGCTGCTATCATCTTTCTAACAGCCCTTGGAGATTGGAAAGAGGTCCGGGAGCATTGCTTTGGCTGTTTGGGGGAGGAGGGAGAAATGAGTGAATGCACTTTGACAACCTCTGTTAGAAGAGCAGAGTGGTTGTCCTGTTCGTTTCTATTTTTAAAAAGGTGTGTGTGTGTGTGTATGTGTGTTTGTGTGTGTATACATCATGCCTGGTGCCATCTGGGACCGGAAGAGGGGGTCAGGTCCTCTGGAACTGGAATAATAGTCCATTTTGAGCTGGTATGTGGGAGCTGGGAACCAAACCTGGGTCTTTTATAAGAACTTCAAGTGCTTGTAACCACTTAGTCATCTCTCCAAGCTCAGGTGCTCTGTTCTTGCCCAACCTTTCTAGGTTAGCCTTGGAGACTAGAACACTGTAGGAGATGGAGAGATGGCAACTCTAAAGAGTCAGGTATTGATTTTGGTGGCTGGATACTAGAAATAGAATGAGGTTGGGCAGGTGGCCCTGGCAGCATTCTTTTAGGGTCACCTCAGGCCACGACAACCTCTGGGCAGCAAGCTGTTACCTACGTAGAAGCCAGAGAAAGGGCTGAGGATAATGATGGTTGGGGTAAACCCTCTGATTAGTCTAGACATCTAGTATTTTATCAGAGGAACAGAACTGATGATACACACACACACACACACACACACACACACACACACACACACACACACACACACGTACGTATATATATCAAAAGGAGACTTCTTAGAGTAGTTTAGAGGCTATGGTCTGGCAAGTTCAACAGTGACTGTCTCCTGGGAAGGAAACAGAATCTGTAGGTTGTTCAGTCCATGAGGCTGATGTTTGGGCTGGTCTTTAGTCTGCATTGGAGTCCCAAAGAACCAGGTTCTCATACCAACAGAGGAACGTGTCAGCAGCAGGGCAGATAAACCTGCCAGCAAGATTGAGGGCAAGCAGGCAAAGAGCAAAAGTTTTTTTCTTTGTCTTTTTATGTAGTGTGGCCGATTTAAGGCGGGTCTTCCCACCTCAGATGATCCAATCAAGGAAAACCCCTCATAGATATGCCTGGCTGCTTGGGTTTTCCTTGGTTGTAGATGTGGTCAAGCTGAAAACTAAGACTGGCCATTACGTAGAGGTCTACCTCTTGTAACCTTGATCCACGAGCATATCACCTTATCCATGCTTAATTTCCAAATGAAAATAACTAGGTCATAATTTATGACCCAAAGGCTATAACTATCCCATGTACAACTGGGAATGCATTATATATTCTAGAGTAGATAGTGTCCCTTGAGGGACGTTCTTTTAGTGTCTCATAATTTAAAAAAACCTCTGATATTATCTCATTTGATGTCGCATTACATGACAGAAAAATTGAAAGAAAAGACAAATATCTGTTTAATATATGTTTATATATACACAAACATTTTTTTGTTTGTTTTTGTTTTTGATTTTCAAGATAGTGTTTCTCTGTATACCAGCTCTGGCTGTCCTGGAACTCGCTCTATAGACCAGGCTGGCCTCAAACTCACAGAGATCCGCCTGCCTCTGCCTCCCAAGTCCTGGGATTAAAGGTGTGCACCACCACTGCCTGTCCACAAACACATTTTAAACAAAATATGAAAGAAACATTCCTAGTTTCTGGTCATGTGGCCTTAGCTCAGCGGCTCTGCAGCCGAGACCCCTTTGGGAGCTGAGCAACCCTTCACAGAGGTTGCACTCGGATCAGATATTGGCATTCATAACAGTAGCAAATTTATATTTATGAAGTAGCAACGAAAATAATTTTATGGTTGGAGTCACCACAATATAAGGAACTATATTAGAGGGTCGTAGCATTAGGAAGGTTGAGAACCACTGCCTTAGCTGGTTTTCTTAACTGTATAACAATATTACCCTATATTGCACACTGATTCAAAGGCATATACTGCCCTGTCCTAAGCCTCCAGACAATGTAACTGGGTCTCCACTGGGCCGTTCCATCATTCTGTCAGGCTGGACACTTCAGGTTAATGGAGAATATGCTGATACCGGGGGTTCCATGGGCGTGGCCACTGTCACACTTCTCTGGCTGCAAAGTGAGTTCCTTGGTTAGAAGCAATACTGTGTGGAATACCATTTCCATGTATAAGGCATTCTGTAAGTTCATGATGGTAGTTTTGGCACAAGTATTATGTGCAGGAAAGGCAAATCAATAACCAGAAAAAGTATCTACTCCAGTAAGGACAAAGCTCAGTGTTGATCTCTGCTGCTGGTAGATCTAGCATCTTCAGTGTCTATAGCCAAGTCAGCCTCTGGGATGGAGGTCTGTGGTGCTGAGCTCATAGTCCATCTCTGCAGGGTGACCACGCTGTTCATGGACCTTTTAGGCAACGACAGGAATGGCTGGGGAAGGAGGCTGATTGTCCTGTCTACTTGATTATTGAACTCCTCCGCTGAAGTCACCTTTTGATTAGCATTTACGTAGGACACAAGTATCTTCGTGTTCTTTGCCTGTTTGGAGAGGTCTCTCCATGTGCTTCTTCCCAGATGTCTTTCCCAGCAGTTTTCCTCTCGCTCCTTCCAAGTCCCTGACCATCCAGCCAATTGACTGGCTATAGCTCATGGATCTGAATAGTTTGTACACCTGGCCGTTTCTCCTAAACAAAATGTGTGACCACGTGTACTGCCCAAAGTTCTGCCCATGGCGAAGCTTTCTCTTTACCTGCAGTTTTTCAGAGTTGTCCTAGAAAAGGCTTTTAATGCTGCAGTTGTCCATTTCTGGGTGCTGCCTCCATATTATGCAGAACCGTCAGCAAACCAGGCCCTGGTTTTCTCTTCCTCCGTCAGTTGATCATAGGACACCCCTGTGGTTTTGTAGGTGCATGCTGAG
The DNA here is from genome assembly GCF_964271855.1 of Acomys minous. Classification (NCBI taxonomy): domain Eukaryota; kingdom Metazoa; phylum Chordata; class Mammalia; order Rodentia; family Muridae; genus Acomys; species Acomys minous. The sequence continues at coordinate 134,221,185 of NC_140484.1, forward strand.
GAGCAGAAGGCATTTTGATGGGAGTAAATACCATAGGCATTTGGACAACTTCTTCATGTAACTTGCTTGTGCCTTCAGGACCTACTCGGGACTGGTCACATACATGTGTACCACTTCCATTTGATAATAGATTGCTGCTGTGCATATCCTATTGTATGGCTTGGTGAGCAGCTCAGGTCTCATGGTAACTTGGTGTCTCTTTGTCAGGTGTTCAGTTTCCACAGCTGTTTCTCAAAGGGAGAATACTGGTCTGTAGATAATGATAGAACTTTTCGTTCAAAATCTCAAAGGTGAATCCTCAGTAATTCACCTATAGGCTCAAACAGCATCCCTGTCTACCACTGACACCTCGAGTACCATTGCATGTGCTGGATCCTATGGTCCATGTGGTAGACAGCAGTCAGCACAGCCGCCTGGACCTGTTGAGGAACCTTCTTATGATCCAGGCCCTACTCAAAGCTAGCAACTTTCTGAAGTCACTTGATGTAAGGCCCACTAAATGTTTTTTGCTTCTTTCTTGGTGGTGGGAGGGGCCAGAAGCAATAACTCTGCATGCCCCACCACTGGACTCCTAAGAATTTCACTGAGGTAGAAGGCCATTTAATTTTGGATTTATTCCTGATCCTCTGATGCTCATAGGTGTTACCAACAAGTCCAAAATAGTTGCTAGTTCCTGCTCACTTGATCCAATCAGCATAATGTTAACATAGTGGACCAGTATTATGTTTTGTGGAAGAGACAGATGACCAAAATCTCTTCAAAGTGAGTTATCACACAAGTTAAAACTGTAAAGGTGTACTGCTTTACAACTCACTTGGTGAGCTGAAAGAAAATTGCTTCTTGTGGACCTTAGGGACAGGTAATGAGAAAAAGGCATTTGCCAGATCACTAGCTGCATACTATGTACCAGGAGATGTGTTAATCTGCTCAGGTAAGGACACCACATTTGGTACAGAACTGCATTTGAAGTCACTACTTAAATCTGCAGTAATCATAGGTTATTCTCCATGATCCGTCTTCTGTCTTCCGCACTGGCCAGATAGAGCTAAAGGGAGATGTGGTAGGAAACATCACCTCTGCATCTTCCAAGTCCTTGATGGCGGCACTAGTTTCTGTAATTCCTCCAGGGATGTGGCAGTGCTTTTGGTTCACTGTTTTCCCTGGTAGAGGCAACTCTACTAGCTTCCGCTTGGCCTTCGCAACCATAATAGCCCTCACTCCACAGGTGAGGGAAGCACTATAGGAATTCTGCCAACTTCTAAATATATCTAACGCAATTATACATTCTGGACTGGAAAAACAACCACAGGATGAGTTCGGGGACAAACTGGAACCAATGTGAGTCGGACTTCAGCCCAAACTCCATTAATCACCTGACCTCCATAAGCCTCTACTGTAACTAGAGGGCCACAGAGTTTCCCGGGATCTCCTGGAATTAGCATCCTTCAGAAGCAGTATCTAATAGACCCGGGGAAGCCTGATTGTTTCCTTTCCCCAGTCTACAGTTACCTTTGTAAAGGCTGTAGGTCCCTCTGGGGGAAGACTGGAGAAAGGCTAACAGCAAGGTTCTTCCTCAGGGGATCTGGCCATCCCTTCATTCAAGGGATTGTGTCTGCACATGGGCTCAAGTCTGGTTCACTGGCCAAGATTCTTGAAAATGTAGTAGGCTTCATATATATGTGTATATATCCGTTTACAAGGTAACTGGGGAAAGGAAACAATCAGATTGGAAAGTCTATTGGGGTACTGATTTCTAAATTAATGCTGATTCCAGGAGATTCCCAAGAACATGAAATATATTTAAGGGGATCCCTGGAAAACACCGTGACTGATTATTAGCCAGTACAAGTTCCATACAAGTTATGCCACCATAGAAATAATTTTGCCTGCGCTGCCGGCCTGTTAGGACGACTGTGATCACCTTGCCTTTGTCAGCTCAGTGCTGCCACCTGGTCTTCTGCTTCTGGGCCCAGTTAAACCCACAGCATTTAATTTATCCAATTGAGCAACAGCATCTCTGACTCTTAGGATCTTGCACAAGTAAAGCTCTTCCAAATGCTATTGCCCTGCTCACCATTTTGCATCTCACAGCATTCGTGAAGGGCATTAGTGAATGGGCCTGTCCATTGTAGAGGGTTTGGTTTTTCACAGTGCACCCCCTCAAGCATTGCAGTTTCCCTGAGCTCTATCTCATATGTCCATCAGCATCAATCCAGGGAGATCAGGCATCTACAGCTCCTGTTTAAAAATGCTTTTTGACAAATACTTCACCAAATTTTGACACCTTCTTCCCTGCAACTGTGCAAGCTTTCATATTCAGTCTAGAGTTTCTACTCCATTGGCCCATATCAGTAAGCTCAGCTTGAAGCAGCTTAATGTTCCTTCCATTATCCATACTCTTAAAACCCATCACCACACAAATCCCCCAGACTTAATACTTGAATGAGTTAGCAAAGTCATTTAGCTCCTTAGTGGGGTAGTGCACCTCCTGATGGATGACACTTTGTGTTGATTCTGTAGGAGCCTTACGTCTGGCTATATGTTATTGGTGGGCCCTGAGAAACAGCAGTGTTGTCTTGCCTGGCAAGCCACTGCTGGTTTGTCAGACAATGAAGGCAAAGGCAGAGAGGGCTATATTGCAGGAGGCTAAGCTATTGGGAGATGGCTACTTCAGGTGAGACAAACTGTTCAGAATCTGAGGTTTTGAAATCCTCAGCCTCAAGTAGAGTCATCCCATACATCTCCATCCCAAATTACAGGATCTCATTCCTTAACCAATAAATGCCCTTAATTTATAACTGTTGATACCTTCTGAGTCTGGGACTTGAATTTTGGTTTTCATTCTTCCAGGGCACACATAGAAACCTTTAGACTGGTTATCCACACCGGGAACCAGAGAGTGGGGACAAACAGGCAAAGAGCAAAAACCTCCTTCCGTGGTCCTTTACGTGGGCTGCCACCAGAAGGCGCGGCCCAGACTTGGCATGGGGTTTCCGCCTTAAATGATCCAATGAAGAAAACTCCCTCATAGGTGCACTCAGCTGCTTGGGTTTTAGCTGTTTGCAGAAGTGGCCAAGTTCAAAACCAAGATTAGCTGTTGCATTCAGGGAATCTTCAACCTTTTGTGTGTTCTCTGTCTCCTACCCCTCAGGTGGAAGAACTGAGTAAGAAGCTGACGGAGTATGACCAAGCCAGCAAGGCACAGCAAGAGAAGCTAAAGGTGGGGCGGACGTGTGACAGGCTTGTCCCCTGCCTCAGGATGAGAGAGGGTGGAGCGCATTCTTCTCTAAGCCTTTGGGATATGTTAGTGTCCGGCCAGACAGGAGCAGCCTAGGGGCCTAGTTGCCCAGGAAGCCATCCTGGGTCTCAGAAACTTTGTCTTTAGGGAACTCTCACAGAAAGGCCTTTTATTACATCCACCTATGCTTTTCAGTTCAATAAATAAATAAATCCAAGGCATAGGTATAGCTTAATGGTAGAACACCTACTTGGTGCAAGGAAAGCCCTCAGTTCAGTTTCCATCACCTCAAAAAAGGGGGTGGGGCAGTTTGTTGGTCAATTACTCTAGCCACATTCCCAGTCAGGAGGTGTGCGGCTGGTTACAGGACAGTGCGACAGACCCCACCACCCCAGAACAGCATCCTTCTAAGTAGTTTGGGTTCAAGGGCTGAGAATGTCAACAATAATCTTTTTTAAAAATTTTATTTATTTATTATGTATACAGCAGTCTGCCTGCATGTATACCTGCAGTTCACATTATAGATGGTTGTGAGCCACCATGTGGTTGCTGGGAACTGAACTCAGGACCTCTGGAAGAACAGGCGCTGCTCTTGACCTCTGAGCCATCTCTCCAGCTCCCAACAATACTCATTCTTAGAATGCATTTCTTTTTTTCTTTAAACAATATTTTTGAAGTTTGGGGGAGGGGGGAGACAGGGTCTCGTCACGCAGCCCAGAGTTACTGGGATCACTAGGTAGGTACCATAATGACTAATTTTGTTTTTGTTTTTGTTTTTGGAGACAGGTTTCTCTGTGTATCCTTGGCTGTCCTGGAACTCGATCTGTAGTCCAGGCAGGCTGTAAATTTACAGAGATTTACCTGCCTCTGCCTCCCAAGTGCTGGGATTAAAGGTGCATGCCACCACTGCCCAGCCTCAATTAAAACTCTAATTATGTTACCTTTTTTGTTCCAGTGTTTGCTATTTGTAGCTCTAAGCTTCCCATGCTTTAGTTAAGGGCAAAGGACTAGGCACCAGAGCCATTGGGACTTGTGTAGCACATGGTGGGTCTCAGCTTAAGGAGCTTGGGGCTTCAGTTTTCCTACTCAGCTTCTTTGTACATTATCTGTCATGAACAAATAAGCAGGTTTATCATGTTTCTTTTTAGGGGTTGTTAGGAGCTAACAGAGGTATTGGGATGCATCCACCTAGTACCAGTAGCAAATCAAGCTGGTATTGCAGGGAATGGAATCAGCTGCTCGTCTGCTCTTGAGGACTTGGGGTCCCTATAGGATGCAGTCCTGGCATCATCAATGAGCCAGCCCCCCACAGGCTTTAGAGTTAGGTCAACCAAGTTCAGGTCTTACTGTACTGTACTCAGTGTGACCTTGTTCAGTTTGCCTAAATCTCTGAACTCTTTTCATCTCTAAAAGAAGGCTAAAAGTCATTTCTCAGAGTGGAGACATGCGTTCCTGTCATCGAGCATGCATGTGCAGTTGTCTCTCACTGTGCTCTACACCAGGGTGTTCTCTGAAGATCAGTTTCTGTTCCCTTGGGAGCTAATGTACTTGCACAGGGGTAAGATCCTTGGTGCCTGGCCTCACGGATGGCAGGCAGACCTGTGAGAAGTGTTAGAGCCAGCAGATGATCAGCAAAGTGTCCATAGGAGGGCCTGGGAAGAAGAATGGATTTGTTTTGTAGGCTACAGGTGGGGGAGGGGGGATGTCTGTGTTGGGCTGAGGGATCTTAAGTGTCCTGAGAGAATTTATTAGAGAACTCTAAAGTATCTGTGGAGCCTGCGCAGCAAGAGCAGGCCAGTGGGTTTGGGTGGAGTAACCAGAGCTTCCTTTTTTTGATTGACTTCTCAGGCTTTCCAGGCTCAGGGAGGTGAGAGCCAGCAGGAGGTCCAGCGTCTCCAGGCCCAGCTGAATGAGCTGCAGGCCCAGTTGAGCCAGAAGGAGCAGGCAGCTGAGCATTACAAACTACAGGTGAGGGGCCAGGAGTTGGCCTGCTCTCTCCTCCTTCCTGGCACTGGATGCTGCCACACCCACCCACCCTGCCTGTCTCCCCAGATGGAGAAAGCCAAGACCCATTATGATGCCAAGAAGCAGCAGAACCAAGAGCTGCAGGAGCAGCTGCAGGACCTGGAGCAGCTGCAGAAGGAGAACAAGGAGCTGCGCGCTGAGTCTGATCGCCTGGGTCGTGAGCTGCAGCAGGCGGGGCTGAAGACCAAGGAGGCTGAACAGGCCTGCCGCCACCTGACTGCCCAGGTGCGCAGCCTGGAGGCACAGGTAAGCAGCTACTTAGACAGAGGCACCTCAGCCCTGCACGGCTGCGCTCCGTAGCCTCCTCTCCAAGTCCACCCCTACTCTAGGCTTCGCTCTTTCTTCCCAGGTTGCCCATGCCGACCAGCAGCTTCGAGACTTGGGCAAATTCCAGGTGGCAACTGATGCCTTAAAGAGCCGTGAGCCTCAAGTGAAACCCCAGCTGGACTTAAGTATTGACAGCCTGGATCTGAGCTTGGAGGAGGGAACCCCATGCAGTGTCGCCAGGTCAGGGGACATGCCTCTTTACCCGGTGCCTGTTGACTGAGTGCACGCTGTTTTAGCCTGTGGTTCTGGTATGTGCTTAGGGCACAGCAGAAGTGAAGAAGAAGTGGAACAGTGAGGAAAGCATTGGAGGAAGCTTCTTTGAGCTCTGATGCTTGTGTGTGCAGAGGACCTGAGCCTAGAGTCTGACGGACTTGATCCTAAAGACTGATGAGCTTTGAAAGTGCTCAAACTGAGGACTACAAGGTTGGATTTGCATCTTGGAGCTTCCTGACAGCACTGAAGTCAGGGTTAGAAGTACAGTTACTGTTTCTATTAACATTCATAGTGCACTAACTGCCAGTGTTGTGAGTAGTTAGAATAGTCACGACTTCATTTCCCCCAGCAGCCAGCTTATGTAGGTTATATTCATTGTATCTCCTTAAACAGATAGGACTGGGGTTTAGAGGGGCAGGCATTGGCCTAGGCTTCCACAGTGATGGAGCTTAGGTTTGAGCCTGGCAGCCTGGCCTGAGTCCTTGCTTGTCACCACTCTGTAGCATCTCTCATGCTACAGTCTAGGTGAGGTGAGCTGAGGCTGACCAGGGAGAGGTGTGCAGCTAGCAGAGCCCCTTAAAATGTTGACTGTAATTGAATGCGGTAGAAGAGGTCGGATTATAGCCGTGCTTATTGCCGGCGGCCTGTGAAGATGCCATGCTTAAGTAAGCTAGGAGGTAGAGGGGGAGGCACGGCAGAGGGGTTTGCAGTGGGCTCTGTTGGCTGTGGAGTTGTGGCATCTTGGGGAGGTCTGGGCCCATGACTGTCTGGCGTAGAGAGCAGGATATGGGCTAAGAGCTGCCAGTACGAAAGGGTTAGAAGCAGCTGAGTGTGGACTGCACAGGCCCCACTCAAGGCCCCCCTTTGGTATCCTTGAAAGATCAGTGGTAGTGTGCTTTACTACATTTACCTGACATAAGTGTAAGAAACAGTCACTTCAAGGCAAGGGGACAGACATAATAATGTCTCTTAACCCAGGATCTGCATCTCAGCAAATTGCTTTTCTACAGCAAGCTGCCTCGTACCCAGCCAGATGGCACCAGTGTCCCTGGAGAGCCAGCCTCACCCATCTCCCAGCGCCTGCCCCCCAAAGTGGAATCCCTCGAGAGTCTTTACTTCACCCCCATTCCACCTCGGGGTCAGGCCCCCTTGGAGAGCAGCCTGGACTCTCTCGGGGATGCCTTCCCTGACTCTGGCCGTAAGACCCGCTCTGCTCGCCGGCGTACCACACAAATCATCAACATTACCATGACCAAGGTTAGTCTACTGGGTGTAGGGCTGCAAGATATTAATGTCACTTCCTATCCAGGAGCCATCAGTCAGTCAGGAACACTCAGGGATGACCAACAAACCATAAGGTACAGACGGGAATGCTGAGGTCTTAAAAAGGGCATTAGCTTGTTTCGGGCCTTTTTCTGACAGGAAGGCAGAGCAGAATATAGGAAAAATCAGCTAATCCTGAGCTTCTGGTCTCCCCATGCAGCCCGCATGTAGCTTGGCGTCGTCCTCAATGGACTACTGCTTCTGGACGTGGGTGGTTTTCCTCCCCCACCCCCTCTCTTTTACCCTCTGTCCCTAGGGTGCTGGCGAGCAGAGGGAAAGGTGCTTTTGTGCCCTCCAGTACTGAGAACCAGGAGAGAATGTAGAATAATGTTAAGACCCCAGGAACCTTGGGTACAGGAATAGCAGAGGCTGTGGGCTGAGTGAGTTCTGCCTCTTAGCCTAGCCACTTGCTGGCTGTGTGCCTGGAGGGTATGCACCTTGCCTCTGACCCCAGAGACAGGCTGACAGTGCCTCCTTCAAGACAGCGTGAGCAGCAGTCTTGGCAACCTCAGCATTGTTCAAGAGCGTCTGTCTATGGCCTGTTTACACACGTGCAGCCTAACTGCCTTTTTAAAGCAGCGTGGAAACAGTACATGCTGTGGCGTGGGGCAGAGGAAGGTGGGGCTGCTATAGAGCATGACTGCAATGATTTGTTCTTCCAGAAACTAGATATGGAAGAGGCAGACAGCGCCAACTCCTCCTTCTATAGCACGCAGTCGGCCCCTGCTTCCCAAGCCAACTTGCGAGCCACCTCTTCCACCCAGTCTCTGGCTCGCTTGGGCTCCCCTGATGATGGCAACTTGGCTCTGCTTAGCCTGCCTGGCTACCGGCCTACTACTCGAAGCTCTGCTCGTCGCTCCCAGGCCAGGATGTCCAGTGGGGCCCCGCAAGGTGAGGCTACTGCAGGAACTTACCACAATCCCAATCTAGAGTGGAAGTGGATCTTGGCATAGCGGAAAGGCAAGCTTTCAAAAGCTCAAGGCCTTGCTGCCTTCCTGTACCAGAACTGCTGCCCCTCACTTGCCCTTGTCATCTCAGGGCCTTGTCTGTCCTAGGGCTGCAAAGGAGCAGTCTGACCCAGGGATGCTCGAGCTCCAGGCGCTTAAGAGTCCCCGTGTAAGCCGACCCTCTTGGGAGTCCTCCAGATGCTTTCTGGGAAATAGTGGGCTTTGGGAGTCAGGCTGCCCAGCAAGTTCTTGGAAGTTGCCCATAGGTTCTAGGGACCTCCCTGGGTATCAATTCATGACCCTCAGTTTCTCCTGGTGTGGGGTACCAAGCCTTGGTAGGTGAATAAGATGCTACAGCCTCTGCTTAGGACCTCTTCTGCCCTCCCACAAGAGAATATGCCTCCCTGAGACAAATATTTGGATGGGGTGCCCCTTGTGGTCTACAACATCTGCACGCAACAGGACTTGCGTATCCAGCCTGAAGCCCACTCAGGAAGATGGAAGGGAACAGTGGCCGCAAAACTCTGGCCAGATTAGTAGACAGCGTGTGACCGCAGCTGCGTGTGCTCTGACTCTGCCCTCCATAGGAAGGAACAGCTTCTACATGGGCACCTGCCAGGACGAGCCTGAGCAGCTGGACGACTGGAACCGCATCGCAGAGTTGCAGCAGCGCAACCGAGTATGCCCCCCGCACCTCAAGACCTGCTACCCTCTGGAGTCCAGGGTGAGATGTGGGGTCGCCTCAGGACCGCTAGCCTGAATGTATGGCCTGGGTCTGTGGTCTACTGGGAAGGCCACTGTCATGTTCCACATGGAATAGCTAGCAGCGGTCACTCAGGAAGGAAGTGATATGACTGTGTGGGACCGTTGACTGTTCATCAAGGTATAGGTGGATAACAGGAACAGCAGGAGGAAGGAGCTTTAAGATCCAGCCCTAGTTCCTGCTTCACACAACGGGGGCCCATTGACTGCTGCCTCTTGTCCCGTGCAGCCTTCCCTGAGCCTGGCCACCATCACTGATGAGGAGATGAAAACCGGAGACCCCCGGGAAACCTTGCGCCGAGCCAGCATGCAGCCAACCCAGATCGCTGAGGGCGCTGGCATCACTACCCGGCAGCAGCGCAAACGCGTCTCCTCAGAGACTCACCAGGGCCCTGGCACTCCTGAGGTAGGCGATGTGTGCGTCTGTGTTTGGTTCTTTTTGGCACTGCATCCAGCTGTGAACCAGCTGCCGAGTCTTAGTAGTGAAGTGGAGGGAAGCCTCTCTTAAGGGCAGATGTGCAGACTGTTGGAAGGGCCTCTGCCAGAGTTGGAGAGGGCATGTCCTTTTGCCATTTTCTGCCCATTTGTCTGTCCTCTGCCTCACAGTCCAAGAAAGCTACCAGCTGCTTCCCACGTCCCATGACTCCCAGGGACCGGCACGAAGGACGGAAGCAGAGCAGCACTGCTGACGCCCAGAAGAAAGCAGCGCCAGTTCTTAAACAGGTTAGTCTGGGACTGGAGGGGAAGAAGGCAGGCCAAGTGAGGCCTTGCTGCCAGAGCCCCAAAGTAGCAGGTTGACAGGCCTTCTCCCACAGGCGGACCGGCGCCAGTCAATGGCCTTCAGCATCCTTAACACACCCAAGAAGCTGGGAAATAGTCTTCTCCGGCGAGGAGCGTCAAAGAAGACCCCAGCAAAGGTCTCCCCCAATACTCGCAGCGGAACCCGCCGCTCTCCACGCATTGCGACTACCACCACTGGCGCTGCTGCTGCTGCTGCTGCTGCCGCTGCCCCTCGGGCCAAGGGCAAGGTAACACAGTAAAAGGAACACTCTCCTAGACTATAAGGCAGCATTCAAGGCAGGGCCAAGCTAAACCAGTGGAGGGGGGCGGCTCAAAAAGAGACACCTTTTGTCATTCTTAACTGAGGGCCACCTTTCTTAGATGTGGCTGGAGACCAGTAACCTCAAGATAGGTGTTTATGGGATGCACAAAGGGATGGGTCCCAGCCAGGGGTTTTCTGAATTAGTCAGTAGAGGTTGAGGTTGACAACACAAGACTTAATCTGGCCAAGTCTCTCTCTCTCTTTTTCAGGCAAAGCATTAAAGAGTCTACACCAGTGCGTGGCCGTACCTGTGTCCTCAGCACTGACCTTGCCTGGTCCTTTTCCTTCTACTGTCCCTCTCAGTGCCTTCTTTCAGCTCCCAGGCCAATGGTGGCCAGCCCCTCTTACCCCCCACAGACGGCGATGCTTGCCTGAACCCTGGCCTGGTACCTGGACCTTCACTAGGACCTTCAGAGCTGGCCCAGGAGGCTTGGAGCTTGGACAGTGTGGTCTTCTCCCTATCTTGCCTCCTGATTTGTTATTATTTTTCCTTCTTGGAGAAAAGTCCACTTCTCCATCATAACTAGATTTGAGGCTGGATCCTTGAGCCCAGACAGTCTTCCTTAGTTTCTGGACCTAGAAGGGACCATTGGAGAAGCAGGCTCTGCTTTCCTGCTGTTCCTGGTGGCTGGGCCTAGCAAGGCTTTTGCTCTTGAAGCCCAGCATTGGGCATGACCTGGTAGGAGCCTCTGCTCTTACCTACTCCCATCTACACAAGGACACAGCTGCCTGGAGGATGCTCTTTTCCAGGACAGATGGGTCCTGGGTCTCAGGGGTGGGATAGTGGACAGCCTTCAGTGGTAGCTCACACTTCACCTTCCCCAGACTTGCACTGGGGTGGGATATGGAACGATGGGAAGGTTTTTAAGGGCCGGGGATGGATCTTTTCTAAATGTTATTACTTGTAAATAAAGTCTATTTTTCTCCCTTGAGTGCTGAGCTCTTTGGGTCAGTATGGAAAAAAAGAGCCTGTGTTTGGCCCTGCGGAGTCTTCAGATGACCACCCTTTTCTCACCTTCCTTCTCAGGACCACATTTTCCAGGATCTTCCTACATTCTGTTTCTGGCCCCCGTTCCAAACTAGTATTATGGGCTGCTAAATTTTAGAGGTTCCTGTTAATACTGAATTTCTAATAGGAATGAGACAGTGCCTGCTCCTGCCTGAGATGGGCAGAGTCCCTGCAGACAGTAGTAGGGCATAAAAAAATAAAACAAAGATCAGAGGTTGAAAAGTTGCAGCTTTATGAGGAGTCATTGTGGGTCCTGCTGAGACTGACAGATAAAAATTGTGATCTGAAGCAGCCATTGCCCCATCCCTTCATTGATACAGTACTCTGGGGGCAAACAAGGAAAACAAAACTGCTTATAAGGAAGGAATCAAGTCCATGCTGAGTGTGGATATTGCCCAAGTTACATCTAAACCAGGCTTCAGGGTTCACCTGTTAGATTGTATGGAATGTGAGAAAGCTGCCATGCCGCTGAAAGTCATGGTGAGTGTAGGCAGAGCAAGGCGCCATCAGTCATCAGAAGACCAGTGGGGCAAATAAGACATTAGAGACGTGAACAGGATGGGTGGACAGAAGGAATGGAATTCTAAGGTAGAAATGAAGCTTAAGCTCAGCTACCCGCAGGTGAACGCAGCCTATGGTGGAGACTTCACCCTCCAGGTTGATGAGATCCAGGCTCCAGTCAAGGCCATGCTGTGGCTGGCTTCATGCTGTCCTCTGGCCCTGATGGTGTGGGTCCTGGGCTGTGACTCGAGAGGGTGTCTTGAGAAGGGGACCGGACTGTCTTCAACCCATCCTGGGGATGTAAAGGTCAGAGCTAAGGAAGAGTTCTTGCCCCTCCTGTCACTGCAGTCCTAAATTCCTCGCCTCCCCCTGACTGACCTCAGAACAGTCACTAGCTTACAGGCCGCCCCAGAGAGCAGAGTGCCTCCCATCCCTGGATGCCTGCCTTCACGTTCCTTACCCAGAGCTGGGACAGAACAACGTGGTACTGGGCCACCTGTCCAGGATCCACAAACAAACAGGAGAAGTTGGTGCTCCGTAGGCTGGGGCTCAGTTCCTCCAGCACCAAGGCCCTCTGCAGCCAGGTGCTTGTATTCCTGTGCTCCCGACTGGAGGAGCAGAAGGAAATCATGAGAGGCTGGGGGGGGGGGGGGGCGGTATCCTCCCTTCTGCCAGCTTGACTGCTATGACCCTCACCTTGTGTGACCCTCCCTCAGCCGGCCTGGGAGGTGCTCAATGAAGGAACCATTGCCCAGCCAGTAGAGGATGCTGAAGTAGGGGAAGCGGCTGCAGGCAGTACAGGACAAGGTCAACGTTCCATCTAGGAGCACATATGACTGTTCGTTAATCTATAAAACAGAGGCCCCTACCCTGCCAGCACCCCTTAGCCGTGAGGCAGAAATCTATACTAACCTGTGCCCAACCCACATAAGAAAATGTTAAAGGAAAACCAGGCATAATCCCTAGGCCTGGGGGAATGTCCCAAATTCATGTGATTCATCCACTTCTGTGCCTCCTTCCATGGGAGGGTTTCTCAAACAGCACCCAGTATCTAAAATTGGATGCCAGGTTCAGTAGGGTTATGCTAGTATGCTGATGGTCCTCTGAAATGGCCAGAAGGTAGGCTGGCTCTGGACAGGGGCCATGCCCTGGAGTACCTTGCAACCAAGGCCTGTGGAGGTCTACATGCCTCTTCTATAGGAACCATCTTGGGAGCTGGGCAGTAGAAAATGGTAGAAGCTGGCCTGACTGGTGCTTCTTGGCAGTGGGGAGGTGTTACACTTCCAAGTCAACCCAACCCCTGAACCCTGTGTTCACAGCCTGGCTCTGACAAGCTGTATCTTCTTGGGCTCCCATGACACCTGCTCCTTACTCAGTGGCACTTCATCCTCTGGCCAGGTGACATCCAGTGCTGGCTTTGTTGACACTTCTGGAGACCAGTCGGAACATGGGTCCTCTGAGCTCCCAGTTAAGACAGGGGCAGTTGTCAGAGGTTCAGATGTGGCTCTGGCCAGAATGACAACACGGACATACAGAAGCAGGACCCACCAAGAACTGGGATTTGAGGAACAGACGGTTGCAGAGGTAAAGCTCAGCATCCTAGCACCTGTTTTGGTCAGAGACAAGTTGCTACTTGGGTTAAGACAGGACCCTTCCCAGATATTCCTAGGCTCTCACCCGAGTCAGTGGGTGGAGACCCCTTAGACGCCCACCCCCCACCCCAACGTGGTACAAGGGAGCCTTGAAATGGATGGAGCCAGAGCCAACAAGGCTATAGAAAATCATAGAGCAATGCTAGAGTTGGATGAAACTTCTTGCAGGTGATGGTCATTAGCCACACAAGCCCTGTTCTTTTAGAATGACCGTACAAAGCCCCATGTCCCACCTGCTGTCCAGCAGTGTCTCCTCATGATGAATGTATCAGGAGCTAGCAAGTCTGGTATCTATTTGTGACTTCCTCTGGAAAAAGGTGAGTAAAGGTCAGCCAGCCCCACATCTCAGTTCTTTTCCTCAGCCAGTGTTACTGACATCCACTTGTACTGGTACTTCAAAGGGCAGGGCCTCTAGCCACAAGCTGGGCTATGGGCACTTAGGACATTGCTATTGTTACTTAGTGACAATTTCCTCTCATACCAGTCCCAAATTTCATTTATATAAAGGCTCCCGAATCCAGTCTTAACCCGTAAGGCAGAAGGCACTAAGTGCCAGGGACTTACCTAGGAAGCAACACTCTCCGTAGCAGCCCTCTTTGTGTGAAGGGCAGGCTTGTAGTCAGCTTCTGGGAAAACTCTCAACCATGATTTCACTTTCATTTTCACTCTAACTAGGAATCCCAATCCCAAACAGGCGGCTCCACCCCTTGACCCAAAGCCCACATTAGACAGGATGCCCAGGCCCCCTTCCCAAACTCTCAGTGGGATTTTCTGTCTACCTCACCCCACTAAGGCCACCTAAGGGGTGAGACAGATCAGTCTCCCATGGATCATTACTGTCTTGCCAAGGGTCAGGATTGTAGGGCCCCTTCCACCATTCACAGCTAAGTTTCAAAGGGCCAAGCCTTCTTCAGAACTGTGTCCAAGGAGACAATTTCCATTGGTACTGGGGACCCCAAATTCAATCACTGACCTTTTTTTACACTCAATGCCACACTGGCCCATTGACACCCTAGCCTCTGACAGGCTCCCCCCAGCCCCAAGGTCAGCTGTATCACTTTACACCCACCCTTCACACGCAGCCACTGGTGTGGGTCCACTGCGAAGTGTAGATCTCCCTACCTGGCTTCAGGGACCTCCAAGGCTCAGTGTGGCTGCCTGGTCTGGAAAATCCCACCACAGGAAATAGCAATTTCCCTACCTGGCTGCTGTACAAAACTCTCAGCTAAGCAGAGAGCTGACCCCAAACAGCCAGGAAGCAACTTTCCCAACACTGGATCCAGGAGCTCAGGGGCTGGCCCTTGGCAGGAACAAAATTAGAATTGGACAAAATCCTGAAGCTATGCTCCCTGAATGTCATGCCGGATCCTCTGGGAGCAGAAAGAACGGCCAGTGAGCCTGTGGGTGGTGCTGTGGTCAGAGGGGAAGCTGGTGACAATCAGGTTTGGAGGATTCCACAAGGAATAAAGATGTATAGCTGGTTCAGACGCAGGAGGTTAAAAGCCATCTCTGTCACATTCACATCTCTTCTGAGCAACTCTATCCACCCTCTACCACCTAGGCTGCAGAATGCAGGGAAACCCCCCAGAATCCAGGATCTCCAGGAGTTAGGTCCAGAGATTGTGCAGCTTCCCCAACACCCTGGGGGTGGGGCAGGGTGTCTTACTCCGTTGGGGGATGGGTGCAGGTGCAGGAAGAGGAACTAAGTTCTACCTGAGAGCAATGGAGGCCAAAGGTAAAGCAGGAAGAGCTGCCTTGACCTTAGGGAGAGGGAGGGCGAATACCAAAGGAAGAGCGTTCTCTGGGCCTTTGCTCAGCTCCCATGAGGATGGAGGGACACAGGAGGCCACAGGCCGAGCAGTAGCAGGTAGCAGGGTACTAGTCTCCGGCAGTGAGGATGGAGTGCCACCTCAGTCTGAAATGAGAACCAGTAAGGCCTCAGGGCCTGTAATGACAGACAGGACCCACACTGATGGAGGGATGGGTGGGAAGGCAGTGCCAGGGACTACACTACCAGCTCTCAGTTGGGACACCCCAGGGGTCACAGGAAAAGAGGTGGCAAAAAGAAAAGCAAATGGATGTTCAGCTTTCCAGCCCAGCTCATGGAGCTTTATTCAGATGTGATGACAAGATCCTATTTTGGTTCTTGTTGCCTTCAAAGGGGCCAAACTTCCCCCCAGAAAGCCAGTGCTGCAGGCCCGTGCTGCCCCCCACAATCTTCAGACTCGGACTACAGCTCGGCCTGCCCAGAAGCCCCTTTTAGAACTTGTATTCACTTGGACATTATTCTTGCTGTCCCCCCATTCTTATTGTCAGGCCCAGGAAGAGCCCACAAATGACCACGCCCACATAGGAATGTCCCCTGGTTGGAAATCCCTCCTTAGCTTCAAGGGTGCATTGATGACTGGCAGAAACAGATCCATTAGTCCGTCTGCTATGTGCACACACAGACATACACACTCTTAGGCTTTCGGGAAGGAAGTGATGTGCAGAGCAGCCTTTGGCACATGTTAACACTTGCAGGCTGAAGGGTGGACTTGCACAAGAGGCTGCAACCTTCTCTGCTGCCAAAGTAGGCTCCACAGTCCAACTACATACAGATGTGTCTATACCTGCCTGGTGACAGCCCTACTCAGGGGCAGGTTATCTATGTTACTCACACTTCCACTTGTCCCAAAATATGCCAGTGAATTTTGAGGCCACAGGGCTTCCCTAGTTGGAAAAGTCATTGATTTTGCCAACCCAGCCTTTAGTTTCCAGACAAGAAGGGAACAGAGCAGGCACAACATCCATCTTCTCCCAGTCAGAGATGAAGACCCTTCACCACTCAGTGCTAATCTGGCACAGTCTGAGCTCTTCTACACTGAGCGCAAACCAGGCTGGAGCCTTGCAGGGGGGAGGGAAAGGGAGGGTAGGCGGAAGCACTCAGCCTCCAGAGAACCCAGCAGTGCTCTCAGCCCAGGGGAGAAGACTCCTCCCAACCTACAATACGGGAGCTTTGCCCTGCCCTGGGTAAGGCCTGGGAGTGGGAGACAATTCCTATGTTCCACAATAAAAAAATTTAAATATATTCATCAAAATAATTTTCTTTTAAAAATCCCCCACTGTGGACAGCCCCACTGGCTGGTTCTCCATCATTCTCCCCCCAACCCAGATACAGCTGGGGAGGTCCTGAGTGGCCCAAGTGCCTTTGAGTCTTTCCCACCCAAGTCTTTGTGGGCAGCAAGGAGAGTGCCCTGAGGTCCATGGCGGGTGGGGTAGGTTCTCCAAGGATGTGATTCCTCCTTATTCCAGGCCTAGGATGTAGCTGATGCCTTGTACCAGGCCAATGATGACAGGCTGCCAGGCCACCAAGTATCGAAGCCAGTCCAGCAGCTGTCCATACATGACATGAGGCCTCTCCCAGCTGTTTGAAAGTTAAGGATCAGACACTATATGCAGGAGTTGTTAGGGTCATCCAGCATGCTAGGAGGAAGGCCTTCCTTGGGTCTGCCAGTTTTAAGCTGCTCCACAGCCCTGGAAAAAATAATAGCCACCCAGCCTCTCTTAAGTTCTCCATATTGGAATGAAAGGGTGAACTCCAGAATTCTCTGGAGAATCAAGGGAAAGAGAGCAGAGGGGACTGGAGACAGGCATAAAAAGTGGAAAGGTGAAACATGCCCACAAACAGCATCCATGCAGGGCCTCCATGCACCACTTTCTCGGAGATGACAAACAGCCTGCGTCTGACATACATCCTAGAGTTATATCTATGAAAGACGGGGCTGGGAATGGGATACGAGTAGGAATATTTTGCTCTTTTGAGACAGGCTTTCTCTGTTTCTTTGGCTGTCCTGGAACTGTAGACCAGGCTGGCCTCCCCTCCCAAGTGCTGGGATTAAAGGTGTCATGTCCCTGTCCGTGCCTCCCCCACCTGGGCTAACCAGCAGTCCTCAGGCAAGTACTCTGCCGCTGGGCTAACTATACTCCTGGCCCCCAGACAGTTCTTGCAAAGCATAAAATTTAAGGCTTTCTCCATCAAGGAAAACATTGGTTCTACTGGCATGTTGTGTAGCAATTTCCTTTCACATAAACGCTTCCATCTTGGCAGAAGATGGCAGAAAGCTTGTTAAGAAGTAGGCTGTTCTAAAGAGGTAAAACA
This sequence comes from Acomys minous, assembly GCF_964271855.1. Taxonomy (NCBI): domain Eukaryota; kingdom Metazoa; phylum Chordata; class Mammalia; order Rodentia; family Muridae; genus Acomys; species Acomys minous. The sequence goes on from NC_140484.1 coordinate 134,238,425, forward strand.
TCCCACCAAATGGGGAAGCTCTTTATGGCCAGAAAGTAAACAATTCAAAGCTTTAGGAAGCCCCTCCTAGAAGCCTCTCAGACTAGCCAAACTGCCCAGAAGAGGCTCAGACCAACTGAACTGCCTGCATTAAGCTCAGATTTGTGGCTTTCAGGAGACATCGCCTATGGTAGCCTTTGGTGGTGCAGCTGTCTTTGAGTCATTTCTGCCCCTGTAAAGAACTCCTTACCCATACTCCTGTAAGAAATACCAGTGAAACTCACTGGGTCACTAAGTTGGACTTGGGTGGTTTCCGATCTGGGGTGAGTAGATGCTTATTCATACCCCGCCCGGGAACAGTCACAGGACAGGACAGAATCAGAGGGTAAAGGAGCCAATAGGTTTTTCATAAGGAGCCCACCCCGACAGAGACTTGAAAGGAGGCCCCACTGAAGCCAAAAAGTCTTTTGCTTCCTTTCCTATTAACATCTAAATGTAAGGAAAGGGGTCTAAAGAGAGGAAAGAAGCCTGTGCAGCCGCTGGGAGGAAAGGCCACAGAGAAGCTTCTGAAATGGGTGGAGGCACCTAAGATACCTAGGCCTAGGTCTCTGAGAGCTAAGAGCAGCCGCAAGCCCCGGCAAGGCCAGAGATTCCTAAGTGTTCGGGATTGGCCTTGGGAAACCTGAAATGGGAAAGGCCAGCGTCCTGTTTAGAGACTGGCAGTGTACTAGGAGAGGCAGTGTCCTCTCAGCAATCCTGCGGGTGTATAGAGGGAGGGAGTGGAAACCACAGGCCACAAGGGCAGCTGGGATAGGAGCTGAGACAGAGCTGGATCCTTGGACCCCACAGGAAGTGAGTGTGGGGCCAGAGAAATGGCTGGGTAGGAAGGACAGTGCCAAATCAAACAGGTCCTTCACTGGAAGTGAGTGGAGGAGGCCCCCCCAGTAGTAAAGGTTCTGCGCTCTCAGTCACACAGCTGGGTAAGGCATCACTCGCCGGTGAGCTAACTGTGGACACTGCTAGGGAGTCAAGAGCGCCGATACAGGTGAAGGGCTTGCTAGAGAGGAAGCTGACACATGGCAAGTGACAGTGGCTGTTCCCACTAGCAATTATGAGAAGCTGAGTTTCTGGCCTGCCTCATGTCACACCCCACTTCCCCAGGACAGAAGCCAGGTTAAATGGTAAGCAAATTCTGGGCTGGAGGCAGCAGGATGGCCCCAAGAGGACCGAGACACCGCCAGTACTTTCTTCCCACCACCCACTCTCAGCAAGGACCCAAAGGATACGGATTGCTGAACATCCTCTTCAGGTCCACCTTCTCCTTGCAGTAGGGACACGTCTGCTTCTTTCCCACGATGCACCAGCCTCGGATACAGAACTCATGGAATCTGAGCAGCATTGGTCAAGGGAAGTGATTGAAAGCCAGACTGGCACGTTAGCCCCATCCTGGCTCTCAAAGTGCCAGAGCATCAACTCTAGAGAAGGGTTCAGACCGTGGCTTCACTTCTTACAGCTCTACAATCTGGGGCAGGCCCCTCTGCTCTGAATGCTCCCTCACAGGGGAGTGAAGGCAGTGATAACACAACTGCCACCGTGGCACAGAGTGGGAGCTCAGTAGCTACTCTGACTAGGACACTGGACTCTAAACTGCAGCATTCCATTGAGGGTTCCTTCCCCTGTGACAGGCACCAGCTTGAGCAGCCTCGCCGCCTACAGCCTGGGCTCTCCGTGACCTGGCAGTCTGTAACTACCTGTTACCGAAGGAGAAGGGTGCCGGCCTGGAAGAAAGGGTAAGGAAAGCTGTAGTTTCTGTCCTGGCTCGCCTACACTCCAACTCAGGACAACACAGCACAGTGACCACCCTCTTCCCGCCATGGCGGAGTGTGGGCTCAGGAGCCATGCAGCACAGGGAGGATACACGTGATTACAGGACAGCCTGTATGTGTTCTCGATGATGCCTTCTTCATTAACATCCACAAAGATCTGCTGCCCACACACAGCACACACGCTGTCTGAAAGGTGCTTGGTGGGCATGCCCGACTCACTGTAGAACTAGAGGGTGAGAGCAGGAGGGAAAAACAGAAAAGCCGTAAGAATCTAAGCCAGGCTTGGTGGCGCACGCCTTTAATCCCAGCACTTGGGAGGCAGAGGCAGGAGGATCGCTATGAGTTCAAGGTCAGCCTGGTCTACAAAGCAAGTCTAGGACAGCCAAGGCTACACAGAGAGACCCAAGAAAAGAATCTGTCTGCCTGGGAATGTAAGGATGGTGGTCACACTGCATGTGTAGTCAGGGAGTGAAGAGACGAATGCTGGTCCCTCTGCTCACTTTTTCCTTCTTTTTCTTTTTTCTTTTTTTATCTGTTTGATTTTGGTTTTATTTGAGACAGTGTATGTAGTCCTGGCTGTCCTAGACTCGCTTTGTTGACGAGGCTGGCTTCAAACTCACAGGGATCCACCTGTTTCTGCTTTCCTGAGTGCAAGGATCACAGGCATGCACCACCGTACCAGGTTTAGAATTATATTTTTATTTTTAAAAAAGTCCTTTTCACTGAGCACATACCTTTAAGTCCTAGCACTCTGGAGGTAGAGGCAGGCAAATTGCTGTGAACTCAAGGCCAGCCTGGTCTACAAAGTGAGTCCAGGACAGCTCAGGCTACACAGAGAAACCTTGTCTTGAAAAATTAAATAAATAAATCCTTTTGTTGGCCACTTTCACTTTTGGCTACTGCCCTGTTTCTTGCTCCTCACAGGAAAAGCTCTTCTTTGTGTGGATTAACCATTACTATTTATTTGTTTGTTTGTTTTTAAAGACAGGGTTCCTCTGTGTAACAGCTCTGGGTGTCCTAGAACCCACTTTTTGGACCAGGCTGGTCTTGAACTCACAAAGATTTGCCTGCCTCTGTCTCCTGAGCACTGGGATTAAAGGTGTACATCACCACACCCAACCTTTTAATTTAATTAATATATTGATGTGCTTCCAGACTAGGCAAGGCTACATAGTAAGAACCTGTTTCAAAAACTCCCAAATAAATGAAGAAAGTGCCTGGCAGAGACAGGCAAAGTAACCTGCACAATGGCACACAGCTCTCTAAGAGCAGGTCAGGCCAGGCATGCTGTATCCTAACCCCGACACTCAGCAGGCAGGTGCAAATGGATCTGAGTTCGAGACCACCTAGGCATGCACATGGTACAAAGAAATGCATGTGCACAAAACACTAACAACACACAAAATAAACAATTTAAAAAACGGACACCAGAAAAAAGGCTAGGCTCTGCAAACAGCCCAGCCCAAGTTCCCTCCACTATTTCAGTGGTAAGGACAGCACACATTGCCGTTCTGGTGTTGCCCAGGAACTCTGATAAGCCTCAGTCAGAGGCTTTCTCAGAGCGAGGCAGAACGAGTGGCCCAATGCACCACATAAAGAGCTTCACCAGGAATTCCCTCAGAGGAAGAAAGTACCACAGAACGTTTCACAATCCTTCCACCCCGAATAACTTCTAACATGAGTAGAAACGACAGTGATTAGCTTATGGCTTCATAGTGGCCCTATGGAAAAGCCAGGCTCTATCCACTATCCTGTGACAATTTAAGTTACTTTAGTTCACAGGGCAGACATCTTCACGGAAGTGAAAGGAAAATGTTTTAACGAAGTAAGGTAGCCCAGTGGAGAGGAACTGAGAATGCTTGTTGATAAGACTATAAAACCTCAGTTTTATTTCTAGGAACCCTGAAACCAATTAACCACAAGGCTATAAGATCAAAGCACTGTCCATGGGCGATAAACTGGTCTAGTTTCTGGCTCTGAGGTAACTTGGGCACACATTTATAAAATAAACTATAATTCCTTTATAGACAGAAGCTGTGGCCTTAGAATGTACAGAAGATTAAGATTAAAAACTGACTGAGGCTGACCATGTGTGCAGTACAACAGAATACTACTCAGCCTTTAAAAGAAAGGACATTGGGGCTAGAGCAATGGTTCAGCAGTTTATAGGACTAGCTGCTCTTCTAGAGACTGAGGTTTGATTCCCAGCATTCATATGGTGGCTCAGAACAACAACAACAGCAACTCCTCCTCATCTTCTTCTTCTTCATTTTTTTTTTTTTAAATTGTGAGACAGGCTTTGTAGACCATGCTGTCTTCAAACTCACAGAGATCCACCTGCCTCCCCGAGTGCTGGGATTACAGGCGTGTGCCCAGAGGCTCAGAACTTCTATAACTAATGCACTTCTGCGATCACTAGGAATGCATGGGGCAAAATACCCACATACTTGAAAACAATTTTAAAAATTGTAATAAAACTTTAAAGGAAGGTAATTCTAGCATATGAACGAACACTGGAGACTTTATACAAGTGAAATGAGCTGGCGACAGACAGCAAAAACACTCATGAGTCCCCTCAGGAGGTACTAAGAAGTTGAATTTAGAGACAGAATAAGAATGGTCAGTACCAGGGAAAGGCCGGGGCTGGGGGTGGGGGGGGGGGATCTTGAGCATTTTACCCATCACCAGCCAAAAGACCCTAAGATCTTACTAGAAGTAGGTAATTGAGTGCTTATAAAGAGGTACCACCTGCTCATCCTGTGAAAGTTTATAACTGTTGCTTGCACAAATAAGAGAATGAGTTGGCTGATAAACGCAAGGTTGGAATATACAGATTTCCTCACAGCATCCATCAGATATTTCCCCCCCCCCCCCACACACACACCTTTTATCAAAAACCAAAACGAAGCCAGGCGCAGTGGCACACACCTGTAATCCCAGCACTCAGGGTCAGGTGGATCTCTGTGAGTTCAAGGCCATCCTGGTCTACAAAGCAAATCCAGGACAGCCAAGGCTACATAGAGGATCCTGTTTTGAAAAAAAAACCCAAAACAAAACAAAAAGTAAAACGGGCTGGAGAGATGGCTCAGCAGTTAAGAGCACTGTTGCTCTTGCAGAAGACCCAGGTTCAGTTGCCAGCACCCAACCATACACAGCTCTAGTTTCAGAAATGACACCGTCATCTGACCTCTGCAGTGCACATACATAGCGACAAAGCATCCATATACATTAAAACAAAACAAAAACATACTAAAATATGTGCTTCTAATATAAAAAACTAGGGATGTTTACTTGGGTCTTTTGGTTTGGTTGTTACATCCCATATTCTAAGTTTGAAGCAGCTGCTCACCTAACCTCCTGCAGTGCCCGTCCCTGGACAAGGCATGATGGGAAAGGCACTGTCACGCCCACATTTCTTTCTGCTCTGAGACCAAACTATATCCTGTCAGACTTATCTCCCCAATAATCCTCAGCTAGTCACTTCTTCCTGTTCAACCATCTTATCTAACGAGCCTTTATCTCTCCCGGATCCCTGGAACTGCCTCTTCAAAGGGTCTGGTCTAATGTGGACCCATCTCTAAAACCTGTTTTCTACCCAGCAGCCAGAACCATCATTGTTTAATGTGAATTTGATAGTCATTTTCTAATTGAGCCTCTCAGTGTTTTTTTTTTTTAATCATTTATTGTGTTATGTGTATGAGAATTTTGTCTGCATTTATGTGTGTGTACCACATGTGTGTGCGCCTGGTGTCCAGAGAGGCCAGAAGAGACCACAGGATCCCCTGGCACTGGAATTACAGATGGCTGTGTGCTAAGAATCAAGTCTGGGTCCCCTGGAAAAGAAGAGCGTGATTTTAACTGCTGAGCTATCTCTTTAGTCCTTCAGTGTTTTTAGTAAAAATTTACAGTGTTGGGCAGACAGCATAGATCTGACGGCCTGCGTTCAGCGCCTGGAGAACACCTAAAGGCACAAGGAGATAACTGAATACACAGAGCTGTTCTCTGACGTGAAGACAAGCATTCTGCTGTGCACTGTCCCCATTATCCTATACAAAAACAATGATAAATAAGATTACAGTCTTTGGCCTACAAGTTTTCTCTCTCATCTACTGACTGTTTCTCTAGAAACTAGCATTAGTTCTCAAAAACATCTACCCTTTCAGGACACAGAGACAGCTCAGTCAGCAGAGAGCTTGCTGCATGAGCACAGACACCTGAATTTGATCTTGAGTACCCACATCATTAAAACAAACAAAAAACAACGTTGCATACATCTGTGTGCATGTGTAGACTCCCTGCAGGAGAGGGGTGGGGGCACAGACAGGTGATGCCTGCATCTCATTGGTTAATTGATGAGTTCATGGCTCAGTGACAGATCTTACTGCAAAAATTAAAGTGGAGGACAGTTGAGATGGCTCAGAGGTAAAGCGCGTGCTATGCATGCCTGATGACCTGAATTCAATCAAGGTGAGATCCAACCCCACAGATCTGTTCTCTGCTCTACACAAGAGCCACAGCGCATGCACATCCACACATCATCCACATAGGCAATAATAACAAAAAATAAATAAAATGCACTTAGGAAGCAGAAGCAGATAGCTCTCTGTGAGTTTGCGGCTAGCCTAGTCTAGAGAAGTTCCAGGACAGCCAAAGCTACATAAAGAAAGATCCCGTCTCAAAAAAAAAAAAAAAAAGAAAGAAAGAAAGAAAACAAAACACACACACACACACGCAAATACATATATTACACACAAAAACAGATATGGTGCACACTTAAAATCCTCATGCTAGGAAGGTAGAGACAGATCTCTGCTGACCAACCAGTCTAGACAAATCAGCAAGCCCAGGTCAATGAGTGACCCTGTTTTAAAAAGCAAGGTGGACGGTTCCTGAGGAATGACACTCAGGGCTGTCCTCTGGCTTCCAAAGGCATGTGCATGTGTATACACCAACAACCAACAAACAAACCCTGCCCACACTCAACCCTGCTGACTCTTGTGGATGCTGTTCCCTCTGACCAGCGCACACTTCATTTACTCCTACTCATATTAAAGTCAGCTTGAAAGTAATTCTTTTGAGAAAGCCGTCTTGAGGTCAGTGAGGTCATATGTGTTCACGGCATCTTTCCTTCATGCACCTTTCCTTCACAATACTGCACACAGCCATACTTTTATGTTTGTGTATCACTTTAATATATTACCTTTCTCATTAGTAAGTGAAGTTATTTGGGGCAAGGGCCATGTTTTATTTTTATATGCAGATTTTATGTATGTGATCCACTGAGTTTAATTAGTGTTACTTGCATAAGAAAAGTTACCGATGGCTACACCACTGAATAAAATAACTGCCTCTTCACTAGCAAAATGAACTGCCAACAGTTCCTCAGGGAGGTGCACATGTTTTATTTATACCTTTTAATGTCTTAACATACAGCACAAGGCCCAAGCATATATAAAACATTAAAAAGGCATTTGTTAAATGAATGTTAACCATATTACTGGGTAAAGTGTTTCTCTCCTATGCTGACTCAAAAGTTAAAATTCCAGGGTACATGTAAAATCTGACTTTCTAAATTTCAAGAAAGCAATCTCTATGCACACTAATGGATTTTATGTGGCTTGTCTCATTTTAGTGCCTTTGTCTTACATCAAGTAAGTGATGTTAACCTCAACAATTTGGAGGTAGCACAGATAACAGGGCATGGTGGTACAAACTTGGAATCTTACTGCTCCTGAGTCTAATTCTGAGTCCAAGCACCAGTCTGGGTGACATAGACAGCAAGACCTTATCTTAAAAAAAAAAAAAAAAAAAGCATTGATGAACTTACCCCTATGGTGGATGCCATATAGTCTGCACACATTTCTGCAAAGTCCCGCTCAAGAACTCCATAGTAGAGGCCATAGAAGAGAAGAGAAATGCCGAAGTCCATCGCATCTTCTGGTTTAACCCTGCATGGGAAGCACCCTGGCAGTGAGGCCTGCCCTCAGACACAACTGTTTTGGATTACTGTTTGGGGACACTCAAGGAAAAGTCTAAATTTAGCCAGATCACTCAAAAGCTAGAGCAAGTGTTAGTAAATTATGAACAAAACTGTTTGCTGTTTTTATACAGTCCACAACATCTCTTGAGAAAGCCATTACTATGAGCTGCAAAGACCAAGCTAGAGCATCACTGCCCCACAAACCTGGTCCCTAGTCTCAACTCTGGCTGTAGTTCCAGCCTGACACACAGCCAGGCTTCCTGCTTGCCTGGAGGACCTTCAGGAGCTATGAGTTAACAACGCCACTACTGGTAAATGCTGGATACCAAGTAACGGGGATTTCATTTTAAAAAATAGCTCACTGAGGCCAGGCATGGTGCGGCACTCAGGAGGCAGAGGCAGGTGGATTGCTGTGAGTTCAAGGCCAGCCTGGTCTACAAAGTGAGTCTAGGACAACCAAGGCTACACAGAGAAACCCTATCTCGAAAACAAACAAAACAAAACAAAACAAAACAAAAGTAGCTTGCTGAATGTCTTCACCTGCACCTAGCTACCCAAACTGACTTGGCTGGACCCATCAAGGCCAGGCAGGACATCTACAACCCGAGTAGAACTGAGGCAAAGACTGAAACAACCCTCTGCCTCTTGCCAGTCTCTTCTAGGAATGTCTGAACTGACAGAAATTGTTCAAAGCATCTCACATGTGTGAAATGTGCCCTTGTGCCTCCAGGGAAGCAGGGCAGCCGGTGTGCTAGGCATCTTCTCTCGTTATCTGTAAGTACTACACATAATAGCTTAGGTTTTCCTTATTCTCCCATACAACCTAAAACATCTGGCCTTTTACAGAAAGAGTTTGTCAAAGATAGTTTAAAAGCGTATATAAAACTAGTAAATATTTGTTATTACTGACTAGGTGTCTAAGTACATATTCGGTATAATGTCATCAAAATTAAGTTTTGGCTCAAGCCTATTTACTAGGAAAATATGGATCTTTCCTGTAACATTAGTTTAAGACTCCTAGGACCAATAACATACAGTCTGGAGTCTATGTATGCTTGTGTGCTCTTTCCTCACCTGCTGCCTACAGATCAGGATGTAAAGCTCCCAGTTAGTGCTCCAGTGCTATACCTGTATGGACTAACTTAATTAGTCCAAAAACTAATTAGTTTTAAACTAATGTGATCATGGCTGAGCTCTAAAGCTGTAAGCCAGCCCCCAATCAAATGTTTTCCTTTATGAGAGCGGCCATGGTCATGGTCGCTTCACAGCAGTAGAACACTAAGGCAATGGTCTTTCCAGCCATAACCTAAGACTTGATCTTTAATCACTGTCGCAGACATGGACTCCTCCTCTTTTTTTTTATTCTTTTCTTTTTTTCTTTTCCCTTCTTCAGTACTGAGGATTTAACTTTGCCCACCTAGGCCTTTTACCATTAAATTGCATCTACGGCCCATTTTTAGTTTTAGTTTTGAGCCAGACTGCCTAGGCTGTATTTTCAATGCTTCTGCTCTGGCCTCTTAGCAACCGGGATTACAGGCACACATCACCAGGCTGGCCTGGGGCTCTCTTGATCTACAGCCCACATCAAAAGCAACCACTTCATCTAGGTGAACACATTGCTTCCTCTGCTGCCCACTGACTGACTGCACCTCTCTGGTCTCTAAGCTCAGGACAGCTTGACTTCAGCTTCAGCTCATCTGTGGGAAGAGGGCCTGTAAGGTGCTGTAGATCTTCTAGAAAACTTATGACAACAGGAAGCAAATAGCAACAGCACTTATTGCTGGGGCTGTGCCCATGACAGCACTGAATGGAAGAACCCACATGCCCAGCAACAGAGCAGGACTTAACTGGCCACAGGGTACCATTCTAGACTACTTCCCTGAAGTCTGGCAAGTATGGAGGGGCAGCCACACCACAGGCAACTCTGCCTGGGGACTAGGACACTCATGGAATGAAAAATGTTCCTGCAGGGGCGGGGCCCCCAGGCTGGTGTGCTGCCCGCAGTCACCAGTGTAGACAGCCTGTCCCACCTCACCCCTGGGACTACTATGGAGGTCCCTGCAGCCCTGCTCTGCTGTCCTTCCTCTCTCTAAGTAGACCTGTTCCCAGTGTGGCCAGCTAAGCTCAGAGCCTAAGGAGTTGCAAATCTTTTCTGTTAAGGACCAAATAAGTATTTTAGGTTTTATGGCCCAAATGGTCTCTGTCACAGCTATTCAACTCTGTTGTTTGAGTGCAAAATCAGTTTCAGACAATTAGCAAATGATGTGAATGACTGCGTTCCAAGTGTGACGTACAAGCCTATGATCCCAGCGTCAAGAAGGCTGAGGAGGAGAAGCCAAGTCTGGGGTCAGCCTGGATTACAGATGAAAAAAAAAAAACAAAACTATTTTACTATAACACATGATAGGCTGTTTTGACCCAAAGGGTAAAGCTTGCTAGCTCCTGGTCTAGTCAGGCAGAATAGTGTACAAAATAAAAACTAGTCTTAGGAAATGGCATTGTGGGTAACTGGTTATTATGCTTACTTTTGTTATACTTTTCCATTGAATACCAATTTTTAGGAAATGCAAATGACTTGGGACTCTTCCTTTTGTCTGTATTCAGACATTCCATGTTTTCTGACAGCAAAACAGAGGGCTGCATCTGGTACCCTGTTCTCTTTTTAATACCCAGGACTTGCAGCCATTCCTCCCCAAACACCAGAAAGATGTAAAAGCAAAGGGCACTCACTTGAATAGTAAGTTAAGACCAAACAGGGTAAACATGACGGCCATGTAGCCAACAATGCCAGTGGCATAGCTGATTTTATAGATTAGCAGGAACCATTTATAAACCAACCTGGAGGAAAGAGATAAAAAGTTAGTACAGCTGGCACAGAAGGGTGGCCTTAGGGGCCACTCAATCATGAGAAACCCTCCTTCTCACATCAATGGGGGACCAGGTTCAACGCTCAGAATTTCTTGGGTACCAGTTACTGCCAAAAGCTGTTCACATCCTCAATTGTGGAAATGGCCCTAAGTCATCATACCCAAGAATGCGCTGTGCCTTCCTGAACCTGAGCCAAGAAAACAGATCCCGAAAAATAAGTTTCAGACTCAAGTAAGTGAAAGTCACTGCTGCCCTAGGCCAGTTCTGCCCTCTCTAATGCAGGTTAGCTGGGTAAAGAGGTAAATAAAAAACTAAGAGCCTTGAGAACACATGCACAGGCTTGCTGTTCTCGCTAGAACAGAGACGAGGGGAGATGAACTGAAGACAGAGCTGACTGCAGCTTTGCTCCTGTCCATAAGGCCAATAATACTAGGAATGATGTCTCATGAATTTGCTTCTGAAGTGACATATTTCTTTGGAGAAGAAATGAGGAAGACACTCAAACAGCACCCTTGAATTAATGTGTATGCTTTGTGTTGTTGGAGCAGAGTGGGGTTTTTCACATCCTTGAAGGTATGCAGTATACCCCAGGACTAAGTAATGAGCAATGTGGATTCTGAGCAGTGAACTCCCGCTGGATTCAGGAAGGAGAGAGGAGTCTCTGTAAGAAACAGAGCTCTGTAAATGCTGCAGGTGGTCCCCGACCCCAGGAGCCACTGCACTGGAGACCCCATACAGTCATCAGAGAAGAGAGAATCTCACTGAGAAGATCAGCTGTAGACAAGCCTGCAGGGCATTTTCCTACTTAGTGATTGGTGTGGGAGAGAGCAGCCTGCTGTGGGCAGCTCCATTCCCGGGCAGCTGGTGGGTCTGTGTTCCGTAAGAAAGCAGGCTGAGCAAGCCATGGGGAGAAGGCCAGTAATCAGCACTGCTCTATGGCCCCTGCATCAGATCCTGCCTACAAGTTCTGGCCCTGTTTGAGTTCCTGTCCTGACTTCCTTCAGGGATGAACAGCGATATGGAAGTGTAAGCCGAATAAACCCTTTCTTCCCCAACTTGCTTTGGTCATGGTGTTTCATCACAGGAACAGAAACCCTAGCCCAGTCATTAACCATCCTATCTGAGATAATAACAAATGAGCAATTTAGTAATTTGCTTGAATAATTGGCCCAAGCCTTCTTTCTTCCTGAGAACTAACTTACTGCATCTCTGCTAGACCCCTGCATGGACACTTAGGTTCCAGCCTAGGCTTTCCAGCTCTGGCTAAGCAGCTTCTAGGGTGGGGAAAGGTGCCAACTATCTTGTAGTGTTGAACAGAAAATGTCACCCACCTATAAGGGAAAGAGACAGCAGGAAAGACATGGAAATTTAGGTCTTCTACTACTTATCTCGGATTAGTAAACTGTTATTTGCTAAATAAACTTACATAAGTCAAATCCTAATTCTGAAGTAAGTTCACTTCTTTGCACAAATGGGAAAAAGCAAACTTCCTTTCTCACCTTGGATTCGCTTTGTAGAGCAGCCTAGCCTCAAACTCACAGAGATCCACCTGCCTCTGCCTCCCTGAATGCTGGGATTACAGGCATGCACCACTGCTCAGCTAGAGCCAATTTCTTGTAATATATTTATTAAAGTTAGATGAATAAATAAGGTCATTTATGAAACTGGGAAGCACCATCAATGTTATTTACTATTATAAAAAGAAGTTGCCATATTTCAGTCATTTCAGCTAGACATTAATACTGTTTGCCACTGGTAACTTCGTGTGTATATATGTGGCACTTATGTGGAGGACAGAGGGAAACTTTGAGGAGTGGGTTCTGGGAATCAAACTAGTCAGCAGGCTTAGGTTACCTTAGGTGACTAAGAAGCATCTCTACTGGCTGAACCATCTCACTGTGTGTAACCTCAGCTGCCTTCAAGTGGTTCACTGTGGCCCAAGGCTGACTTCAGACTCACACTCTTGTCTCCTTGGGGCTCAGGCCTATATCACCATGCCCAACACTTGGTCACTCGCATGTGAAAGTGTGCCTTTTATTTTGGAAAATCACTTTATATGAAGTTGAGAATTTATCCAATTTTTAGGGTTGAAAATTCAAGGCTTGGAAATGTAAGGACCCATTGCTCACAAGTTACAATGCCACGTATTCCAACCCCATATCTACTTGGCACTAGATCCTGTGCCTAGTCTCAGGGCCTAGAGATGCCACGGAGAAGCTTCTAGACCACCATCTTCACTCTCAGTGAAACTTAGAGGGTCAGAGAAAGGTGTGCAGTATACAGAACATATGAAGCTCAAGAGTGGTCTGCAAGCTGGGAGACTTTGGTGAGGACAGCCAGCTCCCCTGGTAGACTTAAGCCTGTGAGCCCTCTCAAGGCGCTTCCCAAATGCACTCCAACAGGCGCTTTCTCGACCCTCTCCTCCTTGAGGGCAGGGACCGTGTCTTATGCAGCTCTGTATCCCCAGTGCTCAGCAAAGGGCCTGGCACATAACAGGCGCTTGTCGAATGAATGAATGAATGAATGAATGAGAAAAATATCTTTTTCTGTCAGGCATGGATCTTAAATGACCTCACAAGCTGATTGAGAGGATTAAACAAAAACACATTTTGAAAACAAAGAATTATAGAGGCAGTAGCTCTGTTACAGAAGAAGGAAGTGCTATTCATTACTGATATTCATTCATTCAACAAAAACTCAGAGTAAGCTAGTATGTGCCAGACCCTATGGCAAGGCCTGGATATACAGTTACCAGCACAGTGGATGTGGGTCCTGATCTCATAGTTTAGTCAGGGAGATAGATACTCAAAATAACATCTTGTAAATTCTGATGGGTTCTATGATGGTAAACTACAGGGTCTTAATAGAACGCATAATGGAAAATCTAATTAGGGGTTCAGAGAAGGAGTCATGGAAGACAAGGGTACTTAAAATGAGAGCACAGTGATGGCAAAAGCTTGTTTGTTTTGTGTTTTCTTAACACCAACAGATCTTGATGCAGATCTTGATGCAGATACGGGCGTGTTCGGAATTCTGAACCTGTGGCCAGGGGAGCGGGTCTTCCAATCAGCTTGTTTTACAGAGGCCCTGCACCAACTCATTTTGGCAGACAACAAAAGGGTGGGTGAGAGCTTTTTGTTTTTCATTCTAGACCAATCTTTCTCCCATGCTTTCCCACACATTCACTTCAAGAAACGCAGGCTTGAGGGCTGGAGAGTTGGCTCCAAGGTTAAGAGCATTTGCTGTCCTTGCAGGAGACCCAAGTTTGGTTCCTACAGAGCAGCTCACCAGAATCTGTAACTGCAGTTGCAGGGGATCTAATGCCTTCTTCTGGCTTCTGTGGGCAAAACACACATGCAAGTAGGCAACACTTAAAACAGATACAATTTTAAAAAATAAATCTTGGGGCTGGAGAGATGGTTCAGTGGTCAAGAACACTGGCTACTCTTCCAAAAGACTCGAACTCAAATCCCAGAACGCACATGGCAGCTCACAACTGTCTGCAACTCCAGTTCCGGGGATCTGACACCCTCACACAGACACACACGGAGGTAAAACACGAAAGTAAATAGAATAATTTTAAAAATATCTTTAAAAAAAGAGGAACAAAAAGCCGGCTCTTCTCTACCTACACTCTCACCTGGGGGTTGTCTGTACCAGAGGTTTCCGCGTGGCTCGGAAGGTGACGAAGGCTGTGACAGCAGAGAAGAAGATCCAGATCACCAAGAACCTCCACCAGTGCAGCTTCACTGTGAAATAGAGGGGAACAACCCACATCTGAAAGAGGGTCACCATCTGAAACACAAACACAGGCACTTCAGCTCCAGCTGGCTCCCGCTGCACGCCCCTGCCCACTACGTTGTGTGCTTAGCCTAGTCTTCTCTCACATTTCCTTTCCTGTTGCTATTGTTCTGAATCAGGTCTCAACTATACAGCCCTGGCTGGCTTGGAACACACATGGATCCGTCTGCCTCTGCCTCCCAAGTGCGGAGATCAAAGGCATGTGCCACCACACCCAGTGACATTTCACTTTTGTGTAAACATGACTCCATGAGTGTGATCAAAATGACAGAGCTGGCACTATGCCTGACCCTCCCACTTCGTCCTTCCTTAAACTGAATTGTAGACATAGTGTTTGCTTTCCACTGCGCGCTCGCGATCTCTTACCCATCTCCTCCAACTTCGTTAGCTTCCCTGCACCCATGGTGGGACTAACTGGTATAATTCCCTATGCTGTACATCAACTTGCTCCCCTTGGGCTACAATAGCCTTCCTGCCTCCCTTTCTGCTTTCCAAGACATCTGAAGCCTTTGGTCTCCTTTGCAATCAGAGCTGGTTATGAATACCTAGTGCCCCAAAGCATTTTCTTTTCCACCATCACCTCAGTGTGTATCAGCTCAGTGCATGAAACAGGCTTTGAATTTATTCATACCCGTTTACTGCACATAACAGAATGCAATGCCAGGGAACTGGCACACAAAAGGTATCAATAAATGTGGGCAAACAAATTAAAAGCAAAGTAAGACTAAATTGAAATCAAATTCCCTAATGGATAGGCACATTTCTGAGCCTATGCAGTGAACCCAGGGCCTTGCACATGAAGCACAGTGTCCTACCCATGAGACACGTTCCCCAGCCACAAAATACTGAAGTCACTAATACAATATTTTACTTTGAAATTAGATATGTGTTAACAGCACATTCAAGCATTCTTAAGCCACAAGAGACCATGGTAGCTGCTACATTGGCAGTGCAGCATGGAGCGTCCAGTTCACTTGTCTATAGCTGCCACTCTCTTACAGAGTCTCCTGTGGTCAGAAAATATGTCGTTGGCTTTTGTTGTTTGTGGGGAATTCTTTTTTGTTTTATTTATTTTATTTTTAAAGTTAGTATATAAAATAGTGGATTTCATTACATTTTTTTTTTTATCCAGGGTCTCATTTATCCTAAACTGATCTTGAACTCCTGGCAGAGCATCACACTGAACTTCTTCTAATCCTCTTGTGTCCAACTTCCAAGTGCTGGGAATGCAGGTGGCCCACTGCTAAACCTGGTCTATGGAACACTAAGGATGGCCCCCTGGATGTTGTACATGCTAGGCACTGTTCCTGCCCCTCTTGAGACATTTTCATACATATTAAGGCTTTGCTTTTATTGCCTTAATTTGTGTGTGCGCACGCATATGCCTGCAGGTGTACTTACCAGTGCAGGAAGCCAGAGAGGGCCATCCAGTGTCTTACTCTATCTTCACCTGTGCCTTAGTCTTTGGTACAGGGTCTCACTGTTCTGGCTCTACTAGTCAGCGAGCCTCAGGATCCACTTGTCCCCATCCCCATCTTTGGGGTCTTAGAAGCTATCTGGCACTCCTGGCTTCTACTCAGATACTAGGGATCCAAACTCGGTCCTCATGCTTGTCTGGCAAACGTTTTCCCACTAACCACCTTCCCAAGTCCCTGCCGTAGTGTTTCAGTGTTACTTTACAGATAAAACAGAGAGGAAGACAGAGAAGATAGCTCAGGGGGAAAGCGCTTGGCTAGTGTGTGTGAGTATTAAGGTTCAATCCTGAGTACAGGGAATGAGGTGGTGAGCAGGGACTTGTTGTTAGTTTACTGTTTGCTGAGACCAAGAGTGCTGGCTGCTGTATGTGAAACATACAGCCTGAGTCTCAGTGCTACCACACTGGAACCCACAACTGACCTGCTAGAGAAGCACTCTGACACACTTTGGCCTCAAATTAAAAGTACAGACACAGCAGAATGTACCAACAAATGGCTGCCCAAATTAGGATCCAGGTGCTAGTTTAAGAAACACTGGGAATACAAAGCGAGTCCTGGACAGGCAAGGCTACACAGAGAAACCCTGTCTCAAAAACCAAAAAAAAAAAAAAAAAAGAAACGAAACGAAACACTGGGAAGAAGCCAGGGAAGCCAGGTGTGGTGGCACATGTCTGTAATCTCAGCACTCAAGGAGGCAGGCGGATAGCTATGAGTTTGAGGCCAGCCTGGCCTACAAAGTGAGTCCAGGACAGCCAAGGCTACATAGAAAAACCCTATCTTGGGGGGAAAAAAAAGAAAGAAAAGAAACACTGAGAAGAACAAAAAACAAACAAACAAGACACTGCACTAGACAACCACAGACTGAACTAGGGGCTGAACAACTAGACTCATATTAAAAGTGGGAAGAAGTCTGTGCTTCATATTGCTTGGGTTTTGTTTTTTGTTTGTTTGTTATTTTAAAGACGGAGTTTCTCTGTGTATGTAGCCTTGACTGTCCTGGACAAGCTTTAGTGACCAGGCTAGTCTCAAACTCAGAGATACAGAGATCCTCCTGCCTCTGCTTTTCAAGTGTTGGGATTAAAGGCATGTGCCAGCATGCCCGGCCACAATTAACAGGTTCACTGGGACTGCTTGCAAAATAGTAAACCCAGAGATTAGGAAAGAATCAAATCAAAAGGTATGGCCACATTATCTTCTGAAAACAAACAAACAAAAACAAAAAAACAAACCAGGAATTCCTGAGCTCCTTTTAGCTTTTTGAAAAAACTGAGACATTGTATAAAAACAACCAGCCCAGTCTCGGAGGTCAAGGTAAAGTTTACTTTAATTTTTTTCTCTTAAAATATAAAAATTTATTTTAAAACTTTTTTGGGGGGGCGCTTTTCCAAGATAGGGCTCTCTGTGTATCCCTGGCTGTCCAGGAACTCGCTCTATAGACCAGGCTGGCCTCAAGCTCAGAGATCCACCTGCCTCTGCCTCCTGAGTGTTGGAACTAAAGGCATACACCACCACCTAGCTAGAAACTTTAAAAGTTGGGAGAAAGAAACAAAACAAAACCCTTTCAAGGAAAAAACAGGTAGTAAATAGGTTCCAAATAAAACTGAATTTGGAGGCAACAAAAGTCTAAAAGATTACAAAGGAGAAACAGCACCACTGTTGCTTGAACAGTAGCTAGTTAATTGAATTGGGGGCAGGGGCTTCATTAATCACTGAATCTGTTTTTCTCTGATTTTCAGAGAGAGACTATGCACTCACTACAAGGCAATGTGTCATAAAATACATATTTTTTCACACATTATATAGGACAAGGTACCACCAGAAACAAATCAATACAAACACATTAGGAGCTAAGAAAAAAAAACCTAAGTGATGGAGAACATGTATTTTGTACAATTCTGCCAAACAAAGAAACTGAATAGG
This sequence comes from Acomys minous, assembly GCF_964271855.1. Lineage (NCBI taxonomy): Eukaryota > Metazoa > Chordata > Mammalia > Rodentia > Muridae > Acomys > Acomys minous. Next base: position 134,256,274 of record NC_140484.1, read on the forward strand.
TTGTAGACAAAGCTAATGACCGAGAAGAAACAAAAACCTACACATCTGTTCTCTCCTTCTACCACATGACATCGAAGACTGAACTCAGCTTTGGGTTGGCGGCAAGCACTCTCACCTGCTGAGCCAACTCCTAGGCCCTTGGGTAGTAAGTTTAAACTTCATTTTTGATTTTTAACAAAAAGATTTCTTTATGCTTATGTATAAAGTAAAGTGTTTTGCCTGCATGTACATATGTATGCCTGGTAGCTGAGGAGGTCAGAAGAAGGGGTTGGATCCCCAGGAATTGAAATTATAGATGGTCGTAAGCCACTACGTTAGTGCTGGGAATGAAACCTGGGTCCTCTGCAAGAGCAACACGTGCTCATAACTGCTGAGCCCCTTCTCCCTGCTCCCATGTTTAACCTTCATTAAGGATAACATTTAATAGTAATATTGGCAGTGGTAGCAAGGTTTATAGAGACATACTGAGTTCAACAGTTTTAAAATAAACACTTGTGTCTGTACAAAATAAGGCAAATCTTTACCCTGACCTCTCTTCCAATATATGAACTAGGCAGCTTTGCAGAGCTTCAGGTACTGACTGTTCAGAGGAGAGATGCAGCAGTGTGGACAGGAACTATCTGGGGAGAGTTCTGTATGAGGTGATGGTAGTTCACAAGCAGTTCCGCAAGCCCGCCTTTCAGGGGCCTACGTCATCACCTGGCAGCAACAGGTGCATACCAGATCAAAAGGACCCCTGCCAGCCTCTTCTTATACTTTCTCTTGGTTTCACTCCCTCTCTTTGTCTCTGTTTCTTTCTCTCTCTGTCAATGGGCACCCTCTTCTCTCTTTCCCCCTTTCCCACAATTGTGGGAAGAAGCCATGCCAAATTCTGCCATGTCAGAAATCCTGTGCTTAGGCTGTATGCTGTGACCTTTGAGTTGCTGACCTTTGCCTCATGAGGTCTTGTGTTCTAGGCTATCCTTGGATTGTTTACCTTTGTAAGTAGGAAAGTCCCAACTTGGAACCACCCAGAGGATCAAGGAAGTTTTTACAGGGAACTACTCAGAGAACTAGGAAGTTCTACAGGGAGCAATTCAGGCTATTGTATTCTTGCCCAGGGGCTAGGGTGAGTGAGATTAGAATAGATCCTATTGACCTTGCCCTATATATGTTCCTGCTAGTCGGCAATAAAGTCAATCTTGATCAGAAATGTCCTGACTTGATTCGTTATTTCTCGCATTTCTGTATCCTACTTTCAATCCCCACTCCCTCTTTCAGTGAACCCTGATTTGATTTTTCCAGCAGGCCACGACCCAACACACAATAAACCCCCTTTATACCAGATTTGTTGCATGGCATCTTAATCATTTTATAACATAAATAGCTAAGAGCATGAAGGACTTGTTTACTAAATTATGGATAGCATATAGCTTAAGGCAGAACAAACATGCAGGTAACCAACATGGAAATTAAAAAACAAAAACACTCAGAATGAACAAAGTCATTTCTAGGTTTCTTAATGGAACACTCTATTAACCAATAAGCTTAATATGAAGCAAAGAAATCTCCCAGGCTGCCCCAGCATAGCATAGAAAAAGAGTGACTTGAGAGCGGCTCATGGAAAGCATGTTGAGGGGTTTCAGTTGCCAAGACCCCTGCCAAAACGCCATGGCAACCTCAGGCTGCCTAACTAAAAGCATACTCAGCATGAGAGTTCTCTGCTCTGTCATTGGGGCCTTAGCAACTTGTAAATATACACAAAACAGTGGCCATAAGAGCTATCAGGGTTATAAAACATCTGGAAACAGGCCCAATAAGCAGATGTGTCCAGTCGTTTCTGACTTGGCAAGATCACACTTTGCTAGAACGGTCTATAGGGCAGAGATGCAGTTTCCTCCTACCGCACTGATAGCAAATGGCCATCTTTGTTCCCATCACTTCCCTAATGTATGCTACTGATAAAGCTCGTGTGTCTCTCCTGCCTCTGGGTCCAGATTTTTGTCTTTTAGAGAAGCGCTACTTTTTACCACAGCTTCTTTCCCAAGCTGGCCCCTCTCCAAATAAGAATCAGTCAAGTGGCCATTTAACAAACACTTACTGGACCACACGCTAAGGACTGGGTAATTCAATATGAATAATAAATCTCCCTCAAGGATTTATTTAAGTGTACTGAAGAAAAACAAAAACTTAACTCTCTCAAAATAAATTCTAGAATGGCATAAGCCCTGGCAGTCAACAAGGACAGAAGAGTGGCACTCGACCCACAGGGGAGAGACCAAAGGAGGCACGATTTAATCTTTGTCTAATGGCCTCCTAAGTCCAGAAGCAGAAGGGGATTGTGGGTGTTTCAGGCCTGTGGGAGCATGGCATATTGACAAGCAGTCTTTGAGGAAACGGTGAGAAATGAGCCTATAGCGAAGATAGCTTGCAAGGAGGCTGGTGTGTACCACAACTCCAAGTTTTTATTACATGTTCTTTTCTCATAGAAATGGGACCCAAGAAATTCTCTTTTTCTGTTTGTTTGCTTGGGTGATTGGTTGGTTGGTTGGTTTGGTTTCTGGAGACAGAGTTTCTGCGTAACAGCCTTGGCTGTCCTGGAACTCACTCCGTAGACTAGGCTGGCCGCAAATACACAGAGATCTGTCTGCCTCTCCTCCTGAGTGCTGGGATAAAAGGTGCGCACCACTATACCTGGCTTTTTGTTGTTATTGTTTGTTCTTTGAAACAGGTTTCTCTGTGTAACAAAGGCAAGTCTTGGCCTTGCTTTGTAGACCAGGCTGGCCTCAAACTCACAGAGATCCAGAGACCCACCTGCCTCTGCCTCCTAAATACTGGGATTAAAGGAGTGTGCCGTGGCACCTGGCCTCCTCTTAATGCCTAAATCTAGGGGGGAAATCTGCATTACTTTGCAGGGTTCCAGGTAGGAGAGTTAGCTGCTAATCCACCCCAGGAAGTAACAGCTGTTTAGGGTGGGGCTTGCAAACAAACTATATTTGGTAGCAGACAGAAATGATGAAAGCTTCTCCTTGGAGATCTTTAAAAATAGGACAGATACTTTTCCAGGCATAAACTTCTCATTTACCTTAACATCCCTGAGGGAGCTAAGGAGTAAGTAATATTAGAATCTGAATAGATGATGAAAACTACACAGAAGCCAAAGCAAGTCTGACCTGGAGTAGGTTTCCACTGCAGATCTTCTGTCTCCCTAGCAGCCTCCCTGCCTTCATCCTGAGTTTGTGAAGGAACCCTGAAAGGCAGGGGAGGTTAAATGATGAAATGACTAACAAAATGGGGCTTGTAAAAGTACTTGAGATTCAAGGAAAGGACTCAGGCAGCCATTAAGGAAGGACACTCAGGAGCTCTAAAAGCAGAAATGTCTAGGACAGGTAGGAAGTAATAATCTCCTAAGGCCTCTGAAAGAAAAAAACTATTAAGAATCAGATTTTAAACTAGATATGGGGGCACACACCTGTAATCCCAGCACTCAGGGAGGCAGAGGCAGGTGGATCACTGTGAGTTCGAGGCCAGCCCAGTCTACAAAGTGAGTCCAGGACAGCCAAGGCTACACAGAGAGACCCTGTCTCAAAGGAGGAGGAGGATGAGGACAAGGAGAAGAAGAAGAAACAGAAGAAGAAGAGGAGGAGGAAGAGAAGAAGAGGAGGAGGAGGAAGAGGAGGAAGAAGCAGAAGCAGCAGAGCAGCAGCAGCAGCAACACCAGAATCAGATTTTGGGGCTAGAGAGATGGGTCAAAGGTTATTAAGAGCACTGGCTACTTTTGCAAAGGACCTAGGTTTGGTTCCCAGCATCCACAGCAACTCACAACTCCCTGTAACTTCAGTTCCAGAGGATCTGGTGTCCTATTCTCCATGGGCACATAATGCACATACATGCAAGTAAAACATTAATGCACATAAACTTTAATAATTTTTAAAAAGTACAAGTATTACACATGTGTGTGCACATACACCTAAAGAGGGGATGGAGAGGGCTAGAGAGATGGCTCAGAGGTTAAGAGCACCGTCTGTTCTTCCAGAGGTCCTGAGTTCAATTCCCAGCAACCACATAGTGGCTCACAACCATCTAAAATGAGATCTAGTGCCCTCTTCTGGAGTGTAAGCACACATGCACACAGAATACCATATAAATAATAAATAAATAAATATTAAAGAAAAAAGACACTGCACTTAAAAAAAATAAAGAGGAGATGGAGAGATAGTTCATCTGTTAAAATACCTGACTACTCTTCTAAAGTGCCCATATTCAATTTCCAGCACCCACATAGTATCTCACACTGTCTAAACTCCAGTTCCAGGGGATCTGATGTCTTCTTCTGCCCTCTGCAGCAAGTGGTGCATAGACACATATGCAGGCAAAACAACCATACACATGGGGCTGGAGAGGTGGCTCGGAGGTTAAGAGCACTGGCTGCTCTTCCAAAGGTCCTGAGTTCAATTCCCAGCAACCACACGGTGGCTCACAACCATAATGAGATCTGGTGCCCTCTTCTGGCATGCAAGTGACATGTAGGCAAAACACTGTATGCATAAATAAATAAATCTTTAAAAAAACCAACAACATATACATAAAACAAGAAAAAAGAAAAAAGAATTGGTTTTAAGGCTAGACACAGTGGCATATACTAGTAATTCCAGCACTTGGGAGAGTAAAAGGCAGGAGAATTATGCATTCAAGATCAGCTACAGCTACATAGTGAGTTAAAGGTCAGCCTGGACTATATGAGATCATAAAAAAAACAAATATACAAACAACAATAATCATAACAATAGCTATATTTTAGTTTGGGTTCTAGTTTTACAATTTAACACGTATTCTCATAGCCAGGCATGGTGTACCAGGCCTTTAATCCCATCACTCCAGAGGCAGAGGTTGGTGAATATCTGTGAGTCTGGCCAGCCTGGTCTGCAAAGTAAGTTCCAGGACAGCCAGGGCTCTGTTACACAGAGAAACTTAGTCTCAAAAAACCAAAATACAAAACAAAAAACAATCATATTATCCCAACAAATTACTTCAAATTCTGCTTCATCATTTATTAGTCTGGAAAGTGGATAGAAATCCATGACCTATCTTATATAGTAGTTTGGCTGTTTGTTTGTTTTAGAATACTTTATTATTTTTATATAGTGTATATGAGATGGAGGAATGAAGGGAGGGAGGAGGAAGGGAGGAGGGAAAGAAAAGGAGAAGAAGGGTAGGGAAGGGAGGGAAAGAGGAGAACAGGAGTAAATGAGGGGGAGGAGAAAGGGAAGGAGGGAGGAGGGAGGGAGAGAGAGAGAGAGAGAGCGCGCGCAAGCGCATGATGCAGGTGTGCACATACTATCTGTATGCGCATATGTAGACGCCAGAGGGCAACTAAAGTGGGTTCTCTCCAGCCACCTCCTGGGAGACCGAGCTCAAACTTGGGTCATCAGGTCCATACTCAGGAGCTCTACTCAGAGTCACCTCACTAGGCCATTTTGTTGTTACTTGTTAGTAGCAGGCATTAAACCCGCAGCTTTGTACATGCTAGGCAAGCCCTCTTTCTCTGAGCCATGCTCCTGTCCTCATAGCACTTTTGCTTTGTGGTGTTGGACCTGCCTATCACCACCAGGTACACTAGTGCATATCTAGCCAAGAAAACCCTTTTTTTGGGTAATGGTTATCAAGTGTACACTATAAGTAATTTAGGGTATTTTTATTGTTGCTGGAAATGAAAATAGCATTTATGAAATTTAGAAAAAGCAAACAGTGTTATCTTGTTTCAAGTCAGTTACTTTGAACTATCTCTCCTTTGACCATGAAAAACAAGACTTGAGCTCCTAAACTACAGCCAGCAAGTGATGCCAAGAGCATCTAAGTTAGAGGTCAGCGGGCAGCACCCCTGCTGGCCACCCATCTCAGAGCTGGCAGCATCCTCGCTCCTCCAGTGCAGAGCAGAGCTGCTCATCAGGGACTCCTGTGCGAAGCCCAGCGCAAAGCCTGGACACACGTGGATGGCTTCTGAAAGGTGCTGGTGTGGCTGGGGAGAGCCTCTGGGTACCCGACATCATGGCTGTTCTTGGCTGGCAACTTGACTACATCTGGAATAGACTAAAGCCCAAAATGACTGAGGACACCTATGAGAGAGTTTTGCTTAATTAAATCATTTGAAGCGGGATAATCCTCTTCTAATCTGGATCTTTGACATGTGAAGACACACCTTTAACCCAGATCTTTTGAGGTGGGAAGACCTTCTGCTGGGAGGAGAAGGAAGGACATGGAAGAAGGAAGCTTCTGCTCTTTGCCTGCTTGCTCTCGCCCTCATCAGCAAGTCCACTCCCTCACTAGCGCTGGAGCCTACGTCTTGTGGACTCCAGTGTATACTGAAGACCAGCTGACGGCCAGGCTTATGACTGAACAACTACTGGGTTCTTGGACCTTCTCTTCATAGGCAGCCACTGTTGGACTAGAGATTCATTCTGTAAGGTCTGTTACTCTAGAGAACGCTGCGTAACACACCTGACATTCTGTGATGCACAATACAGCCCTCCTCACCACACAAAGAATAAACTGGCCTCAAATGCCAATAGTCACTGATGAAAACTCTCACTTAGAACAACAGGACCAGTGTTTTTCCACTTGGGGGTCACACGGGCTGGGCTGCCAACCTACACTAGTGAAGAACAAAACTGTATTCAGTTGGAAAGAAACATAAGCCTTATCTATCAACCCCATCATTTTCTGGCATGCCATAAACACACTTTTTTAAAGTTCCCATGGCTACCTTAGACACTGCATACTTCTGCTACTTAACAACAGCCTCAGTGTGTTTCCTTAACAAGGCATTTTCCAGGGAGTCATCTCAATTCCCTCGCATGCTAAAGACATTGTAATATATTTAACAGACAGACTTTTGCTTGTAATTGCCATGTATCTCTGTTTATTACCCTTTTCAAACAGTACTCAACCACTGAAACTACTAGTCAACCTAAAGTAAAACAGTGCCGGGCATGGTGGCACACGCTTTTAATCCCAGCACTTAGCGAGGCAGAGGCAGGTAGATCTCTGTGAGTTTAAGACCAGCCTGGTCTACAAAGAGAGAGCCCAGGACAGCCAGAGCTGTTACAAAGAGAAACCCTGTCTCAAAAAAACAAAAACAAAAACAAATTTAGTGAAACAACTCAAATTACTTATATTTAACTATGTGTTCTTTTGTTTGTTTGTTTGTTTTGTTTTTGTTTTTGGAGACAGGGTTTCTCTGTGTTAGCCTTGGCTGTCCTGGACTCACTTTGTAGACCAGGCTGGCCTCGAACTCACAGCGATCCGCCCGCCTCTGCTTCCCGAGTGCTGGGATTAAAGGCGTGCGCCACCACGCCCGGCCTCTATGTGTTCTTTTTTATCTTATTCTCCCACCTCTCTCTCATACAAGGCTACCAAGATCCAAATCTTGAGTTTTATCATTCTTGCTTTTCTTATATATATGTGAGTACATGTACGTGTATATATATATATATATATACACACACACACACACACATATATATATATGTATATATATAATATGTATATAAAACACACACACAAGAGGACAACTTCTTTTTTCTTTTTTTTTAAGAGGACAACTTCTGATGTCATTACTCAAGCACCATCCACTGTTTTGGCTTTTGGGTTGTTTTGAGTTTTTTGGGTTTTTTATTTTTCAAGACAGGGGGTCTCTCTGTGTAGCTTTAGCTGTCCTGAAACTTGCTTTGTAGACCAGGCTGGCCTGGAACTCAAAGCTATCTGCCTGCCTCTGCCTCCTGAGTGCTGGGATTAAAAGCATATGCCACCACGCCTGGCTAAATAAATCAATCTTAAAAAAACAAAAGACCAAAACTAGTGTTGGCTTTCCCTGTCAAGTGATCTCCTTTCCAAATGAATAGCTACTGAATTCCCTTCATGGATCTGTCTCACAATGTTGAAAAGTAAGTATCTACTTTTTCTGGCCATAAAAGTAGTTCAATGTTGGGTTGGGAGTGGTGGCACATGCCTTCAACCTCAGCACTTGGAAGGCAGATCTCTGTAAGTTTGAGGCCAGCCTGGTCTACGCAGTGAGTTCTAGGAGAGACTGAACAGTGAGATTGTCTCAAAGCAATCCAATAAACAAGTAAACAAGGCGTAGTTTCATGTTTTACCCTTGTTTTCACATAACAAATCACTTGCCCCTTAGAGACACACATATGTATACCCAACAAACTACTCATATCCTTCCATATGGAAAACTCACTGCTACTATTTTTTCTGTCTATATGTCCCCTGGGTCAAGCTGGACCCTGGGACACTTAAAAAGGGACTCTTGACAACTAAAAAGTGAGGGGTGCCAGGTATAGTGGTGCACACCTGTAGTTCTAGAATTTGGAAAGTAAAGACAGGAAGATCGTGAGTTCAAAGTCCTCCTCATCTACACAGTGAGTTCAAGGCCTTCCTGGGTGTCATGAGAGTCTGTCTCAAAGAGCGTTTGTAGGAGGTGAGGAGTGGCTTACATTGTAAGAGCGGGGGTGCCTCTGTTTCCACTGTACCAGGAGCAGCTGGGCCACCACCAAGGTAGCAATGAGGATGAGGACCATCTCAGCGTGCATGGCTTCGTGGCCGCGATGTTTGGCATGCATTCGTGCATGTTCGACCCTGAAAGCCAAGCAGAGAAGGTGAGTCAAGGAAGGAGTGGTGTGGGGTAAAGGAGCAGAGCTGCCTAGGGTCTCTTCCAGCCCAAGCTCAGAACACGGCCCTGGGATTTTTCACTTATCTGTTTGTTTTTGAGACAGAGTCTCTCTACAAAGCCCTGGCTATCCTAGGACTCACTCCGTAGACCACGCTGGCCTCAAACTCAGTGCTGGAATTAAAGCTGTGGGTCACCATGCCCAGCAACCCTGGGCTTTTCAACTGAAGGGTACCCTGAGAACTAGGAGCTAAGACCCACTCCTGAGCAAACGGACACGGACTAGAGCTGAGGCTGTTAGCATTAGAGGGGCTGCTGGCCCCTTGAGGCAGAAAAGTAAGGCCTTTCTTGAATCAGGAAGGAAATGCCAGGAGAAGCTTGTGTCACTGCCCGTTTCATCCTATTTCAGTCTGTCACTAGAAGAAAGTAGAGGTTACAGCCATAAAGCCTTAGTTAGACTTGTAGTATTTATTATCACACCACTAAAGGATGACACTGTAAGTGTCTTGCTTTATTTATCATACCTCTTTGTCAGGGCTAGAGAGCTTAGGACTAACTGAAGGCTAAAAACTGCTTTCTTCAAGTCTGTACTAACACAACCATGTCTTCATCATCGGTATCACATAAACAGCCTCCTCAAGAGCTTGAGGAAGTTCAATAACCAGATGGCATATCTGGAAACATCTTATTAATCTAAATCTGGCCTTTTCTGGTCTAGGCTGTATGGGACAGATAGATAAGCTGGGCACAGCACCATCTTTAATCCCAACACCCCGGAGGCAGAGGTAGGTGCATCTCTGTGAGTTTGAGGCAAGCCTGTCTAAAACACGTATGTGAAACTTTGTCTTAAAACATACATATATATTTTACAATGAAACAAAATGTACCTATCTACGGCTTTAATACACTGTACCTAATCCTAAACTCTGTGAAAACAAAAGACATAGCTGCACCTCATTCCCAATACCAAACCTTCAAATATTTATAATTGCATTAAAGCAAATAAATAAACAAAAAATCTTTCCTGTTTCTATAACCATTTTCCTGTGCCCTTTCAGGTCAACTGTCCTAATCAACCTCACTTCCTTTCTACCTTGCTTCCTACTTTCTTTCCTTCCTTTCTACCTACCTATCTTCCTTCCTTCCTTCCTTTCTTTTTAGGTTAGGCTGGCCTTGAACTCATGAGACCTAACTGCCTCTTCATCCAGAGACTAAAGGTGTACACCACCATGCCCAGCTAGGTCCTAATCTTTTAATCACTGTTCATGTAAAATGATGTGAACACCTTTAATCTTGGTGGCTTTCTTCTACATATAACCCAATTAAAAATCTTCAAAATAGCCGGGCATGGTGGCACAAGCCTTTAATCCCAGCACTTGGGAGGCAGAAGCAGGCGGATCACTGGTCTACAAAGCGAGTCCAGGACAGCCAAGGCTACACAGAGAAACCCTATCTTGAAAACAAAAAAAGGAAGGCTGGGATTACAGCTCAGAAGTGGATGACTTGTTTAACATAAATAAGGGCTTAATTCAATCCTCAGTATAGGAAAAAAGGGGGTGGTGATAAAAGAGGCAGTGAGAAGTTAAATAAATTACCGTATATCACATAGCTAGTAAATGGCAAAACTGGTTTCACCAAATGTACCTGCTTAGTGCAAGTACCTACTTACTCTAGGACCTGAGTAAGCTGCTCAGAAGTGACCCAGATACTTGGAAAGATTCCCAAAATACCTGCCTAACTGGTCATAAGATAATACATCCCATAAACAGAGAAGAAAAAGAACAGTTACAAAATTACCTGGGTTAGCCTGTGGGACCTAAACTGCCACACTTACCTCCATTGCTCCTCTGGGGAGAGGTCTGACATATCAACCTGTAGAAAGACACCACCAGAAAAATCTGTCATTGATTTAGAACTGCTCCCGCCTAAAATAAGGGGCTCAAACATTCATCAACATTTTCAAGGAATCAAAGGAGGAAGCTTCATACCTTACAGCCGATATGAAGCCCTGCCCACCACTACGTCACAATGATCGCTCCCTTCTTTAGCTGCTAGTTTGGTTTAGGTTTTATGATTGAATGAATGTTGCATGGCTGAGCTATGCAATCAAAGACCGGGAGTCCTAACTCCCAAGCTGCTCACAGGATGGTGGAAATACATTATATGCTAAGGATAGGCTGCAGAAGGATGACTAAGTGGGTTTTAACCCAATCTAGGTTGATATAAACCAGGGATGGTTTCTTGGAATGACTGTAAAATATTATCCAGAAATGAGAGGAATGCTCATGGCAAAGGAAATTACATGGAGAAAGAGGAGGAAAAAAAAGTTGTACAGTTTACAAATAATAAGCATGACTAGGATAAAATAGGAAGCTAGATAAAATATTGCCATATACTGACAGATGAATAGCCACAGAGGAGCAAGCAGAACATGAGACCAGGGCAAGGTGATCTTTGGGTCCTGCTCTGCTATTGACCTTAGAAGTGCATGGCCTTCTAAACTCAAAGCTTTAGTTCTCCCTAGAGCCTCTCAAACTTGGCACTACTGATATTCGGGGGTGGTTTTTATTTGCTGGGGGAAGGAGCATGTCTTGTATCAGTAGCATGCAGAAAGAACATCTATAGACTTACTCCAGGGAACAAAAGTTGCCCCCATCAAAAACCTCTGCTCCAGAACACGACATCCATAGCATTCACAGTGCAGCTTGTACTTCTTTCGAGCCATATAGAATCATGCCCAAATTCTAGAACTTAGGGCTGGCAATGTTCCCTGACAGCAAAGGAGATAAGAGCTTAGAAACAAGCCTTTAATCCCAGCACTCAGGAGGTAGAGGCAGGTAGATCTCCGAGTTAATGGCCAGCCTGGTTACAGAGTGTGTTCCAGGACAACCAGGGCTACACAGAGAAACCCTGGCAGGTGGAGGGGGGAAGAATGAAAAAAATTTTACTTATATATACATATATATATATATACATATATATATATATATATATATATATATATATATATATATATATATATATATATATTCCTTTATTTCCAACATGAAGGAAGGGAGGTGGGAACAAAGCCACATCTAGCTGAGGAAACTACTGGCCTTTGATCGCTGCTGGGAGAGGGAGTCAATTTTCAGTGGTGTGACACTGGTACATTGACCACACTCAGGGGCATGCCTTAGCCACAAACCTGACTCAATAGACTTTTTATAGAGAGAAGAATGAACATGAAGCTGGATGGGTAGAAAAGTGGGGGAAGGGGATGAATAAAATCAAAATATATGAAATTCTCAAAAAATTAGCAAAAACATTACTAAAAATATTCCTTTCCTTTCATATTTAATATGTTCAAGGCCTGGTTTCTCACCAATCCAATAACTTCAGAAAGGCACTTTATGGGGCTGGGGAAACAAATGGCTCAGTAAATAAAGCACTTCTCACATAGCATAAGACTATAACAGTTCAGATCCTCAGCACCCACAGGAAATGCCATCTGCATCTGCCTGTAATAGCCCACCTGTAATCCCCAGGCCAGGGAGACTGAGGCAGGGAATCCCTCCAGCTGGGCTAGTAGAAAGTGGGAGCTCCAGGTTCAAGTCAAAGACCCTGCCCCAATATGCATAAGGTGGAGAGCAATTGAGGAAGACATCAAAGTCAACCTCTATCCTCCACATGCCTGTGTACATACACGCATGCATACCCACACAGGCATGCACAGAGATGGAAGGAAGGGGAGGACAGAGAGGGGGAGGGAAGAGGAAGGGGAGGAGGGAGAGAGGGGAGGGGAGGAGGGAGGAAGAGAGGAAGGGGCGTTTTAAATAAAACGTTTAACATAAAACACAGAACTTCATTCTACTATCAAGTCAAGGTTTATACATCAGCAGGTATTGTCGTGTGTGTAGTGGGAGTGCTCAGCCCTGTCTAAGCAGAGCTTTCTGGCTTTTCCATACCTAAATTTAAAACAAAACAAATTTAAAAACAAAGCGAAACAATCCAGGGCTTTGTTGACTCCATCTGGGTAATGAAATCAACTATTTTCCTTCCTTCCTTCCTTCTCCTGCCCCACAACATGCTGCCTCACAGAATTTATTCCCGTGCCCTAACTCAGGCCTCATGTCTCCAGGAACAAGAGGTCAGATACTGCAAGAGAGAACAAACAGATTGAAAAAAATCTAGAAAAGTTCAGTTGGAAGGCTCAGAAACAGACAAGGAAGGATCTCATTTCCTAAGGAACAACCAATGCCCTCGCTCCATGCTACGTACTGAAAAGCCTTTTGCAACTGAGACCTACGCCGTGGCAAGCTCACCTACTTACAGTCCAGTCCACAAACACATGGGACTCACTGCTGTCCCTGGGGCTTTCCATACAATCCCTTCTCCTTACAATGTCCATTTCTTTCTCTTCCTATTGGAAGCCAAGTTATCCTTTGAAAAGTTGGCTGCAATTCCACCTTGTTGAATTTCTCTAGTGTGAATTTTCTCCTTTCCTCTTGAAGTATGGACCAAGGAACTGCACAGATCACCTGAGTGTTTGAAGGAGGCTTGCCCAGCATTCTCAGGTCTGGATTCAATCCCCAGCCAGGGAGGGGAAAAAACAGCACAACTCAGCACCACCCCAGACTGGGGCCGGGCGGTGGTGGCACACTCATTTAATCCCAGCACTCAGGAGCCAAAGGCAGGCGGATCACTGTGAGTTCGAGGCCAGCCTGGTCTACAGAGCAAGTCCAGGACAGCCAGGGCTACACAGAGAAACCCTGTCTCGAAAAATCAAAAAAACAAAACCCACCTTTATGTGAAGAACTAAAACAGGTATATACTCAATAAAGTAAGAAAACCCACTGAGGTCTGGAAAGATGGCTACTCTTCCAGACATCCTGAGTTCATTTCCCAGCAACTACATGGTGGCTCACAATCCTCTGTAATGAGATCTGGTTCCTTCTTCTGACATGCATGAAAACAGAGCACTCGTATACATAAAATAAATAAATAAATCTTAAAAAACAAACACAAAGAAAGAAAGAAAATCCATTGAAGAGCAAAGTGAATACCCAGAAGACTGGAGCAGGCATGGAGGTGTCCCTAGGAGTGCACCATGCACGCTATGCTGTGTGTCTTACTCCACCAACTGAATAGGGCCTCTGACTCCACAATATGGCTGTGAGGAAGTACCCTGATGGTGAACTGCCTTTCCTCCAGGAAGAGTGGGCACACTGGAAACTACTAGAAGAGGCTGGGAACTCAAGCTGGTGAAGCAAGTGATGCTTCCAGAGCCCCAGGGAAAGAGATCGGAAGAGCAAGCCTAAGGCTAAGACTAGAACTGGGGATTAAAGGGTTATTAGCACTTCACAAAGTAGTAGAAATGTTAAGAGGAACATATGATCTTGCTTTAATATTTGTGTCCTGAACCAAAATGTTACTTAAACTACATTCAAACCATTCTGGTTCAAGTGGGAAAACAAGGAAAGCTGTAAACTACAGCTATAATTAACCTGTACCATCTGTAAAGACATCTTTATTTGGTACCTCATTAAAGGAGTTTATTCATCTGGGGCCAAGCAGAAACCCAATCTGAAGGTACCTTGTCTGAAGCTCAGGTAGAAAATTAGGCAAGGTCTCAGGGAAAGGGTAATAACTGATGGTCCCATAGCCAACAATGCTTTATTGCTAGCCAACCTCTCCGCTCCTAGGATCACACAAGGCTGCTAGTCATGCAACCTACCTAAACCCAAATTTAAAAGGAATTAAACCAAGAATGCTAGACAGGGGGCAAGAGAAAATCTTACAAAAACAGAGAATGATCAAAGTTGAAGGGTTTGCTTTCTCAGATGGTTAGGATTTAAGTACCCACCCCTAGGCTCCCACAAGCAGACCTCATGTCCTCTACAAACAGCATTCACTCTTTGATCTCTGTTTTTACATAAGCTTTGTCCCTTAAGCCCCTCTCTTCCACCAAATCAATTCTCTCTACAGAGCACTGAACAAATCCTCCTGGGTTTTTAGAAAGTTCTTTAGAACATCCTCTACACATTTCCTCTGTGTATCTCAATACAATAATACCAGCACCTGGAAAGCTTATTATGAAACAAATTCCAGAATTCACACAAAATCCCCTATATATCAGAATCTTCAATCTAGTAAGATACTGAAATAATTTATATGCACACTAAAGTTTGAGAAACATTGCTACTATATTCAGCACTCAGATTCACAATTTGCATCTATAGGCATATGCATGGTTCTTTTATTTAAAAATAAAACAATTCACTACTAAGATCTATTCACACAGTGAAAATAGCCCATTTGTAAAGTACAGTAATCACTGGGGTTTAGTGTATTCACAGAATTGGGCCACAATTACCCAAAGAAGAAACCACATAACTGTAGTCACCTTCCATTCTTCTCCCAGCCTGTGGTAACCACTTACTTTCTGCCTCCACATAGATTTGAATATAGGCAGCTCATATGATACTGCAGTAACATGGTCCTTCGTGGCTGGCTTCTTCCACACAGCATAACTGTTTTCAAGTTTCATTCATTTTGTAGCATATATAATTGTTTCTCCTTTAGACTGCCAACATTTCAATGTATGGATAGATCATATTTCTCCATTCACTAGGGTCATTGACTTCTGAGCTTTACAAATAATGTTGCTATATGAACATTTGTCCCTAATGTTGTGTAAAAGTATGTTTTCATTTCTCTTAAGAACATAGCTAGAGTGTTAAGTGCTGGGCCACATGACAACTCCATTTTTTTGAGAACCAACAAGCTGTTTTTCATAGCAGCATATTACAGTCTCATGAGTAGTATGTGAGGGCTCCAATTTCTCCATATCCTTCCCAACATTTATTATATTTTTAAAAAATTTATTTTTACTGTGAACGGAGCACACACCACAGGACAGGAATGGAAGTCAGAAGACAGCCTGCTGGAGTTGGTTCTTTCCCTCCACCATGTGGGTTCCAGGAACACTGGTCTCTGACTTCCCCCTCCATACACACATGTATTTTGGAGAGTGTAAATGACACAGCATGAGTATGCAGGTCAGAGAACAATTTATGAGAGTTAGTTCTCTTTTTCCATCGTGTGGGTTCCGGGGATCAAACTAAAGTCTTCAGGCTTGACAGCCACTGCCCTCGCCCACTGAGCCATCTCACTGACTGACATTTGTGTTAATTTTTGTATATGTTGTGCAGCAGGGGTCCAACTTCATTCCTCCATAAAATTTAACTCAAAAAATATGACTTGTATCCTCCATTGCTGGTGGAAGTGCAAACTTGTACAATCACTTTGGAAATCAACCTGATACTTTCTCAGAAAACTGGGAATAGTCAGGACCCAGCTATTCCACTCCTGGGCACAGATCCAAAAAAAATGCTCCACCATACAACAAGGGCATTTGCTCAACTATGTTCATAGCAGCTTTACTCATAATAGCCAGAATCTGGAAACAACCTAGATGTCCCTCAACTGAAGAATGGATAAAGAAACTCTGGTACATTTACACAATGGAATATTATTCAGCTATCAAAAACAAGGAAATCTTGAAATTTGCAGGCAAACAGATAGAACTACAAAGATCATCCTGACTGAGGTAACCTAGACCCCCAAAGACACACATGGTATATATTCACTTATAGGTGGATATTAGCCCAACACAGATGTTCTCTGAAATATTCCACCCAGTGGGGGATCAGGAGAGATACTGGGACACGCAGCCAGACTCTGGGTGAAGAGTTGCAAATTGCATGGAAGAGTTGGGGGCTGGAAACACAGTTCGGGCGGTTGTTAGGAGCCCCACAAGGAGACTATTAAGGTTGGCGGATCTGGACCCAGGGGGCCTGCACAAACTGATGCACCAACCAAGGGCACTGCAAACAGAAGACCCAGACCCCTGTTCAGATGTAGCCAACAGACAGCTCATTCTCCACACGGGGATGGGGGAGGGGGGGGGAAGGGACTGCCTCTGACAAGAACTCTGGTGCCTGTGATTTGTTCACTGCCCCTTAGGAGGGAGGTCCTGGGGGAGCACAGAGGAAGGGGATGCAGGCTATGCAGATGGGATCTGATAGGCTGTGGTCAGACAGTGGGGGAGGATGACCTCACCTATCAGAAGTCTACAGGAGGAGAACAGAAAGGAAAAGGGAGGGAGAGTAGGAACAGGAAGATAAGAAGGAGGGGATTACAATTGGGGTGCAATGTGAATTAATAATAATAATAATAATAATAATAATAATAATAATAATAATAATAATAATTTAAAAATATGATTGGTAAAGGCTCAGTAAAGTGCTGCTGTGCAAGTCTGAAGACCAGGTTGAGATCCCTAGTGCTTATGGAGATGCTGGGTAAGGCAGCCTGTGTCTGTAACCCCAGCACAAGAGAAGGATGGTGTCTTAGGGTTTTTATTGCCATGATAAAACACCATGACCAAAGCAACCTGGGGAGCTATATCGTCTTACAGCTTGTAGTCCATCATCCAAGGAAGAGGTAGCACCACCCTCAGTGAGTGGACCCTCCCACATTAACATCAATCAAGAAAACACATCACAGGCTTACCCACAGGCCCATCTGATGGGGGCAGTTTCTTGATTCATTCAAAATGACTAGAGCTTGTACCAAGTTGATATAAAACCAGCTAGCACAGAAGAGATATATGGACTGAACATGACAGGATACAACACAACAGGTGGCCTCTGTATACACACACACACACACACACACACACACACCTACCTCATACCCCAATGCATCAGTATAAGGTTGTATAATTCAAGCCATCTTTTTTTTTTTTAAGATTTATTTATTATTATGTATACAGTGCTCTGTCTGCACATATACCTGTAGGCCAGAAGAGGCCATCAATCAGATCACATTATAGATGGTTGTGAGTAATCATGTGGTTGTGGGAATTGAACTCAAGACCTCTGGAAGAGCAGTCAGTGCTCTTAACCTCTGAGCCATCTCTCCAGCCCAATCCAAACCATTTTTCCTTTTTTGTTTTTGTTGTTGTTGTTTTGTTTTTTGTTTTTTCGAGACAGTATTTCTCTGTGTAGCCTTGGCTGTCCTGGACTCACTTTGTAGACCAGGCTGGCCTCAAACTCACAGGGATCTGCCTGCCTCTGCCTCCCTCCCCAGTACTGGGATTAAAGGTGTGTGCCACCACTGCCCAGCAATCCAAGCCATTTTACAGACCACACTTGCTTTGAATTTCAAAAGAAATAAAAACATTTTTGTGGGGCTGGGCATGGTGGCGCATGCCTTAATCTCAGCACTCGGGAGGCAGAGGATGTTGGATCACTGTGAGTTCAAGGCCAGCCTGGTCTACAAAGTGAGTCCAGGACAGCCAAGGCTACACAGAAAAACCCTGTCTCAAAAAAAAAAAAAAAAAAAAAGAAAAGAATTTTTTGTGGACTCCTCAGCACTATGCATTTTATAAGACTGGAGTAAATGAGCGAGGGCCCTGGTACCTCCCACAGCTGCCGAGGTTGCTATGCTGTTGCTTCTGAGATTCTCTGCTCAGCCAGGCATGGCGGCGCACACCTTTAATCCCAGCACTTGGGAGGCAGAGCCAGGCCAATCTCTGTGAGTTCACGGCCAGCCTGGTCTACAAAGCGAGTCTAGGACAGCCAAGGCTACACAGAGAAAACCTTTCTTGAAAAAACCAGGAAAAAAAAAAGATTCTCTTCTCTACGAAGCCTATCTGAACACTCAGAGTAGGTTTTAGGTTCAAACTAAAGCTCACATTGGCTAAAAGCTTCCCCCAAAGTGACACCTAACTCTTTATAACAATGTAACAACTGATAACCACTGGGGAACAGTGAGCATTCTGTGTTTTGAAAAACAACAGAAAGTTTGACATGGAAGCCAGGAATGGTTGTACACACTTTTAATTCCAGCACTTGGTAGGCCAGGGGCAGGAAGAATTATAAATTCAAGGCCAGGCCAGCCTGGACTCATAGTAAAAGCTGTTTAAAAGGAAAGGTGGTGGTGGTGGCGAATCCTTGGCATTTCAATAACCTACAAATGTAAAAGGCAAAGAAAGATGTCTGGAATTTTGACAGCAATAAATATTTTTCTTTCATTCATTCACTTAATTACTAAACAAGCATAAACCAATTATTCTTATAAAACTTGCCTTTTAATACAGAAGACAATAAATATAAAATATTTTATTTATGTATGAGGGTGTTTTTGCCTGCCATGTACATCTGTGTATCATATGTGTGCCTAGTGCCCTCAGGAGTCAAAAGAAGGCCCCACCAGATCTGAGACTGGAGTTAGAGATAGTTGTGAGTTGCTATGTGGGTGCTGGAAATCAAGGCAGGTCCTCTGGAAAAGCAACCAGAGCTCTTAACCCCTGAGCCATCTCTCCAGCCCAATGAAATTATAAGCAAAGACAACACAGGCTAAGAGAGGAAAGAGTAAAGGAAGCATCTCGCTGTTCCACATGGGCAGTCTGCTTTCCCTAAAAATCCTCCAATATGTGCACAGCAAACCAGGCCAAGTGAACAACGAGAACCATGCGATGTGCCTTGTGTGTACATCAGCTGTCCTTTTCTCAACAACGAGACAAGCACCTTTGGGCTCCAATCTGGCACAACTATTCATTGCTATGTCAATAAACAGGGCATGTCTCCGTGTGCCTCAGTTTCCCCATCTATAAAATGAGAGGACTGCCTCCGATGGTATGCATGTTCTTTTAAACTGAAATAGTGTGATTCACACCAAAGCTTTCTTACTCTAAATTTCTGGAATCAGTTACAATACTTTGCTCGTTGAAACTGCCAGTTTCCTTAGTTACCACAGAAGTAAAAGCAAAAATGTCTTTTAGTCTCGTGGAATATGCCAAACCTAAATGCTACCGAATGAACTCAGCAACAATTTACCAGAGGATATGCACATATTTATCAACAAGATCATGACCTCCCAGCACATGCACAGATATACACATACACCTAATTTTTCTTTTCTTTCTTTTCTTTTTCTTCTTCGAGACAGGATTTCTCTGTGTAGGCTTGGCTGCCCTAGATTCGCTCTGTAGACCAGGCTGGCCTTGAACTCACAGACATCCACCTGCCTCTGCCTCCTGAGTACTGGGATTAAAGGTGTGTGCCACCACTGGGCAGTGACAGCCCATGCCTTTAAAGCCAGCTTTACTCCTAATTTTAAAACACAAACAAAAGTCAATCTTTCAAGTCTCAACTCCTTATTATGAGACACAAGGTACTGTATCCTTAGTTGGACTACTCTCTCACCCCTACCAAACGGCTCCCACTTCAGTCCCGTGGAGTCAGATAGCGTTCTAATATGTCCTTCTCTCACACCACAGTGCGCCCTCAAATTCTCGCCCCTACGCTGTGTAGCTCACTCTTTCTACCCTGTAAGATGTAGTAGGTCAATTATCACTTTCTTTGTGATATATTCTGAACGTTTATTCACTGATATATATTCATTCAAAAGCTTAAATACACTTAGTTCCAGACTGGGACTATAACAGTAATGAATGCTTCTCATGAATGAGATAGGGTCCTGCTTGTCCTTACTACCATAGCAGCTGTGCTGATTTAAATACAGGCTCGTTTGTTAGAATGCGTGGTCCTGAGCTGGTAAAGCCGTTTGGGAAGGATTAGGATTAGCATGTAGCAGCAAGGTACAATCACTGAAGCAAAAGGCTGGCACCTTGATTTTGGACTTTTCAGACTCTAGAACTGTGAGAACTAATTCTTGTCACTGGCAGATTATTCAGGCTAAGACATTTCGTTACAGCAGTTTGAACACACTAGCTGCCCTTCAACTACAAAATCCTAACATATTTCATCTGGAACACTGTGATTTTTTTTTAAGATAACTCTTTTTTTTTTTTTAAATGTATATGAATGTTCTATCTGCTCGTACACCAGAAAAGAGAATCAGATTCCATTGCAGATAGTTGTGAGCCACCATGTGGTTGCTGGGAATTGAACTCAGGACCTCTGGAAGAGCAGCCAGTGCTCTTAACTGCTGAGCCATCTCTCCAGCTCCCTGTGATAGCCTCTTAACTGTCCTCTTTGACTGACTCCAGCAATCCAGTTTCCTCAAAGGAACCAAGATCATTTTTAAAATGCAAATCAATTCGCCTCACTCCCATTTTCAAAAATCACCCAAAAATCTTCTCATTCTCCTCTCAATAAAAGTCAACATGCTTAAAAGCATAGCAAGGGTTTACATGTCTAACCCTGCCAGACTCCCTGATCTCACATAGCACTATTCTCCCCTCGATAACCATGACCCACTCACATGGGCTGTTTTATTGTGGTTACAGGTCATACCTAGTTCATTCTTACCAGTTTATATTTATTCTCCCTTCACTTGAAATATATCTACTTCCATCTTGAAACTGCTAAATTTTAATGACTCCAGTCTTGGTTAAGTATGGCTTCTTTAGAGGCTCTCCATAGGCACCATATGTAAAGCAGCCCTTTCTCTCTAGTGACCTTTATCCTGTTACTCTACTGTCCTCAAAGCACATCAACCATCTGGAACTATCCTGTTACTTGTTCACTATTAGTTTCCTCAGTAGGAAACAGATTCCTCAACAGCAACTACTGGTACCTCGCCGCTGGCCCTTCTGTGAAACATCCATGGCAGCAAGCTGAACTTCAGTCAATGACAACAGCAGCACAAGCGTTAAACAACTTAAACTCTACAGGATGCTAGGTCACTAACTGTAGATCAGGTAAAGCATTTTTAGTTTCTACTTTCAACTTACTTAGTGGACTCAAGGACAAACCTAATTATAAGTGAAACAGGGTCTGTTTGTGAAGAAGTACGAATTACTGAACAACTTGAACTACATATATATACTTACGCCAACCACCCCGGAACGCCACAGGCTGATGGAGGAGGATCATAGGTTCAAGGTCAGTCTGAGCCACGTAGTAAGACCCTGTCTCAGAACTGAAGACTAGGAGCTGGGGAGGCTGCTCATGAATAAAGTGCTTGCTGTGCAAACATGGGGCCCTAAGCTCGTGCATACAAAAGCAGGGCATGGCAGTGTGCACAGAAAGCCCAGTCAGCCCCAGGAGACAGAGACCAGCAGACCCTGGAGGCTCACTGGCCAGCTTGCCTAGCTGAAATGGCAAACTCTCCATTCAATGAAAACTTGTCTCAAAATAGTGCTGATAAATGTGGAGTCACACACACACACAATCTTTAAAGTCTGCAAAATAAATGCTTAGTGAATGTGTTAGGCGAAGGATATAAAGGCCAAAACACAAGGAAACGCAAGCACAGCTGTGAAATATTTTTATACCTGATTCCTCTTTATTCTCTGTCCTCACTGCCTTTGCTTAAGCCTGGGTTTTTAATCATCTTGCCTAGACTACCATAGTATCTTCCTAATTGTTTTCTTCTCCTTCCCTAAACCTGATCCCTTCAAAAGTAACTTCCACACTACTTCCAGCTTCAAGCCTCCTGAGATAAAGAGCTGAAAATGTTACTCTCCTGCTCTAAAGTCCCACTGTTTTCAAGAGGCCACTCCAATCTCACCCCTCACTGCTGTCCCCTAACAATTAACCTATCTCTACCCATTCAGAGCTTCTGGTAGTTCCCAGAATATTCCATGCTGTTTAATACCAGAAAGACTTTACACGTCTTTTCAGTCTGCTGCACCACTCACTGATCTCACAGATTTTGAATACCTATTGAACTGAAACAATTTTTTCCCCTTAGAGTAGTTTTGGTTTAGTTTTTTGTTTCTTTGCTTTTGTTTGTTAAAAATCTTGAGGAAGAGGAGGAGGAAGAGAGGAAGAAAGAGGAAAAAGAAATAGAACTTAGTGGCATACATTTTTGTGTGTGTGTGTGTGTGTGGCATACATTTTTAATCCCAGCACTTGAGAGGTAGAGGCAGGCAGATTTCTGTGAACTTGAGGCCAGCCTGGTCTACTAAGAGAGTTCTGGAACAGCCAGAGCTAAACAGTGAGGCCTTGTCTTGAAGGAAAAAAAGAAAAAAAAAAGCCAAAAAACAAAGAAGTAAAAAGAATAGTCAGCTCTTTTTAAAAAATGATTTATGTATTTTATGTATATGAGTACTCTGTATACATATTCATCTACAGGCCAGAAGAGGGCATCAGATTCCATTATAGATGGTTGTGAGCCGCCATGTGGTTGCCAGGACCTCTGGAAGAGTAGCCAGTGCTCTTAACTGCTGAGTGATCTCTCCAGCCCACCAGTCCTGTCCTTTCTTTCTCTTTCTTTCTTTCATTCTTTCTTTCTAAGATTTTTTATTACTTATTTTATGTATATGAGTTTTCTAGCTGCTTGTACACCTGCAGGCCAGAAGGCATCAGGTCCCATTATAGATGTTGTGAGCCACCACGTGGTTACTGGGAATTGAACTCAGGACATTTGGAAGAGCAGCCAGTCTCTTAATTGCTGAGCCATCTCTCCAATCCAGCTCACCAGTCTTAAAAATTAACAATAAAAGGAAGGAAGTAAAGAAAGAAAAAGAACTAAATCATAGACTAGAAAAATGGCTGAGTTGGTTGTGCAAGCACGAGAAAGACCTATGTCTGGATCACCAGCACACACAGAAGCTGAGCAGAGTAGCGTATCTGTAACCTCACACTGGAGACTGAGGGCAAGGTGGGTAGACACAGGCAGGTCTCCAAAGCTCCCAGGCCAGTCAGTCTAACCACAGTTAACTCAGAGTTCAGTGAGAGATCCTGCATCAAAAGTCAAGGTGAAGAGCAAAAGAAAAGACACCCAGTGTTAACAATGAACACTCTCCATAGTCACTTACATATATAACTGCATGTATACACACACACACACACACACACACACACACACACACACACACACACACAGAGGCATCTTCCCTATTAAGTCTCTTTCTCAAGGTATTAGGGATTGAACCCAAGGCATTACACATACTAGGCAATTTTACTAAGTCTAATTACTTGAGGATCCCCATCAGAATTCATCACTCTCTTTTGTTACCACAGTCTCTTAACACGTTTATACCATATGGCAGCAACGTGTTACCAGATCTGTTTACCCCACAATTAGCTGTGTCCTGTCGTCATCTTTGTGGACACATCCTCATCCCCAATATAATATCTGGTATTAAATAGCTGAAGACTGAAAAGATGAATAAATGTATATAAATTCCTCAGCCTGGCATTCAAAATCACCCTCATGTTAGCCCCAAGTTATACTACTATGTAATGGGTTCTCTCCCTGCTTGACCATAAGTCTTCTTAACCTCTCAGAGACAGTCTCTTTATCTAGTCATAATCTCTAAAGTGCTCCCAAACAGTGCCTGATAGAATTAGATACACAATGAATATACAATAAAATTTGAACACAGTAAATCCATATTATTAGCGTACACCAAAAAGAAGGATCAGAGTCACATATTCAGGGTTGAATCCCAGCTCCACTTACAAGCTGTGTGGCCATGAATAAATCACTTCTGTGCTGGTTTTGATGAGAAGAATCATTTATTGAAATAGAATTAAAAGAGCCAATGCTTAACCATAGTGCCTGGTCCACATTAAACACTAGGAAAGTTAGGTATTTTTGACATCATCAGAATAGGGGAAAAATAAGTGTTTTTGCAGAACACTATATAATAATCTCAAAAGACAGACTCAATCTTAAGGGAAATAAGGAAAAAAAATATCATACAAAGCTTCAGAGTAATAGAGTATATTCAGTTATTCCTAGCAATGAAGGGAAAGAGTCCAGTTGGCTTTTTCCCCGGTTTCTCCCAGCTGCCCAGAGCCAAAAACCCCATGGCTATGGCCCAGGATCCTCTTGGGAAAGCTACACTTTAGAGGGCAGTAATGAGTTTGTGTTTACTTTTCGGTTTGCCTCTGAGGAACACAGATAACAAATGACTTCAAGAAGAGAAAACATAAAGAAGTAAAGGCAGATGAAATAAGTAAGACACTAGACAGATCTTTGGTTAGCTTCCTAGGAATAGCTTTTAGGCTAAACAGCCTCAGATGTACTGAGACCAGTTTCCCAGGGCATTTATTCTCTAGAAGCGCATGTCCTCTGAAAGTCAGAGACACAAAGAAGCAGAATCTGGGACAAGTTGTGAAAAGGACCGAAAAGTTGAAGCTATACGGAATTTAAACTCCTAACCAATCTAAAGGACTACAGCAGAGGTAGTCAAAGAAAGCACAGGCTGGGGCTAGAGAGAGGGCTCAGCAGCTGAGTGTCCTGGATGCTCTTCCTAGAAGACCCAGGTTCAAATCCCAACATTTACATGGCAGCTTTCAATTGCCTGTAACTATACTTCCAGGAGAATCGGATGCCCTCTTCTGGCCACTGCAGGCACTGCTTGCACGTGGTGTATAGACACAGTGTAGGCAAAGCACTCATGCATGCAAATTAAGTTGCAAAACCAAAAAACCAGGGACTAGGCGGACCACGCTTCCCAGGGGTCTCAGCGGGGGCTGATGGGTATGACTGAGGATGAAGGTTCAATAGAGATCTGAATAAAAACTCTAACGAGCTCCTGTGCAAGCGTAGGTGCAGGGAATGCAAGAGATTAAACATGATACAGTCCCATCTCCTCAGGGTTCACTGCCTAACAGGGAAATGAAACAACACAATACAGTAAGTGCTGATAGAAATCTGTACTGGAATCCACAGAGACAAACAGTAAGTCCTCAGGTTCTACATCTATGATTCACTGGTAAGGAGCAATGTGTCATTAAAATAAAGCAGAAATGCTTCATAAGCAGTTTGTATTACGTACTGGCAAAAACCCTGGCATCAGGACACATACCTGCACTACCAGTACTTGGGAGTCTAGCCTGAGCCACTCGAGGACAGGCCTGGATATAGAGAGAAACCCTGTCTCATGGGGGAAAAAAGTGTCAAGTATGGTGGCACACACCTTTAACCCTAGCACTTGGGAGGCAGAGGCAGGTGGAGCTCTGTGAGTTCGAGGCCAGCCTGGTCTACTAAGTAAGTCGAGGACAGCCAGGGTTCAGGGTTCTGTTACACAGAGAAACAAACAATTACAAACAAACAAACAAACAAAAAAGATTAAGAGTAAGCCATGCACGATGGCTCATATCTATAATCCCAACAGATTAAAACAGGAACCTGAGGCCAGCATAAGCTATGCAGCAAGAGCCTCTCTCAAAAAACAACATAAAAATCCCAACAAAAAGCACGGGTGAGCTGGGCCCTGTTATAAACCCATAGAAACACACCAGGCTATGTGCTTGAGTAAGACCGATCACTGGAAGTCAAAGGTCCAAGAAGGGAGGGTGCACCAGCCTTTCTGTTCACTCCCTCACGATCATGAGTCTTTCCCTCTCATCCCAATGCTGTCGGGACACATCCATGGGAACAAGCATGTCCTCACTTGGTCAGACACTCACTAAGTATGCAGTAAGTACCTAACAAAACATGTAGGAAACACAAAGTACAACACTGGGACTCAGGACTTTTAATTTCAAAGCTGCAAGAGATTTCAAAGGTCACGGAGTCCAAATCTATCAGTTCACAGATAAAGGCTGAGGTACGGAAAGGTTGAAATCTAAGCTCATTCAGCCATTGAATCATACTCTATGCCAGGTACCAGAGATAAAAGAGCAAGCAGGGCTTTCAAGGAGAAGGCAGGCAGTGGGAGAAAAAGCACAAGACAGAAAAGTCAGCTGTGGGAATGAGTTCCCCCACTTACACAGTGGGAACACTTGGAGAACAGGACAAGGAGACAGCACTTGTATTGCCCAGAGGACCAGCTGTCGTTTACCTGTGTGCTTGACCCTAGGTTAGTCTCTTAAACCACCCACGCCTCAGTTTCCAAATCTATAAAATGGAGATAAGAGTATACCTAGCCTGTAAAGCTGAGGTATTAGAAAATGTGTTTAGCTGGGCGGTGGTGGTGCACGCCTTTAATCCCAGCACTTGGGAGGCAGAGGCAGGAGGAGAGCTGTGAGTTCGAGGCCAGCCTGGTCTACAAAGTGAGTCCAGGACAGCCAAGGCTACACAGAGAAACCCTGTCTCAAAAAAAAAAAAAAATTAAAAAAAAAAAAAAAAAGAAGAAGAAAAGAAAAGAAAAAAGAAAAAAAAAGAAACAAACAAACAAAGACAAAGTGTTTAAAATACTTGGCCTGGAGTAAGTACTCTGTATTATTTGGCCTTCAGCATTTTCTCTTGGGTTCCTTTCTGCTGTGCCTTGACTTCAGAATCCTTCTCTACACAGCTTTCTACCCATCTGTTAGCAGCTGGCTACTTATGAATAAAACAAATCTTCTCTTTTCACTCTAAGATCTGGGTCTGCTGCTTACTCCTCTTGTGGGTTTCTTCTACTACTGAAGTATGCTACCACTCATTTTACATACAGAAGAAATTCCAAGGCCCGGTGGCGGCGCTCACCTTTAATCACAGTGCTCAGGAGGCAGAGGTAGGGGGACTCTCTAAGTTCTCACACAGCCTGGTCTGTGGAGTGAGTTCCAAGACAGCCAAGGCTACACAGAGAAACCCTGTCTTGAAAAAAAAAAAAGCCAAAGACAGTCAGACATCCAAGATTAAACAAGTCACAACTGCCTCAATCCCTCCATAGTGTGGCCTAAGCATCCCCAGAGAAACAAATCCCTGGAAACAAGGCACACTTATCACACGTCTACAGGGAGAGATCCACAAGAGGAAAACATAAAAACAAAACAACAACTACTGCTTTGAAAAAGCAAGAGAACAGAATTATCTCAGACTGGGTTTGGGGCTTTTGAAAGGAGCAGGGAAGAGCAGCTATGATGTAGCCCTTCCTTGTTAACTACAGCTTCTCCACACTCACAGCAGCGTGACACGTTCTTCATCCGTCTCTGCACCCGCCCTAGACTATGAACTACTTGTGGACATTCTCATGCTTTATTCATCATATTATGAGGCAAAGAATAGTGACTAGCACACAGAAATCTGAAGAATAAGCTAAGCATGGTGGCACACATCTGTGATCCCAGCATTTAGAGGCAGAGGTTAAAGTTCAAGATCAGTTTAGTCTACATGTCGGCAAGATCCTGTCTCAACAAACAAACAAACAAACAAACTAACAAAAGGATCTGAGGAATAAATTGATAAAGAGTAAACCTAGGGATATGAGTAAGATCAGAGAGAGTGCATATGCTAGTACATGCCTGTAATCTCAGCACCCAAGAAGCTGAGGCAGGAAAAGGCAAGGCCAACTTAGGTTAGAGAGAGAGAGCCTATCTCAATAACACAAAAATAAACAAAAGCCAAGCAAGTGTTAGCTAGAACCCTAAAGGACAGGTTAAGACTAAAGCGGTTTTCAATATCATCCTTAGGTACATTGTGAGTTTGTGACCAGCCTAAGACTCTGTTTCAAGATATATAGACAGAGAGACAGACAAAAAAAATAGGACCCAGAACATGTAAATTACATGTAAATAATCACATTTTATGACCAAGAATTTGGCAAGATCAAGTTATCTGTAAGTTAAAGGACCTATGTATGAGAAACACTGCCTCAGGTTCTTGCTTCAGATCTTTAAAAGGGTAGTTTGCCAGGCATGATGTGCATGCTTGTAATCCCAGCTGCTGGGGAAACTGAGACAAGAGGATCCTGAGTTCAAGGCCAGCCTGGGAAACTTAGCAAGACCTTGTCTCAAAAGAAAATTTAAAAATAGGGCTGTGGTTGAAAAGATAGGTCAGTGGTTAAGAGCACATATGGCTCTTGCAGAGCACTAGCACCCACAGTGGGGAGTTTAGAACCATCTAGAACTCCAGCTCCAAGGGATCTGATACCCTCTTCTGGACTCCACAAATACCGGCACACTTGTATGCATACACACATACACATAAATTAAAATCAATCTTTTTTAAAGAAAAGACAAAGTGACATTAGTATAGCATCTGAACTCATAGGTCTACTGTAAGTAATAAATAATAAAGGTAAAGAACTTTTTTTAAAATGGGCCTTTACCTGGGGCAAGGCAGATATTACCTCCTAACCTATCCTATAATAACTCCCAGTTTCCATCCCATTCCATCTGCTTCTAATAATTTCTATCTGTGTTACTTCCCATCCATGATCCCCAAATACTTGGCTGCTGTTGTTCATTTTGGCTATCTCTCTCCATAAGGAGCTTCAGAGTCCCTTCTCTGGGCCACGTAGCTTAAAGTGGGCAGCTGGCTTAAAAATTTGATAAACATGGGCTGGAGAGATGGCTCAGAGGTTAAGTGAACTGGCTGTTCTTCCAAAGGTCCTGAGTTCAATTCCCAACAACCACATGGTAGCTCACAACTACCTATAATGAGATCTGGTGCCCTCTTCTGGCCTGCAGGCACATATGCAGGCAAAATACTGTATAAAATAATAAGTCTTAAAAAAAAAAGGGGGGGGTTGATAGGGGCTGGAGAGATGGCTCAGTGGTTAAGAACGCTGCTTGCTCTTCCAAAGGTCCTGAGTTCAATTCCCAGCAAGCACATGGTGGCTCACAACCATCTGTAATGTGATCTGGCCTACAGGTATACATGCAGGAAGAACACTCAATACATAACAATAATAAATAAATACTTCTTGATAAACAGTGTCCATTTCTACTGGTAGTTCTGCCATAAGCCCATCTTATTATCCTCTTCTCCAAGGCAGAAGAGGCTATTAGCAGTGCTAATTTGCTTCTGAACTTCAAGCGAAAATAATAAAACAGGCAGACCAAAAGGTGGGACTGGTAGAACCTGCTATTCCAGACAATGTATGTACTAATGACATCTGATTTTGTAAATATAGGCATAATATTCTGAAGAATAAATCACAGCATGTGCTTTCCGAAGTAGAAAAGCGTATCACCCCGCCAGCCTCCCCCCCACCCCCCTTTTTTTAAAGTTTTTCCAGACAGGGTTTTTCTGTGTAGCTTTGTCTATCCTGGAACCAACTCTGTAGACCAGGCTGGCCTTGAACTCACAGAGATCCACTTGCCTGTCTCCCAGGTGTGCGCCACTGCACCTGGACTGCATCCCTCCCATCTTAACCAGACTCCTCGTTATTCTTTTCCAACCTGGACTCAAGAGTAAGTAAGGTGTGTGTCCGTCATGAAAAGTGCAACCTGAAAGCAACTCTGATCTGCAAGCAAATCACAGCTTTTTTTTTTTTTGTAGGTTCCACCTTTAGCTTCTGAGCTCACTTCCATCTCTAGCATGACTTCCCCTAACCAAGTTTAGGTTTGTCTGCTGTGCCTCACTGCACTTGTCACATGCTTTCATTCCAACACGTACGCAGTGGCATTGTAATAGGCTATTTGTACATGTACCTGCTGGACTGTAAGTTGGTACAGATCCTGTTTTACTCACCTTTGAATTCCCAAGGCATGACACATAGTAAGTCCCCGTAGTTACATATTAATGATGCAGTGCACCTTATCTTTCTCTAGTGAAAGCGTGAGCACAGACAGCAAAGGAGCCAACCTTAGCAGAAGGCATACAAACTGAGGGCTGCCAGTGCAGACCTTCTTTCTGGAGCGTCCAGACAACTTCCTGCTCCTCACGTTACTTTCTTAAACTCATAAGGAAAAGAACAGAACCAGTTCGCACAGAATTTCCTTACAACAAGGATATATTCTTTCTTGGAAAAACAACACAAGCCACGAGGGTTCTGGGATCGAATGCTAATGGCTGCATGCAAAGTTGACCTGACCTGCAGACCTAACACTGAAATCTGTAATATCTTATTCGTGGTACTTATTTCCTTCAAACACTAAGAAGCAAAAAGTCAGAAGTCAGTCAGGCATTAGTGGTACACACATGGGGGGGGGGGGGAGAGAGAGATCAGTGACAGCATGGGACACATACCAAGGTCTGTCTCCAAAAAGTAAGACGTATGAAACTATCTTAATGAAGAGCCATGACCAACAAACCATATGTTTTAATTTTAGTACACTATTTACAATTTTAAGGTGCTTTCAAAAAAAATACCTCAACTAATGCTGCCAATCGTAAACACAGAAACTTAAAACTGGAAGGGGCCTTGGAGGTTATTTCTACCACCACCTGCCTTTCCAACCAAGTAGTATTCAAACACCTTTAGTCTCCAGCGATTGGCAGGTAAGAAAGTAGGCCACATGTTACCCGTTAGTCTCGCACTCTCGGTTTATTAATTCCAATCAGGAGGAGGGGAAAACAAATTAGCCTCATACCACTCCTCCAACCAACTGTGATTATTCCCTAAACCTGCTCCCTTCCTGAGACTCCTCAGCAACCTGTCCCATACCAAACAGAGCAAGAGCCCCTCAAAAACTCGGACCCTCTAGAGCCGCACGCCATTACTTCCTTCCCTGACAATCACTGCTCTGCTTTAACTCTACCCATGTGCGATCACATGGAAGACCACAAAGCAACTCTCGGTTGTCGCTGGCCGTTTGGCCTCAGGTGTTATCCCTCATCATCCTTTCTCTCTCTCTCTCTCTCCTTCAGAACCTTGTACTTGACATTTCTTTCAAGTTCAAACACCTTCAAGGACCAACAGTAATCCAATACCGATTGTTCAAATGCCCATTAGATAAAGGGTTCATAGCTTTTCAAGTTCACCCCGAAGGAAGCCATGAGACGGGGGAGAGGATGAGAGTGGGAAAAGTAGAAAAATCATCCGACAACTGAAAAGCCCCCTAGCCCTCTTCTCAGAACCGCCACTGTAGTTGTAACGCAATGCCGCTTCCTAGCCCATAACTACACTGTAGACTTCACACTTAACCCAGGAACTGTCACAGAAGTGACAATGTTTGTTCAGTGAGCAAAGAGACCGGTTCGGTTACACAATTATCCCTCCATTCACAATTACTCATTCATTCGTTGACCAAAACTTTACTGAGCATGCGGTATGTACAAACCCTAAAAAATGTAAGAATAAGATGGTTCCTATCTAAAAATAGTTCAAAGCTGCAATACTAGCATATTAGCATTGTTTCCTGGTCTGTGTCCCCAACCTCCTCGTCAAGCTCGGAGTCCTTTACCAACATTGAAAGCCTCGGCCTTGCCTTACCCAAGTCCACGCCCCTCCAATTAATGCTACCTCTTAGCCCCTGAACCCTACCTACCTTGGACCTTAATGTAATAGTCACAAAATCTTTAACGTTCTCATCCCTCGGGCCTTTGCCCTGCCCTCCATCACCATCCTTAACGCTAATGCCAATCTACTGCACCATGAACGCCTCGGGGTCCCTGAGCCAGAAGCCCTCAGATTTCCCCCACGGAAAGCCAGCTTCCCTGCAAGCTCTTTTTCCTCGGGATCCTTCCCGTTTCTCCTAGGACCTCCGGCTCTCATCCCTCACTTCCTCTTCCTCCACCTTCAAGCTGTCTCTCCGTTCTAGTCTCTCAATTCCTCTTACCTCATCTAGCTCCCTTTCCGCAACAGCACCTCCTCCAACCTCCACCTCCACCACTGCCGCCATCTTCACGGCCGGCCCCCACCCCGGTCCCCCGCGAGCCAGCTGCTTCCGCCGCTCAAGTGCTTGTAACCAATTGGAGGTGCGAACTGGGCGGAGCATCAAGGCAGGCCGACGCCTGTGGGGAACCAAGAGACCGGCTACCTGCTCCTTCGGGATTGAGAAGGGCCGACTCTCGTGCACAGCCAAGCTTCAGTAGGAAAGCGTCCTCGGAAAACGAAAACTTGTTCTTGGGTTATTTTGGTGGAACTATTTCACCAGTCCTCACTGTGGAGAGCAAAAGGGAGAGTCCACGAATGCACAAATTTCGCGACGCTCCCTCGCTTAGCCTACAGGCAGAGACGCGTGCACTAAGAACTACATTTCCCATGCTGCACCGAGTCCGACCCGGAAGTCTAAATTCCTCTCTCTACGGGAGGATTATAGAGACTAAAAATATACTTTAAAACACAAGCACGCGGGCTGGAGAGATGGCTCAGTGGTTAAGAGTACCGCTCGCTCTTCCAAAGGTCCTGAGTTCAATTCCCAGCAACCACATGGTGGCTCACAACCACCTACAGTGAGGTCTGGCGCCCTCTTCTGGTGGGCAGGTGTACATGCAGGTGAAACACTGTGTACTTATATAAAACACAAGCACGCGGGGGTTTTGTTGTTGTTGTTGTTATTTGGTCTTTTTGTTGTTGTTGTTTTGTTTCTTAAAAAGTAGTAACTATTGTTTTCCCTCGATAGGAGTCATCTTTTCAGAAACAGCGGCTTCTTTAAGAACCAAAACGCGTTCTTGAGTTTAGGAGGCTGGGTGGCGCCTGAAACCAGAACGCGGAGATCACCGGACAGAATTGGCGGGAGAATAAGATTGGAACACCGGAGCTGAGGCTGCTTCGACTTTTAAAGTTCATGGACGAGGGTGAGAGGCGTTGGGACTTGTCGATTGGAGAGGACTAGCTGAAAGGGCGGAGGGTGGCCAACGAGAAAATAAACAGAGCAACCTATTCTGGGGTCTTAAAGAGCTGAAGAACCTGGCGGGACCTCCATGACCAGTAGACAATTACTAATCATCCTTGTGTTTCTTCCTCTTACGTTGGATATCTATGAGCAAGTCAAGCAAAAATCCCGTTGTCAGGGAGCTCACGATCTGTCAAGAGATATCCATAGAGCTGTTACATGAGAGGGACTTGGTTAAATACCAAGTGAGAATTGGAAGGATGGAGCTGTTTGAAGTGATGAAGGGTGCGGGCAGAGAGTCAAAATAAAACAAAGATAGAAAGAAAACTTGAGTGATGAATACATTAGGAAGCCATCGTGGCCAGGACTGTATCAGGATTTATGGACTCATAATTTCAGGGACCAGGTAAGAAACTAAGAATATTTGAATAAAAAGTCATGTCTGATGGTATAAGCTATTCTTGAGGCTGAGGCGAAATTACTTCATCGCAGGCATTCAAGACAACCCTGGCACGAGCAATATGGTGGCCCATGCCTGAGATCCCTACCTTTTTGGAGGCAGAAGTATCTGTAGTTCAAGGTGGGGCTAAATAGCATAGTAAGACCTTAACCTCAGAAACAATTTCTTAAGGACCAGCAAGATGGCTCAGTGTGGGTTTTGGAGAGGTGGCCCCACGATTAAGAAGACTTGCAGCTCTTTCAGGAGATGCTGGTTTGGTTCCCAACACCCACATGACAGTTCACTCCGGGTTCCAGGAGATGTGACACTCGCTCCTGGCTTCCTCCAGCACCGAGCATGCCCGTAATACATATAAATACATGCAGGCAAAGTATGCATAAAATATAAATGGTGGGGGAGGTGGCTCAATTTTCACCAAGCCTAGTGACCTGCTTTCCATCTCAAAGACACACATGGTGGAAGGAGAAAATCTGACTCCTGCATGTATATTCCTATCCACTCACACACTAAATACATAAATGTAAAAAATAAATTTAATAAAGTACTGGCCAGCTTGGGCTGCATAGCAGATACATGGTCAGCCAGTGCTATGTAGCAAGATCATATCCCAATAAATAGATAAATACAAAGAACTTGAGAGAAGGGTTTTTGTTGTTGTTTGTTTGGTCTCGTGGCAGGGTTTCTCTATATAGCCCTGGCCATCCTGGAACCACCATATAGACCTGCCTGCCGCTGCTTCCCAAGTGCTGGGATTAAAGGCATGCACCACCAGCTGACATTCAGATAGATTTAAAACCTTAGTTAGTCACAGTCACCTGGCCACATGGCTCCCACCTGTAATCCCAGCACTCGGGGAAGCAGAGGCAAGGGAATCTCTGTGAGTTCAAGGCCAGCCTGGTCTACAAATTGAGCCCAAGGCAGTCAAGGCTACACAGAGAAAATCCTGTCTAGAAAAAAAAAACAAACAAATAAAAACAGCAATAGCAGCTGGTGCCTATAATCTCAACCCTGGAAAGCAGAAACAGGAGGATCCTTGAGCTAGGTTAAGTGAGAGTCGAGAGGGCCTGTCTCAAAAGGTAAAATGGAGAATGATAACGGGCACCTGACACTGACCACGGGTACATATCTCTGTGTGCACACAAAAGGTTTGAGCTGTGTATGGTGGCTCACACTTGTACTCAGCGCTTGGGAAATGGAAGCTGGCTTGCCATTAATTCAAGGTCAGCCTGAACCACATAGTCAGTTCTGTTCTCAGCTGGCCTACAAAGTGAGACCGTGTCTCCAGAAAAACCAGGCAAACCAACAAAGTGTAGCAAAGGACCACCTGCAGTACCTAGATGAAATTTTGTATGGATTTATTTGTTTATAGATAGGTTCTTGCCATGTTGCCCAGGCTAGCCTCGAACTCTTACTCCCATCTTACCCTCCCCATGGCGGAGATAATGGGTGCAAAATGTTACACCTGGCTCCTGTGAGGTTTGGGGGGATTTTTTTTGTTTGGTTTGGTTTTTCGAGACAGGGTTTCTCTGTGTAACAGCCCTGGCTGTCCTGGAACTGGTTCTGTAGACCAGACTGGCCTTAAACGCACAGAGATCTGCCTGCCTCTGCCTCCCTGAGTGCTGGGATTAAAGGTGTGCACCACTACCACCACCACCACCAGGCATAAAATATCTTGAAAACAGATTTATTTTATACAGTGTTCTGTCTGCATGCCAGAAGAGGGCACCAGATCTCACTATAGATGGTTGTGAGCCACCAGGTGCTTTCTGGGAATTAAACTCAGAACCTTTGGAAGAACAGCCAGTGCTCTTAACCTCTGAGCCAACTCTCCAGCCTTCCTGTAAGCGTTTAAAAACAAAATAGGTTAGAAAAACAATGTTGATCCGTCTCACTTGTCCAAGAATACGTTGTTTTGAACCAGAGTCTGGCTATGTACCCCAGGCTAGCCTTGAACTGTTATGTGGCACAGGCTGGCCTTAAACTCTGTTCTCTTCCTTCAGCCTCCCAAATGCTGGGATCATAGATGTGGTACACCACACCTAGCTTAGAGGAATGAAGATCTAATTCAGGAAGATTACCTGAGCAGACAAAGCAGAATTTATATATATATATATATATATATATATATATATATATATATATATATATATAATTTTTTTTTTTTTTAAATTTGCTGCTTTGTTTTCTTGAGGCTGTCTCATAGTTGGGAGGTGGGTTGTCTCTAGGTGATCCAGATTTGCTCCCTGCAGTCCCCTGGTAGCCCTGAGAAGTGAGCCAACTACTGTAAATAACTCTTGTTATCAAAGAGTTATCAAAGAACAAGAGTGAGCCCAGCAGTAGTGGGCACACCTTTAATCCAGCACTTGGGAGGCAGAGGCAGATGAATCTGAGTTCAAGGCCAGTCTGGTCTAGAGAGACAGTTCCAGGACAGCCAGGGCTACACAGAGAAACCTTGTCTCCAGAAAGAAACAAAGAGACAAGAAGCTGGCCTTTAATCCCAGCACTCAGGAGGCAGAGGCAGGTGGATCTCTGTGAGTTCCAGGACAGCCAGGGCTGTCTGGGAAAACCAAAAAAGGAGCCAGGTGTGGTGGCACGCACCTTTAATCCCAGCACTCAGGAGGCAGAGGCAGGCGGATCTCTGTGAGTTCCAGGACAGCCAGGGCTGTCTAGAAAAACCAAAAAAGAAACAAAAATGAGAAACTTGCGTTCTTTTCTTTTCTTTTCTTCTTTCAGGAGTAATGTGAATATTCTTGTTCTCCCAAAAGCTACCAAGAACAAAACGTAGGCAGTGCCGCTGTGGTCACAGAAGATACCCTGGGAAGAAGCACATCCTGCCTTGCACTTAAGGAAGCTGGTGGCCTCCGATGGCTCCTGTGAAGATTAGCCATGTAGTATCATTTTCCTCTCAGGTATATTAGTCTCCGTCCACGATTGCTTTCCTTTTGATGATTAAAAGTGTGGATAGAGTCCAGGACAGCCAGGGCTGTTATACAGAGAAACCCTGTCTTGGAAAAATACAACACTCCCCCCCCCCCAAAAAAAAAGGTTTGGATAGACTTGGGAGACTTGTCTATGCTTTATATATAGCTGACAAAGTCCTGCATCTATCTATATCAGATCCCCTAGAAGGGCAGCTTGGTTACTGTGCCATTGAAGTTAATCAAGGGCACGCAAGGCCATACTTGGCCTATGAAGATATAGTGACCACCATCAAATGTGCCCACTTTTTAAAAGTTCTACAGTTCCCATCTCAGACTAGATCACAGGCTTTGGGCCTGGTGCCAATCTACCAAGGGAATTATTGGGGACTTCCTGCCCTTTCCTCCCATCTTTTTTTTTTTTTTTTAAAGACAGGTTCTTGTAGTAGTCCTGGCTGTCCTGAACTCACTTTGTAGACCAGGCTGGCCTCGAGCTCACAGAGATCCACCTGCCTCTGCCTCCCTGAGTGCTGGGATTGAAGGCGTGCGCCACCACACCTGACTTACACCACAAAATTAAATAAAACTTATCTTCGCCCTCCTTACCTGCAAGTCAGTTTGAACTGTCATTGTCCCCTCTTCCTCCTCTTTTTCTTTGTTTGTTGTTTTGTTTTTAAGACAAAGTCTCACTCTATATCTTACCTGGCCTAGAACTCTATGTAGACGTGGCTGGCCTCAAGTCACATTGGCCTTTGCTTCCAAGTGTTGTTTGCCTTTGTAGGCTCTTTTTGAGAGAAGGTCTTACCATGTAGCTCAGGCTGGCCTTGAACTCCCTGAGTATCCCAGGTTGGCCTCAGAGTCTCAAATCATCCTGCTTCAGCCACCTGGGTGCTGGAATTATAGGTATGTACCAGCAATCCCACCTTCAAATGTTCTGTCATAGGGTCTTAGAGAGTATTAGCAGTCTCCTAACTTCATAGTCTCTGTAGAGACTGTTCTAGAAGCTGAAGAGAAGGATAAAGGTCTTTAGCCTCCCTCCCCAACCCATATTTTACTTAGAGGTTTGTTTTATAAGAAAAATATTCACACACATGTGAAATTACAATTAAAAGAAATATTTCCTTTAAGATTGATTGATTGATTATGTATACAGTGCTATGCCTGCATGCACCTGCACACCAGAAGAGGGCACCAGATCTCATTAGAATGGTTGTGAGCCACCATGTGGTTGCTGAGAATTGAACTCAGGACCTCTGGAAGAGTAGTTAGTGCTCTTAACCTCTGAGCCATCTCCCCAGCCCTAAAAGTAGTATTTTATTGCTGAAACAAACAAACAAAAAGAAGAGAAAGAATACAGTCTTTTGTGGGTGTCGTGGGACATCTATAATTCCAACTCTCAGAGTAGTTCATGTTTGGGGTTAGCCTGGGCTACATAGACAAAAAACCTTATTTCATAGAATTATTTCTGGAGGTGTATAAATGTCTGTGTGACGGGCTTATGAGTACAGAACTGTTAATGTGCTGCAGTGTTAAAACCTGGGATTCATTTGGTTTGGTTATTTAGCCTAAGGTCTTACCTCAGTTGTGTCGTTGTCCCCCCCCCCACCCCCGTTTCCCCCTTCCCCCCTCCCCCCCCACTTCAGTTTATTTATCTAACTAGGCAGAAGTAATAGTAACAACTCAAGAATCCTTAGGAGGATTAGCTGAGGTGACCTGATGAGTGAGTTAGAGGTGAGTGGCAGCTACACTGTGTGAGAGTCGGGCTGTCTTGGGTTCCTTGGGTGCCCCTGGTGCCTTTCTGTCATGCTGAGAGGCCTCGGCAGGTTTGGAATTACCAACTTGCCTTATCCTTAGGTGTCGTGTTTTCCCTGTGAGCTCAAAAACCCTCCCGATTTTTCTCTTCCTCTCTCTGATGTAGGACCCCAAATACCCTGTGGACAACTTGCTGAACCCAGACAATCAAAGGGGACCTTGGCTCAGCTGCCCTCAGGACAAGAGCGGGCAGCTGAAAGTGGAGCTGCAGCTGGAGAGGGCTGTGCACATCAGCTATATCGATGTCGGTGAGATCGGTCGCTCCCCTCGTCTGTCTCAGGTCCCTCTGACTGAGCTGCCTTCTGGAATAAGCCCTGCCCGGAGAGAAGGGTTGGTGTGGTAGAACTCCAGGGTCTTCATTCACAGAGAGCGTAGGGAGCAGAGGCTGTAGCTCAGTTAGTAATGTCCTTGAGTTTGACTCCCCAGAACCCACGTTTAAAACTAGAGAGGTGGCTCAGTAGGAGAAGTCTTGCCATACAACTGTAAGGATCTGAGTTTGAATCCCCAGAACCCATTTAAAAACCAGATAGGGTAATCTGTACCTGTAACCCCAGTGCTCATGTGGGGAGACAGGAGGCAGAAGGTTTGTGAACAACAGAGACAAGGGAAGATGAGGACCCATGCCTCCAGTGATCCTTTGACCTCTA
The DNA here is from genome assembly GCF_964271855.1 of Acomys minous. NCBI lineage: Eukaryota > Metazoa > Chordata > Mammalia > Rodentia > Muridae > Acomys > Acomys minous. Next base: position 134,295,108 of record NC_140484.1, read on the forward strand.
CACACTCACAAACTCACAAACACACAAGGCCAGTTGTGGCGGCATACTCCCTATAATCCAGCACTTGGGAGGTAGAGATAAGCTTCTTTTTGTTGTTGTTGTTGTTGTTTGGTTGGTTTGGTTTGGGGTCTTTTGGGGGGTGTTGTTTGTTTGTTTGAGACAAGGTTTCTCTGTGTAGCCTTGGCTGTCCGGGACTAGCTTTGTAGACCAGGCTGGCCTCAAACTCACATCTGCCTCTGAGTGGTGGGCTTAAAGGAGTGCGCCGCCACACCAGTGTGAGATGAGCTTCTGCCTGGGGATCACTGATGTGCTTGTTTTTTTTTTAAGATTTTATTTATTTAATGTATGAATGATCTATCTGCATGTACACCCACATGATAGAAAAGGGCTGGGAATTGAACTCAGGAACTCTGGAAGAACAGACAGTGTTCTTATCTGCTGAGCCATCTCTCCAGCCCCCAATGCTTTTTTTTGGGGGGGGGAGTGTTTTTTGTTTGTTTGTTTGTTTGTTTGTCAGCTTGATATAAGCTAAAGTCATCTGAGAGGAAGGAGCCTCAATTAAGAAAATGCCTCCAGGGCTGGAGAGATGGCTCAGAGGTTAAGAGCACTGACTGCTCTTCCAAAGGTCCTGAGTTCAATTCCCAGCCACGTGGTGACTCACAACCATCTAGAATGTGATCTGGTGCCCTCTTCTGGCATGCAGGTGTACTGCATAGCAGAGCACAGAATACATAGTAAGTAAATAAATCCTTTAAAAGTAAGAAAATGTCTCCAGTTTGAGGCCAGCTTGCTCTACAGAGCTAGTCCCAGGACAGCCAGAGCTACACAAAGAAACCCTGTCTCAAAAAACAACCAAAAAGAAAGAAAGAAAGAAAAGAAAATGCCTTCATAAGGTTGGGCTGTAGGCAATCCTGTAGGGCGGTTTCTTAATTAGTGATTAATGTGGGGGCCCACTGTGGCTGGTGCCATCCCTGGGGTGGTGGTAGTGCTGGGTTCTATAAGAAAGCACACCTTTTAATCCCAGCACTCGGGTGCTGGGTGGCAGAGGCAGGAGGATCGCTGTGAGTTCAAGGCCAGCCTGGTCTACAAAGTGAGTTCAGGCAGCCAGTGCTACACAGAGAAACCCTGTTGAAAACCAAAACCAAAACCAAACAACTCTGTCTTGGCTGTCTCAGCACAGAAAGATGTTGGGCTCCTCGCGGCGCCTTCCAGGGCAGCTGAGACTGTCACGGTGAACTTTCACTGTCATTTAATGGACTAGGGTCTCGCGCCGCTCCAGCTGGACTCCACGGGTTGCCGGCGCTTTCTGCCTCCCGGCTAGCTCTAGAGGGGAGCGTCCTCTTCCCGCCCAGTACGCTCACGTGTAGCCAATTCTCATGCTTAGCCTTCGACATTTTTTTTTTCTCCCCAGGTAACTGTGGCTGTGCTTTCGTACAGATTGATGTGGGTCGTTCTTCCTGGCCCCTGGCCAGGCCTTTCGTCACCCTTCTCCCGGCAACCATGCTAATGTCCCTCACTGATTCAAAGGAGGGGAAGAACCGCTCAGGGGTCCGGATGTTTAAAGATGGTAAAGAGGGCAAAAGCAGATGTCCGGGTGTTTCCAAGGAGCACAGAAGCAGTGTAGGGGCAGGTCTGAGCGCTGCTGGGTATAAACTGTGGGCGGGAGCCTGTGCAAGGGTTTAGCCGCATCGGTTAGGGCAACAGGCTAAGCTAGTGCCCGTGGGTGAGTTCTGCCTGGGGTGATTGGTGGGGGTATTTATGAGCTGTGATTTATATTTGCCCTGTGACTTGTTGGCATCTGATACATTATTGTGTTTTAGGGGTCTGGTTGTTGAGACGGGGTCTCAATGTACAGCCCACGCTAGCCTTAACTACTTCCTGCCTTTGTCTCCCAGGTCCTGGAATTGCAGGCATATACCACCACACCCAGTGATTGATAGGATTTTATTAGAATAAATGAGTTTAATTTCTAACATAAAAAAAAGTATAGAATTTCTACATGTGGTAAAAGGCTACAGACATGCTGGCTATATTTATGTAATATATGGTGTTTCATGATTTCTACTTATGCAAATCTCTATGCATAAGATAATTCTTGGAGGCTGGAGAGATGGCTCAGCAGTTAAGAGCCCTCTCTTTTCTCCAGAGGTCCTGAGCTTAATTCTCGGTAACATGGTGGCTTATAATCATCTGTAATGTGATCTAAGGCCCTCTTCTGGCATATAGGTATACATGCAAATAGAGAATCATATACAATAAATAATTAAAATCTTAGCTCAGCAGTGGTAGCGCACACCTTCAATCCCAGCACTTGGGAGGCAGAGGTAGGATCACTGTGAGTTCAAGGCCAGCCTGGTCTACAAAGCGAGTCCAGGATAGTCAAGGCTACGCAGAGACCCGTCTCGAAAAACCAAAATAAATAAATAAAATCTTTAATTTAAAAAAAAAAAAAAAGATATGATTCCTGTAACCGGGCGGTAGTGAAGCACGCCTTTAATCCCAGCACTTGGGAGGCAGAGGCAGGTGGATCGCTGTCGGTTTAAGGACAGCCTGGTCTACAAAGTAAGTCCAGGACAGCCATGGCTACACAGAGAGACCTTGTCTTAAAAAAAAAAAAAAAAAAAAAAAAAGGTCTGGAGAGATAGCTCAGAGGTTAAGAGAACCGTATGCTCTTCCAAAGGTCCTGAGTTCAATTCCCAGCAACCACATGGTGGCTTATGACCATCTGTAATAAGATCCAGTGCCGCCTGTGGCAGGCAGGCGCACATGCAGGCAGAATACTGTATAAATAATAAATAAATCTTTTTTTAAAAAGAAAAAAAGAAGAAGACAAGGAACTAGGCTGAAAGGGCCTCCCTCACCTGCTTCCAAATCCTGAGCAGCAAAGCCTGAAGGGACATTTGCTGTTTAGCTGTGGCCCTGTCTTGACTTCCTTCAGTTTGTTTTCCCTTCCTGCCTCCTGCCTAATAACTGTTAGTGCAACACACTCTCTTCTCTGTCGCTCGAGCCCACATGCACACACCCCTCCCCCTCTTTTCCCTCTCTCCAGGGGCTCATGTAAGTGACCTCAAACTTGCTTTGCAGCTAAGGCTAGCCTTAAGCTCCTGATCCTGTTGCCTCTGGCTCCCAAGTGCTGAGATTACAACCATGCAATGCATGCCCACTTTTTCTCTCTCTCCTCTTTAAATATTTATTTTTATTTTTTTAATTTATGTATATGCAGCCGGGTGTGGTGGCGCACGCCTTTAATCCCAGCACTTGGGAGGCAGAGGCAGATGGATCAGTGTGAGTTCAAGGCCAGCCTGGTCTACAAAGCGAGTCCAGGACAGCCAAGGCTACACAGAGAGACCCTGTCTCGAAAAATAAAAAAAAAAAATTTATGTATATGCAGGAGGGTGTTTATATGAACTTGTGCTTGAGGAGGCCAGAAGAGGCTATGGGAACCCTAGAACTACAGTTGCTGGGCTCCAAGGGCACAGCTAGTTTATCCCAGCATTCAGGAGGCAGAGGCAGGGGGATTGCTGTGAGTTCGAGGCCAGCCTGGTCTACAAAGCAATTCTAGGACAGCCAAGGCTACACAGAGAAACCCTGTCTCCAAAACAAAAGGTTGTAGGATATGCTGATCATAAACATAGTTTATGGTCAACCTGACCATGTATACATCTTCTTATACATCAGCAGCAAGCGGAGATGTGGCTGGTGGGCATGAAATAAAATGTCAGTAGTTATGCTACCCAAAGAAGTGGCCTCAACAAATAGCAAGTGTTCTTAACTACTGAGCCATTTCTCCAGCTCCTCCTTACTCTGTTGTTTTGTTTTGTTTTTTTTCCTTGAGATGATTTCCTGACTCCAGCCTCAGGAGAATCATGGGATCGACTTCGATTGACCTGCTCCCAACCTTTCACCCGTCATCAGTCCTTCGGCCTGGCCTTCCTACAAGTGCGTTCCTCTCTGGACTCTTCGGCTGACCCTGTGATAGGTCCCTCAGCCCCTGAGAGCTCTGGGCTGAACCAGGTACATTCAATGGTGGGAAAGAATTTAGTTTTCTCTAGCTTTTCAGTTCCTAGTTAGAACAGAATGCTCAGTTGAAGAAAAGTGAACAGAGAGAGAGAATAATAGATTCCTTGTGTATAAAGTAATGACGTGACCAGACCATGGTGCTATCTGAGAGGGGGGTGGAAATAGCAGGGGATGGGGAGGGGGGAGATCAAATAGCAGAGTTATAAGGAAAATGGGGTAGCTGAAGGGATAGAAGCCTGCGAACTAGACGGAGTTTAGGGCAGGAGAGGAGACAAGAAGGGCAAGGATTTGTGGAACAGGTAGATAGCCAGCGAGCATAAATGCCAGCATGCACTTTCCTAAGCTAATAGGCACCACAGGTAGCCATTTGTCTCTCCTGCCAATAATAAGGGAATTAAGTCCTTTTGCTAGAGGGGAACTGGCTTCACAGGTTCCTGGGGATTGCTGGCTTTATCTACCCACCAGAAGTCCTCCTATAGTCCAGGATGAGCCCATTTCTAGATATTTGGACTGCCTTGTGCAGTTTGGAGAGTTGGAGTGTCCTTTGGACCTAACACCCTGGTCTGGTGGAATAAACTCCTCCCTTTTCCTCGTTTATTTTTATTATTATTATTATTATTTTAGTTTTTTCTAAACCCAGACAGGGTTTCTCTGTGTAGCCTTGGCTGTCCTGGAATCGCTTTGTAGACCAGGCTGGCCTCGAACTCACAGCGATCCCCCTGCCTCTGCCTCTGTAGTGCTGGGATTAAAGGCGTGTGCCACTATGCCCGGCCCCTCTTCTTTTAATTAATAGAGATGTGAGCAAGCCTTGAATACTCTATACAAAGCTGTTTGACCATTTGTTCACTAGATAATTGAAATTGTTTTCGGATCTCAATTTCACCTCATACGTTATTTCTGGGTTTGCAGGAAGCTGTCACTTTCAGCATTTGAAAGCCCCAAGGCAGCCCCTCTGACATTGTTTTCTGCCCCACTGCCTTGAAAAGCCCTCTGGATCTTTAGATATGTACCTGACTATGTCATTTCATCTGAGCACTTGAGAGGCAGAGGCAGGTAAATCTCTCATGAGTTTTGCTTCTGTTTTAAGACAGGATTTCTCTGTGTCTCTCTGGCTGTCACTGTAGACCAGACTGGCCTCAGAGATCCGCCTGCCTCTGCCTCCTGAGTGCCACATGGCCTGGAGTAATGGGTTTTGGGGGAGGGGTGTATTTTTGGTTTGGGGTTTGTTTGGTTGGTTGATTTTGTTTTTTGAGACAGGGTTTCTCAGTGTAACAGCCTTGGCTGTCTTGGACTCACTCTGTAGACTAGGCTGGCCTTGAACTCACAGAGATCCAACTGCCTCTGCCTCTGGGATTAAAAGGTTTTTGTTGTTGTTTTGTTTTGTTTTTTTCGAGACAGTTTTCTTTGTAGCCTTGGCTGTCCTGGACTTGATTTGTAGACTAGGCTGGCCTCAAACTCACAGTGATCCGCCTGCCTCTGCCTCCCAAGTGCTGGGATTAAAGGCGTGAGCCACCAGCACCCAGCTATAAGCTTTTTTTAATGTTCAAATATACATTTTTCTTCTTTCTTTCTTTTTTTCCTTCTTTATTTCTTTTTTTAGAAAAGGCCTTGCTCTGTAGCTGGTCTTGAGCTTTCTGTAATACACACCTATACAATTTCATTTTATTTATGTATAAATTTAAATTGTGACATATATTTTTTCTTTTTTTTCCTCTTTTTTTTATTAATTTATTCTTGCTACATCTCAATGGTTATCCCATCCCTTGTATCCTCCCATTCTTCCCTCCCTCCCATTTCCCCCTTATTCCCCTCCCCTATGACTGTTCCTGAGGGGGATTACCTCCTCCTGTATATGCTCATAGGGTATCAAGTCTCTTCTCGGTGACATATATATTTTTAAAGTTTACAAGAGACAAACTCAAAAGTTTACATATTCCACCAGTCCCCATAGGTCTTTTTTACCCTGGTGTGGAGTCTTTTATTCCCAGAGCCCTTCTGGATAATGAAAAATCCCTCAGCATACAAAAGTCTCACCCTTTGCTCACAGCAGCAAATATGGCCTATGAAAGATACTGTGAATACAGTCATATTGGTTCCTAAGCAACAGTGCCCCTGCTGGTGAATCTGGGTATTGTTTACTTCTCCATTTTTCTCCTCAGAAGTCTTCTGTGCTGGAGTCTGACCCTAGCCCCTGGCTGAACAATCCTTCTATCCGGAGGACATTCTTCCCAGATCCCCAGACGTAAGTACCTGCTGTTGACATTTCTCCTGTAAGGGAAAGACCACATAGCTCATAGCACAAAAGCTCTTTAGATCAAGCTGGGCGTAGTGGCGCGTGCTTTTAATCCCAGAATTTGGGAGACAGAGGCAGGTGGATCTCTGTGAGTTCGAGGCCAGCCTGGTCTACAAAGTGAGTCCAGGACAGCCAAGGGATACACAGAGAAACCCTGTCTCACAAAACTTTAAAAAACAAAACAAAAGAAAAACCTTTTGGGTCTAAATATGTCAGGATAGTGAACCATCTTTCTTGGTTCAAGTGAATAGAATAATGTCTGCATTATTCAAACTAAATACTGTGTCCTGTAGGAGCACCAAGGAAATTTCAGAGCTCAAAGGCATGCTGAAGCAGCTGCAGCCAGGGCCTCTGGGGCGCGCAGCCCGCATGGTGCTTTCTGCTGCCCGTAAGGCACCTCCAGCCAGTGTAATAAGCCCAGATGACAGCCGTGGGGAAGCAGGTTCCGGTCATGCAGAGAGTGCAGGTGAGGCCCCCTGGTGTAGCCTCCTCTGCCTAGCACTGCCCTTCCTCCTTGGCTCTACCACGATGTATGGGGAGAGCTCACTGTCATCAAGTGAACGGAAGAAGAGAAATTAAATCCTATATACGAACTGTAAGAACACTGGCCTAGGAATCAAGACTATGTCTTTGCCTCGGTTTGTGTTTATAGGAAGAGTTAAATCAAATAATACCTGAGCTGTTGCAGTGCTGGTGCTCTGGTCATCTCAGAAAGGCAATTATAGTGAACACCTCTCAGTCCCAACATTTGGAAAGTGGAGGAGGCAGAAGGGTCAATAGGCAAGGTCATTGTCTGGCACATAGAGAGCTCCAAGCCAGCTTGAGTAACACGAGGCGAGACCCTGGCTCAGAAAAGAAAAGGCTGCAGTTGTCTAGGGCTCTTCTGGAAAGGATGCTGTTCCAGCTCATTCTTGCTGGCCTTGTACGGTGCCAGAGATACTATAATAAACAAAATAACAGGTGGCCGGTGGTGGCACACACCTTTAATCCCAGCACTCGGAAAGCAGAGGCAAGTGGATTGATGTGAGTTCAAGGCCACCCTGGTCTACAAAATGAGTCCAGGACAGCCAAGGCTACACAGAGAAACCCTGTCTCAAAAAACCAAAAATAACACAAACAAACAAAAATAAACAAAATAACAATGTTCATATCCTAAGAGATGCTTGTCATGAGTACTTTGAAGGAAAAGATGATAAGATGACAAGATTCAGTCAGAGAATCCAGGGACAGGCCTCATAGGAATAAGCATTTCAAATCAGACTTGAACAAGGGAAAAAAAAATAAACAAACAAAGAAGATAGAGTATCTCAAAAGAAAACTTAAAGTGTGGAGGCCTTTTGTAAACTGCTAGTTTTGTTTTTCAAGAAAGGCTCTCATGCTCCGTCCCAGGTTGGCCTTGACCGTGCTGTCCTCCAGCCTTGCTTCCTGAGCGTTAGGATTAAAGGCAAGTGTCACCATGCCTGGTGTGATGAGAAATAATTAATGAGCATTTTTAACGCAGAGCCCAGAGCAGAAGAACAAAACGGGAAGAAGGATACGGGCAGAAGGAAGCGGAGGAAAGTGCAGGCGCCAAGGTAGGTGGGCAGCGGTCATCTCCGGGCCTCACTGCTCTCCAGAACCTTCCCCATGCTTGCTTCCATCAAGCCTGCACACTTTAGACTACTGTCCTTGTCCACGTGTCCACAGGCTTAGAAATAGGCCCTGTGGTGAAACCAGAATGTGAGGACAAAGGCAGGAAGACTGCAAGGGTGTCCATTACTAGGGCCAGACTGCGGAGATACACAGCAAGTCTCAGGCCAGCCTGAAGTTAGTGGTTGCTAGTGTGTGTGGGAACAGACGGAAGAATTGTGCAGTGATGCCGATGCAGTTGGAGTTTCTTTGGGGTTGATAAAAAATGTTCTACAGTTATTCAGCTTGGAAATATCTTTAATCCATATTTCCAAAGGCTAATTTGATGGTATGTAGTACAAAATATCTATCTCACTCAGCCGTGCTCGGGGGCGCACACCTGTAATCCCAGGACTTGGGTGACAGAGGCAGGTGGATCTCTGTGAGTTCAATGCCAGTCTAGTTTATACAATGAGTCTAGGACAGCCAAGGCTACACAGAGAAACCCTGTCTCAGAAAACAGAAAAGTGGAAGAAAAAGATGCTAGGCATAATGACAAATGCTTTTATTTGCAGGAGTTGGAAGGCAGAGATAGACAGATCTCTGTGAGTTCTGGGAAAGCCTGGTCTACATGGCAAGTTCTTGGCCATCCAGAGCTACATAGTAAAATCCTAACTCAAAAAAAAAAAATTTTTTTTTCCTGGTTTTTCCAGTCAGGGTTTCTCAGTGTAGCCTTGGCTGTCCTAGACTCACTTTGTAGACCAGGCTGGCCTCGAACTCACAGCAATCTGCCTGCCTCTGCCTCCTGAGTACTGGGATTAAAGGCGTGTGCCACCATGCCTGGCTCAAAATTAATTAATTTTTAAAAGCTGAGGACAGTGATAGAAGCTCTGTTGTCAAGGCTCAAAGGTTAGCTGCCTTCTCCCAAGTCTGTCATAGGAGTGGAGAGCAAGGACTCCGAGCTACTGTCTCCACTCTCTCCCTTCATCCCTTGTGGCCTCTCCCAGATAGCTGGCCTTAACCTGCTCTTTCCCACAGACCGTTGTCCAACTCAAGTTCTCAGCCAAGTAGGAGGGGGACAGGAAGAGCAAGACACAGGCAGCACCGGCCTCAGACCCAAAGTGATGATGGTGGTGTCCAGGCTACTGGACAGTGTCCCATTTGTGCAGGTGAGTTATACTGATTACCGTGGGATGTGGAGACCAGGCGTTTATTGAGGAAGATAGGAAGTCTATAAACGCTGGCAGAAACGTTTGGTAAAGGCTGGGGAGATGGCTCAGTGGGTAAAGTACTTGATGCACATCTAGGATGACCTGAGTTCGTATCCCCAACACCCACATAGTGCTAGGTGTAGTGGCCCATATCTGTAGCCCCAGACGTGGGGTGTAGAGATAGACAGGTTCCTGGGACTCACTGGGTGGTCCATCTAGACAGTTTGTGAGCTCTGGGTACAGAAGGAGATCCTGTCTCAGATAATCAGATGGAGAAGCAAAAAGATATCCAATCACCCTCTGGTTTCTGTAAGTTCGTGATATGGTGCGCACACACACACAGACACACACACAGACACACACACAGACAAACACTCACTCACACACAGAGTTTTGATTTGTCCAAGATATTGGCAATGTTCTCTGTGTTCATAGCTGACCTTTTCCAGTAGACTCAATATTCTGTAAGGACATCCATGTCCCTAGGCAACTAGTAACAGATACATGACAGTGTCTCTCAGGTTTGAAATGCTCAGCCGTGGGAACTTTTCCAGACAAACATTTGCACTGTGGCAGCAGAGAGCTCCCCTCCCGCGGCTTGCCTGGGAGCAGGCCCAACTTTATTTGTCTCCTTTTCTCCTCTAGGCTCCTTCAGCGTGGAGACTCTTCCTCTGCATGCTGCCACTTGTGGAGAGAGCTCCCCACCCCAGCCAGCTTCTCCTGCCTCCTTGTCTTCCTCGCAGTCTGTGCTGTGGGTGTCTTCCCCAGAGAGCTCGCCACCACCCTCCTGGGTCCAGTGCCCTATTTGCGAGTTACGCTTCTCAGCGAGAGAAATAGAAGAACATGCCAGCATGTGTGGGGAAGGTTTTCCAGCCTGAGCCACGAAGTTCTGTTGACCCTTTATGCTGGAGCCTGGGGAATGGATCTCTTGTGCATACGAAGGGTTGGTTCTCCCTTCACCTGTTACCTCAGGACTCTGCCTGCCTGAGTGCACTTCTGGACCCAGCTCACTCCCCAATCCCAGGTGTCAAAGCTTTGTCACCATGGCACCAATTCTCATAAGAATGTTTTCCCCTGGGAGTTTGTTTGGTAGAATTGGTGCTCTCTCCAAGGCCTTAAGACACTACCTAGGCTTTGTTTCCCTGGGTGAATGGTACTTACCCTAATGCTCATTTTCCTGAAAGGAAAACTGAGGCTTAGTCAGAGGGAAAATATTGTCTGGAAATTATAAAGTCCCCTGATGTTCTGGAAAGATGAATGAGTCTTGAGCATGAAGCTAATATTGAGTCTTGTGTGGCCTTGACTTTCTGTATCCTTCATGGGTCTCTGTCCTAGGTGTAATCAGATGACTGCTCCATAACTTTAATATTTACTTACGGTGAGTCTGAAATGGACCTTCAGTAGCAGGAAAACCTCTCAGCCTCCTGCACATAGGGCTGCCATAGGGACCAGAGAGACCCCTTTCTAAGGAGTAGATGGTTCTAGGCATGGCTGTAAGGGTTGAGCAAATCCAATTCCCAGCTGTTCAATGGGACAGCTGGATCACAGTGTCTCTGAAAGGTCCCCTGGACTAGAACAGTCCAAATTCTGCTCTGAAGAATTATGTACTCTTCCCTTTTCCCAGGAGATGTCATTGTGTGGCACTAATACCAGTTCCCCCATCCCCAGAGTACAGGGCAGAGAGAGAGCAGCTGGTCCTGGCAAAGGGAGGGCTCGGGGTGGGGCTTTGGGGGTGAAGGAGGGTGCCAGGCACAATCACGGGAGAGCCGGAGTGGGAGTTCAAGCCTTCAGCCCCTGCCCAGAGGTGGGTGCGGCCATGGATCCCCTCTCGGTAAGAGATCCTTGCTTCCCTCTCCTCTTCATCCTAGTCCCACTCCTCACTGCCCTCAGGGATACAGGGACAGCCTAGCTGTGGAACAGGCACGGATAGCGCTGGTGGTGGGAGAGCCCTGATCCTGGGCCTAGAAGGAAAGAGCAGAGGGCTGGGCCTGGTAGAAGAGCAGGGACAAAGAGTACCAAGGAGGAGAGAGAGGCCCTTCGAAGTAGAAGGCAAAGTGAGAGCGTTGGTAGAGGGGGAGTTCCTCTTCACAGAGAAAGGGCTTAAAGAAAGCCCAGTTTAAAGACCCTCCCTGTGGACATGTCTGGACTTGTCCTTCAGAGCAGCTGGAAGATGAAGTGAGCGGGCTGGGAACTGGATTCTGTGTGTTTGTGTGCGGGTTAGGCTCCTAGTGTGGCCCCAGCGCCTGCCTTCATCACCTCTCTTCAGGGAACTGACAGTGGGCCCTGTTGGTAGGATTCTTAGGAGAATGGAAACGGGCCGAATAAATAGTCCCCACTCTAGCCCTTCCCTAACAGGGATGTACATAATAAATAGGTGGGCAAGACAGCGTGTGTTGGTGATGTGTGTTTGGGACAAGGAAGGCATAATAATAGCTGATTGTCGAGGGGGGAGGCCTCCAGCCAGAGGGGTTTGGGGACTCAAGAGTGCTGTCCCCTCTCCTCCTCCACCCAGCCACAGCCCAACTGGACTGAGATTGTGAACAAAAAGCTCAAGTTTCCACCCACACTCCTGGGGGCCATCCAGGAGGGCCAGCTAGGTCTAGTGCAGCAGCTGCTGGAGTCCAGCTCGGATGCCTCAGGCCCTGGGCCAGGTGGGCCTCTGCGGAACGTGGAAGAGTCTGAGGACCGCTCCTGGAGGGAAGCCCTCAATCTGGCCATCCGTCTGGGCCATGAGGCCATCACTGATGTGCTGCTGGCCAACGTCAAGTTTGACTTCCGGCAAATCCACGAAGCTCTGCTGGTGGCTGTGGACACAAACCAGCCAGCAGTGGTACGCCGCCTGCTAGCTCGGCTGGAACGGGAGAAGGGTCGGAAAGTAGACACCAAGTCTTTCTCTCTAGCCTTCTTCGACTCGTCCATCGATGGCTCTCGCTTTGCCCCTGGGGTCACTCCACTCACACTGGCCTGTCAGAAGGACCTGTATGAGATTGCCCAGCTGCTTATGGACCAGGGCCACACTATTGCCCGGCCCCACCCAGTTTCCTGTGCCTGCCTTGAGTGCAGCAATGCCCGCAGGTATGACCTGCTGAAATTTTCGCTATCCCGAATCAACACCTACCGAGGCATTGCCAGCCGGGCTCACCTCTCCCTGGCCAGTGAGGATGCCATGCTGGCCGCCTTTCAGCTCAGCCGGGAGCTCAGGCGCCTGGCACGAAAGGAGCCTGAGTTTAAGGTTGGTTGCCTCCTCTCTTCACTCCAGCCTGCCCTCGGTGCCCACTGTCTGCTGTCGCACCAGGACAGGATTGGCTGTTGTGGTGGGTGTCCTAGGAAGTTTGAGAGGTGGCCAAAGAGTCTGAGGCCTCTGGGTTTTTGGTTGGTTGGTTGGTTGGTTGGTTGGTTGGTTATTTTTGTTTGTTTGTTTGTTTTGTTGTTGTTGTTTGGTTTTTTGAGACAGGGTTTCTCTGTGTAGCCTTGGCTGTCCTGGACTCACTTTGTAGACCAGGCTGGCCTCGAACTCATAGCGATCCGCCTGCCTCTGCCTCCTGAGTGCTGGGATTAAAGGCGTGCGCCACCACTCCCAGCTTTTGAGGCCTCCGGGTTTAAGATCTATAATTCCATCTTGAGCAGGCTTTCGTTCTACTGAGAGCAGTCACTCCAGGGGCACTTGGCTTAGGCAGGGAGTGCAGCTCGTACCCTAGCGGTGCTCTAGATCCATCTAAGGGATGGAAGAGAGGAAAATATAAAACAGCTGAAGACTTAGACATGACATTCAGTAAAGTTTGCCCTTTTGGGGTACCCGCTGTGTGCTCACCTGGAGCACTGTGTGTGTTGGGGTTCTCACACTTGCGATCATAGATAGGAAAAGGGGACAAGATGCTGCCAGGACTTTCCTCAGTGCCTCTGTGGATGCTCCTCACAGGGCTTGCAAAGCACAGAAAGCAGAAAAAGGAAGAGCACCCCGTGGCTTTGGTGTTTCAGGAAGATTCTTTTTATACATCTTTTGTTGTTGTTGTTTTTGTTTTTTTTTTTGTTTTGTCTTGTTTTTTTTTTGTTTGTTTTGTTTTGTTTTGTTTTTTGAGACAGGGTTTCTCTGTGTAGCCTTCGCTGTCCTGGACTCACTTGGTAGACCAGGCTGGCCTCGAACTCCCCAAATGCTGGGATTACAGGTGTGCACCACCGTGCCTGGCTTAGGAAGATTAAGGAAAAGGGCATTTAAGTTGTAGAAGAGGCTGGTTAGAAGATGAGCAGAGGCGTTTGGGAGGCAGAGGCAGGTGGATCCCTGTGAGTTCAAGGCCAGCCTGGTCTACAAAGCCAGGACAGCCAAGGCTACACGGAGGAACCCTGTCTCGCCTAGCAGAAGGTATATAATGAGGCTGGGCAGAGCTCAGTGGCAGAGCGCCTGCCTCCCGTGGATGAGGTCCAGACTTTGATTCCCAGAACTACCTATGGTGGATCATACCTGTAATCCCACCCCTTGGGGGGGTAGAGCCAGATGATCAGAGTTCAAGATCATCTTTGGCAAGTTTGAGGCCAGCCTGGAATACATGAGACCTACCTCAACAGTTCCCCCAGCCCCCAAAAAAGTATGAGGACCTGGGGTAGACCAAAGGTAACCTAGGCCTTCAAAGACTGGTTTAGATGCTGTCTAGAGGAAAAGCTCCAAATAAAAGGATATGATGAAAAATAAGCACCCAAGAACTCCTTACTCTTTTCTGCATCCCCTTAAACTGCCAGTACCGGTTTTGTGTGAAAGTGACGCTCAAAAATTGAACAAGTGAGGAGGCTCAACAGGAAAAGCTCTTGGGGTGCTGCACAAGCCTGACCTGAGTTCAATCCCCGGGACCCACAAAGAAGTAGAAAGAGCCGATTCTACAGAGTTGCCCTGACCTCTACTTGTGTGCTATGGTATGCATACCTGCATACACACCACACACAATAACCATGGTTAAAGTATGTGGAGTCAGAGTTACAGCGGCACAGGAGTCAGGAATTCGAGAAGTCCAAGGAACAGGCAAAGGTGGTAGGTTTGGGCCGAAGTGACTTAGTGATGAGATGGGGATCGCATCAGGTAAGCGAAGGTAACGCAGAGGGATCGATGAGGTAGCTGAGGAGAAGGAAGTGACAGCAGACAGAAGTGACACTGCGGGGGACAGGGGCAGGCTGCCTTGATGGCACACACACACATACACACACCTCTCTTCTTATAGCCTCAGTACATTGCCCTGGAGTCACTCTGCCAGGATTACGGCTTTGAATTGCTGGGCATGTGCCGGAATCAGAGTGAGGTCACTGCGGTGCTCAATGACCTGGCTGAGGATAGTGAGGCTGAGCCTGAGGCCGAGGGCCTGGGCCAGGCCTTTGAGGAGGGCATCCCCAACTTGGCAAGACTGCGCCTGGCTGTCAACTACAACCAGAAACAGGTCAGCTGGGCCCTACTGCCTACCCTCCCTCCCTCTCCCCCCTTGTCCTGCCCCCTCTAGGGCATGTTCCCTTTCAGCCTCATCCTATAACTTTACCCTAGGGACCTTCTGAGACCTTGATTCTGCATACCTTTCCATATGAGCCCTTAACAGCAAGAGGGCTTCAGTCTGAACACTCACCCCGCTTGGAAAAATAATCACTACCAAGATCCCACATTCAGGTCTCATACAGATGTAGCTTTGCCTCTTGCCTTTGGCCTAGACTCGTTAGACTACGGCACCCCACTCTCTATAGCAAGGCGTTCAGTGCCTAGCGATTTTTTTCTTCTTCACTGTCTTATTAGATGCCCTACCCACAGCCAAGCTCAAGACAGAATCCCTGTCCAGCCTCCCACAGCCCTGATTCCTCACCCATTCACATGTAGACAGCCTGACCCACAAGACACGTTACCAAAACTTTGTCGGGTGCCGTCTCCACTGGCCTGGCCCTCATGACAGGAGACCCCTATTCCATGCCCCTTCCATCCCCAAGATCATTCATCCAGATGCCTGCTGCATATACCCGCTGAGGATTCTGGGACTTAGCTCCCCAAGCTCTACCCGCTGCTGCCTGACTTTGACTCAAGGCTGTAGGGCACGAAGAGTTTCAGAACATCTTCATATTCAGTCTGTCCTTCATGCTGAGGCCTCCCGAAGGCACTTGCCCATGGTCATGTGGCAAGTGAGACCCCTCTCTTCTGGGTGGGCTGGCACAGAGACAAAGGATGGTTCAACCTCCGTGGCAGGAAGTAAGGGCTCTGCATCCAAGCGGCTCCGTTGACCTTCCTGCCCGGTGGCCATCTCCTCTCACGGCCCATCTCTGCTCAGTTTGTAGCACACCCGATCTGCCAGCAAGTTCTGTCTTCCATCTGGTGTGGGAACCTGGCTGGCTGGCGTGGGAGCACCACCATCTGGAAACTCTTTGTCGCCTTTCTCATCTTCCTCACCATGCCCTTTCTCTGCATTGGCTACTGGCTGGCACCCAAGTCCCGGGTACTAAAAATAAGATGAGTGATGCCTTGGTTTGTGTTTTGAAAGGAAGCTCTCCACTGGGAGTGTGCCAGTGATCTGGGGGCAGGGACGGGCATTGCAAAAACTGCCAGAGTGTGGCAAGAGGAATGGAGAGGTGCTTGCTGGAGAGAGACTCCTGGCTGGGTGGCCCAGTGGTTTTAAGAGAAGGGAGTTTAAAATACTAGTGGCGCTGATGCTACTTTCACTTTAGTGGAGTTTGAACTTTTCCTATGAGCTCCTCCCCACAACACACACACTAAAAAAAAAATTGGGAGCTGGGGGCGGGGCTGGGGGCGTAACAACACTGACCTCACATGTTGCAAAGGAGAGAACAGATAGAAAATACAGGGCCTGGTGCCCGCCACATCCTTCTTAGAACATGCCCAGGTGAGTGGGTGGATCTGAAAGCTGCAGGCTCACATGGGGACCCAGCAGTCTAGAGGATGACAGCAGGCCTCTGACACCCGTGCTCTCCCGTCTCCCCAAAGCTGGGCCGCCTGCTGAAGATCCCAGTGTTGAAGTTCCTGCTGCACTCTGCCTCTTACTTGTGGTTCCTTATCTTCTTGCTGGGAGAGTCCCTGGTCATGGAGACTCAGCTGAGCACCTTCAAAGGCCGCAGCCAGAGCGTCTGGGAGACTTCGCTACACATGATTTGGGTCACAGGTATGGATGGATGAGAGAGCCCTTTAAGAGTGGTCAGCTACCAATGTACTCCTGTCCAGGTGTGGTACTGGGCCACACTGAGCAGGCTGATCATTCAGAGTCCCTTCAAATCAAGATCTTAAAACAGCTGGGTGCTGTGGTACACAACGCGCAAGAGGCTGGAACAGTCAAAGCCAACCAGGGCGGCATAGCGAGACTTTTTTTCAAGAGGGCGAGTGGTTGAGATGACTCAGTGAACAAAAGCACTTCCTGCCAAGCCTGACAACCTGAGTCTAATACCTGAGATGATCCTGATGGAAAGAAAACCAACTCCCACACGTGTGTCGTGGCAAGTGGCCGTGCAGACACACAGACACAGACACAGACACACACACAGACACACACAGACACACACACACACACACACACACACACACACACACACGGCGGGGAGGATGTTAAAATTAAAAAATAAGTAAATAAAAAGGAGTCCTTAAATATTTGCCTAATAGGATTTATGATTTGGTGGGGACCCAGAAGAGCAGTAGACTGCCACCATCCTGTGCTTCTTCTTTTCTTTCTTTCTTTTTTTTTTCTTTTTTTTTTTTCTTTTTTTTTTGGTTTTTCAAGACAGGGTTTCTCTGTGTAGCCTTGGCTGTCCTAGACTCGCTTTGTAGACCAGGCTGGCCTTGAACTCACAGCAATCCGCCTGCCTCTGCCTCCCGAGTGCTGGGATTAAAGGCGTGCGCCACCACGTCCGGCCCATCCTGTGCTTCTTGCTCTCTGGGTACCACCTGCCTAGTTCCTTGTGCAGGTCCCATCAATCATGAGATCAGTCTGCACCAATGAGGGGATCCTTGTTTTTCCAGAAGGTCACTTTGCACTTGGATGGATTAAATGTTTCAGCTCCCCCATCCCACTAAAGCCCTTCATCTGCAACCTGGCTGTGTCCCGGAAAAGGGGGAAGGCTGGGCTCACTCCTCTCCTGACCCCCCCTCCCCCTCCCCCCCCCCATCCCCTTCCAGGCTTCCTCTGGTTTGAGTGTAAGGAAGTGTGGATTGAAGGCTTGCGCAGCTACCTGCTGGACTGGTGGAACTTCCTGGATGTGGTCATCCTGTCCCTGTACTTGGCGTCCTTTGCACTGCGCCTCCTCCTGGCTGGGCTTGCCTACATGCACTGCCAGGACACCTCAGACAGCACCACCTGCCACTATTTCACCACAGCAGGTGAGGAGCCTTGTATTTGTCGCCTTTCTCTTTCCTGTGATGAAGGACCCAGCAAAGCAGCTTAAGATGGGAAGAGGTTACTTCAGTTTGCTGCTTGAAGAGACAAGGTACATCCTGGTGAGGAAGGCACGGCGGGGTACAGAGGCAGGTGCTCACATTGTGTCCACAGTCAGGAAGCAGAGATGTGAATGCTGCTCTGCTCAGCTTCACTTGTGTTTTCCTTTTAGTCGGTCCAGGAACGCAGTCACATTCAGGGTAGGGTCTTCCCTGCTCAGAAAAACCCCTCCAGAAACACCTTGACAGAGATGTATAGAGGTGTGTCTCCTGGGTGACTCTAAGTCAGTCAGGTTGATAATGGGGCCCTACCATCACACTGCCGCAGCCCAGCAGTGAGTCCCAAGGCAAGTCTTCCTTGGCTCCCAGCCACTGCTCCATCCTCCCCTGCACAGAGCGAAGTGAGTGGCGCACAGAAGACCCTCAGTTCTTGGCCGAGGTGCTCTTTGCTGTTACCAGCATGCTCAGCTTCACCCGACTGGCATATATTCTGCCAGCTCACGAGTCCCTGGGCACTCTGCAGATTTCCATCGGCAGGATGATTGACGACATGATCCGGTGTGTCCTCTTCCTCGTGCCCTCCCTGCCTGTGGCTCCTCCCACTACCTCCCACCCCCCACCCCCGACAGACTATCTTCGGAAATTCCTCAGCTCCGTGGGGTATGGGGGGTTCTTGACCTGTGTTCCTCTCACAGGACTGTGAGCTCCAGCAATCTCCGAACCCGAGAACCTAGAGGCAGAATGTGGAAGTGTAAATGTGCATTTCTCAGCTGGGAGGGTTACAGCTCCCACCGCAGCCACAATCACAAACCACCAATGGCAGAAAGGGCCCTTGGCGGGCAGGGTCTCTGATCCCAGTTCTTCGACACCACTATGCCTCCCTTTTTTCTTCCATTTCTAGAAATTGAAGTCAGAAAGGCAAAAAAAAAAAAAAACAAAACAAAACCAAAAACAAAAAACCAAAAGACCATCCATCCCCTGCCCTGCCCCAGCTCCTCCTCACAGAGCCTGACTTCTAGGGTAGGGATGCACTCTGACCCTTCCACGCCCTACTCCCTGCTAGGTTCATGTTCATCCTCATGATCATCCTGACCGCCTTCCTCTGTGGCCTCAACAATATCTATGTGCCCTATCAGGAGACAGAGCAGCTGGGCAAGTATGCTGAGGCTGGGGCACAGGGGGGACGGGCAGCTGGGAGGGGGAGGCCTTCCATCTTAGCATGTTTTTCTCCCTCCCTCGTTGGCTCACTCAACTAAGTCTCTTACTTGCCCAAGCCCTCATTGGTTCTCTCTGACACTTACTGATATATCCACTTAGATATCCTCTTGGTTCCAACTCTTCTTTTGGAAAATGCCAATTTCATGAAAACACTAAATGAGGAAAGTCACTGGCACCCACACCCTTCACTGGGCACCCGCACCCTTCACTAGGCGCCCGCACCCTTCCCTGGGCATCCACACCCTTCACTGGGCACCTGCAGTCTTTACTGGGCACCCGCACCCTCCCCTGGGCACCCGCACCCTCCCCTGGGCACCCGCACCCTTCCCTGGGCACCCGCACCCTCCCCTGGGCACCCGCACCCTCCCCTGGGCACCCGCACCCTCCCCTGGGCACCCGCACCCTCCCCTGGGCACCCGCACCCTCCCCTGGGCACCCGCACCCTCCCCTGGGCACCCGCACCCTTCCCTGGGCACCTGCACCCTCCCCTGGGCACCCACACCTTTCCCTGCGCACTTGCACCCTTCATAAAGCTTCACGGCTCCTTGTTTTGCTGCCATTTGCTTGATGTGTTTCTCTTTCTGATCTTTTTTTTTTTTTTTTTTTTCTTTCTTGGAGCACTTTTTGTTTGCTTGTTTGTTTGTCTCTTTGTTTGTTGAGACAGGGTCTCACTGTGTAGCTATGGCTGTCCCGGAGCTTACTGTGTAGACCAGTCCTGCCTCAAATTCACAGAGATCTGCCTGCCTCAGCCTCTGCCTCTGCCTCCCCAGTGCTGGGATGAAAGGTGTGTGCCACTACACATTAGAGGAGCATGGTGTGGGCGTGGCCTTGGCCCAGAGCGCATCTCCGTTGTAAAGGCACGAGAAGTCCTTTTACTAACAGAGAGGTGTTCTAACATACTGGACCTAAACTACTTGCAGTCTGTACCCACTGGACTTAACATCTGAAGATGATTTGGAGGGTGAGTGGAGTTTGAGATAGGCTCTCAAGTAGCCCAGGATAACCTTGGACTTGATGTACAACTGAGAATGATTTTCAACCCCTGATCCTTCTGTCTCCACCCCCAAATACTGGAATTATAGGCCATGTACCCACCCAGATGATTTTACTGAAAAAGTTTCTATAATAGACATTTTTAAACAGTGACTTTTCACATCTGCCAGTTGCTTGACATTTATTCTCTTCCATCCTTCTACTGGAGTATTTGCTCCTAGCTGTGCGCTGTAGCACATCCTATAACTCCAGTGCAGGGGTCATCCTCAGCTGTTTAATAGGTTCGAGGCTAGCTCAGGCTTTATAAGGCTTTGTTTCAGAGACAGAGACCTAATTGACCTAATGAGATGGCTCTGTAAGTAAAGGAACTTGCGGCCAAGCCTGATGACATCAGTCGGGTTCCCAGGAACCACATGGTGAAAGGCAAGAACTGACTGCTGCCAGTTGTCTGCCCTCCACACCTGTGCTGTGGCATTTTGAGACCACACACACATGTATGCACAAACAGGCACACACAGATATAAGTAAAATATAATTAAAAATACGTGAATGTAAGCAATTTTGAAAGCAATGTGGCTGAAGCTCTCAGGCGAGGTAAATGGCCTATGGCTCACGGTAGCCAGGAGTACTGAAAACTAGCAAGTGGATGTCTAATAGATTAGGTCAAATTCAGGAAGATCTCCCTTGATGCCATGTGGGGGGGGGCAGAGGGACAAAAGGCAGATCCACTCACCCTCAAAATCGTCTGCAGATGTCAAGTCCAGTGGGTACAGACTGCAAGTAGTTTAGGTCCAGTATGCTAGAACACCTCTCTGTTAGTAAAAGGACTTAGTACCTTTACAATGGAGATGTGTTCTGGACTAAGGGCCACGCCCACACCATGATGCCATTTACCCGCTGCAGGCTGGAGCCAAGATGTAGGGAGTCAGGTGCCTTCCCCCACCCCAACTCCACCCGCCAAATACAAAGGGTAACATGGGCCGGACAGTGAGCGCTTGATGAGCACATGCTGCTTGGGGTTGGTGGGGAAAGCAGATCAGGAGGGGCTTCCTGGAAGAGGCAGCACTGGGGCTGCTGCCTCTGTGTTGTACACCACACCCAGACCAGGAAATGTTCCTGTCTTTGTGCCTTCCTCTTCTGTCTCCCATGTAGTCACAGCAACCAACATGATCTTTTCCAATGTCATTCAGGTGCCGCTCTCTGTCCAGAACTCTTCATAGATTCCTGCTGTTGGAAGGCTATGGTATACTTTAGTCTTGTTCTGTGAGGCTCTGTATCTGTGTGGTCCATAACCGCCTCTCACAAGCCATTCCTTTCTTTTCTTTCTTTTTTAATTTTTTAATTTTTATTTTATGTGCATTGGTGTTTTTCCTGCATGTATGTGTGAGGGTGTCCGATCTTGGAGTTACAGACAGTTGTGAGCTGCCATGTGAGTGTTGGGAGTTGAACCCAGGTCCTTTGGAAGAGCAGTCAGTACTCTTTAACCACCGAGCCATCTCTCCAGACCCTTTTCCCTCTTTTCTTTTTTTTTTTTTTTTAAGATTTATTTATTTATTATACATAGTGTTCTGCCTGCATGTGCACCTGCAGGCTAGAACAGACTTCAGATCATATGATAGATGGTTGTGAGCCACCGTGTAGTTACTGGGAATTGAACTCGGGACTTCTGGAAGAGCAGTTAGTGCTCCTAACCTCTGAACCATCTCTCTAGCCCTCTTCCCTCATTTCTTTTTTCTTTCTTTCTTTCTTTCTTTTTTTTGTTTTTGTTTTTGTTTTTGTTCTGTTTTTTTGAGACAGGGTTTCTCTGTGTAGCCTTGACTATCCTGGACTTGCCTTGTAGACCAGGCTGGCCTTGAACTCACAGCGATCCAGCTGCCTCTGCCTCCCAAGTGCTGGGATTAAAGGCGTGCGCCACCACCACCCAGCTCTTCCCTCATTTCTAAGCCCACCTTAAAGGCAGGATTCTGCTTGTCTTATACATCACTGTGTGCTTAGCACCCTCTTCATTCAGTAAATATTGATTAACCAAAAGAATAAAGGTGGGAGGCCGGGTGTGGTGGCGCACGCCTTTAATCCTAGCACTTGGGAGGCAGAGGCAGGTGGATCGCTGTGAGTTCGAGGCCAGCCTGGTCTACAAAGTGAGTCCAGGACAGCCAAGGCTATACAGAGAAACCCTGTCTCGAAAAACAAAAAAAAAAAAAAAAGAAAGAAAGAAAGAAAGAAAGAAAGAAAAAGAAAAAAAAAGAATAAAGGTGGAGAGATGCTCAGCAGTTAAAAGCTTTACCGTTCTTGCAGGGGACCCAGGATTGGTTCCCAGCACCCAGATGGTGGCTCACACTCACCTGTAACTCCAGTTCCTAGGGCTCCACTGTTTCTTCTGCCTTCCGTGGGCTCTTGCATGCCCATGGTGCACATCCCTACACTCAGGACACACACATATACACACACAAGCAAAATAAAATGTGTTTTTAAATAAAGAATAAAGATTGGTGCTAGGAAATGCAAGATGCAGGTGTCAGTTGGACATGGTGGTGCACGCCTGTAATCCCAGCACTTGGGAGGCAGAGGCAGGTGGGTCTCTTTGAGTTTGAGGCCAGCCTGGACTACACAGTGAGTCCAGGACAGCCAAGGCTATATAGAGAAACCCTGTCTCAAAAAATCAAAAAACAGAAAGAAAAAGAAGAAGAAGAAGAAGAAGAAGAAGAAGAAGAAGAAGAAGAAGAAAGAAAGAAAGAAAGAAAGAAAGAAAGAAAGAAAGAAAGAAAGAAATGCAAGTGTGGCCCAAAAGCTTCACAGATACTGAGCACCTTTGGCTAGGTCTTCAGGGGAGAGGAGTGTGTGTGGGGAGGACCCAGGCTTCTCTCCCAACCCTATTCCCATTTTTCTCTCTTTCACTTGACGCACCCTGCCAGTTTCAACGAAACCTTCCAGTTTCTGTTCTGGACCATGTTCGGCATGGAAGAGCACAAAGTGGTGGATATGCCTCAGTTCCTGGTGGCTGAGTTCGTGGGCCGGGCCATGTACGGCATCTTTACCATCGTCATGGTCATCGTGCTGCTCAACATGCTCATTGCCATGATCACCAACTCCTTCCAGAAGATTGAGGTGTGTCACCTGACCCAGGCTAGGACGGGGAGGAGGGGAGAGGGTGCAAAGGCCCCTGGGCTCCTGCTCTGCCCCCGCCATTGCGTTACGGCTTGGGACAAGTTCTCCTACAACAAGGGTCTCGGTACTACTGTTGGTATTGACAGACTCCAAGTCCACTGCTCTTTGCACTTTTTCTTGTGGTGGTGTCTTCAGTGTGGAGGCATTGTTTAAAAGTAAGTGGGAGGGCAGTTTATTTTGGGCTGGGCGTGGTGGCGCGAGCCTTTAATCTCAGCACTCAGGAGGCAGAGGCAGATGGATCGCTGTGAGTTTGAGGCCAGCCTGGTCTACAAAGGGAGTTCAGGACAGCCAGGGCTACACAGAGAAACCCTGTCTCAAAAAATAAAAACAAAACAAAACAAAAAAACACCAGAGAGAGAGAGAGAGAGAGACGGCTGGGCGTGGTGGCGCACACGTTTAATCCCAGCACTCAGGAGGCAGAGGTAGGTGGATCCCTGTGAGTTTGAGGCCAGCCTGGTCTACAAAGCGAGTCCAGGACAGCCATGACTGTACAGAGAAACCCTGTCTCTCAAAAAAACCAAAATAAATAACTAAATAAAGAGAGAGAGAGAGAGACAGCATGCGTGAGAGAAGGGGCCATTGCCAGCCTGGACCTTGTATATCCTCCTGCCTTGTCCCCAGGACGACGCTGATGTGGAGTGGAAGTTTGCTCGCTCCAAGCTCTACCTGTCCTACTTCCGAGAGGGCCTGACATTGCCTGTGCCCTTCAACATCCTGCCCTCCCCGAAGGCCGCCTTCTACCTTCTCAGGTGATGGCCCCGCCCCCGTCTGCCCCGCCCAGCTCCTGCCCTACTTTCCTCGGCCCCGCCCCTGACTAACTTCTTTTCACATTGTTGATCTCTCAGGAGAATTTTCCGTTTCGTTTGCTGTTGCACCTCCTGCTGCAAAGGCAAGAAGTCAGACTACCCCCCGATCCCAACCTTTGTGAGTACCAGCTCAGCCTGACATTGCCGCCTCACCTGTCATACCTAAGCCGTCATCCTCGTTTGCCCCCTGAGAGCCTGATCCCAATTCCCACTGTCACACAAGCCTTCATTTTCATCTTCCTGGTTCTGGATGGGCCCTACATTTCTAGTCCCACACCCTGCAGCCTAAACATAATTCCATGCCACCTCCACCCCGAGCCCAGGTTCCAGACAACCAGGCTGTCAGACATGCTTGGGTGATTTAATAGCATACAGGGAAAGCTCCCTCAAAGAATGAGAAAGCTGACAGGCAGAA
This sequence comes from Acomys minous, assembly GCF_964271855.1. Lineage (NCBI taxonomy): Eukaryota > Metazoa > Chordata > Mammalia > Rodentia > Muridae > Acomys > Acomys minous. The sequence goes on from NC_140484.1 coordinate 134,319,229, forward strand.
AGAGGCAGCTGGGCGTCAGAGTGCCTCACTGACCCGCCATCATCTGCACTGTGACGCTTCCCTGGTTTGCCCCAGGGCTGCCACTACGTCATCGGTCTTTCCTTCCCACCCCACCCCACCTCTCAGCCTTTACCACACACTCTAGACACCCTTTCCTCTCACAGTCGGCTTCCCTTTAGGAGACGGGCCAGGGACAAAATGCTTGCATAGATTTTGCCTCTCTCCATTATTCTTGGTCAAGCAGAGGCTGAAGGAAGGTAGAGTAGGGAATTCACTCTCACCCTCCATTGCAGACCAACCCTGGGGCAAGGGCAGGGCCCGGGGAAGGAGAGCCTGGGTCCTACCGACTTCGAGTTATCAAGGCTCTGGTGCAGCGCTACATAGAAACTGCCCGGCGTGAGTTCGAGGAGACACGTCGAAAGGGTCAGTGGCCCCCACCTCTAACCCTCCCCCTTTGCTCTCCCTGGCTCCCCTGGGAAGAGTACTCACACCCAGACTCACACGCCTCACTTGGCTGCGTTAGGATTCAGCCACAGCTTGCCCAGCTAGCTCCTTGACTCAATTACTCTACCTTTATTCACATGTTGGTATACAGTCATTTTCTCATTCAACCCTTGCGCTCAGATACTCCATTCCCGCCCCCCGCTCTCCCCCCCCACACCCACTGCCCACTCCACCTCCCGTTTCACCCTTCCTGTCTTACTAAGTTTCTGCCCAGGCTGGTCCTGAACTCACTTTGAAGCCTAGGCTGGCTTTGAACTTGCCATCTTCTTCCCCAGTCTCCCATATGGATGGGATCGTAAGCCTGCACCACCAGCCCTGGCTAAGCTTTTCCTTCTTTATCGCTGCCCTTCCGTCAGCGCTCACATTCTACCCGCCAGACCCCTCAATTCTTCCAGTCTTTCCTTAGAATCCAGACAGGGTGTCCCTGGGTTCAGGAGGGTGGGCTGGGGGCAGGGGGTAGACAGAAGAGGTACTGAGCAGGCGCACCTTCTGTCATGATCCATCTCAGACCTGGGCAACAGACTGACAGAGCTGACCAAGACTGTGTCCCGACTGCAAACTGAGGTGGCCAGTGTGCAGAAGACTCTGGTGGCAGGAGGGACACCACGGCCTCCCGATGGTGCCAGCATCCTCAGTCGATACATTACCCGAGTGCGTAACAGCTTCCAGAACCTGGGTCCCCCAACCCATGAGACGCCAGCAGAGTTGACCATGCCTGGGATTGTGGAGACCGAAGTCTCTTTAGAAGCTGGCCTTGCTGCTACAGCAGACGCTGGGACTCCAGCTCCTGTAGAGTCCAGCCCTTCCTCCCCTGCTGATGTGCTGGTGCACAGGGAGCAAGAAGCAGAGGGGGCAGGGGACTTGGCCCTGGAGGAAGGTCTGGAGACCATGGGTAAGTGAGTCCTAAATGGAAGGGTCTCTTCTGTCCCTGACTGCAGCTATCTAGTTGAGTAGAGCCAGGGTCTCATAGTAGAAGGCCATGGTGCTTTTTTTGCCTCAATAAAACTTGCTGTGGAAGTCAGGTGGCAAGCCTCGTTGCTTGATGTCCTAAGAACCCTTTCTTGGGCTGGAGAGATGGCTCAAAGGTTAAGGGCACTGACTGTTCTGCTGTTCTTCCAAAGGTCCTGAGTTCAATTCCCAGCAACAACATGGTAGCTCACAACCATCTATAATGTGATCTAATGTCCTCTTCTGGCCTGCAGGCATGCATGCAGGCAGAGCACTGTATACATAATAAATTAAATATATATATATATATATATATATTTTTTTTTTTTTTTTTTTAAACCCTTTCTTTATTACTTCCCCCAGAATGGACACTGTGTGAGGAGACAAGAGAGAAACAGATTGCTTTAGCTTTTGGGGTTTAGAATCTTGCTTTGGGATTCCTTAAATCTTTAGGAAAGAATTCTGGCCTGGGAGGCTGGGGGCCCGGGAGTGGGGAGGGCCTGGAGGAGGTGCCCTTCCTTGGCCTTGCATTTCTCATCAGGCAGACATGGCTGGGAATCTATTTATCCCTTTCTTGCCTGAATGGCGGCAGTGAGGCCCCTGTGGCTTTCTATAACGTTCCAGGCACAGAGTGTTGGCAGCACTCCATTATGTTGCAGGTGGTTTTTTCCTCCCGTCCCATAGCTCCCAGAATAATGACTCATGAGACTCATTAAATATTATACAAACACCCAGGCCATATAGCTAGGCTTTTCTCTGACCAGCTCATAACTTAAAATAACCCATTATACTAATTTACGTTCTGCCACGTGACTGGTTACCTGAGCTCAGGCACCATGTAGCCATCTTCCTCACATCGTAGCAGCTGAATCCCACACACCTGGATCTATCCCAGAATCCCTTCTGCCTGCTGGAAGTTCCACCTATTTCCTGCCTAAGCTATAGGCCATAGGTTTTTTAATGGACAGGTGTTGCAGCCATACAATACACAAAAGATTTCTTCTACAGCAGAGGTTACAGTGTGTAGCTAGAGTGATCAGGGTAGTTTAGCTTTCAGTCCCTCGACTTTCAAGCCTGCCAAGGACAGATGACCTCATGCAATAAACCAATCATAAAAACCATGTCACTACACCACAACTCCATTTAATTGAGTAGCCATCCAGTCTTTACCTTGCATGTCCTAGAAGTCCCCCGCCACATAGTGGGGTTCCCTCAACCCTGCCCTGGCCTCAGATCTCCAACCCTGGTTGGAGAGCTGGCCTCTAGGACTGGAAACAGAACCACACTCTTGCTTCTTGAGGCCATCCAAAGCCCAGTCTTCGTAGTAGGGTCAAACATTGCCAAGATTTCTAAGAGGCTTTCAGGGCCCAGCTCTAGAAAGCTGCAACTCCCTGGGGGCCAAGAGGAGCGTCGTCCCTGTCTGCAGAGCCAAGGCCTCTGTGGAGGATGATTCTGGCTGCTCTACCGCTAGAGAAAAGAAGAAAAGATGGTGAGGCTGGCAGCAGGGCCAGGGGAGTGGGAGGTTGGGGAGGGGTCGGGAGAGTGACCCTACCTGTTGAGGACACACACCCATGCCTCTTCTCCCCTGCAACAGATAGCACAGTGAGGCCCTGGGGCAAATCCACATCCCAAAAGTCTTGCCTGTGGCCACCCCGCCCCCTTCACCTCAAAGCGGACCATTATTCCTTTTCAGCTTTTCCCCAGGCTCTCCAGGTTGCCTGCCCATCCTTGCTCCCTACCCACACTGTCATCTCTCTTCCCTTCCGGTCCTCCCTTCACAGCTGAACTTGGCACGGACCTATCTCCTTAGCCCTACCAAGCCAGGGCCTACTGAGACCAGAAGCAGTCTGGCCTCCTTCACTCCGGTCCTTGGTCGATTAGTGAGAAGACAAGTCATCTGAGAATCTCCACAGATCTCACGGGACCTGGCAGAACCTCAGCCTCACTAACCAAGTGGGGCTGGGTTCAGGACACGCTGGCTTCTTTCACCCACCCTGCCATTCTATTTCCCACACATTGCTCACCGCCCAAATAGGCGCAGTTAAAGTGGCTGCAGGTCTGGTTATAGCTCCAGAGAGTCACTATGCTTTGGGCTCCATCCTGGGAGAACCCAGTGACCAAGAAGACTTCACTTGGGGGGATTAGCACCTCACGCTCTGCAGGGAAGACAGACAAAGCCTGGATAGGAGCCCCAAAACAGGTCCTTAGATTGAAGAAGGTGGCATTACCGAATCCTCGAGCTACTCTTTCATCCATAGAGCAGGAGGTGAACTGTCCTAATCGGACAAAGTCCCCCAGCCTCTTGGGTTCAAAGTGAAGGCCGCTCACACCTCGGAACACCACCTCCCCGGCTTCCCTGCTGCAGCCTCTGGTGCCACGCAGCAGCTGCAGGGCCCGGGTCAGGTAGAAATGCAGGGCCTTGAAAGGAAAGCGCCTCATGTAGAGCTGCCGGGAGCCACCCCCTGTCCGAACGGCCTGGTTCAGCTCCCAGTACAAGGTGTTGGATGAGTTGGTGTACACCATGATAGCTATTCCGTGCTGGGCTTTGAAGCCAGGAGGTAGAGTAAGCTTGTGACGCCGGTGTTCCCAGGCCTCCTGAGCTGCTTCCCAGGATGCCCTTAGCAGGGCATGGCGTGCCATCTCTTCCTTTAGCAGCGGGCCTGCTTTCTCTTCCATCTCCTCAGAGCAGCCCACGTAGGCATCATCAAAGGTGTCTGGAAGCAGGCTCAGGGGCAGGATAGGAACAGCCTGGGCCTGTGGACGTAAGGAACGGAGGCACCAGGTAGGCAAAAGTGTAACTAAAGCTCGGAGTGGCAATTTTCATCTCTATGCCCAAACATCTGATGCATGCAGTTGGCAAAACCCCAAACCGGCACAAAGAGCAACAACCGCAGTGAAGCCAGACAGACACGAGTGTAAGCACCACCTGCCAGCTGTGGGCTCTCGAGCAGTTCTCAGGTCAGGGCTTTTCTGGACTTCACATTCTTCACCTATGAATTAAGGATACTTCCAACCTCACAGGGTCATCTCATTCGAGAGGCGAGTCTAGTTGATTTCCTGTGCTTTCTTGACTCTGACAGTCAAGATGCAGGTGATGGTAGCCAGTGTCTGATCCCTGCCCTGGTCCCCCATCCTCCTCAGACATTTCTCATCCTTGGGGAAACCCTGCAGCTCAGTATATGTCACTGTCTCTGAGATCCCTGCACCCTCTCCTGCTTTGTACACTCAAGACGGGGTGGAAGTTTTATTGTCCCCAGCCCAACCCTAGTCCAAGAGTGTGATGGGGGAGGGAGGGAGGGTGAAGCCTGGTTTCCAGGACCTGCCAGAGGGTACAGCAGTGCACTGGTATGCATAGGGGGTTGCCTGGGTTGAGCCTATGGTGTGAGATGAGGCAGAGGCAGGAAGGAGAGTTGGAGAGAAACCCCTACAGAGGGGTAGGACGGAGGAGAGTCACCTGGAATACAAGTTCCTGAAGAGAGGCTTGGGAGGAGGGAAGAGTCTCCTAGAAGGGTTTCCTTGGTTGGTCCTTTTCCTCCTCCACCTTCTCAGCATCTGACCCACACCTGACCCTTGTTGGCAAAGGATATTCCGGAGAGTTACCTTCCAGAGGGTGTGGAGGCTGAGGCAGCTGAGGACCATCAGCAGATCCTCCAGAACCATCCTTGGAGGAGTCACGTGATGCCAGGATCCGGATGATGATGAGGCCAGCGGAGGGTGCTCCAGGACCTTCCTCCTGCAGCCTGAGAGGATCCTTAGTCAAGGACTGGAACTCAGGATTGATGCAGGGCGGGTCCAAAGGGGATTCTAAGGATGGGCAGGGCATCGGATCTTACCGTCTCTATCTCAAGTCCCTAGTCTATGACTACCAGATGGCTGGCCCCACACCCGGGGTCTCCAAGACTTCTTTGGGATGGTATACATGGGACAGTTAATTATATGGCTCTGCCTGGAGAGGGACGGGGCAAAGACAAGGACCCACCTGGAAGTGGTGGAGAACGAGAGCGGCCTGGGGGCTCTCTCTGGTCCTTTGCAACCGACTGGGGCCGAAGTGCCGGCAGACGTTGCGCAGATCCCGGACTGCTAAACAAAGTCCCAGAGGCTAACTATAGCCCCTGGACTGGTAACCTGACACCTATCTTCCGCAACAACAGTCAGGGGCGTTGGAACTGGACGAGCAGAGTCCTTGAATAGTTGAGGGGCGAAACTCTCCTTCGCTTAGATGGCAGGATCTTTCTCTAAGATCTGAGCCAGGCCAAGGTTGGAGGAGGGACTTGTGAGACTTGGCCTCTCCCAGGGCCGCAGACCACCAGACTACGAAGCCCGGTGAGGGTCGCTCCTAGTGCGTCTAGCTAGTTAACTAGCCATATCTAGCTCATTTGCATACAGTTTGCATAAGGCACACATGTTGGGTCACGTGCAACAACATCAACATCATTGCCCCGCCCTGCCCCACCCCCCCAGGGCTAGAATGGAGTTTGCTGCCTTAGATAATCAGGAACAGCCGCTCCCGTTACCTCAGACTTTCCCTTTCTGGAGCTCTCCTGCTCAGGTGACTCCATGTTTGTAAGCATAGCTTTCTCTCAGACCTCGGTTGGGCTTGACTATAAATAACCTAGTTCCGACTTTCGGGTGCCCAGTTGGAGGTAACGGGAGAAGGGGCCAGCTTGTGAGAAGATGGAGGAGAGATATTCTGAACATCAGGATTTAGAGATGCCACCTGTTGGGGATGTGAAGACCACCGAGGACCTCTCCGGTCCACCTCATGAATTTACCCATCAACCATCCCTTCACCACCTCAAACTGTCAGCCCAATAAATTTTTCTTCACCTAAAAGCCTTTCTTCTACTCCAATTCTGCGGGAAGACTAAAGAGGAAAACAAACCGTCCACGCAGCGGGAAGGACCGGGAGGGAAGTTTAAGAGCAGTGATCCCCTCCTTGCCTACCTAGCCCATCCTCCCTCTCTCTGGACGGACTCAAGTACAACAGGCTCTGTGTGGGGACAGCCTCAGGCTCGGGGAATTTCTTGCATCCTGTCACCTGGAGCCCCTACAAGGTCCCAAGAAGTGGAGTCAACTCTGGTCACGGATCAGGGATCCTGAGGGGTCAGAATCCACCCGGGTCACATGGGTGGGTCAGGGATCTAGGTGGAACTTAGTTCTTTAGAACAGAACAGAGCTCGACATGGTGGTACATGCCTATAATCCTAGCACTCAGGAAGGAGGCGGAGGCAAAAGGATCTATTCAAGTTCAAGGTCAGCCTAGACATTGTGAAAGAAAGTAGTAGTAGTAAAATAGTAGTAATAATAATAATAATAATAGTAATAGTAATAATAAATACTACTAATAATAATAATAATAATAATAATAATAATAATAATAACAATAAGAAAACAAAATGAAAGGAGATGCCCAGAGGTGGGGTGCCTTCTTAACTGACCAGAGTCCAGAACCAAGCCTGGTAAGGAGGCTGCTGTCCCATCTCCTCCACGCACCCCCAAAGCATACCCCCTCTGTTCAGCAGCTCTCATTGTCCTGGGAAGAACATTGGCCCAGGTCACACTGGGCAGAGGCTAGGGTGCCTCAGCCTTGAGGAGATAGCTTGAAATAGACGGAGTGTCACATTTCTGAGCAGCTGTGTGGGGAAATCAGGAGGGGTAGGAATTGACGGTATAAAAGAGGACGCGGTCCTCCCTGCCCGGTCTGTCACAGGAGACCGGCCAGCTCTACCCGCCATGGAGGAGCCTAGGTAAGGGACACCTCCCATCCCTGTACAATTTGCTGTGTTAATGGCATTTTTAGGGACCCTAGGACACCCTAGGAAGGGTTGTGAGTGTGGGAACGTTTAGAATTTTTGAAAAGAGTCTTTGGGTCCTATTCCCAGTAGGGACTGTTGAGTGAGAATCTGGAAAAGCGGGAAACTGAGGGCTGTGGTTCACAGGATGAGGTGAAGTGCAGCTCCCTGGCCTGCGAAAAGCAGTTTTTAGGCTGGATTCAGCTCTCCCCCCAGAGACTAAGTTAGAGGCCACCCTGGGCCACTGAACAAGATCTTGTCATTAAAAGGGGGAGGAGGGGAAATTCCCAGCGTCCCAGACCAACCTCTGCTGCATTCTGGTCACCAAGGAAAGCCATCTGCTTACGCTGAGGTGCGGTTCTCTGTCTTGTTAGCAATGCCTAGAAAGCTCTTGGGCTTTTTTAACCAGAGGCTTGGCGGTGGTCGGGGAGCGGGAGGGTCTTCCAGCACAGATAGAATAAAAATAAGATGGAGCCGACTATAGGAATGAGGGTGTGTGGTGGACACTGGGCAAGCTCTAGTGAGGCTCCCGTTCTGCAGAGGAAGGGAGCCAGCGTGGACAGGTAGGGTGCTGCTGCCCGAACAAGGGAAGAGACCAGTTGCCACTGGTTTACCAGGATAACTGACTAGGGTCATCGTCTTGCCTGAAGGACATGGAAGACTCAGTTGCTGAAGCTAGTGCTCGGTTGCACAGAGGGCCAAAGCCCTGCCCAAAGAGGTGATTGACACGCCTGCATTTAGGGTGACACAGCCTGACCCAAAAGGGAACACAGCTTTTCCTTCCCAGCCCAGTCACCCAATGGACACCTGCAGGTCAGTGCGAAGCTGGGGCTTTCAAGTAGATTTCCCCTCCTCAACAACACTCTCAGCAAGCAGTCTGGTGACTTTGCCTGGTCCTGGGCTGGGCCCCTGGGGACTATTGCTTGTTCCCTCACAGGCCAGGGCCTGAGGGGTATGGAAGGGGGCACGGTAGGCTCAAGAGAGACAGCACAGAGTGGTGAGGACAGAGCCCAGAGGATTCTGGGGGGCTTTCTGAAAGAGGGGAGTCCTGAGCTAAACTGGGAAGTTTGTGTGGCCAGGAAGATAGCTAAGGGCAGGGGAGCAATAGACCTTCCTAGAACTTTGTTCTATCCTGTAGGAGCCAAGAAAGAACTAAAATGGGGCCGGATCACTGAGCAGAAGGCCCGGGCTGCCACAAGGGTGTGGAGGGACGATTTCCTTCATGTGCTGCTTTGTTTGCAGACAGGGTCCTGTGTGTCCCAGTCTAGCCTGGAACTCATAATACAGCCTTGGACTCCTGGTCCTCCTCCTCCTCCTCCTCTGCCTCATGAATACTGGGATTTGAGGCATGTGCTACCATGCTTGCCTTCTAGGGGATACTGGGAATGAAACAAACACAGAACCTTCTGCATGATAGGCAAGCCCTCTGCTTTTTTTTTGTTTTGTTTGATACAGGGTTACTCTGTGTAGACCAGGCTGTCCTGGAACTCACAGAGATCTGCCTGCCTCCCAGAGTTCTAGGATTAAAGGCCACCACAGAGGCTTTTTTATTTGTACTGCACGTGTGCAGGAGCCCTTAGGGGCCAAGAGAGGGCATCTGATCACCTAGGGAGAAACGGGCCTTTGCGAGCCTGTGGGGTTGGGAGCTGAATCTGGGTCCTCCGCAAGAGCAGTAAGTGTTCTTAACTGCTGAGCCATTTCTCTACCACCAGAACCCCTTTGATGTTATCATCTTTTCTCTCTTAATTCTCTCTCTCTCTCTCTCTCTCTCTCTCTCTCTCTCTCTCTCTCTCTCTTTGTTCGAGACAAGGTTTCTCTGTGTAATAGCCCTGGCTATCCTGGAACTCACCTTGAAACTCACAGAGATCTACCTACCTCTGCCTCGAGAGTGCTGGTATTAAAAGGCACCCATCACCACGCCCAGCCATAATTTTCATTTCTGCACTTTTTCTCAGTATTTTGAATTTTTTTTCCAGTCAGTTTGGTACTGAAGATTTTAAAAAATATTTTATTTTTGACTGTGTGTCGGTCTGTGTGTCTGTGTGTGGCCCTGCACCTGAGGGCAGGTACCCACCAAGCCCAGAAGCATCAGCTCCTCCTACAGCCAGTGTTCCAAGTAGTCATGAACCACACACACCCAGTGTGGGTCCTGGGAACTGAACTCATGGCCTTTGCGAGAGCAGTCTATGCTTTTAACCGCTAAGCTCTCGCCCCACCCCTACGCAGAAGGTTTAGTTGTGGTTTTGTTTTGTTTAAGCAGGTCAGGCTGATAAACAGGGCTGTGCTTTAGAGACATTGCTCTCCCTGTTCCACAGTGAGTGCACTAGCAGGGCTGAAGGAAACGGGGAGGTCTTCTAAGGAGGAGGCAGACACCAGGAAGCTGGGCAGGGATGTGGGCCTGGACCAAAAAAAAAAAAAAAGAACAGAAGGAGAATTCAGGAGGCTACTTGGGCCCGACACAAGCTGGCAACTGATCACGTGTGATGAGTGATGGTGGATGGGTACCCACGTGACCACCCTGAGGGACTAGGGTACCAATGAGTATCTGCCCCTGGCCTGCTCGCAGGTGCTATGCCAAGCTAGAGTAATCCTAAAGAGCAATGTCAAAGGATCCCAAGGTTTCTCACTGAGCCTCAGGCCCAGAGGGAAAAAGAGCTGTGTGAAACCCCAGGACCCTGGCTTGTCCTAAGCTTAGGGTCACTTTCCAACTTTTCTGGGTTTCTTCAACCCATCCTCCCTGGGGACCTCACCTCTACCTGACTTCAACACCAATGACACAAGTTATTCTTCTGAAGGTCTTTTTTTGTTTGTTTGTTTGTTTGTTTGTTTGTTTGTTCAAGACAGGGTTTCTTTGTGTAGCCTTTCCTGTCATAGACTTGCTCTGTAGACCAAGCTGGCCTCAAACTCACAGAGATCTGCCTGCCTCTGCCTCCTGAGTGCTGGGATTACAGGCGTGCATCACCACAACTAGCTCTTCTGGGGAATCTTTTTTTTTTTTTTTTTTTTTTTGAGATCAGGTCTCCTGGCTTCCCAGGATGGCCTTTGCCACACCTGCTTTCACCTCACATTACAGGTGTGCAGCGCCATGTCTGCCCTTTCTCTGAAGCACATCCGTCTTAGTCTCCTGAGTATCTGTGCCAGGCCCTGGCAGTAGCACAGGATAGATGACAAGAAAGTACAAAAGAAAACTTTCAGAGTGGTGATGGCAACACCAACACGCATACATTTTCCAGACCACTTAAATGAAAATTAAAAAGAGATCAGTAGGCCAGGAATGGGGCATACCTATAATCTCAAAACTCAGGCAGCAGAGGCAGGAGAATTAGAAATTCACAGCCATCTCAGTTACTCTGTAACATTGAGGCCAGCCTAAGTTGCACAAGACCCTGTCTCAAAAAACAAAACAAACAAACAAAAAAGCAAAACAAGCTGGGCGTAGTGGCACACACCTGTAATCCCAGCACTGGAGAGGCAGAGGCAGGTGGATCTCTGTGAGTTCGAGGCCATCCTGCTCTACAAAGTGAGTCCAGGACAGCCAGGGCTACACAGGGGATCCCTGTCTCGAAAAACAAAACAAAACAAACAAGCAAAACAGAACAAAATGATCCAGCAAAATTGGTAGCATTGAAAAGGTGTGAGGAAGCCGGGCCTGGTGGCACACGCCTTTAATGCCAGCACTTGGGAGGCAGAGGCAAGCAGATTGCTGTGAGTTCGAGGCCAGCCTGGTCTACAAAGTGAGTCCAGGACAGTCAAAGCTACACAGAGGAACCCTATCTCGAAAAACTAACAAAACAAAGCAAAACAAAAACAAAAAAACAAAACCCCACAATAAGCCCAAAACATGTGTGTGTGTGTGTGTGTGTGTGTGTGTGTGTGTGTGTGTGTGTGTGTGTTAGAGGGTTTGTCTAGCATACACCAGGCTCTGGATTTGACCTCCAGCACTGCAAAGAAACACTCACTTATACTGTTCAAAGATTTTCCGAGAAAGGCACTGAAAGTTGCTATTATCACTGCCATTTCTTCCTGTGGCCAGGAGTGTGTAAGGCTGGAATGGGGTGACCTATCATTCCACACCCATCTTCCTGCAGTGCCATTACTTTGGACAGCTTTGTAAGGAAATGTGTCTGTCTTGCACTGTAGTAAAATGGGCAGGCAGTCCATATCCATAACGCGTGCGTTTAGGAGGAGGAGGCAGGAGAGCAGAAGACTGAAGATCATCTTTGGCTCAGCATGGGTATATAAAACCCTGTTTAAAACAAAAACAGTCATGAACAGACAGACAGACACACAGAAAAGCGACAGCACGCCATGCAACCACAGAACCAGTTCAGAGAGGCCTGTTCCGGTTCTGACCCAAGGCTGGCCCTCCTTAGAGCCATGTTGGGTCAGTGTGACCACCCTTGGGTGGTGCCAGAGGCTGTGGCTGGCTCCTCATCCTTTTGACCAAATGGCAGACACTAGGTAATGTTTACTAAAGAATAGAGATTAACATCCCAATTTTCCAGATGAGGGAAAAGAGACTGCAGCTTGCCCAGGGTCACCTCCAACATGAAGGTTCCTGCCATGGTGTCTCTCCTGCTGGTGTCCGTGGGCCTCCGCGATGGACTTCAGGTATGGTCATCTTCCCCTAGCTGCAGCCTAGCAGGACACGGAGCAGCTGGCATCTCTAAGTCCCGGGAAGAAAAACATAAGGAAGAATGCCTAGTGCTTCCCTGGGGACCCATCTGTCCCTCGTAGGGGACTCTTGAAACCCTAATCTTGGGGTGCTTGCAAACGGTAGTCCCCAATCCCCTTTTCCCTTCCGGATGTCTTCTTGTCCGGATGCCCTTCTTGTCAGGCCCTGCCTCAGAGCAGGGAAAGGGTGGAGGGCCCAGTTCCCACTTTCCTAGGGACTGCCCTCTCAGGGCTCCATGCTCCCCTACCCTTAGGTTCAAAGCTACTCCATCGGCCAACTAGACATCTTCTCTCAAGAAGCACCCCTGGACATGGCCCCAGCGTCGTTTGACGACCAGTATGCTGGCTGTGCAGCAGACATGACAGCGGCTCTGCCAGATCTCAACCGCTCAGAGTTCCAGGCCAACAAAGTATACTCGGATGGTTGGGCTCTGGCTAACATCCGATGGCAGGAGTGCAAGGCCTTGGGGTCAGCCTGGGGCCTCAGCCCAACCCCCTTGCCCCCATCACCCCCGGGCTTTCGGGATGAGCACGGGGTGGCGCTCCTGGCCTACACAGCCAACACCCCCCTGCACAAGGAGTTCAACGCTGCAGTGCGAGAGGCGGGCCGCTCTCGGGTCCACTACCTCCAGCATTTCCCCTTCAAGACCCTCCACTTCTTGCTCACAGAGGCCCTGCAACTGCTTGGGAGCCACCGCTCTCGGGGGTGCCGGCAGGTGTACAGAGGGGTGCATGGCCTGCGCTTCCGGCCAGCGGGGCCTGGCACCACTGTTAGGCTGGGGGGTTTTGCTTCTGCATCCCTCAAGAACATTGCCGCTCAACAATTTGGCAAGGACACTTTCTTTGGCATCTGGACTTGCCTCGGGGTCCCTATCAGGGGCTACTCCTTTTTCCCTGGAGAGGAGGAGGTACTGATCCCCCCTTTTGAGACTTTCCAAGTAGTCAATGCCAGCCAACCCGCCCAGGGGCCCGCCCGCATCTACCTCCGTGCTCTGGGCAAACGCAGCACGTACAACTGCGAGTACATCAAAGGTGAGGAGCCAGCCAGGCCAGCCCTACCAAAAGATGGTCTTCCGGTATCCGGCAGGAGCTTTGACAAATCCAAGCCCCAACTCCCACCCCCCAGGCAAAGGATCCATGTATAAATGATAAAAGCACCCACTGCCACCACAAGCAGAGGGTGGCTCACACCTATGAATTCCAGCACTCAGAAGGCTGAGGCTACGTTTGATCCCCAGGCAATAAAGGAGGCTGGGGAGAGACCGACACCTACAGATGTGAAGGAGAGTAGGCCAGAGCTTTTGAAAGGACAGGCACAAGCCGGGTGTGGTGGCGCACACCTTTAATCTCAGGCAGAGGCAGGGGGATCTATGTGAGTTCAAGGCTAGCCTGGTCTACAAAGCGATTCTAGGACAGCCAAAGATACACAGAGAAACCCTGTCTTGAAAAATAAAAACAAAAACAAGACAGCAAAACAAAACAAACAAACCAACAAACAAAAGAGCCAGGCATGGTGGCCCACCCCTTTAATCCCAGCACTTGGGAGGCAGAGGCAGGTGGATCTCTCTGAGGCCAGCCTGGTCTACAAAGAGATTCTAAGACAGCCAAAGGTTCACAGAGAAACCCTGTCTCAAAAAACAAAACAAAACAAACAAGCAAAAAAAAAAAGGACAGGCACACTTGGATCAGGCTGTTGTCCCGGCTGGAAGCTGGAAAGGAACTAATTTCTAGTCACAGTATTGACACCAAGATACTTGTTGGCAAAAAGAAAGGAACATCTCAATGGCTCATCTGGTGCAGGAGCTTTGACAAGCAAGCCTGACTTCCAGGTTAGTCCCCAGAGCCCATATAAAGATGGAAGGAGAGAACCAACTGCGCAGGGTTGCCCCTGAGCTCCACAAACCCCAGGAAACAACCATTCCACCATTTCACACATACTGTTAATAAAGTTTAAGCCTGTGCTGGTCAGGGGTGGGGAGTGAGAGAGCAGGTGGGCGTGTACCTAAGTTCCGTTCAGCTGTGCCACGAGCCTATCCACTGCTCTTCCTCCATCTCTCCTGCCTATTCCTCAAGCCTCTATGGAAGGAACAACGAAGAGGCCTGTTCTCCCCTTCCCCTGGTTTTTCAAGACAGGGTCTCTCCGTGTAGCTTTGGCTGTCCTGGACTCCCTTTGTAGACCAGGCTGGCCTCGAACTCACAGAGATCTGCCTGCCTCTGCCTCCCAAGTGCTGGGATCAAAGGTGGGTGCCACCTCACCCAGCTGGAGGAGGCCTGCTCTTTAACCCCTGGTAGACTGTGGGCTACTGCTCCTGGCAAAGTGAGGCCTGACTTTCGTAGTTAAGAGACAGAGAGTTGGCCCACACTGATACCATGGCTGAAACGGGAGGAGCTCAATGTGGCTTTAGCTCCCACCTTCAACAGCATCATGAGCCATGAGGAAGGCTGGTCAAGAACACAAACCAAGCCGGGCGGTGGTGGCGCACACCTTTAATCCCAGCACTCGGGAGGCAGAGGCAGGAGGATCTCTGTGAGTTTGAGGCCAGCCTGGGCTACAAAGCGAGTCCAGGACAACCAAGGCTACACAGAGAAACCCTGTCTCGAAAAACCAAAAAAAAAAAAGAACACAAACCAGCCCTTTCTTTCTGGGAGAGGGCATAGAAAAGTGAGCTGGAAGTGTGGGAAGGAGGCAGTTATAGGCCAGAGAGCACAAGTGGGCCAGAAGGAGATCTTGGCTCCTATGGCTGCCTCCCCTCTGTCGCTGGGGCTCTGGTAAAGTGAATGTGGTCTAGGGAAATCCTTCCTAAGGCAACAAAATTACAGAGAATCAACATTTGATCATCAGAGCTCTGTGGGTCCTTCCCAGAAAGAGAGCATTGATTTTTTTTTTCATTCTTTCTTTCAGAAAAGAAGTGCAGGTCTGGGCCCTGCCGGTTGGATAGTGCAGGTAAGGGATGAAGACACTTGAGCAGGCTATCCTGGGCCTGGACCCTCACTAGATTGCCTTTGTGTTGTTGTTGTTGTTGTTGTTGTTGTTTTTTGGGACAGGGTTTCTCCTGTGCTGCCCTGGCTGTCCTAGAACTCACTATGTAGACCAGGCTGGCCTTGAACTCAGAGATCTACCTGCTTCTGCCTCCTGGGCGCTGGGATGAAAGGCGTGGGCCACCTTGCCCAGCATTAGCCACTTTTACAGAGGACAGGAAGTAGCAACCAGTCCTTCACTGCACAGCTAGTGAGGAATCATGTCTATACCCCGGCTACAGAGCTGACCTGTGAACTGCCCATCAGGATAGTTCCTACCCTCTGCCACACAGCCCTCTACCACTGAAACCTAGAATACCGTTCTCATGTAGGAAAATGAGACCAGAGTGAGTGGCACAGTGAGTTGGCCAAGGTGGCACAGTGACCAGAAGCTGGGTCTCCAAGTTCAAGCCAGACTCTTTTTTTTTTTTTTTTTTTTTTAGTTTTTCAAGACAGGGTTTCTTTATTTTAGTTTGCCTGTCCTGAACTTCCTTTGTAGACCAGGCTCGCCTCAAACTCCCAGTGATCCACCTGCCTCTGCCTCCCGAGTATGTACTGTTTTTGAGATAGGGAAATTAGCTCTGTAGAACTCAACTCCAGGTTGTTCTAGAACTCATATGCACTTCAGGCTGGCCTCAAATGGACCATCCTCTTGTCTTAGCCTCCTGTATGCTAGGATCCTGGCCAAGGAAACTGCTGTATCTTGCTCGAGCCTCTATATTCAGATGGTGCATAAATTGAGAACTGGAAAAATTTAGAATTTTTGCCTCTACACTACCACCAGGAACATCACTACTCTGCCCAGGACATGGACAGAGAAGCCAGGTTCAGCATCACTAGATTTCTACTCTAGATCTCTCTCAGATCTCTGCCCTCATGACTCTTTCCACACTCAGTATAGTGCCTCCTCTGTGTCTGCAGAAGGCAGTGGTTAGAGCTGTGGCCTGCATTCTTCTCTCTCTCATTGCAGTGTGGGTGTTAGTCCTCCAAGCTCCCCTGTGCTAGTCTCCCGGTCTTTCATCTTCTGGTCCTCACACAGCCCCTAAGTTTCTCTTTTCCTCCCACAGCACCAGGCTCCCTCTCTACCTCCCGTTTTCTCCTGCTGCTGCTCTTGTTTCTTGCGCTGAGGGCCCTTCCAGAGAATATGGGTCTCCCATGACCCTCCCAGATGTTGACTGGCCCTGCCTCAAAGCCGTTGGTCACCTGTGCGCCTTAAGTACAGCAGGATCCTGGTGAAATCAATCTATCTGCAGGGAACTCTGGGGCCTTCTGTTGCCAGACCTGTTGATGGAGACATAGAAGAGAATTTGGAGATCGAACCTCATCCAGGACTGTAGGAATGGCACTGGCCAGAGGTCAGAGGGCTCTAGGACAGGCAGAGACTCACTTGGAACCAGACTTCAATTCATTGTGGATGATGATGATGAGGGAGAGCATCTGGCTGGGGGCACTTAAATGCCTCCCATGTCTACCTGGGAAGTTCTCCCTCCCCCCTTGTTTCCCCCCCACACCAAGACAGGGTTTCTCTGCTGTAGCCCTGGCTCTCCTGGACTCACTTTGTAGACTAGGCCGGCCTTGAACTCACAGTGATCCTCCTGCCTCTGCCCCCCAAATGCTGGGGTTAAAGTTGTGCACCACCATGCCTGGACTTTTTTTGTTTTGTTTTGTTTTGTTTTTTTGAGACAGGGTTTCTCTTGTAGTCCTAGGCTCACTTTGTAGACCAGGCTGGTCTCGAACTCACAGAGATCTGCCTGCCTCTGCCTCCCGAGTGCTGGGACTAAAGGCGTGTGCCACCATGCCTGGCACCTGGGTAGTTCTTGTTCTCCCCTCTAGAAAGCCCTCCCTCATTTCTGCCAACCGGTTAGGTCATGGTACCTGCCTCTCTATTTCTATTGGTCCCTTAATTTTCCCTGGTCAAACTGAGTTTCTTATGAGCAAGGACTGGGTGGAAGGCATAAAGAAAGTGCCAGGAGCTGTGTGACAATAAGGAGACAGCTAATATCCGTGAGTAGTGATCCCTGCACGACCCCTACCTGGGACACTTTTGAGCTCTCTAAATGTCAGTGTGTGAGAACAGGGTGCCCGTGTCTAACTATAAGGATAGACAGCAGGGGAAATGACATAAAGTTTTAGGCCCTCTGTCAGTGTTCCTGTGAAACCCCAGGCTGGCGAGATGATCCAGCAAGTAAGGGTGCTTGCCACTAAGTACCCTTGATCCCTGGGTCCCACATGGCAGAGGAAAAGAACCAACTGCCCACTCTGTTCTCTGACTCCCACAAATGTACCCTTGTGTGTGTGTGCACACAGAGATCAACCTGCCTCTGCTTCCCTGAGTGCTGAGATTAAAAGGCATATGGTGCCACACCTGGCTTTTGTTTGTTTTGGATATGGTTTCTCTATGCAGCTTTGGCTGTCCTGGAACTTGCTCTGTAGACCAGGCTGTCCTGGAACTCACAAGGATCCTCCTGTGTATGCCTCCCAAGTGCTGGGATTAGGCATGAGCCACTACCTCTGGGGTAATAAATGTGGTTGCTGGGAATTGAACTCATGACCTCTGGAAGGGCAGCCAGTCCTCTTAACCTCTGAGCCATCTCTCCAGCCCCAATAAATATGATTTTTAAAGAGCTGTACTTTTTGCAGTCATCTGTGAGTCCTGAGATTCCTATCTATAAAGACAAGCCTAAGCCTCCAACTTCTGCTTGTGGGCCGCAAGAAGAAGACAGGACACTAAGAAGGTGTTAGGCACACTAATTTATTATGCAGATGCCTTCTGTTCTGGAAACTACAGCCTAAGCAGAGGCAAGCAAGATGACTATCTGCAACAGTAGCTGCTGTGGAAGACAAGCAAATGTGTAGCTTTGTCCTTTTAACTAGTAACCTACACTCTCACCAGGTGTGGTGGCACCTGCCTTTGGAGAGGCAGAGGCAGGTGGATCTATGTGAGTTCAAGGCCAGCCCGGGCTACATAGCAGGTTTTAGGTCAGTAAGGACTGTATATAGTGAGACTCTGTCTCAACAGAACAAAAATAATCTGGATTTTCCCCAGCTAACAGCTATAATTCAAGTGGTTATTTATTTTTTAGACAATTTTTTCCTGTGGGTAGGCTGTCCTTCATCTTGTGGTAATCCTCCTGTCTCAGCCTTCACGGGCTAGAATTACAGGAGTGCGCCACCTTGCTCAGCCGACATTGAATCCTACCCTCCAAATCTGTACTTTGACCTCAATCCTATTGGGGTTTGGGAAGATGCTGGCTTTGGATCCCCCTCAGTTAGGACATGTCGACCACAGAGGTTGTTTGTGGAGTGTGAGGTCAGCAGTGTTGGTCTCTGACTCTTAGCAGTACTTTGGGAAGAGACTGGCTAGCCTACAACCACCTGGGTTTTGCCACCCCTGCCTGATGGTGTGGAGGTGACCTGAGATCCAGTTCCTGGCCTTCACAGGGCTTGCACCAGTACCAGGAGGCTCATGACCAGAGCCATGCAGAAGAAGACGCCTAGGAAAAAGCGATCCATCACTCGAGCCAAGCGCTTCCAGTCTTCACGGCGGCGCTGGGCAGCCCGGTGGCTGCGGAAGGTGCTGGCAATGGAAGCTACGTGATGCAGAAGGGCTTCTTGGCGGCACAGACACCGTGGCTCATGACAAGGGCCCGCCGGGGGACCGGCTGGAGGCTGGAGGCTGGGGGCCGACTCTAGAGGTCTGGACTGCCCACAGGGCTCCCCTCGCTCCCGCACACACAGGCCTTTGGCTAGGTGTCCCAACAGGAGGACCCGAGCCCAGGCAGGCACTGGATGTGCACTAGGGCCGCAGTAATGCAGATTCATCATGAGGATGGTGAGTGCTGTGGAGAAGGTGACCATGGTCATAGTGGCCATGTAGTACTTTCCTGTAGGACAGAGAGCATTGTGAGGCCCAAATATGGAAGTTGAGCTTCCCAGCTGCGTTGTTATAAATAGAAAGAAGGCACGCATCAGGCCCTCAGACCTAGTGAGGGCAAAGACATAGATAAGAGCTATGTTCTCTTCCATTTCTCATTCCTATTAAGGCTCTGAAGATATCTGCTCTCTAATTATTTTCCTGGCTTGGGGTTAGACTGCGGTTGTAACCTGAGCAGATACTGGTCCTTTATCTAGACTAACCTATCGGTTATTCATATTGGTTCGTAGTATTACTTACTACTCCTATGAGTGAACAAATAGAGAACGCCAGGCACACGGCCATCACTCACTACAGTTCATCCGCGCCCCCTAGCGGTGACACAGGTCTACTCTTTAGGTCCCTCTCGCACCCCCTGCTGCGGGGTCACTCTGCTGACTCGGTGTCCACTCTCCCACAAGCTCAGGCTCACCGATGAGCGGCACGCTCTCTGCTGGCGGCATGCTCTCGGCCAGGATCAGCTGGAAGACGGTGAGTGCCAGAAGCACCGTGACGCCCAGAGACACCTTCTCCCCGGAGTCAGCAGGCAGGTGGAAGGCCAGTGGCGCCAGCAGGGAGATGAACACACAGGGCAGCAGCAAGTTGCACACGTAGGCGGCGGCGCGGCGGCGCAGCAGCAGCGTGAAGGTAACGTCTGGGTAGGGCTCAGAGCAGCAGCCATAGGTGAGCACCCGCCTGCGCGCCGGCATGCCCAGCACACGCCACTCAACGTTCTCCACGAAGTCCGCCAGGCTGGCGGAGGTGCCCCGAGGTCTTACGTCCAACTGGTGCCCGCCGTGCGTCCATGAGCCGAAGGTCAGGCCGCAGCGCTGCGCGTCAAATGGGAAGGCAGACACGTCCACACGGCACGAGCTGCGTGTGATGGCCGGTGCATCCCAGCGCACGGCGCCGTCGTGCCGCACAACCACATTGGTGCTGGCTGAGGCTGGTGCCTGGGTATCCGCCCTGTGGACAGGCGGGACAGGATTCATTGGGGCCCATGAACGGGGTGGATCTACTGTCATTAGTTGGGCTTTGGTGGTCAGGGCCGCACAGTGGAGTGAGCCTTATTAGGCTCCCTTCCGTCTTTGAAAGTCTAGAGGAGGCAGCATCTGAAGATTTGGAGGGACCAGGAGCAGAGTTTTAAAAGCGTCTGCAAACTCAGAGACGGAACTGAGCCTCACGCTGACCTAGGTAGGGAGTCACCTGTAGAACTCATTAAAGGGACCCAGAAAGACGCAAAATGCGGTGTGTTGACTGGGAGATCCGAGTACCTAAAGGGGGCATAAAGTACCCCCACGAACTAGACTGTAGGCTGGTGAGATCTCCAGTGCGTGGAGTTGTCTCAGAGGAGCACTGGGATCCAAGACAGCTCTCTTTGAGAGCTAGAGTTGCCTCGGACCTTCAGACATCCAGCTTGAGTTGTCGAGATAACTGAAACTGATACGGGGTGCTAAGTGCTCCTTAGAGGGGCCCCAGGGGCAAGTTTCCTAAGTGTCTTAGCAACTCTCCTGGGTGTTGGGAGAAGACTCAGTGCAAGTCAAGGGCGGATGGGCAGCTCTAAAGAGAAGGGGGCAGTACTTGTTGTAGAGTACGATGTCTGGTCGCCACACGAGATTGCTGGGGATGCGGATTGCATCCAAGTCACCATAGGCTTTGGGGTCCCAGTGTAGGTAGGCGTCTGTCCACTCCTGCCGCATCCACAGGTACAAGGTCAGCACCTGGTTCCGTTCATCCTGGCAGGGTCAGACAATAAACACATTGACTTTCTTTTTCTTTTTTCTTTTTTCCTGGAGACAGGGTTTCTCTGTTAGCCTTGGCTGTCCTGGACTCACTTTGTAAATTAAGTTGGCCTTGAACTCACAGAGAGCCACCTGCCTCTGTCTCCCAAGTGCTGGGATTAAAGGCGTGCACCACCACGCCCAGGCACACACTGCCTTTTTCATGCACACACATTCACAGGGCTGTTTGGTCAGTACCCCCAAACCCAGAATGCTCGAACAGCCCAGTTTCCATCCAGGTTTGAAGTTGTGTGCCCTTGGTGGGTTCTTCAGTCTCCGTTTCATCAGTTAATCTCTCAGATAATTTCTGCTTGGAGGGGGGGATTCAATACATTCAAATTCTAGTGTGTAGTCTTGGGTCACCAGGAGTTAATGGCCACTGTCATCATTATTAACACGTGGGGAAAAGGCTAACTAGATAGCCCTTCTTCCCTTGACCCACATCCCACAGCTGCACCGCCACCATATCATACCATATCAATGATCTGAGACAGTGTCACCTCCAGGGTCACATTCAGAGTCTGGTCTGTGTCTGCCACGGGTCTCAAGGCACTTGTGTAGTTGGCAAACAGATCACGAAACAGCTTGTGAGCCAGTCTGCCCTCTGCTCCCAGGGACTCTGAGGAGGGGGCGAGAAGCAGCTGACTGTAGTTCCAGGGCCCCTGTTGGCATCCTTCACTCTTCAGCTGGAGCCTTATCACCTGTCCCATGGTCTCATACACTTCTGATGGCGAATCTCGGGTTTGCCCATGTGTGTCCGATACGCATAGAAGCCAGAGGAGTGGGCACCTGGTGTCTGCCTGTCACTTCCTCCCTTATTCTCTTGAGAAAAGGTCTCTAGCTGAACTTGCAACTTGCCACATTTCAGTTGGTCTGCCTGGCCAGAAAGTCCAGCAGTCCTCCGGGCTCAGGTCCCTACAGCAGCGGGGTTATAGGCTTTTGTGGCCACAGTTGGCTTTTTTTTTTTTTTTTACATAGTTACTGCCTCTCTACCACCATCTCAGCAGGCAAGTCTCCTTCCTTTCTCCAGTACTCTGTCCTCCCACCCCTCAGATAGCTTGTTCTCAGCAGACACTGAAGAGAAAGGAGGCAGTCTGGGTGGACAGGAATAGCAGGAGCGGCAGAAGAGGCCTGGTTCATTACCTGCAGGGAGAAAGAGCAGGAGCAGGGCAAGGCAGCGGCTCCCGGTCCCCATGGCCCTACCACAGCCAGAGGGTGGGCAAGTCTTCAGGACAGAAGTAGGGTACCAGGTCCAGCTGGCAGGGATGCTGTGGACAGTACCTGGATCTCAGATGGGGGCCTTCCTTCCAGCCTCCTATTTGCATCCAGCCTCAATACGGCATCTGTTGTTTCTCCTTCTTTGCTCTTCCCAGCCCCTCGGCCTCAGCTTCTGCCCCTGTCTGTATGACCAGTGCCTTCTTTTTCTCTCTAATTTGCTTTCTTCCTCTGTAATGGTTCTTAGTCTGTGCCTCTCAACTCTCCTTTTCCCCCCACTGTCCCCCTTTGTCCTTCCACAGCACGGTCCCCCCTCCCCAGTCCATTCCCTGTACCTGGGCTCTGAGCCAGCCTGTCGCTGTGAGCAGAACAGGGCCAGGAACTCTGTCAGCACTAAGGGGTCTGAGGCACGGGACAGTGGCTCCTCTTCCACTCACTGTCTTATTAGCTCAATAGCTGGGTTGGTATACCGGTCCCCGTGGGAACGGAGCAACTGAAACTGACACCCGAGGTCCCTGGGCCCTAAATTATTCAAATTATTCAGCATGAAGGCTCATCCTGGGGGTTGGGAGGTTTAGAGAGGCCAGATTCTGAAGGCTCAAAACATTAAGGTTTTAAAGGTATGAGGTGCTGGGGCCTCTGGATGAGAAGCATACTCCCCAGCTCAGCTTCGTTCATTGCTTAATTCTGGAGGCTGCTATTGTAGCAACACCTTTCCTCCCAGTGAGGGACTGAACACCTTGGACTCAGGTGCTTTGTTCCAGGTAAACTCTGCCCTCCTCAGGGGAATGTGCTGAGTCTTAGAACACTCCAGACGGTCCTGTGGAGCCTTTCCTCAGTCCCTGTAGTCACTCCAGGCTGATACTTAGTCTTCCCACTGCCTAAATACTGTGGGCAGGTAGGAGGGGTCGACTGGGTTAAGGTTAGGGATTGAGTGGTTAAGGGTTAGAGTGCAACGATACAGAAGGCATACTTCACTATGCTGTGTGGCTGACGACGACCATGAAATTCTGCCTCCACGTTCCAAATATTTGGATTAAAAGTATGTGCTCACTACTCAGCTTAAGTGCTGGCCTTGAAGTCCCAGTGCAGTCAAAGATGACCTTGAGCTCCTGACTCTCATGCGGAGATACAGGTGTGCACCACCCGGACGAGTTTATGCAGCACTGAGGAGCCCTGAGCCGCCCCCATGCTAGGTAAGCGGCCCCTAACAACTGAACTGCAACCCAGCCTTCCTTTTTTACTAACAACAAGGAAACAGTACTTGCCCTAAGAGCACACCAATAATCCTTGATGCTGCTAAAACCACCAGCCATTTCTGTGGCATATTCTCTTTGAGAAACATCGGGGTGTGGGGGTGGTGGTTGAAGAGCTGGCTCAGAGGTTAAGAGCACTGTCTGCTCTTCCAGACAGTGGAAGAGCAGCAACCATCTGAAATGAGACCTGATGCCCTCTTCTGGCAGGCAGGCACATATGTAGGCAGGATGTTTCTTCTCTCTCTCTCTCTCTGACAGGGATTCTCTGTGTAGCCTGGGCTGTCCTGGACTCACTTTGTAGACCAACTGGCCTCAAACAGAGAATTGCTTGCCTCTGCCTCCCAAGTGCTGGGATTAAAGGTGTGTACCACCACCACCCGGGGAAAGGCAGGATGTAAAAAGAAAAAGAACATCTCAGGCTGGAGAGATGGCTCAGTAGTTAGGAGAACTGGCTCTTCCAGAGGAGTGGCGTTCAATTCCCAGCACCCACATGGCAGCTCACAATAATAATTTCTAGAGGCTCTGACACCCTCACGAAGGTAAGGCACCAATGTACATTTAAAAAAAAAAGTCTGCCACAAAGAATGCACAATGCCAGAAGCCCTGCCATTCTGTCAGTTGTGGACGGAGGGTTGCAAACTGATTTAATTCCTGGTCTCAGGGGTCCCGACAGAATCAAACAAGGCAGACCCACTCTGTTTTATCCTGTGATGCTGCAGAAGTCTTTGGTTGCTCACTCCACAGTTTAACAATTAAGACATTGAGTATGCTTGAATTCTCATTCCTCAGGCCTCAGAACAGGCCTGTGTGAAGCAGCCAGTTCAGGAATCAACATTACCCTTAGAAATGAGTGACTCCTGGTTGTAAAACCTCCAGAACAGAGCAGAAGACTTTGAACAGAAGCACATTCAATGGATTGACTTCAACTCAGAACATATGTGCATAAATTTGTGTTTACTAGTTCTTATTAGTAACTTCCTTGTCTCTAAATCTGCCCTTATAGCCTTTGGGCTGAGATGTGGCTCAACTGTAGAGATCTTGCCTAGCATGCAAAGATCCTGGGTTCAATTCCTAGCACGGCAAGGAAGAGAGTGTTTGTGTGTCTCTGAATTTCAGCACAGCAGTAAACTGCCCAGTGTTCATTTGTGAATGGTTTGTGCGCCTGAGGTCAGGACAGCTTTTGGAAACTGGCTCTTGCTTCCTCCTCTTTGAGGCAGGGTCTCTAGTTCTACCGCTGGGTTGCCTTCTCCAAGCTAATGCTCCTTTTTCCACCTCCTATCTCCTCAGTAAGAGTTCTGGGAAATCAGGGAGGCAGAGGCAGGTGGATTGCTGTGAGCTCGAGGCCAGCCTGGTCTACAAAGTGAGTCCAGGACAGCCAATGCTACACAGGGAAACCCTGTCTCAGAAAATGCGGCTGGAAAGATTGCTCAGTGGTTAAGAACACTGGCTGCCCCTCTGAGAGGAACCAGCTCCAATAAAGTGGCTGGCTCATAACTGTTCCTAATTCCAGTTCCTAAGGATCTGATGCCCTCTTCTGGCCTCCACTGGCACTAGGCACACAAGTGGTGGACAGACAGACATACAGGCAAAGCACACATACACAAGATATTAACAAGTGAGAGCCAACACAAACCCCAGAATGATGGGAATTGAGTAGTAGTGATGCATATGCTCAAAATATCTTGTATACACGTTATTCTCAAAGAATAAAAATGAGTATATGCATATGCAGGCAAAACACTTAAAATATTAAAAAATATTTTTAAAAAGTGTTGCGATTACAGATGCATGCTACCACAGCTGGCTTTTGTGAGGATCTGAGTTGTCAAGCTTGTGTGGGTAATGACCTGCTGAGCTAACTCCTCAGCCCCTCATTCTCTTTAGTTTGTGTTTCTACTTAGAGTTCAGAGTCGCCAAAACACAGAGAGAATACTATAAACATTTCATTTTATTTTTTTAAGAAAGTACTTCAGAAAGAGGAAAATAATCTAGATCATTTATATATATATATATGTTTTTTTTTAATAAAAACCTTTACATAATCTTCATGCATAAAGACCCAGGGGTGGCCATATTGTCTGTGACAGCCCCAAATATCAGCTGTCTCAGGCCAGTGCCTGGGACTTCCCACAGCCGGTGGCAATGCGGTGAAGACCTTCTCTACCTGCCTCTAGGGCCCAGTCAGGACTGTCTCAGTGACAGTTTTAGCTTCTGAGAGGGTGGATGAAGGTTGGGCAATGTTCTTGGCTAGATGGGAGGGCAGGAAGGAACACACACTCTTGACATTCTTCATGCAAATTCCTCTGGCAAAGATGAAATTCCTCAGGAAGATGACTGATGATCAAGGGCCAGAGCAATTCTGGGGCTCCTCAGAGACCTTTCTCTGTGGCATGGGGCCACTGCGCATGACAGCATGATGTCCGTGGGATATACAAGGCATGGATGAAAGAACCTTAAAGATCTCTGTCTCCATGGTAGACGGCCCTTCTATATTAAACATGTCAAAGAACAAGGTCCAACTCTCTTTTGATTCCCAACCTACTGTTTAAAATCTGTTGGGGAAGGACAGTCATGTATAGACATGGCTTATCTGTCTCAAAGTAATGGTATAAAAGGTTGCAGTGGTGGAGGTTAGAAGTTGGCATGTGGTGTGTTTGTCACAAGACTCAGAACTCTGGGTGTGGAAAAGAATTCCCTGTTTTTTGGAGGATCTTCCAAAGAGGTTTTATTGACCACGTTTGAAAAAGAGATAGAATGGTCTTGAGGTTGGTAAATGGAGACCTTTTCTTTTTTTGGTTTCAGCAGCCCTTGTACGCTATTGTAGGCTATGTTCAGTATTAGGAAAAACCCTGAACAACTAGAGGATGCTGCTTAGGGCAGCAGAAAGGGACGGAGGATTTCACAGTCGCCCCAGAGATTGGCAAAGTGTCAACTAAAAGAACGCTGGGGACTGCTGTGTGGTGAGCGTGAATGGGCATGAGTGTGGTGGCGAGAGCCAGGCTCACTGGCTCCCCACAGTCAGTTCTCGCAGGTAGGACTGTGTGAGGCCACGGAGCTCCTCCAAGGCATAGTCCTCAGGCATGGGAAGCCTGCCAATGTGGGGAGCCAGGAGACGCAAAGGGACTTGCTGAGGGTCTGGCGGTGAGTTGGAGGTGGCATCAGAAGCATGCTGAAGGCTCAGGACTATCCGTAGCAAGTTGGCTACACGCTTGGCCATATCTAGAGAGAAGAATTAGAGTGAGTGCTGACAGCATGGCAGCTGGGGTACAGCATGGTGTGGGGTATAGCCATACAGACAGAAAGTAAGCCATGAGCAAGTAGTCTCACATGCTTACCCGACTGAGCCAGGCGATCCTTGGCATTGTAACATGGAATCTGCTCTATCCGGTTGCACAGCGAAGTCACTTTGGTATGTAAATGCTCTAGTTCATAACCTGAGCAATCCACCTACAGGAAAACAGAAAAACTAGTAAGGACAAAAGAAACTTCCACCTCAAGGTAGGGTGGGGTGGGGGGTTGGTGGGAGGAGGCGGCACGGGCGTGAGGTGGTGGCAGCACTTGAAACAGGCAGATCTGACTGAGCTCGATGCCAGCTAGAACTACACAGAAACAAATCTTGACTCAAAAACAACAAAATACACTGGGCATGGTGGTGTGCAACTGTAATCACAGCACTCAGGGAGACAGAGGCAGGCAGACCTCTGAGTTTGAGGCCAGTCTAGTCTACAAAGGGAGTTTAGGACAGCCAAGGCTACACAGAGAAACCCTGTCTTGAAAAAACTACGTCCGCCCCAACCCACTTCTACCTCAACACCACCCACAAAGTTCTAATGACAACTGTAGGAGGAAGAAAAAACCCAAGAAGCTGGTGGCAGTGACCAAGGGATGCACACAGCGCCTTGGGCTGGACAGGTCTTGAGATTAGGATTCACAAACCACATACTAAGTTGCCTTTTCTTTTTCTTTTTTTTTTTTTTTTTGAGACAGGCTTTCTCTGTATAACAGTCCTGGTTGTCCTGGACAATTATTATTATGATTATTATTTTTAAATTTTGAGACAGGGTTTCTCTGTGTATCCTTGGCTGGCCTAGACTCACTTTGTACACTAGGCTGGCCTTGAACTCATAGCAATCCCGTTTCTGCCTCCAAGTGCTGGGATTAAAGGTGTGCACCACCATGCCTGGCTTGTCCTGGACTCTTTGTAGACCAGGCTGGCCTCAAACTCACAGAGATCCACCTGCCTCTACTTCCGGGAGGGCTGGAATGAAAGGCTGCGCCACCATACCCGGCCTCACATTTTAAGTTTTAACACAGAACCAAAACCTAGGATAAATCTGGTTCAGAGACAGAGTGTGACACTCAGCAGCACACCTGTAGTAAGAGGTATCATTCAAACCAGCATTCAGGTTACTTCTCCTTATTCCAAGTTCACAGCCATTTCTAAAACAAAGCGGGACCTACTCATTTATACATCCTCCTGATCTACCCCATGGTCAATTATAATCAATGTATTGACTCTACCCTAATACACCAATCTTCTGTTCTTGTGTCCTGGCCTCCACTGTAGCTTGGACCACCATTACTTCTCACTTCAAACAACTTAAGAGCTTAGCCACACCATCATCTCATTCTCTATGACTGTTTAATAACCATTTACTTTTTGAGATTGGGTCTTGATATATATAGTTCCAGCTGGCCTGGAACTCACTGTGTATACCAGGCTGGTCCCAAACTATCCTCCTGTTTCAGCCTTATTACACCTGGCTCAGAGACATTTTTTTTTTAAACCTGGTTTACTTTTACTTTTTTATTTTTTTGAGACAGGGTTTCTCTGTGTTAGCCTTGGCTGTCCTGGACTCACTTTGTAGACCAGGCTGGCCTCAAACTCACAGCAATCTGCCTGCCTTTGCCTCCTAAGTGCTGGGATTAAAGGCATGTGTCACCACGCCCGGCTCCTGATTTACTTTGTGGCAATATCTTAACCGATTTGCCTCAACCTTCCACCCAAAGTCTCAAACCACCCTCTCCTCCTACAGGTTACTCAAGATGCATTCCAAGATGCACTTTTCATGGAGTTTACGACTTACTCAGTGTTTGTGAATGCATGTCCTGGGAGCACATTGAGGTCAAAGGAGGGACTGAACGTAGGTCGCTGAGCTGGGCTAAAAGCACACCTTATCAGCTCTGCTTTCAGAGTTCACGAGGTTATGCCTATACACATACTACACTTACCCTTTTACAGAAAAGAAAAAATCATGTAAAAGTGTTAACTGTAGAAATAAAGAAACTGAATGTCTGTCTCAGAGCAGGGAAGCTTCCTTAGGGAGGCCATATGTAAGCCGAGACCTTCCTAAAAGTAAGAAAAGGTTGAGCTGTCCACGTAAAGAAACATCCAAGCCTTGTAACGTGGAGTGTTTGCATGTAACACATTGGATAAAGAGGAAAACAGAAAAATGTGAAAAAAACAAACAAAACAAAAAACCCCCAAACAAACAAAAAACAAAACCCAGCATTATCTGGCAGGTACAAAAAGCGTAACACAGCCGGGCATGGTAGTGCATGCCTTTAATCCCAGCACTAAGGAGGCAGAGGCAGGCGGATCACTGTGAGTTTGAGGCCAGCCTGGTCTACAAAGCAAGTCTAGGACAGCCAAGGCTATAGAGAGAAACCTTATCTTGAAAAAAACAACCAACCAAACAAACAAGAAAACCAAAAACCAACCAACCAACCAAAAAAAAAAAAAGTATAACACATGTTTTGGTTGTAAGGGAGCATAAAACCCACACTTTTGAGGGGGAAATAAAGTAGAGCTGGCCAGTAAGATGGCTCAGCAAGTAAAGGTGCTTGCTACTGATGTCCTGACTATGGTTCCCAGATTGATTCCACAACTTGTCTTTTAACTTCCGCACCTGTGCTACACAGCTCTCAAATAAGTATACTAAAAAAGGGCCACTTTGGGCTACACAGTATGTTCCTGGCTGGCCTGGGTTATAGAGGAAGACTAGCTAAAACAAACAAACAAACAAACCCCAAACTCTCATCTTCAGCAGCATTATTTTTTAAAAAGATTTATTTATTAGGTATACAGTATTTTGTCTGCATGTGTGCCCGCCCGCCAGAAGAGATCACCAGATCTCAATATCAATGGTTATGAGCCACCGTGTGGTTGCTGGGAATTAAACTCAGGATCTCTGGAAGAGCAGCCAGTGCTCTTAACCTCTGAGCCATCTCTCCAGCCCTAGCATTATTTTTTGATATATAAAGTTTCACACAGCTTAGACTAGCCTTCAACTCCTGATCCTTTTATCTCCTTTTCCCAATGTTGGGAATTCCCAATGCTGGGAATGTGTGTATATGTGCCACTATAGTTTCTTTTGTACCGTACAGTATGGTAAGAAAGGTACATAGTCTGGCTGTCCTGAAACTCACAGAGATCTGCCTGCTTCTGCCTCCCACACGCCGGGGTTAATGTCATACACCACCACAACTGGCTGTGGTATGGCTTTAAGTCTGTTTTTTTTTGTTTTGCTTTTTTCAAGACAGGGTTTCTCTGTATAGTCTTGGCTGTTCTGGACTCACTTTGTAGACCAGGCTGTGCTCAAACTCACAGCAATCCACCTGCCTCTGCCTCCTGAGTGCTGGGATTAAGGTGTGAGCTACCACCACCTGGCTGAAGTTCCTGGTTTTAAGTGCCTATGAAAAGGAAAACAGTGGTTTGCGGAATTTAGGTACCTGTTGAATGCGGTGGAGCATTTCAATTACTTGAATATAATCCAGGTAAACAAGGCCAGCTGTTTCCCAGTCCTGAATGAGGCTGCTGTGCTCGGGAGGTGCCAGATCTTCCAAGAACCCTTTCAGGTAGTCATAGTTCTCATTAATAATGGCATCTGAAGAAACAAAACATCAGCTTCAGCGCTCAAGGGTGTGACTCACAGCAGTGAGGAGGACCGCGCATGCATGCGAGGCAGGAAGGAGAGTGCACTTTCTAAGCAGATGCTGAGAAGCCATAAAGGCACATGAGGACCATTCAGCTTCAGGCTGCTGAGCAGCTATCCCAGTGCTGATGGTTAACAGTACCACAAGTAAGCGGAGAGTAGTGCACAGCAAGGACTTTGTGGCAGGTGGTGACTACAGCAGGGCCACCCCCCTGCCTCACAGACCCTCACCCAGAGCAAGCCTGAGTTAGGCTTAGGGTTAGGGATAGCATTTTGGTAGAACATGGAACTAAGCCCGCCATGCCTTGAACTGAATATTGTCTTTGCTTAAACCATCACAACAACTCACAGATTAGACAAATATGGGTAATTCCAGGAAAGGCTGGCCTTTGCACTCACCAGAAGCTAGGTGCCGGATGACAAGTTTGTGGCAGCGGTTCCAGTGACCAGCTTTAAATAAATAGAGGGCCTCCAAGTGTTTATTGGATTCCATGTGTGCTCGAATTGCTTTGGCCTCATAAATCCACTCAGCAGGCACACAAAGCTTCTGGGTAAGGAAAGTCTCCTTAGCCCAGGACTCAGGCGTCTCGGACAGCTGGCAGTGCCGGGTCAGCAGCTCTCGAACAGCCTTCTCACGCATGCTGTGGGGAAGGCATAAGCTGGAGTAAGCATCATCCCTGGTTATGGAGAAGGCTGCTAAGAGAGGTCCCTTGGGCAGTCACTCAAATGGGTAATCCCCATTGTTTGAGGACCACTTCAAACTTCAAAACCAAACCAAACCACAAAGTTAGTATTTTAAATCACCATTTTCTCAAATATTTTACTGTTTCTAATTATATGCATATATGTGTATTGGTATGTATATACACATGTATGTGCCTTTGGAGGTCAAAAGGTGTCAGAGCTAGAGTTACTACAAGTAGTTGTGAGCTGCCCAACATAGGCATTGAGAACTGAACCAAGATCCTATGGAAAAGGAGCAAGTGCTCTTAACTCCTGAGGCTCCAAGCCCTTGGATCTTGAGATTTTTCACATGCGGTACCTAAGAGATACTCTACACCAGTGGTTCTCAACATCCCTAAGGCTGCAACCTTTTAATATAGTTCCTCATGTTGTGGTAACCCCCCAACCATAAAATTATTTTTTTTTTTGTTTTTTTGTTTTTTTTGTTTTTCGAGACAGGGTCTCTCTGTGTAGCCTTGGCTGTCCTGGACTTGCTTTGTAGACCAGGCTGGCCTCGAACTCACAGCGATCCGCCTGCCTCTGCCTCCCGAGTGCTGGGATTAAAGGCATGCGCCACCACGCCCGGCTCATAAAATTATTTTTGTTGCTATTTCATAACTATAATTTTGTAATGTTATAAATGTAATGTAAATATCAGTGTTTTCCCATAATTTAGGGATACCCGTGAAACACCTTTGACTCCCAAAGGTGCTGCAATGCATAGGTTGAGAACCAGCGTAAGCTATCACTTTCTGAACTGAACATGAGAAACAATCCTTAGGTATTGCCCTGAGGTACCGGATATACTCAATGGTTTTCACTCACCCTGAGTTGTCAATGTGCAGGAAGACAAAGATGGCCCACTCCCAGAGTCCTTCACTTTCCAGTTGGCCAGCATAACTAGCCTGTAGCACACCCTCACATTGTTCTGAGAGATGGGTATAGTTGAGAGCACGAAGCACTTCCCAAAGGTGCCAGCTTAGGCGGTAGTCCAAAGGATCTGCAGTTATGCTTCGGGGTTCCAACAGCTGATTCAGATCATAATGTCTAAAGAAAAGAAAATATTCAGTTAGATACTCAGCTAGCAGATCATCTATACTGAACAGCTTAACTGCTATGTTCTCAGGAGACAATAAAAGAGCCAGAGGGCAAAACATTAGAGGTCTTATCAGTAGACCCTACACAGAAATATCAAAACACCAACCAGGTTGGTTGGTATTGGTTTGACCTATGCATTTTATTATTCTAGTATTTGGATTTGAACAACTTCTGTTCTTTCTATCCTTTATTATAGTATCTGCTACCTACCTACCTTCCTTCCTTTCTCTTTTGTTTTTTTTGTAGCCCTGACTTATCCTGGAACTCACTTTGTAGACCATGCTGGCTTCAAATTCACAAAGATCTGCCTGCCTCTGCCTCCCGAGTGCTGGGATTAAAGGTGTCCACTACCACCACCACCTGGCTTAATACTTCTAACCCATTAGAACAACTGAAATTGCCAGGCAGTGGTGGTGCACATCTTTAATTCAAACCCTTAAGAGGTAGAGGGACGCATATTTCTGTGAGTTTAAGGGCCAGACTGATCTACACAGAAAGTTCCAGGACAGAGAGAAACTATGGCAAAAAAACCCAAAACCAAACAATAAAACAAAACCACAACCAAAAAACAAACAAACAAAACAAAAACAAAGCAGGCAGAATTGACGGCCAAACTGCCAAAACAGAGTAAATAAAGTCTTCAATAGTTCCTGCCTCACAAAATATGTCTGTCAGATATACTGGGCCAGAAGGCTGAAGATGATGCTATAGTGTTATAAAGAGTTTTGGGTGACTGCTCAGATAGCAAACTGTCTCTGTCATCTTCTCATTTGGGAAGATACTAACCTGCACCCCTGTATACTTAGATAATTCATTTTATTCCTTCTCAAGTCTCTGATGGAACTGAAGACCAGATAGTTTAGCTTTACAATTAAGCTTAGTTGTTTAGGGGTTAAGATGCTTGTAGAGATGTTTTAAGTCAATAAATAATAAAGAGACATGACAGATATTGATTTACATTCAGAATTTTAGATACACCAAGACAGGAAAGATGTTTTCTCCAAGGCTGGCAAATACAAATAGCCTTTATATATATATTCCTGGCTGTTTCATGGTTCTTCTTGCTGTAGGAAGTTTATTTTATATATGTGTAATATATAAATGTATATGTAAAAAATAATATTGGGAGGCAGAAGCAGGTGGATCTCCGTGAGATCGAGGCCAACCTGGACTACAGGACAGCCAGAGCTGTTACACAGAGAAAGCCTGTCTGAAAAGAAAAAAACTGGAGGAAAAAAGAAAAAAAGCATCTTAAGGCCAGCATGGTAGCACACGCTTTTAAATCCCAGCACTGCGGAGGCAGAGGCAGAGGCAGAAGAATCGCTGAGGTTGAGGCCAGACTGGTTAACAAAGTGAGTCTAGGACAGCCAAGGCTACACAGAGAAACCCTGTCTCAAAAAAACCAACCAACTAACCAACCAAACAAAAACCCAAACAAACAAACAAAAAACCAACAAAAACAAACAAACAAAACACAACCCTTGCCCCAAAAAACAACCACTCCCTAAAAAACCAAACACACACACACACACACACAAACAAAAAACCAAACAACTAACACTAACACTCTGATTTTAAGAAAGCATCTAGAGGGGCTGGAGAGATGGCTCAGAGGTTAAGAACACTGACTGCTCTTCCAGAGGATCTGAGTTCAATTCCCAGCAACCACATGGTGGCTCACAACCATCTATAATGTAACCTGATGCCCTCTCCTGGCATACAGATGTACATGTAAACCACTGTATAAATAATAAATAATCTTAAAAAAAAAAAAAAGAGTAACAAAGATAATTTGTAAAAAAAAAAAAAAAAAAGCATCTTGAAGAGTAAGTAGAAATAAGCTGTGACCTGTTAATCGTGAACAGAGAAAACCAAAGATCCCAGTTATTTCCAACATAAAGTAAAAAGAGATTATCAAAATAATTTAAATTATTTAGATAGCATCCCGAATGCTGGGATTAACGCCCAGCCCATTCGCCATTTTTTTGAAAACATATTTCATGGAGGTACATTACTGTAATCCTAACTCATGGGAGAATGAGTTCTAGGCTAGCCTGTTTAGAGACCCAGTCTCAAAATACCAAACAATATGTAAATTATGGGCTGGGCAGTGGTGGTGCACGCCTTTAATCCCAGGCAGGTGGATTGCTGTGAGTTTGAGGCCGGCCTAGTCTACAAATTGAGTCCAGGACAGGCAAAATAAATATCCATCCAAAACTAGCTGTTTGTATTAACACGGATAAATCCTATCATTATGCTGAGGGAAAAGAAGCCAGGCACAAAAGAGCACATAATGATTTCAATTACGTAAATTCTGGCAACAACAAAAATAACTTATGGTAACAATCCTTCCCTGTTTGGGACTGAGGATTAATTCCATTTGGTTTTTTTTTTTTGTTTTTTGAGACAGGGCTCTCTCTGTGTAGCCTTAGCTGTCCTGGACTCACTTTGTAGAGCAGGCTGGCTTCAAACTCAGAGATGCACCTGCCTCTGCCTCAGCCCTGGGATTACAGGCGTGCTACAACACGCCCGGCTCTTGAGGATTAATCCTTTTATTTTATTTTTTTAATATTTATTTATTATTATGTATACAGTTCTCTGCCTACATGTACACCTGCATGCCAGAAGAGGACATGAGATCACACTACAGATGGTTGTGAGCCACCATGTGGTTGTTGGGAATTGAACTCAGGGCCTCTGGAAGGGCAACAAGTGCTCTTAACCGCTGAGCCATCTCTCCAGCCCCGAGGACTAATTCTTAAATCCCACTAGGGACTTTCTGTAGGCGACATGTTTGCATTGTGTGTTAGTTTGCTGTGATAACTCCTATCCAACTGTATACTTATTTATTTATAAACTGGATCTCACTGAAGTTGACTGAAGACATTACCTGTCACTGTAGAGTTTTAGAAGATGAAAGCAAACATCCTGAAGCGGTCTCTGGGGATCCTTTTCTTCCTCTACCACACAGCCAAAATCCTCCAGGTACGAAGGAAGAGGGGAGCAGGCATATTTATCACCCTCAGAAGTATTCTGAAAAGGAAGAATTTGAAAAATAAACAATATGACAGTTTGAATCTCTTCAATCAGTATGATCATGTATCAATTATTCACACACCTGTGTTAAAGGATGCTGTAACACTTAAAAGAATTAATGATTCTCTCTCTCTTTTTTTAAATATACGTGTTTTCAGTCTAGGAAAGAACTGAAATAGTTCAATAGATTCCCCACACTTACTCACTTGTCCTGAATTTTTTTGGTGCTGATGAAGACAAGTTAGTGGTTCTCAACCTTCCTATTGCTGATACCCTTTAATATAGTTCCTTGTATTGTGGTGACCCCCAATAATAAAATTATTTTCATTGCTATTTCGTTAACTGTCATTTTGCTGAAACCAAAGGCATATACCACCACTACCCAGATGCAATTAGTCACAATTCTGAATGACTGCGTATGTGGGTTTTTTTTTTTTTTTTTTTTTTTTTGGTTTTTCAAGACAGGGTTTCTCTGTGTAGCCTTGGCTGTCGTAGACTCACTTTGTAGACAGGCTGGCCTCAAATTCACAGCGATCTGTCTGCCTCTGCCTCCCGAGTGCTGGGATTAAAGGCGTGCGCCACCACACCCAGCTGTGTTTGTGTTCATATTCTTCCCCCATTCTACCTCCCAGGCTGGCCTCAGATTCTTTTTTGTTTTGTTTTGTTTTTTTCAAGACAGTATGTCTCTGTGTAACCTTGGCTGTCCTGGACTCACTTTGTAGACCAGGCTGGCCTCGAACTCACAGGGATCCACCTGCCTCTGCCTCCCGAGGCCTCAGATTCTTGGCAACCATTCTACCTCAGATTTTTGAGTACAGAGATTACAAGTATGGGCCATTATATCTGGCTATTACAATTTAAGTGGTTTCTTTGCCTTGATAAATACTGTGATTTGAAAGACAAATCTGTGAGTAGTAGGAGAGGACTTAAAAGAACCACAGCACACCAGGAGGATCATGAGTTCAAAGTCAGGCTAGGTGACATCAAACTTTGTTTTAAAAACAACTCAAAAAACCAAACCAAACAAAACAAAAAACCAAATCCAAACCAAACCCAAATAACTCAGCAGGGCATAGTGAATGCTGAGGCAGCCTAGTCTACAAAGCAAGTTTCAGGACAACCAGGGTTTTTAAACAGGTAAACTCTTGTATAACCAAAAAACCAAAAGCTAACTAGCTTACAAAAAAATCCAAAAACAACCAACCAAGTTCCAAAACTCACAAATAACTCATCCCAAAACAAAATAGAATGTACAGGATCTCACAATTAAGTTCCTGGCTTGCCTGGAACTCAATATGTAGATCAGGCTTGTCTAGAACTCATAGAGATCCACCAGCCTTCAAACACTTGGATGGTGTGTACCATCACATCTGACCAAAAAAAAAAAAAAAGGCCTTTTAACTTCAATAATGACAAGGGATATGAAATATGACTTTAAAAAATTTCAGCTTAAATGTTAATAAAGGGCAAACTGTTAATAAGGCTTAAGTAATCCTCTGATTTTTCTGTATAGGCCTTAAATTTTTTCTTTTAGAGACAGGGTTTCACCATACAGCCCTAGATGGCCATCTGTCTCTGTCTCCCGAGTCTGGGATTAAAGATGTGCCCACCATGCCCAGCTTGTAGACCTTCTCTGGAAAGACAAAATAAATTGCAGAGTTTTCACCTGGCTCTGCTGAATACACACATACCTGAAATGCCTCTTCATACATGCTGAGAGCCCTGGAAATGGAGGCAGTTGGTGGAAGCAAATACCAAAGATGGATAGCAAGTGCACGTTTCCAATCCAGCTGGGAGCATACATTGATTTGCTTCTGTTCTGAGAGCTGCCACACCTGCAGGAGACAAGAGCATCACCATGACAACTTTATGTTACTTTGGTTGTTGTTGTTATGATGATGATGGCCTTGAACTAAGAAATCCTCCTGCCTCTGCTGGGATTAAAGGAATGTGCCACCACACCCAGTCTTAACGTTATGGCTTGGATATGAAATGTCCCCTTATTTCTTGCCATAATTAAAATGAGAGAGACAGACATACAGACACAGAAACAGATAATCAAAGAGTAAGCAGACAACTGGCTTAAAATAATTACTCAACTATTGGTAAAATGAAGAGTGGTAGCTATTAAAAAGAATGCTCCCCAGCACTCCGGAGGCAGAGGCATGTGGACAGCCAGGGTTACAAGAGGAAACCCTGTCTCAAAAAAACCCAAACCCAACCAAAACCAAAACCAAAAAACAAGACAAAACAAAACAGAAAAGGAATGATACTACCTCTACATCACATGGGAAATGTTCCATATGCAGTAAATTATAAAAAAAAAAACCCCTACAGAACCATTCTTTGTAATTTGCTTCTATATAAACACATGCAAATATGAACGTATACATCAAAAATTTTAAAATGTCTGAGAAGGCATAATTATAATCATTTACATGTAAACATTACTATGATATAGGATGTAATAGATTTCAACATTAAATTTTTTTGTATTTAGAAAGTTTGTGAGAGTCACTTCTCTCCTTCTACCATGTGGGTTCCAGGGACAGACAGAGCTCAGGCTGTCAGGCTTGACAGCAAGTGCCAGCCACAATTTTTAAGTTTATATAATTAAAACATTTTTTTTCTTAGGCCAGTGAGATGGCTGAATGGATAAGGCCAACTTAGTAGAAGGTGAGAATCAACTCTGGCAAGTCTCTCTCTCTTTTTTTTTTTTTAAGATTTATTTATTATGTACACAGTATTCTGCCTGCATGTACCCTTGTAGACCAGAATCAGATCACATTACAGATGGCTGTGAGCCACCATGTGGTTGCTAAGAATTGAACTCAGGACATCTGGAAGAGCAGATGGCACTCTTAGCCACTGAGTCATCTCTCCAGCCCCTTGGTTTTTTTTGTTTGTTTATTTTTGGTTTTGTTTCTTGAGACTGGGTTTCTCTGTGTATCCTTGGCTGTCCCAGACTCCCTTTGTGGACCAGCCTGGCTTCGCACTCCGCCTGCCTCTGCCTCCCGAGTGCTAGGATTAAAGGTGAGTGCCACCATTCTTGGCAACTCTGGCATGTTATCCCTTGTTCTTCATACATAGTAGACACACATATGCTTGAGAGTGTGTGAACATACAAACAAATGTAGTAAAATTTTCTCTATAAATTGCTTTTTGAGACAATGCACTCTTAGTGAGGTTCTCACTATGTAGCTCTGGCTGGTTTTGAAGCCACAGCAATCCTCCTGCCTTGCCCTCTGTGTACTGAGATTACAGGCTTTTTTTGTTTTGTTTTGTTTTGTTTATTACTATATGTTTTTTTGAAAGAGAGTTTCTTTATGTAGCCCTGGCTATCTAGGTCCTCTCTAGACCAGGTTTGCCTTCAAGTTGGCCTAGATCTCAAGAGATTCACCTGCCTCTGTCTCTCAAGTGCTAAGATTGACACCATGCCCTGCTATTTAATTTGAAAATAATTCCAGCTGGTCATGGTGCACATGTCTTTAATCGCAGCACTTGGGGAGGCAGAGGCAGATGGACCTCTGTGTTCAAGGCCAGCAAAGCAAGTCCAGGACAATTAAGGCTACACAGAGAAACCCTGTCTTTAAAAAAAAGGAAAGAAAGAAAAGAAAAAGAGACTGCATTTCCATGTAGGAACAAGGCAAAAATGGCAGTTATATTAATAGTGTACAAATTATAAGAAAATTAGTATGACATTACCGGTTTTCCAGCTAACAGGGCAAATATGCGCAATCTCTCATCCTGGATGAAGCAGTCAGCCTGGAGCTGATGCCAATCGACCAACTGCATGGTGAGCAGCTCCCGGACTGACTGGCTGCCCACCAGCTGAGACAGCAGAAGGGCAAGGCGATGGTCACCTATGAGAGAAACACAAGTTTTCTGGTGAAGAGTTTAAGGATCCAAGGACTGATGAAACACAGGCTATTACCATCTTCTTCCAGGAGGAAAGATATCAGTGTTAAAATGCTGATACCTGGGGTTGGTGAGATGGCTCAGCCGTTAAGAACACTGGCTGTTATAGCCGGTGGCGCAATCCTTTAATCCCAGTACTCGGGAGGCAGAGGCAGGTGGATCACTGTGAGTTGGAGGCCAGCCTGGTCTACCAAGTGAGTCCAGGACAGCCAAGGTTACACAGAGAAACCCTGTCTTGGAAAAAACCAAAACAAACAAACAAAAAAGAACACAGCTGCTCTTCCAGAGAGTTCAATTCCCAGCAACCACATGGTGGCTTACGACCATCTATAAAGAGATCTGATGCCCTCTTCTGGCACGCAAACAGAACACTTCTACATTAAAATAAGTACATAAATTAAAAAAAAAAAAAAAGCCAGATGCTTTGTTTGAACAGAATATCTGCAAAGTACTTTAACCTGAAAAGGTACACAGTGTGTAGCAGATTTTCTACTCCTTCTGGTGACCCCTATGCAAGTATCACACATTTGTAAAACAGAGTTAAGTCAGCCAGATGCAGCAGCACATGCACCTCATCCTAGCACTGCAGAGGCAAAGGCAAGCAGAATGAGGCCAGACTGCTCTACAGAGGAAAACCCTGTCTCAGCAACAAGACCGCTAAAAAACACTTGAACCATTTACATATGTATGTTGCCTTGTGTGCACAATTTGTGTATACTTTATGTATTACAAGAACAACAATCTAAGTATAGATCACACAC
Organism: Acomys minous; assembly: GCF_964271855.1. NCBI lineage: Eukaryota > Metazoa > Chordata > Mammalia > Rodentia > Muridae > Acomys > Acomys minous. Next base: position 134,358,801 of record NC_140484.1, read on the forward strand.
TGAAATGTTTAGAATGCCTATGTTTTAGAATATGGGCGATTTTGTCCTATTATTTTCTATTTATCTGTATTTTCTGATTTTACTACATATGCAATGTAACAAGATGAACACAACTTATTTGTTTGTTTGTTTATTAATTATACAGTGCTCTGCCTCCATGTACACCTGCAGGCCACAAGAGGGCATCAGATCACATTACAGATGGTTATGAACTACCATGTAGTTGCTAGGAATTGAACTCAGGAACTCTAGAAGAGCAGCCACTGCCAGAGAATTGTTTAGAAGGACAAGAAATGGTCTATAGAGGAACCAAGCATCTTCCTTGGATACACTAGAAGGCTAATTATAATTAAGGAGTAAGCACAGAGTGTAGGAAGTAGGCAGTGGTACTGAAGAGTGCACCTCTTACCTGACTGCTGGGCCAGAGAACAGGCCTCACTAATCCTACTGCCCGTGAGGTAGCTGAAGACAGCCTCTATGGGACTGTCTCTTCGGGTTAAGGAGACTTCCTCTTCAATCTGTGGGGCAGCAGTATGGGACAGCCAGCGGGAAAAAGCTCTCCTTCGCTCCAGAATCTGAATGTACTCCGTAGGCTCATCCAGCTGGCCGTCAAGCTCCTTCAGGTGGCCCCACAGGGCCTCACATAATGTCCACGTCAGGCTCCAGTGCTTCACAACTGAGGAAGTACAAAAAACAATGCTCTGATACAAGTTTGGCAATAACTCCTAAGAGCCCATCACTAACTGGTGCAAAACACATCAGCTACTACACCAAAAGCACTCATTCAAGATGGCGGGCTCACCACTCCCAACTTGTTCATCTCGCCTTATTAGCTGCACAGGTGTAAGGTATATTTGTTCATTCTATGTACCTGTGATATTTACATAACAAACACAACCCAATGCTCCTTTAAACAAACTTCCCTAGCTTAATTATGGCTATTACTAGTGATGGTCAAGAATTCCAATTTGATGAAATTCTGCTACAAAGTGCTTTAAAAAAAATTTTTTTTTTAATAGCTGGGCTGCGGTGGTGCATGCCATTAATCCCAGCACTAGGGAGGCAGAGGCAGGTGGATCGCTGTGAGTTCTGTGGCCAGCCTGCTCTACAAAGCGAGTCTAGGACAGCCAAGGCTACACAGAGAAACCGTCTTGAAAAACCAAAAAATTATGTGCATGGGTGTTTTGTCTGTCTGTCTATCTGTCTGTCTATCATGTGTGTGTGTGCCTGGTGCCTACTTAGGTCTAAAGAGGGCATTAGCTCCTTTGGGAATGGAGTTACAGATGGTGGTGAGCCTCCATGTAGGTGCTGGGAATCCTTTGCCATCTGCACCTCCCTCCTCCACAGCAGCAGCAGCTTTCTTTGCTGGTTTGCTTTCTGCCTTCTCAGAGACATCTGGTAGAAATACATCCACTGCTGGGGCTGTTGTCCTGCATGCTGACCTGAGTACATATTTACACACACACACACACACACACACACACACACACACACACACACACACACACACACACACACATCCACATCAAATGTCAGGTCTGCTGTGCATCTTAATAAAGGTGCCGAAGCATCGGAGAAAAGACAGCTGTTCAGTAACAGGTGCTAGCAAAACCATATAATCAAGCGCAGGAAACTGAAGATTAGGGCATTTGCAGGTAAGCAAAACACGTTAGACTTCCTGGCACCCACATGGCGGCTCACAACTGTCTGTAACTCTAGTTCCACAGGAGCTGACGCCCTCTCACAGACACACATGAGGCAAATACCAATGCAAATAAAATGAAATTATATTTTAAAAGCATGTTTATACATACATATAGTTAGCAAATGCCAAATAACAACTGCACATCTGACACTAACAATGGTGGCTATAAATCTAAATTTGCTATCATTGTTACTAAATGTCTTTGTCATTTAACAGTTAAAGGGTTTCCTTTCACTCATTCTTATGTTTCTATTACTTTTAAAAATCCAGCTAAAGGCATTTAATTCAATACAATTTTAGAGTAAAAACACTTCCCTTCCCATAAAGATGACTTGCAAAGCACATAGTTAATTATCTTGGTTTGAAATAGAAGAAATATAATTACAAAAATCCAAGGGATTTGACTAGCTATAATTTTTTGAGGAAGTATTTACATATTACAAGGCATAAGAATGATTATAAATGGCAACTCATAATTTCTTTCTTCTTGGACCAGGTGAGCTGCAGGAATGTCACCTGATACTCATAAGGAAATACCTAACACTTGCTACTATTAACCTGACTCCAGGACAAGGTTAGGAGCATGGTATATACTCACTTTGTACTTCCAGTAACTCTTTGGGTGACTCCTTAACCCAATCTGCATAATCATGAATGACTGAGACCCCGGGATTGGGGACAATGAGAGGACACAGCTCGTCCACATGGACAGTGCTGTGTTTTAATTTGAGCTCTAGAGGCATCTGGTATAACTGCAGGTCTTCATCCAGCTTCCTTTGTCTTAAGCCGAGTTTTTCCAAATGAACTTTGAATGGGGATTCAGATAGACTAGAAAAAACAACAGATGAGTCAGAAAACAGATATACAGCTGAAATTTTCTCACAACCAACTTTTGCTTCTTTTCTCACTTCCAACAGAATAAAAAGATTTCCTCTGTAATGTTTGTTTTTTTGAGACAAGGTTTTATTTAACCCAGGCTGGTCATGAACATGTAATTAAGAACTCTGAATCTCCGAGGCCAACCTGGTGTACAAAGTGAGTCTAGGATGGCCAAGGCTACACAGAGAAACCCTGTCTCGAAAAACAAAAACAAAAACAAAAACAACAACAACAAAAAAGAACTCTGAATCTCTCATCTTCCCAAAGTGATGGGATTACAGAATACAGGCATGGGTCACATCCTGGGTTTATGCAGTCCTGGGAATGGAACCCAGGGCCTCATTCATATTATACAAACACTCCACCAACTAAGCTATATTCACAGCCCTCATAGCCAAATCTATGTTTATAAATAATCTTTCAAAATGTATTTTAATGTAATGTTATGAGTGTATGTTGTGGTCAGGGGCAGACGATGTTTGCAGAGGCCAGAAGCAGGTGTCCGACACCCTGGAGTGAGAGTTACAGGAGGCTGTGTGCTGCTCAGTGTGGGTGCTGGGAACCAAACCTGGATCCTCCGAAGAGTAGGAAATACCCTTAGCTACCTAGCCATCTTTATAGCCTTAGTATTTAAATCTTAAAAAGACTAATGAGGTCTATTAAGAAAGTAAGAACTGTTTATCTTTTCAACATAAAGCCAGTGAACAATAATTTCCAAATGACCAATGCTGATGTCTATACAGTCATGCATAAATACAAACAAAAACCAAAAAGCTGGGCATGGTGGTGCACGCCTTTAATCCCAGCACTTGGGAGGCAGGTGGATGATCACTGCGAGTTCGAGGCCAGCCTGGTAAACAAAGCGAGTCCAGGACAGCCAAAGCTATCTTGAAAAACCAAACCAAAAAATCCAAAAGCCAAAACCAAAAAAAATCCTCAAAAAACCACATGCGTAAGTAATGACAGAAAGTGAGCTAGAACAATGAATTTAATGCAACAGAGCACAGCTCAGGGAGCAAGCATGGGAGTCAGCAGTTACTGCAGCACTTATTTGGACATTACAAAATCTACAGGCAAAAGCTACATGGAGAGGACCTGCCTTACATACACTTAGGTGCCAGAGGTTATGAAGCTAAACTTATACACACTATTTTGTTTGAGACAGGTCTCATGTAGCCCTAAATTTGCTATGTAGTCAAGAAAAATCATGAATTTCCGGTTCTCTAGCCTTCACCTCCCAAGTGACTACATTACAGCACCCATGGCCAGATTCTGAAATACTTATTCCTTTGTTTGTGTCTTAAACTGAAGTGCTCGAGACTGAAGCAGGGTCTTAGGCATGCTAGGGAAGCACTGCTCAACTGGGCTGTATTCTAGCAAGATAGGGTCTTGCTATATAACTCAGGGTGGCCTCCAACTTGTGATGCCTGCTGTCTGTTTTGAGAGCTGGATTACAACAGATATGTGCCACTATGCCTAGAAGGGCTCTAAATTCAGATGCGCATAAAGTCAATCTGACTTTGGTACAATTTTTAAAACTGATAACAGTAATCTCCAAAACCACAGATTACAATACCATAATCAAGAGTCAATTACTAAATTTAGAATGTGTTTTTCTGAGGTTCAAGACAATGATGCTCTTTATTTTTCCAAAATCAACTTCAGAAATTAAGTCATATTCATTTAACCCACAATAAATTATACACACTTGTATTATTAAAAAATACATAAAACTGTACATATTGTGTGTGAACTCAATACATCTGGCAATTACAAGAAGACTTAGTTGTAGGGACTAAACAGGAACATATATGATACTGTGCACACAACATACATGACAGACTTGGGCTAATAAATGTATATAAAAAGAACAAAAAGCAGGGTGCTGACCTTGGGTTTCCTGATAACAGAACAGCCCTCAGTTACAATGCTGACACTCCCCCAAAGCATCAAGAAACATAACTTACGATTTAACAGCTCCTGGGTTGGGCAGGAATCCGTACTCCATAGAATCGGCAACCTGGTGATTTTCCAGTTCCCGAGAGCCATGTAGTTGTTCTCCACTGTTAGCAAGAGTCCAGTTGGGGCCCCAACCAACCCGAAATGAGCGTCCCATGAACAGGGCCATGTCCATCAAGAGTTTCCCCTTGCCATATGTAACAGATTTTTCAAGAGGGACTAGGCCTGGCTGTCTGCGTATTCCCACTGTTTTTAGCTGAGCCTCAGGAGCTGGGCTGGGCACTGTGAACACAGTGGCCAGGGGTAGAGGGACAGACCAGGGGGAAGTGGACGGGACATTCATTAAAGACGATGTTTTGGGAGTGCGACATTCTTGCACAGAGGCACTTGGTGAAAGAAAAGCTCCACTTGCAAATTTTGACTGCAGCAAACCACCAACTGAAACGAAGAAAAGACGCTAAAATCATAGTTCCTTCAATAATAATAAAAATCACTAAGGATGAGGATATTCAGTCAGATTTTACAATAATTGCTTGGTTTTGTTTTTGTCTTATGAGACAGGGTCTGTCCGTGTTAGCCTTGGCTGTCCTGGACTGCAGCGATCCTCCTGCCTCTGCCTCCCGAGTGCAGGGATTAAAGGCACGTACTACTAAGTCTGGCAATTACTTGTTTTTTTGAGCCAGGGTTCTCTGTGTAACAGTTCTGGCTGTTCTGGAATTCATTCTGCCTCAGCCGGGCAAGTACTGCGATTAAAGGTGTACAGCACCACTGCCCAGCCTTATTTTTTGAGACATGCTCACTATGTAGCTTATGACCTAGAACTCACTATGAAGAACAGAGACCTACCACACTTTTCCTCCTGAGGGCTGGGGTCAAAGTGTGCACCATATCTGGCTACAATAATTATCCCTTCTCCCCACCTCCCCTCCATTAAGTTTTTTTTCTGTATAGCCCTGGTTGCCTTGAAATTCACTTTGCAGACCAGGCTGGGATTCAAGGAGTGTGCCATAATATTTACTTTAAAAAAGAGGTTTTATTTTAAATTATGTGTATGTATGTCTACATGACTGTAGACGCCTATGGATGCCAGGTGTCCAATCACCCTGGAACTGGAATTACACGAATTTGTGAGCTGCCTGATGTGGGTGCTGGGAATCAAACGGGTCTTCTTCTATAGCAGTACAAGCTCTCTACCACTGCTCCACCTCTCCAGTCCACAAAAAGTACCTTCTCAGCCACATAATCAAAGCAGCATTTTAAAGATTATATAAAGAAAAAATACCCAAGAATTCTTGAAGAATATGACGTTAATAATCATATTTAAAACAAACTATATGTGTATATTTAACTGTTCAGTAATCTTAATCAGTAAACATTACCATACCACTCAACCTTTACAAGTGAGGAAACTAGGTGGGCTGTGGTAGTGAGTTCCAGGACAACCAAAGCTGTATATACACAGAGAAATCCTGTCTTGAAAACCCAAAAATAAGTAAAAATTAATTTAAAAAAAACAAGTGAGGAATCTGTGCTCAGAAAAGTGACCTTTCTAAACCCACAAAGCTATCACGTGGCAAGACTTGATGATAAGCTTGGGTGAAACTGTTATGAAGGGTCATATCTTTACTGAAACGCAATAAAACTATTTTTAAAATTATGAATGCAACTGGAGATAACTATATGTAGTGAATTAGATCAGTCCTGGAAATACAAATATTGCATATTTTATTTTTGGGTTTTGGATATTATTTGTGTATTGATGACATGGAATTAGAAGAAAAACTATCTGGGGAACAAAGTTAACTAGTGAAATCTGTAGACCAAGGAAGAAAAAAAAAAAAGGGCAAAGTAACTGGCTGTGAGGAAATGAAGGATATGCTAAGGACATTATAGCGGCTGCAGAGAAGGCAGCTCAACAGTTAAAAGCATTCCTTGTTCTTGCAGAGGACCTGAGTTTGGTTCCCAGCACCCACATGGGGGTTCACAACCATCCATAACTTTAGTTTCAAGGAATCTGATGCTCTCTTCTGGTCTCTGCAAGCAACTTTTACACATATACACAAGCAGACAACACACTTAAACATAAAATAAATAAATCTAAAAATTTAAAGGACATTATATACTTGCATGAATAAATATACTTCCTTAAATACTTGCAAGTCTACACCTTGTCTAGAAAAACCCAACAACTCAACAACCTAGAAAACCCAACAACACAAAAATCCCCAAAACTGAAACAAAACTATTTAACAATCCACACAGATCAAAACTCAAGATCCTACTTACAATGCTCAGTGCTAGATCTGATGAAATGTTATTAAATGATGCTTTAATAAGCTAAGGATCTTTTTCTCTTGGGTAGAGAGATGGTTCAGAGGTTAAGAACACAGTCTGCTCTTCCAGATGACCTGTGCTCAATTCCCAACACATATGCTGCAGCTTACAATGTCTGTAACTCAATTCCAGGTGATCTGATACACTTTGCCACCCCACTCCCCCCAGTGTCTGTGGTCACCAGGCACAGAAGTGGTACAGAAATACATGCAGGGAAAAAAATCCATATACATAAATTTAAAATAATTTCTCCTTTTGAGATGAGCTATTGCTAAGGGGCCAGGCTTACCCTAAACTCAAAATCCTCCTCTAGTGCCCTAAGTATTAGGATTAAAGGCAGGTCCCACAACACAGAGCCTAAGATAAAGTAGGTTTGTTTGTTCGAGACATTGTTTCTCAGTGTAAGCCTGCTGTCATGGAACTCTCTTTGTAGACCAAGCTGGCTTCTGCCTCTGCCTCCTGAGTGCTGGGATTTACATTGGAGACCAAGATGGGATCACAGGTGTGAGCCACCAAATCTAGCTAAGACGTAGCCTTGGTTGTCCTGGACTTGCTTTGTAGACCAGGCTAGCCTTGAACTCACAGCAATCTACCTGCCTCTGCCTCCCTAGTGCTGGGATTAAAGGCATGCTCCATCACCGTCCAGCAAGACAGAGTATTTTTAAAAGTCAAGTTTATTATGAGTGCAAACATTTAGTGTGTTTTAGAGATAGCATCTTGCTATAAATCTCAGGCTGGCCTTGTATTCAACAGGCCAGAGACTATTAAATGTGAGCTACCATCTGTCTCAACCATTTAAATTTGATTTTCAAATTTTATTTTTATGTGTGTGTGCACCATGGCACACAAATAAAGGTAAGAAAACAACTTTGGGGAGTTGGTTTACTCCATCCACTATGTGGGTTCTAGGGATCAAAGTTAGGTCATCGAGCTGGTTACCAAGCATCTTTGACCTGCTGAGTCTTCCTGCTGGCCCCTATTTAGTTTTTAATAAAACAACAAATTTTCCAGTGATAGCTCTTTAGCTTTCAAAGTATTTTGAAATTACAATTGCATACACGCAACTGAGCAACATTTGCATGCAGTATCTGAGGAGGCCAGAAGAGGGCACTGTATACCATGGACTGAGTTACTGATAAGTGTTGAGGATCCAATGAGGATGCTGAGAATCAGCAATCAGCTTTCTTAACTGCTAAGCAACCATCTACCCAGCCCAGTACTCTGCAATCCTACTAGGAAAAGCTTTAAATCTAATATGTAATTACTACACAGGAATTTTTCAAAGGTTTAGGAAAAAGTAGAAACTTGAAGTTTACTATCAGTGAAAAATGTTTACTCCTAGAAAGCAGTAAGACACTGTAAGGACTAAATAAAAGGAACACGGTACCTTAACGGAACAGTCTAAGTACTGCAGTGTTTAGAGCTGAACATGTAATCCACACACACAAGTGTTCTCTTCATACAGAAATACTTAAAAACTTGCCCTTGTCAGGACTTTCACTTTTTTAAAACTTTTTTTTTTTTTTGGTGTGTATGTGCACGTGGGTGGCATGCATGTACCATAGTGAACAATCTCAGGGAGTCATTTTTCTCCTTCCACCATGTGGTTTCCAAATCAAGCAGCAAACACTTTTCTGCTAAGTCACTTCACTGACCCACTTATTATTTTTTTCAACAAAATTATTTAATGTGTATGTATGAGTTTTAAATGTACTGTTTGTGCACCATGTGTGTACCTGGTGGCTAGGGAAGCCAGAAGGTGTCAGGTCCCTTGGAACTGGAACAGAGTATATCAGGTGTTAAAAATAAATCATGCCTGTTGGTTTTGTTTTGTTTTGTTTTGAAAGTTTCTCTTGTAGTCCTGGCTGTCTGGACTTGATTTGTAGACTTGGCTGGCCTCAAACCCAGAGATCCGCCTGCCTCTGCCTCCCAAGTCCTGGGATTACAGGCTAGCACCACTATGCCGGGCCACCTTTTGTTTTATTTTTGTTGTTTTGTTTTTTCGAGATAAGGTTTCTCTGTGTAACCCTGGCTGTCCTGGACTCACTTATAGACCAGGCTGGTCTCAAATTCAGTGAGATCTGCCTGCCTCTTGAGGGCTGCGATTAAATAAAGCTGTGCACCACCATGCCTGGCTCTAGCTCCTACTAAGCGGAATCAATTTCTCTAGCAGAAGCCCTAAAACTTCTATGTAGGACAGCTAGGGCTACACAGAAAAGCCCAGTCTTGAAAAACAAAAAACAAAGCCAGGTGTAAAAGCATGCATGCCTTTAATCCCAGCATTGGGGAGGCAGAGGCAGGTAGATCTCTGTGAGTTTGAGACCAGCCTAGTCTACAAAGTGAGTCCAGGATAGGCAGGCCTACACAGAGAAACCCTGTCTCGAGAAGAGAGAAAAAAAAAAAAAGGTAGGTTCTAACTTGACCGTTTTCTTGAAAACAGCACATTTTACACTGTACCTATTGAGCGGGATTTTGATGAATGGGAAGCTGAAATGGGGAGTCTAGGAGAACAAATTTCTTGAATAGTATCTCCTTTGGAAGGGAAGTGACCGAAGCGTTGATCCACGGCATCTACGTCTTCTTCATCAACAAGCAATGATGCTTTCATGATCTAAAAAAAGGCAGTATCTATCAAATGACTATTTGTCACAAATGAAAGACCGTAAAAGAAAAATGCAGCTAATATGAACCAAAAAATACTGTTTGTTCTAAACCCTGTGCCAAGAACAAGTATAACCTTTTTGTAACCACGCCACCACACTGCATGTGCCTGAAGGACTGAAGCCATGTGATGCTCTTCTGTGCAGTCATTGTGTCTGACCGGGTCCTGCACACAGCGGATACTTATTTGCTGAGTAAATGATTTTAAAGTCAAACATAAGCCAAAGGCTAAACAAAAAGGTTGCAGCTAGAGGAAGCGGGAAAGAGATTAAACACATATTTACCATACTTCTAGAATTTCTAAGCTTGAAACCTCAAAATTACTCTATAAAGTAAACAAAGTGGACTTTAAGCGAACTTAGTGCTAAATAGTTATTAAATGACTTGTGTAAAGTCAGGGTAATGAAGGTACAAAGCTTGGCTGAGAAAACACAGAGACTGCCTTCTCACCATCAATGTAAGGTTTCCAAACTGAACAGGAAAATGAAGCCTGTGACATTAACCTATTTCTTTTTCCTTTTTCATTATAATGAACTCTCAATTGTCTTAAGTGAAGTCTTAAGAGATTAGATACTTGGGTGGCTTCCTGCCACAGTAAGGGTGGGCCAGAGCTTCACCTGTAAAACATGCGGATTAATCCCCAGTGAAGACGCAATGTGTGTTGACGCAGACACAGGCTCCTGATCCTCAGGCACGCTCTCTTCCAACACAGATTCCAAAACTGGCTCCTGGGTGATATCCACCATGTCGCTGTCCAGCTCCACCACTCTTCCTAACTGTTCCACTTCTGGGCTCTGGCTCTGCAGACAGCAAAAAACAGAAGCAAAATTAAAAGAAGACAAACGGTAATGGTGGATTAATTTTGCTTGGAATATGATATAGAAGTATTATATTCTGCATGTTGAAAGAGATGAAAGCAGAATTTAACAAAATGGTTCATTTTGGAACTTCATGAGCCAGGGTTGAGTATCTGAGTTAACACCCAAGCAGTGGTCTTCACTAGCAACTATAATTTCCTGATTTACACAGGGTCAATCTGCCTTCTCAATGTCTTGTAGTTGGAAGTGATTGAGAAGAGAAAAAAGGCACGATTATAAGGCGTGTTAGATAGGCATTCTCCCAAATTATATTCTTAGCCATTTTCTTGTTTGTTTTGCTTGCATGTGTGTAAATGTACCCTTGTGTGTCTGGTGCTAGAAGAGGTTAGAAGACAGCTTAGATTTCCTGGGCCTGGAGTGACAGATGGCTATGAGCCACTATGTAGGCATTAGGACCTGAAATCTGGGTCTCTCCAGCCCTAAGTTTTACATTCTGTTTTGTTAGTTTTTTGAGACAGAGTGTAGCCCTGGGTGTCGTGGAACTCACTATGTAGAAGAGGCTGGCCTCAAACTCTTGAGATCTGTCTGCTTCTGCCTTCTAAGTACTGGGATTAAAGGTGTGAACCACTATTACCTGGCTATAAATAAGTTTTTAGTTAATAGTTTTGGTTTTGGAATTTAATCCGGGTCACTAGAATCAGCTGTGCTTTTATGTGTAGTTTTATGTAAAATATGAGGAAGTTTCCCTAGAAGGATGAACTATAATAGTATCATGGGCAATCCCAATCTGGGAATACTCTTTGTTTTAAAAAAAAATCAAGTTATATTTACATTTATAAAGCAACTTTAAAGATGTAATCATGACAGAGAGTTAATGATAGTCTAGGCTCATTAATTATGGTGCAAGAACCTAAGTTTAGATCCCCAGCACCAATGTAAGAGTCAATCATTGCGGGGCACAAGCAGGAGGCTCTTTGGAGCTTGCTGGCCAGCTATACTAGCCAAATGGTTAGCTCCAGGCTCAGTGAGAAACCCTTTTCTCAAAGATGTAAGGTAGACAGTGGTAGAGGAAGCCACCATTATCAACCCTGAGTTTCTACACATATGCACGCACGTACACCCACCACCTTACAGTAAAAGGCTAATGCTTATAAAATGGAAGTACACTATAAACTAGTTTAATACAAATTTGTTATGTCATGTCTTAAACACATAGAATCTATAAGGTGTTAACCAATGATTGCAACGAGTCATAAAACATTTTCAAGAAAAAAGGTACTATCAACTATTTCTTCTATCAACCTCTAACATATATTCCCCCTGCATAATGACTGATTTTTCTTGAGAGTCCTATTTTATGCTACATTTTAAATGGATGCTGTTATATAGTTTAAAAAAAACTTAAAAAAAAAAAAACAACAGGATTTCAATGTCACTATAAAAATAAAAATTTCAGGGGCTGGAGCTATGGCTCAGGGGTTAGTACACTGGCCGATCTTACAAGAGGACTCAGGTTTGAGTCTCAGCACCCACATGACAGCTAACAATGGCCTACAACTCAAAGTCCCCAACGGATCCAATGCTTTCTTCTGGCCTCGGAGGGTAATGCATACACATGGTACACAGACATAGAAGCAGGACAAATGTCTATAAATAAAAACATTTAAAGTTTTGCACCTTTATTTTGGAGACAATACCTCACTATGTATGCCTTGCTGTCCTTTAATACACACCCTGCTGTCTCAACCTCCCTAGTACTGAGGCATTACAGTTAAGATGATACTGCACTTGGTTAAAAAAAAGTTTTCATGGGGCTGGAAGAGATGGTTCAGAGGTTAAGAGCACTGTTTGCTCTTCCAGAGGTCCTGAGTTCAATTCCCAGCCACCACATGGTGGCTCCCAACCATCTACGAGATCTGGCTCCCTCTTCTGGCAGGCAGGCACACATACAGGCAGAACATTATATACATTTAAAAAAAAAACGTTTTCATGAAGGCTGGATAGATGGCTCAGAAGTTAAGAACACTGTCTGTTATTCTAAAGGTCCTGAGTTCAATTTTCAGCAACCACATGGCGGCTCACAACCATCTACAATGTGATCTGGTGCACTCTTCTGGCGTGCAAGCACATATGCGGGCAGAGCACTGTATAAATAATACGTTTTTTTTTAAAAAGGGAAGTTTTCATGATCTATTTGTACAAAAATGCCAACTATTTTAAACATGTTCAATTATTTCAAGTGGACACTTACTATGGCTATCCTGCGTTCCTCTAACAAATATCCTTACTAAAAGATTGACCTTATGAACAAGTACAAAAAAAAAAAATTGAGCAGCTAAGGTACAGGGTATATTGCTACTTAAGTTGTAGACATTGCGCAAAAGCTGCTTTAATAAAGCTAGATAACATTCCTAAAGCAAGCTCAGTGGGTCAGCAGACTCCTAACATTGTCAGGGAAACAGATGGGTTTGAACAAAGGATGTGCATCGAACTACTTCTATTCTTTAAAATCCTGGAAACTCAGTGGTAAAGCAGTGGGACTAGTAAGAACCCTGGAATAATGCCCTCATGCTAAAAATTATGGGAAAACTTTCATCCCGTACGTTTCTTAGTATGTTCACTTTTTTGGACAGGGTCTCACTATGTAGTCCTGACTGCCCTGAAACTCACCATGTAGACTAATCCAGCTTCAAACTCATAAAGATCCGCTTATTTGTGTCCCAAGTGCTAGTATTAAAGGCTTGAGGCACCAAGTCTTTAATGTGGTACTGGGGCTGGAACTAAGAGCCTTGTGCATGCCAAGCACACGCCAAGCTGAGCCACACCCTCACCCAGCACTCCCTTTCACAAATTTAATGATGCTCCTCCCCATTCTATCTGTAGGGTACCATACTGGTTTTGACTTCCATGGTACCCAGTTCCTCCTATTTAACACTATGTATCAGCAGGGCGTAGTGGTGCATGCCTGTAATCCTAGCACTCTGGGAGGCAGAAGCAGGCACATCTCTGCGTTCAAAGTGAATCCAGGACAGCCAATGCCACACAGAGAAATCCGGTCTCAAAAAACAGAAAATCATTAACACTATGTATCAAATTTTATTATCATTTATTACATATGTTTGGTCACCAGGCAGTCAAGGCTTGAAAACAGGAATTATGGTTTACAGTTTTCTGTACCTAGAAACATGAACATCAACTAACTACTTCAAAGAACACATGCTTTGTGTTTTCTACCTAATGCAGCAGCTGGCACCCAGGAGAAAAGCAGCTGCTGTAAGAGGACAAGATTAGACAAAGGGGTGAAGGGGAGCCAGGACATGCATTTAAGAAGAGTGCTCAACATTTCTATCATCCATCTTCACACAGTCATTAAAGCTAGATGGCAAACCTAACCTAAAATAAATCTTTTCAAATGTTAGCAGGCTAGATGTATTTTCTAAGCCAGTTTTCAGAATAAAAAAGTTATAAACCAAGGAGAGTGGGGGGAAAAAGAACTCCCAAGAGGTGTCTGGGAATGAAAGGTATTTACAGGAAAGTTGACTAGGCATCATCATTTTCTGTTTTTAAGAATTTATTTTATTTTATTTTTTAAGATTTTATTATTTATACAGTATTCTGCTCACATGTGGGCAAGAGATGTCATTGTAGACAGTGGTGAGCTACCATGTGGTTGCTGGAAATTGAACTCAGAACCTTTTTTTTTTTTTGGTTTTTGGAGACAGAGACGGTCTCTCTGTGTTAGCCTTGGCTGTCCTGGACTTGCTTTGTAGACCAGGCTGGCCTTGAAAATACATCACTCTGCCTGCCTCTGCCTCCCAAGTGCTAGGATTAAAGGCGTGCGCCACCACCGGCCAGCCATTGGCTTCTTTCTAAATACAAGCACAATGCATTATAAATACTACTTATAGAAAGTATTGGTAAAGCAAAAAACCTGAAAACTGAGGATATGGTTCATAACTGAAAACCTTCCAAAAAGGCTTATTTTTACACTCAAAATGGTCTACATTCAGCTGGGTGTGGTGGCGCACGTCTTTAATCCCAGCACTCTGGAGGCAGAGGCAGGCTGACCTTTGAGTTTGGGGTCAGCTTGGTCTACAAAGCAAGTCCAGGTCAGCCAAGGCTACACAGAGAAACCCTGTCTCGAAAAAAAAAAACTACATTCAACCAATACTGTGTTTTAAACATACACTTTTTTTTTTTTTTTTTTTTTTTTTGGTTTTTCGAGACAAGGTTTCTCTGTGTAGCCTGCCTGTCCTGGACTCACTTTGTAGACCAGGCTGGCCTTGAACTCACAGAGATCCGCCTGCCTCTGTCTCCTGAGTGCTGGGATTAAAGGCGTGCACCATCACCACCCGGCGTTAAATATACACTTTCTTAAGTCTGAGGAAATGGAAGATAACTCATGGTGTGGGGTTTTTTTGTTTTGGTTTTGGTCTTTTCTTTTAAAAGACAGGGTTTCTCTGTATAACAGAACTCTGGCTGTCTTGGATTCACTTTGTAGACCAGGTCACTCTGTAGACCAGGCTGGCCTCGAATTCACAGAGATCCATCTGCCTCTGCCTCCCAAGTACTAGGATTAAAGGACTGCGCCATCAGTTTGGCTGTTAACATGTTCTTAAATGAAAAATAAAATAAAATCGGGCATATCTGCATATCTGCTGTGTATCTTCAATCCCAGCACTCAGGAGGCAGAGGTAGGTGATCAATGTGAGTTCCAGGACAGTAAAGGCTACACAGAGAAACTCTGTCTCGAAAGCCCCCTTCCCAAAATTACATGGAAGGGTTTCAAAGGTTCATGTTTTGAACATTTACACTAAAGGATGGTTCTCCATGAAGGGTAAGGGTTAATTATTTAAATTAATTTAAGAAAATCAACACGCCTAATATCTGAAATGAAATTATGGCTATATAACCAAACATTCACACATACACACACACACACACACACACACACACACACACACACACAGTTAATAACTGGGTCATTTTAGGATAGTTTCTCTTTATTTCAAGTCACAGCATACATAAATCTTATCTCCTAAATGACAACTTTTTACCTGGAAAAAAAAAAAACTTTTAAAACTGGGGTTGGAGAGAAGGCTTAGCAGCTAAAAGCACTTGGTGCTCTTCAGAAGACCCAGGTTTGGTTTCCAATACTGACATGGTGGCTCATAACCATCCATAACACAAGTTCCAGGGGATCTGATGTTCTCTTCTAACTTGAGTAGGCACCAGAAATGCAACGGGTACACACATAAACATGCAGACAAAATACTCATACATATAAAAAAGAAAAACTTAATTTTCCACCATTCTTTGAGTTTACTGGCAGAACATGAGGATTCTGAGCAAGCATGACTGTTACTGAATTTAGGTTCATTTCAATTACAAGGTTGGGGTAAAAGCTGCATCTACACGTACCAGAGTGTCAAAGGTATCAAATCTTTCAAGTTTCAAAATTTGCCAATATATCCCCATCAGCTGGGGAGAATTATTAAAAAAGTATGTGGGAACCTAATGGAAGATCCACAGATCTGAAGTGATGGCTAATCTAAGAAGTAAAGTGCTCCAGACTTTGTTTTTTTGTTTTTGTTTTTTCTTGAGACAGGATTTCTCTGTCTTGGACTCAGACCAGGCCGGCCTGGAACTCACCGAAATCTACCTGCCTCCGCCTCCTCAAGTGCTGGGATTACAGTTTTTCACCATGGCGCCGGCTGTTCTCCAGGAGCTTAAAACTAATAAAACTACAGGGAAAAGGGGCTGGAGAGATGGCTCAGTGGTTAAGAGCGCCGCCTGCTCTTCCAAAGGTCCTGAGTTCAATTCCCAGCAACCACATGGTGGCTCATAACCATCTGTAATGTGATATGGTACCCTCTTCTGGCTTGTAGGAGTACATGCAAACAGAGCACTGTATACATAATAATAAATAAATAAATCTTAAAAAACTACAAGGAAAAAAGGGCTGGAGAGATGGTTCAGAGGATAAGAGCACTGGCCTTTCCTCCAAAGGTCCTGAGTTCAATTCCCAGCAATCACATGGTGGCTTATAGCCATCTATAATGAGATCTTCTGGCTTACAGGCAGAATACTGTATAAATAAATAAGTCAGGTAAAAAAAAAAAAAAAGCCAGCGTGGTGGCATGCTTTTAATCCCAGCATTCAAAAGGCAGAGGCAGGTGGATCAATGTGAGCTCGAGGCCAGCCTGGTCTACAAAGTTAGTGTAGGACAGGCAAGGCTACACAGAGAAGCCCTGTCTGGAAAAACGAAGCAAACAAACCACCACCAACAACAACAAAAACCCCAACAACAAACAAAGCAAAACAAAACCTAACCCACAGAAAGTATTCCCACAGTAGCCTTAATTTAGCTGCAACAAAGGCTTTTGCGCCAACATTTTTTCTCACCTAAAAGTTTTAGAAGATCATAGAAAAATGTTTTTAGGAGCAAAGGCAAGGCTTATAGACCACCTGGAAACACAGAACTGAGACTACAGGATGATCAAAAGCAGTGTTGTAGAAATGTGACTCTTAAAATAAAATACAAACTTCTCTAAACAGCTCAAGAAATTACAATCTTCTGTCTCCTTTTCGTTACAGTCTGAGTTATTCTGTGATATTCTCTCCTCCCTGCCCGCCCCCCTGTGCTTTCCCCTCCATCAGACTTCAGGAGCACTTTATGGAAATCAGCCTCTCAAAGAAGAAGGCAGCAATGTGATAACAAGTTTGACTCAAAGAATGAAAAGAAAGTACCATCTGTTTACATGTCTCCCTGTGCCAAGCAAAGCAAAGGATCCTAGCAACTAATACTAAGAATTAGCCATTGGCACTATCTATTTCTCTCAAAATGTCACCAGGGAACAGGAAGGGCTGCTGCAGAATGTCATGTCACTGTCTAACACAAGCAAAGTCTTCATGATGCACATAACAAAACATGTCTGCTTCTCATTTCTGCTCACTATCCATCAATTTCTTGAAACCACATAGTACCCTGCTCCCTATATTCTGTCTGTCAATTTTTCCAACTTGCACATTTATCATCCCTTCCTCCCCTCTTACCCTGTACACACAAACATGAACATAAACAAGATTCTCTAGGAAGTGCCTCTCCAGAAATTATTAAAACTCACACACACACACACGCACGCACGCACGCACGCATTTGAGCAGCCAAAGGAATTGTAGCATGGAAAATGCCAAAGATTCTGCTTTTAGCAGCTGAGAGGTAGAGGGTGTTTTACAAAATCCCACAAGCCAAGTTTTCTTCAAAGGACTGTGACAGTAAGTTAAAAAATCGCTTTAACTTGATTGAACATAAACATTCAAATTAAAGTAAATCTCTTTAGCCGTAGTCATTCAAAGAAACAACCTGATATTAAATTTACAAACCTTTCCCCATAAGGACTAAAGGTTTATATTGGTTTAACAATACTGAAAAGGAACATTAGACACATAATTGTAATAAGAAATGTAGTCCAGATTCTTTTCAAGTTAAATAATTTACTTGATTTTTAAAATTATGTTTTCATAAAGATTATTAAAATACAGTATTACGAGTTTACCTGAAGTATAAGCAAACAACTTCAGAAAACGGATTTAAACTCTTGTAGAAAGCTAATCTGACTTTTAAAAAGCGATGCAGGTAAAAGAACAAGATCAGACTGTACATCATGAAATCATTAAGAAAAGGATTTACTTTGCATCAAACCCGCACAAGCAGAATCTTATCTCAAGGTGATCACTGATCAAAAATATTAAAAGTCCAAATGAGAGAAATTGAAAATTACAATCTGAAGAATTATCCAAACAGCAAAAAAAATTCTTTAAATCTTGAGTAAAAAACGGCAGCCCGCACCACTGTGCCCTCCCTTGTCCTTAGTGCCAAGGGGTGTACAGCTGTAAAGCTGACTGACTGCTTTGACTTCTGTATCACAGCTCCACTCAAGTTCACTGCCCTTCTCTACCTGCGGTGGAGGTGCAGGTTTGCCATTAAGAGTCATCTGGAATGGGGTTGCCTGGCCTGCGGGAGGCAAAGGGGCAGTCTTCAACTTCTTTGACGTAGCTTTGGGTGGGTGCTCTTCATCCTCTTCATCAGAATCCTGAAGGCCGTATTTCGAAAAATGGGAGACCTAAGAAAAAAAGAAACCCAGCAAAGTCAATTTTTTTAAAATTTAATTTTATTAATTTATTCATATTACATCTCAATAGCTATCCCATCCCAAAGTCAATTTTTTACAGTGTTTTTTCTATTCAAATATTTCTATAATATCTACCTTTGAAAAAAGACAAAGGGAGAGATATTAAAATAGTCAAAACAGGGGCTGGAGAGATAGCTCAGCAGTTCAAAGTACTGGTTGCTCTTCTGGAGGACCCACATGGCAGCTCATAACTGTCTGTAATTCTAATTCCAGGGGACCCAATGCCCTATTCTGGCTTCCAAAGGCACAGTGCACAGAAATAAATAAATTTTAAATAATTAATATCAAACAAAATATTAACTAAGTATTAGTGTATTAGTTTTCTATGATTATTACAGCATTCAGTGCACATAAGCTCCTCAAAATTAAATGAATATATGTAATATAATATATATTACAATAAGCTGGGCATGATGGTACACAGTGATAGTCCCATTAGCAGTAAGGCACTTGAGTTCAAGGCCAACCAGGTCTACAAAGTGAGTTCCAGGACAGCCAAGGCATAACAGAGAAACATTGTCTTGAAAAAAAAAAAAAAAAACAACAAAAAACATGTCTAAAATGAGACTTAAAATATAACCACCCCAGACCAAAGAGCTGGCCCAGTGGTTAAGAGCACTTGTAGCTGCAAATAACCTGGGTTTGATTCCCAGCACCCACATGAGGCTCACCACCTCTTTGGGCACCACGCACTCATGTGATTCACAGATATGCATGAAAAACACTCACCCACATAAAATGAACAAGAATAAATCAGAAAAAAAATAGGGGTGGGGACTGGAGAGATGGCTCAATGGTTAAGAGTATTTGTTGCTCTTCCAGATGTCCTGCATTCAATCCCCAGCAACCACATGGTAGGTCTTAACCATCTATAATGGGATCTGATGCCCTCTTCTGTTGTGCAGACACACAGGCCACCACAATTACAATCCCAACCTTGGTGAGGCAAGGGCAGTTTTGGGTTCTCAGAGCTAGCTAGCCAGCCAGTGTTCTGAATTAGAGAGCTCCAGGTTCAGTGAGAGACTGTTCCAAACAGTAAGCTGAGTGGGATGCAGAATGCCTTTAATGCTAAGGTTGAGAGCGAAGCAGGCAGCTCTCTGAGTTCAAGGATAGCCTATTCTATGAATTGAGCTGCAGGACAGGCAAGGTTGCCTCAGTGAGACGATGCCTCAAACATAAATACATAAACTTTAAAAAGCAAGAGGAAGACACCTGACACTGATACCCCCACCCCCACCCAATACATCAACTTTTAAGAAAGATCTACTTTATAATGAGACAAAGATTTCTGATGAGTTCATTTTGTGACTTCAAAAATTAGAACTGGGTTAAGTAACTATACCTTAAACACCCAAGAACCAGTTTCAGGTCGGTACTCCTTGAACTGGGCCCCCTGCTTTCTTGAGACTGCTTCCAATCTCCCCTCATAGTTGATATCAGCAAGTCGATCTGGACTCTTTATTAAACACCGAGATGTTTTATCTGTCGGCCAAACTCCATCCAACGTAACTTCAGCCTTCCTATGAAGTATAAACAGGCAAACTGTAAATACTTTATACTTACAAAGAGAAGTGTAGCCACTATGAAAGCTAGAGCCCTTTCCTAAAAGACCAATAGACACCTACAATGTGACCCAGCTATACCACCGCTGGTTATGTATTTGAAGAACCCCAAGCAGCTGGGCGTGGTGGCACATGCCTTTAATCCTGTCTACGAAGCGAGTCCAGAATAGCCAAGGCTAACACAGAGAGACCCTGTCTTGAAAAACAAAGAAAAAAAACAAAACCCAAGCACACAAAGGTATTTCCACACCCATGTTTATGGCTATACTATTCACAACAGTGAAAATATGGTACCAGCCTAGACATCTATTAGGTGACTGGATAAAAGAAGTGGTATGTAAAGAAAAAAATAAAAGCATGGCATCTGTAGGAAATGGAGAACACTATAGTAAGCAAACTCAAAGACAAGCATTCCATGTTTTCTCTCATGTGCAGAATCTCAATTTAATATATGCATACACATGGGCAGGTACAGAGTATATATAATAACTGGGTATTGTGGTCCATGCCACTAATCCTAGCATGGGAGAGGCAGAGGTAGGTAGAGCTCTGTGAGTTCAAGGCCAGCCTGGTCCACTGGTAAGTTTCAGGACAGCTAGAACTACATAGTGAGACTATGTCTTGAAAAAAAACCACAAACAGCTGGGTGGTAGTGCTCACCTTTAATCCTAGCACTCAAGAAGCAGAGGCAGACCTCTGTGAGTTCCAGACCAGTATGGTTTATAAAGCAAGTCCAGGAGAGCTACGGCTACACAAAAAAAAAGCCCTGCCTCAAAAACCCAGAAAGAAAAAAAAAGAAAGGAGAGAGGAGGAGAAGGAAGAAGAAAAAGAAGAGGAAGAGGAGAAGGAAGAAGAAGAAGAGGAGAGGAGGAGGAGGAGAAGAAAACCAAAGCAAACCAAACCAAACTAAGATTTCCAACTAACACAGTAAATAGCAAAGATAGGTCTGAGATACGGAGGTTCATGCCTCATAATTCCAGCACTCAAAAATGAGAGGCAGAGGCCGGTATGGTCTAGAAAGCAAGTTCTAGGCCGGCCTCGGATATAGAGTGAGACACTATCTTGGAAAACAAACCAACAACAGGGGGCTAAAGATGATTGAATGGTTAAGATTACTGGCTACAGAAGACTTGGGTTCAGTTCCCAGAACCCACATGTCAGCTCACAACAATCTATAAGTTTCAGGTTATCTGAAACCCTTTCTTGGGACATTTCACACATATAGTACAGAGATACACATGTAGTCAAAACATTCATGCACATAAAATAAAGGTAATTTTAATTA
Source organism: Acomys minous (assembly GCF_964271855.1). Classification (NCBI taxonomy): domain Eukaryota; kingdom Metazoa; phylum Chordata; class Mammalia; order Rodentia; family Muridae; genus Acomys; species Acomys minous. Next base: position 134,380,199 of record NC_140484.1, read on the forward strand.
AATAATGGTCTGTAATTCCAGTTCCAAGGCAGGTTAGAACATCAGGCAGGGTGTAGTGTACAGACATATGCATGGCTAAAATACCCACACACAATAATTTAATAATTAAAAAAAAAAAAAGACAACATATTCCATTTCTAGATGGGCCTTAGTTTGGCTCCCAGCACCCACATCAAACACCTCACAACTGTCTATAACCCCAGATCCTGAGGGCTACAATGCCTCTGGACTTCTCAGCGACATGCACTCACTTAAGTGTACATGCACAAACTACATACTTAAATACACATGATCAGTTACTAACAGTCTGCCTTAGTATAGGTCACAAACATGCTACTACACTTAACTACTGTAACAGCCACTGGGCTGTTTATTAAAGCCTGCCTAGATGAGCATCTTGAGCCCCATAAGAAACAAATACAATACTTATTGATTAGTTTCTAATAAATTAATATATTATGTATACAGGTGTTTTGAATGTTAAAAATAACAGTGAATATTTATTAACAGTCATAATGTATATTCTATCAACATCAGAATTCAGGTACTATGTCCTTATTTGCATGCTTTTTATGAAGGACACAAATTAGTATGGTTATGTAACTACATACATGATTTTGTGGTAACCTTTTTATTGTGGCAAAAAACTAACTTGAAACTCATCATCTTAACTCATCTAATCATGTTTCAGTGATGTTAATAATAGTCACATGTGGGCAGTGCCAAGGCTATCCTGCACAAGAAGCAGAACCCAGCAGTGGGCCACACCCATTGACAAGCATATGTTCTACAACTGAGCTAGACCCTGCCCTCTGCTCTGCTTTAAAACAACAATAACAAATAATGTTCACTTCTGTGCATGAGCGGGTGTGTGTGTGTAAGCATACATGTGCAAACGCGCTGCGGTGTTCATGTGCAGGTCAGAGGACAACTTGAGTGAGTTTGCTCCTCTCCTTTCACCACGTAGATCCCAATGGCTGAACTCACATAACCAAGTTTAGCAGAGGCCCTTTACCCACTAAACCACCTCTCAGACCCACTGTCTTGCTTTTATTGGGCATTCTATCCTAGTCTTGTCATGGTAATGAAAGTTAAAAATTAAATTAAAAAAGAATATTCACATTGCTGTATCTCCAAAACAATCCTGTAAATCTGAAACTCTATGTCCACATACTACAGTTTGAACATGGTGTGTGTACTCCCCAAGGCTTCATGTGATGAAATCCCTATTGTGAAGCAGTAAGAAAATGCACACTTGGGCTTCTGGGGAGAAATTTGGACTAGACCAAAAGACTACAGTGGAGCCCTCCTAACTGAATCACATTGGCTTTTTAAGAAGGACAGAAAGCAGGAAGTTAGTTACACATTCATGCCTGTACTTCCTGTCTCGTGTAGAGCCCTATACTTCCCTCCGGACTGGCAAAAATACCATCATCAAATGTGGCTGCTTTATCTTGGATTTGTACCCTCAAAGCAAGCATTCTTTTCTCAAGACTCAATCTGTATATTGTGTTATTGGCAATGGAAAATTAATACATCATCAATTCCTCACTTCTCTTTCCTTCTGGCTCTTTGTCATCATCATTCCACTTTGTATCAATTTGACTTATTAACTATAAGCAGAAAAATATACTATCTTCTTATTACTGGTTATTTCATTTAGTATAGTGTCAAGGTTCATCCATGCTAAAAGCATCAGAATTTCCTTCCTTTTGTTATTTCTGGGTTTTGGAGACAAGTTGTTGCTATACAGTACAAAGTAGATAGCAAATCATAAAGTCCAGGCTGGTCTTAGGATCTTTGATTCAAATTACCTTTGTAAAACCAAATTAATTCCTCTCATGCACATGCCACACTTTATCTATTCACCCATTATGGAATGCTTTTAGCAGTGAAGAATTAATGCAACTCATGAACACAGATATAAAATATTTTATGATCACACTGTCAATCATTTTTAAAGATTATTTTAAGTATAGGACATTTTGTTTGGATGTATGCATGTAGTGTGTGTGTGTGTGTGTGTGTGTGTGTGTGTGTGTGTGTGTGTGTGTGTGTGTGTCTTCCACAGAGGAGAGAATGATGGAATGTCCTTGAACCAGAGCTGCAAACAGTTGTGAGTTGATGGGAACTCGAATCTAGATCATCTGCCAAGAAGACCAAGTGCTGGACTGAACCATCTCTCCAGTCTTCACCCCTACTCCCACTGCCAAACAAGCTCTGTACTGGAGTTCCACCAAAGATCAGAAGGAGGATTGATATTGATATTCAGAGAAGGATGGCTATAGAAGAACACAACTGTAATTACTTTCTGGATGCTGAGCCAGGACGACCATGAGTCAAGACCAGGCTAGGGTTCAAGCCCATACAGGACTTTATTATGTATGGCAATAAAATGCCTAAAACAAAACAAAGGATAAATTTCACACTAAAAAAGTTAGCAGCAGGAGAACACGTGGAAACACAGAAAAACAAACCACCTTTCTGGAGTTGGTGCTCACTGGTAGATTGATTTTAAATATATACGAGGCCCTGGTGTAATCCCTAGCTCTGAAAAGCAAAATTAAACAAAAGCAAAAGAAAATTTCCAGCGTTGAAAGTCCTTGACTGCTGGGCAGTGGTGGTGTACACCTTTAACCCCAGCACTTAGGAGGCAGAGGCAGGGGGATCTCCGTGAACTCAAGGTCAGCCTGGTCTACAGAGCGAGTTCCAGGACAGCCAGAGCTGTTAAGAAACCCTGTCTCAGGGAGTGGGGGAAGAAAGGTCCCTGAAATTAGTATCTGGACATGTTACAACTACAGAAGAGGAGTCATACAGTCACAGTGCATCACCATCATATATAATTTCAAATCAAAGTAGAAAATGGTAATTATATTTTATAGCATGTTTACGTTAAAAAGTTACAATTTAGTAAAAATATTGATACCTGTTTAGCCCTTCACCCACAGGTGGCTTTTGGTTATCATCTACATAGACAATAACTTCTTTCCTTCGGATATGTACAATATCATCCAAATTTAGATTTGTCAAATTAACATCTCCTTCAAAATAGATTGAGCCATACCCTAAAATTCAAAGCAAATGGTTAAAATAGAGCCTTCACAAAGGAGCAAAAACTTCCTATAATCTGTAGTAATTAATTAGCAAAGAAGATGCAACCTGTAATATTAGGATTTTAAACTTTCTAGAAATTCATGATTGCATTTCTTTTAGCAGTAAAGAATTAACTGTCCTGCCTCCTAAAAACAGCAAGAATGGGGAGTGAGGAATTGCATTATATTGTATCAGATGTAACACTTTCAGTTTACATTTCTGCTATTTCAAAAATTTCCAAGTATGAATAACTTGGTTCCTAGTTTGCTACATAAATTAAAATACTTGAGTCCATTTAAAGTACAGTATCACAAAGCAAGTATATTAAAAGAAAATTATTTGTAACAATTTAATAGCATGAAATCAAACCAAAGTATAAAATTCAATATACCTTCAAGTTTTTTTTAAATTATGAAGGATTATAATAAGACAAATAATTACCAAACCCAAGGTAAATTGTCTAAAGCCCCAAATTTTACATGGTTTTAGTCTTCCTTCCTTTGTTACTTGAAAATGTTTCTATTATTCCACATCAGGAAGAAACCAAATACAGGAAAAAGAGATCCTAAATTCAAGAGCTGCCCTTAATGACATAGCAAGGTGTTAATCTCTGAGTTACACTGACTCCTAAATTCACTTACCTTTACGACCAATGGTGAAGTCAGAAACAATGCATTCTCCCTTTTCATTGGTAATTTTAGCAAGGTCATCCATAGATGGAATAGTATAGTAACCAACTTTTGTGAGAACAATGCCTATGACAAAAAGTCAAAAAAATATTGTAATTATCTGTAGGTAGAACAGTTCTCAGTGGTACTCATTTTATTTTCATATAAAAATTTTCTCTATGAAACAAGTTGGGATTTTCGTTTTTTGTTGAGACAGGGTCTCATGCATCAGTCTGGTCTTGAACTTACTATGACGCTGAGACCTTGAATTTCAGAGCCTCTTGCCTCCACCTACTGTGTGCTGAACTTGGGGTACAGAGGCAGAATGGTTACTCCAAGTTTGGGGAAAGCATGAGTAAGACCCTGACTTTGCCCCCATAAATAAAAAAAATAAATACATTTAATGAAGTCACTTAGCTTAGCCTAAAACTTGTAATTTTACTTACCATAGAAGCAACTTTTTAAAGGGTACATCCTATAATAAATATGTAGATACTCCATGGAACACATTCACTAGTAAGCATTTCACTTGAATTTGCAAAGTTAGGTAGACAGGACAGTCTCTTAGGCTAAAAGTGGGCTCTTGGGCTGGAGAGATGGCTCAGAGCTTAAGAGCACTGCCTTGCTCTTCCAAAGGTCGTTGAGTTCAATTCTCAGCCACCATATGGTGGCTCAAAACTATCTATGATGAGATCTAGTGCCCTCTTCTGGTGTGCAAGCAAAACACTGTAAACTTAATAAATCTTTAAAAAAACAAACAACTGTGCTCTTTTGACTACAAAACTATAGGTAAAGACAAGACATTTAGACTATTTTAAAGGCATAAAAAAGTATGTGGTCCTGACCTGCTGGGTGTATATGGTAAGCATTATTTTCTATCTCTTCTCGGTCGTCTTGCAATGATTCATCATGGAAAGATGTTTCCTCACTGCTTCCTTCCAGCCCATTTCGCAAAGCAGCACGCATGTTCAAAGCAACAATGGTATCTTCCACACTGCTGCTACTATTGTTTTTATTCCCGGCACTCTCTGGGGTTTGAGGAATGGGTTTAGCAATAGGGTTAGTGTAAAAACGTGATACAAGAGAGTCATCATCTCCATCTTGCTGATGGTTTTCATCAACGGGTTTGCTCAGGAAGCTAAATCTGAAAAAGGGGGAATGAAAAAAAAAAAAAACCTTAGCCCTTGGCAATAGTAATAACAATGACAGAAATTAATATTTATTAAGTATCTGATATTACTCTGGATGATTACATAAATTGAAAATTTATCAATATAGTAATAATGTAAAATAAGAGTAACTATTGTCTCTAACTGAACTAAAATAATAATAATAATCTTGCATAATATCACAATATTCTGAGTACTACCTACAGCTGAAGTCTGAAAAAAGAAAATTTAGGGCTACAAAGATGGCTCAGTGGTTAAGAGCATGTATTGCTTTAATAGAGACCTGGGTTCAATCCCTAGCACCCACTAGGTGACTCATAACTGTTTATAATTCCCGTCCTAGGGGATCTGATTGACGCTCTCTCCTGGTCCCCTCAGCCATCAGGCATACAAATGTACACAAATACATGTAACCAAACACCCATGCATATAAAATAAAAAACAAAACCCAGAAAATCTAGCTCTAGATTTCATGGCTGTAATGCTCATTCTCAAAGGAATGAATCCAAACCACCCCTCCCCCCTCGCTATGTAGCTTCGATCTGGGCATCAAATTTAGGTCATCCGATTTGATGACAAAAGCCTTAGCTATCTAACCAGCCTTGATTTTAACTAAACCTTTGACTGAAACACAAAAAATACTTGTATGTGAAAATAAATGATTAGTGGTTAATGTCAAGATGAAACACTGAGTGCTGGAGAAATGGCTCAGCGATTAAGAGCACTGACTGCTCTTCCAGAGGACCTGAGTTCAATCCCAGCAACCACATGGTAGCTCACAACCATCTATAATGTAACCTGATGCCCTCTTCTGGCCTGCAGGTGTACAAGCAGGCAGAGCACTGTATACATAATAAATAAATCTTAAAAAAGAAAGAAAAAACACAAAGAAATTTTAAACTGGGTTGGAGATACCTCGCCATTTATGAGCACTACCTGCTCTTCCAGAAACCCAGGATTTGATTCCAGCACTCACATGGAACCTATCAACACTTGTTAACTCTAGTTTCAGTGAACCTGATTATCTCTTTATGGCTCTGCAGACACTGCATGCACACAGTGCACGTATATAATTGTAGACAAAACACCCACAAACATAAAATTCAAAAATCTCAAAATTAGAACTTAAACTTTAATATTACAAGCTTTAAGAGGTTTGGAGATATTTTAATGACATCGAAATACAAATTTTAAAAAAGATAGCCCATTATTTTGAAAAAAAGAATAGCACATAATCTCTGTATGTTCACTAATGGAGAACTAACTAAATTATCTCATATTCACCACAATGACCAGGAAACCATTAACAATGAAGAGTCACAGCTAGCAAGAGGGCTCAGTGAATAAAACAAATAGTGACCCCAAATCCCTGGGACCCACTGTCATTAAGAATACTTGTTGCTCCTGCAGAGAACTGAGTGGAAGGAGAGAACCAACCCTGGGATTATAAATGCATATCACCATCACTGGCTGTTTCATCTATTCATTTGTTTGTTTGAGACAGGGTCTCTCTGCATAGCCCTGAAACTCGCTATTTAGATTAGGTTCTCAAACTCAGAGAACCACCTGCCTTTGCCTCCCAAGTGCTGGGATTAAAGGCATGCACCACTATGCTCCTTGTCTATTTATTTGTTTAGTACGTATACAATGCTCTGCCTGCAACCTGGCATCAGATCACATTATAGATAGCTGTGAGCCACCATGTGGTTGCTGGGAATTGAACTCAGGGCCTCTAGAGGAGAAGTCAGTGTCCTTAACCTCTGAGCCATCTCTCCAGCACCCCACCCATCCCCCCGCCTTTTGTTTTTTTTTTTTTAAAGATTCACTAATTTTATGTGTCGGAGGATTTTGTCTACATGAACATATGTGCACCATATACATGCCTAGTGCCTGCAGAGGCTAGAAAAAGCACCAGCTCCCCAGGATCTGGAGTTACAGGCAGCCGTGAGCCACCATGAGGGAGATGAGAACCAACTCAGCTCCTCTGCAGGAGCAACAAGTGTATTCAATGACTGTGCTCTCTCTCTGGGTCTCCATGTACTCAATCTTAACATTATACATTTTTATCTTATGTGTATGAGTATTCTGCCTCCATACATGTATGCATGGAATGTACATACATGCTGCTTAGAGAGGTCTGAAGAGAGTGGTGGGTGCCTTGGAACTAGAGTTAGGGATGGCTGTGAGGCACCACGTGGGTGTTAGGAATGGAAGCCTAGTCCTTAACTGCGTGGCCATTTCAGCAGGCCCCGCTTTCTTCTGTCATGTGAGTCGCTAGGCTCCACTAAGTACTTGTGCTTTCAAGACAAGCACTTTACTGACTAGAACTATTTTCCCAGCAGCTCCGCAGTAATCTTCTAAAATGAAAAACCTAAATAAAATTAACAGAAGTGCTTGCTGAAACTGTCCAAAACCATCGATAAGAATTACAAAGTGATTTCCTTAGTAAAATTACAAATTTATTCACATTACATCCTGATTATAATCCCCTTGCTCTTATCTTCCTATTCCCTCCCTCCCTTTTCCATTCTATTCCCCTCCCCATGACCTCTGACAGGTGGGGTCCTCCTCCCCGACTGTCTGACCACAGCCTATCAGGTCTCATATGGATAGCCCACATCCCCTTCCTCTGTGTTGCGATAGGACCTCTCCCCTCAGAGGCAGTGTCCTGCTCTCTCTCCCCTTCTCCTTGTGGAGAATGACCTGTCCGTTGGCTACATCTGATCAGGGGTATGGATCCTCTACTTGCCGTGTCCTTGGTTGGTTCATTAGTTTGTGCAGGCCCCTTTAGCTTATTTCTTAACCTGGCTATCACACAAATAATTGAGACTCTTTTATAATGCAAGGCTTCACAACACAATTTGAGCAGTTTAAGTCTGTTTCAAACCCTCTATGCTATTTTGTCCTACTCCCAGAAAACACTGCGGCAATACTTGCACTTTGTAGCTTTCCTTGACTCTGATTCCTTCCTCCTGATCTTCCTTGGACCTCCTCTACCCTTGGCTGAATCCCTTACTTCCTCTCCTAACTGCTCCTCCCCTGGCTGGCGGAAGTCCAGCCCTATTCTCTCCCCTGCTTATTGATCGGCTGCAAGTGTCTTTAGTGACATATCAGGGGGACAACCCGGGAGCAGAGTTTATACAACATTGAGACAGGAAATCAGAATTTAAACCACACAATAACCTTATGCCTATACAGGTGCGGTGGCACATACCTGTAATCATAGCACCAAGGGAGGCAGAGGCAGGTGGATCACTGTGAGTTCGAGGCCAGTCTTACAAATTGAGTCCAGGACAGCCACACAGAAAAACCTTGTCTCAAAAATACAAAAAACAAAACAATCTCTCCCAAAAACCCCAAAGCAAAACAAAATAACAAAAAGCAAACAAAAAGAATTACAAAAGTGGTTCTGTAGAACTTAATCAGAGCTCCACTAATATTAAGGTTTCAAGTACTCAACAAGTAATAACATAACATCTAGGGGCTCCTGAACTATAGTATGTCTATATAACATTCATCAATCTTTATAAAGTTTAAAAAACAAAACAGAACTATTAGCAGCCGACATCTTCAAACCGAATTCAGCTTACCTCTCTCCATTTTCTGGATACTCAGATGGTGAAGCGAGGTCTTCTGCATCATGGTTAACAGGAGAAAACAGATTGCTATTGTTAAGATTTTTCAAAACCAATTTCTTGATGCTCTTTCTAAAAATAGAGAAGAAACAGAAAACTATTAAAGTATCAGCTATTATTTAAAAAACTAGAGTCCCAAAGGTCACTCTTGTATACCCAAAACTCACCTAATAAGTTGCATATATAAATTTTTTAGTGGAACAATCACAACATACAGCCTCAAATATATTGTACTTGTTTTAAGTAAAGCTGAGAAGAAGCAAATTAAAGTGAAAAATGTCCTTGAAGGTGGGTGTATGGAACACACTTTTAATCGCAGAACGTAAGAAGCAGACAATCTATGTGAATTGGAGGTCAGTCTGGTCTACATACCAAGTTCTAGAAATAGCCAGGGCTACATAGAGAGACCCTATCAACTTAACCACACATAGAACACACACTTTTCTTGTAGAGGTCTCTGAGTTTGCTTCCTAGCTCCCACCACAAAGGGCAGCTCACAACCATCTATGTAATTCTCTGGAATCACAGGGGCTGCCTCCAGACTCTGAGGACACGTGCACTCAAGAGTATATACAACATACACGCATATACACAATTCTGAGAGTGAGCTAGGAAGCAGCATTCCCCCACGGTTTCTACTTTGCATTTCTGCCTTGACTTTCCTCAGTGATGAAAGTCTAAGCAGAAAGTTTAAGCCAAATAAATTCTTTTCTTTCCTAAACTGCTTTTGGTTAGTGTTTTACCACAGCAACAGAATGGAAAGCACAGCAGCATAAAGGCTCTGTTTGACTATTCAGTAAAATGCTATGAATACATTATCTCTGCCTTTAAAAAAATCATTCACAATAAACACAAAACTATACTTTCTATCTTTTGTGACAAAGCAATTTACTTATTAGGTATGGTTGCACCAGCCAGTGTAAAACCCAGAAGTAGGCCTTAGATGCCCTGCTTTACCATTTTCTACCTTATTTTGTTGAGACGGGGTCTTTCACGTATCTTGGAGGTAAGCAAACAGAAAAGAAAATGCCTGCAATTCTCATGTACCACTATGACACACCGAGTATAGTCATCTATGTGTCCTTGTATGGCTTCTCATGCCGGTGCTGGGGCTTTGAATTCAAGTTTCCATGCTTGTACAAATGGTCTTACCCAACCCACTGAACCATCTCCCCAGTTCTCAACCGTATTTCAAAAAAAGAAAATAAAATTTTAAAAACTTTATTTATTTTAGGTGTATGTTTTGCCTGTGCACACCTGGTACCCAAAGGAGGTCAGATGATGATTTGGGATTCTTCGGAATTAGAGCTAAAGATGGCTGTAAGGCATCTTAAAGTTGCTAAGAATTGAACTCATTGAAGGAGGGTGTTACAATCAGGATGTAAAGTGAACAAATTAAAAAGAAAAAAAAATGAATTCGTCATCTGCAAGAGCAACAAGTGTTCTAAACCACTGAGTCACCTCTCTAGCCCAAACCCCTGCCCCCTTTTTATTTTTTTATTTTTTAATGGGGCTTCTTTGTATAGACCTAGCTGACCTGAAACAGGTTCCATAGACGAGGTTGGCCTTGGAACACAGAGATCCATCTGCCTCTGCTTCCTGAGTGCTGGGACTAATGCTCACCACCACTCCAACTTTCCCCAACCCATTACTGTTTTTTAGAAAAGGATGTAATATATTCGTCATTTAGAATAAGCAACCCAGAAATGAAATGCCCTCTCTTCTGGTGCCAATAGTCGGCTATGTCATTTTCTTCAGGCCCTTTGCCATGGATATCTTAACACGCTAGTCGAAGGCATCATTTATGTGGATGCTCCTATGCTTAGCAATAACTTTTCCATACTCTTTCCTATTTTATTTTTTCTACTTATTCTATTGTCGGTTCCATATCAATAAACAATTCTTATGTGAGAAATTTAAAAAGAAATATAAATTCTTCTAAGCCTGACCTTTAACACTAAAAAAACAACAACAACAAAAAAACTTTTTTATACTGCTAGTGATCCAAAGACAACCAACTATATACATGCTAGCCATGTACTCTACCATTGAGTTGTATCTTGAGGCCCTGATGATTAGAGTTATAAATACAAAGATAGTTTAAAAAATTTTAAAAATACAATAAAATTGTGAACATATAAAATTGGAATCACAATCTGGGCATGGTAGCACATGCCCTTAATCCCAGCATTCGGGAGGCAGAGGCAGGCAGATCGCTGTGAGTTCGAGGCCATCCTGGTCTACAAAGCGAGTCTAGGACAGCCAAGGCTACACAGAGAAACCCTGTTTAGAATAACAATAACAAAAACAAAAAGAGGAATCAGTCATCAAAATATTTATGTTAACTATTTTACTCCAGGATTATTAAAATGGTTTTATTACCTAAATCACTATATTATCTTGTTTAACAAAAAATAAAACTCACTTGGGCATGAATGCTCCGTTGGCTAAGGATGGTTCATCGTCATCCAGCCCATCAAAGAGATGTGATTTGGCTGTGCCTGTTGTTTGCAAAGCCTTTGGCCTGACTCTGGTGGCAGGGCGAGGTGTAAGTTTATAATGAGTAGGTGTAGTAAGAGCCTTCTGTGCTGCTGGATTGGTTGGTTTCAGTCTCTGAAAAAGAAAAGACAAGCATCAAGCAAGCTTGATATGGTATCTTACATCTGTAACCCAAGAAGTTGGTAGACTAAGGCAGGAAGACTCTTCCATGTTCAAGATTAGCCTTGTTACACAGAAAGGCCCAGACTTGCCAGGTCTATATACCAAGGTATTGTTTCACTGTCTCAAAAAAAAAAGGGGGGGGGGGAAAGCCAGGCTCAGTGACTGACGTGCCCTTGGCACCACCCTTTTATTTTGAGACAGGGTTTTCTCTATATAGCTTTGTTTGCCTGTATCTTGCTATGTAGACCAAGATAGCCTTGAACTCAGGCAAACACTTGCCTCTGCCTCTCACATGTGCGGATTAAAGGCATACACCACCATGCTTGGCTTTCGCACGTTTAGTACTCAACTTGAGGCTAAACTAGGTTTACCAAATTTTAAATTTCATCTTCTCTGAAGTACTGGCTTCCTTAAGCCAAGGACCCTAATGCCCATCATCACATGTGTACATGAAATGGATCCTTTGCACCAGCTTATTTTCTAGTTATTAAGATTAGGGTTAGGGGCTAGAGAAATGGCTCAGAGGTTAAGAGCACTGACTGTTCTTCCAGAGGTCGTGGCGTTAAATTCCCAGCAACCACATGTGGCTCACAACCATCTATAATGTGATCCGATGCCCTCTTCTGGCCTGTAGGTGTACATGCAGGCAAATCACTGTATATACAATAATAATTTTTTTTTTTAATTTTTTTATTGGGCTGGAAAGATGGCTCAGAGGTTAAGAGCACTAACTACTCTTCCAGAGGTCCTGAGTTCAATTCCCAGCAACCACACGGTGGCTCACAACCATCTATAATGAGGTCTGGTGCCCTTTTCTGCTCTGCAGTGTACATGGCAGGCAGAGTTATGTATATACAATAAATAAAAATTTTTAAAATTAAATAAATAAGAAATCTATTTCAGCCAGGCAGTGGTAGTACATGCATCTAATCCCAGCAATTGGGAAGCAGAGGTATAGAAAGGCAGATCTCTGTGAGTTCAGAACAGCAAAGGCTACACAGAGGAATCCTGTCTCAAAAGCCAAAACACCAATTTCATGATTTGTGTGCACGTGTGAGTACATGCAGGTAACCTAGGAGGCTAGAAAACAGTACTGCATCCAAGTCCCCTGCAAGAATAGTAAATGTTCTAACTGAGCCTCCTCCAGCCTCTGCTTTAAAATGCAATTGATAAACCAGATTTGGAAAGTGCTTTTGTAAAGACGTACTAATACAACATGAAAAATTATCAGCACGCAATAGTTTTTAAATTTATAAAACAAGCGTGACAATATTATTATTTAAAAAAAAATAGTAACAAAAAAAATCTTAAAACTTTGTCTTTCTGCTGGGCATGGTGGCGCACACTTTTAATCACAGGACTCAGGAGGCAGAGGTAGGCGGATCACTGTGAGTTCGAGGCCAGCCTGGTCTACACAGAGACCCTATCTTGGGGGGGGGGGGAATCATTCTTCAAAAAAACTGTTCAGCATGGTCAGATAAGCCTGTATCCCATGACTTCAAGGTGGATGTTCGTGTCCAGTGTGGCGGGTGCATGCCTTAATCCCACTATTTGCAGTGAGAGGCAGACATAGCTCTCTAAGTTTGAAGCCAACAAAGGCAAGAGTAAGACTTTGTTATAAAGCAAAGGTTGTCATAGTTCTTTCTAGAGCAGACTATTCTCATGAAAATTTTCAAGGCGGTTTTTCTTTAAAAGATTTATTACTTATTTATTATCATGTATACAGTGTTGTGCCTGCATGTACACCTGCAGGCCAGAAGAGGGCATCAGATCACATTACAGATGGTTGTGAGCCACCATGTGGTTGCTGGGAATTGAACTCAGGACCTCTGGAGGAGCAGTCGGTGCCCTTAACCTCTGAGCCATCTCTCCAGCCCTCAAGGCGGTTTTTCTATCCTGGGCTGGTGAGATGACTCAGCAGGTAAAAGAACCTATGCCTGATGATTGGAGTTTGACTCCAGGAGTCCACATAATGGGGAAAAAACAAAAAACCCAACTAGCTAGAGCCATCTTCGGATACACAGACACAATTGTAAATATTTATAAACATCTATATCTACACATGTGAGTACAGATAATGATGTTTCTTATGGCCTTTTAAATTTTGGTGTCTTTGATTAGAAAAATATTACCTCCTCTGAAAAGTCTCATCAAATTCACAAAAGTATACTATGTTTCTTATAATATTTTAAAATTTTTTACTTGTTTTTTGAGAGAAGGTCTCACTAAGTTAGTTCTGGCTAGCCTGAAACTTACTATCTAGACCAGACTGGTCTTGAACTCACAGCAATCTGCTTGTCCCAGCTTCCTGAGTACTAGGATTAGTGTGTACTACCACACAAGGAAATTTTAAAAATTTATCAAAGCTCTCATAAAAATTTGCCACTTACTGTATATAATTGTGCAAACTCATTTCTGTTGCTAAAATACTCCAACAAAAAGCAACTTAAGGCAGATAGGTCTGTTTTGGCTCACAATTCCAGGCTACAGTGCAACAAGCTGGGAAGCCACAACAGGAACCTGAGCAGCTGCCACCTCATATCCACCATGCATGTCTAGTACTCTTACACAGCCCAGGGCTCTAAACCAAGGAATGATGCTGTCTGCTTTTAGGCTGCATCTTCCCAAATCAATTATGGCAATCAAGACAACCCCACCACAGATAAATCTAACCTGATTAAGTAATCTCTCGTTGAGACTGTAAGTGACGCTAGATTTTGGCAAGCTGAGAATAGTAACCGTTTTAATAATTCAATAATTTTTACAGGCTTTACAAGGCTGTGTAATCACTACCACTATTTAATTCTAGCACCTTTCTATCCCTTCAAAGACTGTACATACCATTTCCTCTTCATCCCTTGACAAACACAATTTCTGGGTTTATCAACATAAAACCATGTAGCAACATGCTGGCTTCTTTTGCTCTGCATGCTTTCAAGGTTTACCCATGTACTCTGTTTTGTTTAATGGATGATGATGTCCATTATATAACATTGTTTACTCACTGAATAAAAAACCAGTTACTCTACTATTGTCATCTACCTTATGGAGCTATAGTATCTTTAAACTTTCAGAGTCTGAGTTCCCTCAATGGACAAGCTCTTAAGGTTCTTTCTTTGGCTTTGAATCCTTGCACGTATTTCTTTATACATGCTGCCCATAGTGGCTATAGGAGGGCATTATTGCCACCGTGGCAAAGTTGGGCATCAGACTGTATGGATAACATAATATCCATCTAATCACCATCTAGATTTACACAGAATATCAAAGGAGACCTTGGAGACGGCTCAGTCAGTGAAGTACTTGCTTTGGAAGCATGAAGACCCGAGCTTGATCCCTAAAAGCCATGTTAGAAAAGGTTTCACCCGAACACTGGACAAGTGGATACAGGAGGACCCCTAACATCAGAACCAACTGCTTATTTACCAAACCAGCTCTACTTCTCACATGGGTGAAATGTCAAAATGTAGTGGTCTGGAACCATATACACTTTACTTGTAAATATCCATTAACTGCTGTCCCTTTGGTAGCTAAAACTCAGTTTTAGTCTTACTTAAAACAAAAAACAAAAAACAATTACCTCTTCTTTCTTCTTAGGATCTGACATAGGATTCCGGAAGAGAGGGGAGTCTCCAAAGGGTGAGTATGTTAGACTATTGAGGTGCTGCTGGAGAACAGCCTGCTGGGCGGCAGAAGCATTTGGATCTGTTAAAGCTATTCAAAAAAGAAAAGGATGCAGGGTGGGGAATAAGTTCAACGATCCAACACATTAGTATCAGAGAACAACACTCTTTACAGGAATGGAATCTTTGAATATTCAGACCCATTCAATGGTTAAAGTAAGACAAAGAACAAACTAAAAACATAAAAACCATGAATTAAGTAAATGTAAGCAAAGATCTGGAAAGCCATTTTGTAAGAGATATTACATATAAATAGTCACTGTAACTAGTAATCAAATAAATATAAACTAAAATAGCCTAGAAAGAATATAATTATCTCTCACTAGCACACATTACATAACTTACTACTTTAGCTGGGTATGGTGGCACATGCTTATAGAGCCCAGCATTCTAGAGGCCGGGACACAAGAATCACCAGTTCAAGTATATCCTAGCTTAGCTTAGACCACAAACCAACTTCCAGGCTGGCTAGCTAATTTAATTTCCTCTCAAAGCACAAGAATGAACATTTCCTATCAGCCACAGAACATTCAAAGAACAGAAAAAAGTAACAATAAATGTATAAAACGTGGTACATAAAAAAGAAAAGCAGAGCTGTGGTATACTTCCAATGATAACGAAATTGAATCATTCTAAAAATATTTATCAAGGATTAAATCACCAATCATCAGAATGGGAAAAAATACTGTTTTCCAGCTGGTTGAGGTGACACATGCCTGTAATCCCAGCATTTGGGGAGGCAGAGGCAAACGATGTCTGTGAGTTTATGGCTACCATGGTCTACAAAGTGAGTCCAGGACAACCAAGGCTACACAGACAAACCCTGTCTCAAAAACAGAACAAAAATACTGTTTTCCTCTGACAAAGATTTAGAAAAACACTAAAGAAAAAATATAGTAAGAATGTATATTAAAAGATTTCCCATATAACAACTCTTAAGTTCTCATAATGGGGCAAAGAAAAACAACAGCAGAAGCAGCAACCACTGCTACCATCACCAGAATAGGCTGTAATCCTATCAGCAGAAGGCTTAAGGATTGCAATGAGTTTGAGGCTACAGAGAGACCCTGTCTGAAATACACACACATACACGATGTATTAAGTTTAGACACTGTAGATGTTTAAGGAGAAGTACAAGGAGAGAGAGAGAGAGAGAGAGAGAGAGAGAGAGAGAGAGAGAGAGAGAGATATCCAGAGGAGATAATAATTTAAAGAGCATACAGTGAATCATCTAAACTAAGATGATTGTAAGCCATGGTGACACATGTCTATAATTCCAGCTACTTGGAAGGTGAGTTCAAGGTTGGCTCAGGTAACATATTAAGATCCTATCACAAACCAGTAATAGAAACAAAAAAAGACTACATATAAGCAAAATATAGATACAATTTATCTTTTGATACATGGCATTACCAATAAACAAAAAGTTACATAAGGAGACTAAGAAATTTCAGAAATAACCACCCTTTTCCTTTCCGACTGTGGGCTGAATCTAGGGTCTCCCATGCTGGGCGAACACTACCCGAGTGCTGTATCCCTTGTCAAGAACGCTATCTTGACAGTCATTTATCCCTTAAAAGAAGGACCTCTAAAAATTGACTTGGTCACAAGAATAAAAAAGCAGGGATCTGATAGATGGACCTGGACCCAGTTTCTAGCATCCATATGGTGGCTCATAGCCATATGTAACTACAGTTCCAAGATATCTGATGCTCTCTTATAGCCACCATGCAAGCAAAACATCTACATACATAATAAATGCTTTTAAATCTTTAACAAAGCCAAGCATATTTAGAAAAATTTGTTTTACATTACAAATATAAAGATTTCTTGGCCAGGTGCAGTGACACACACCTGTAATCCCAGCACTCAGAAGGCAGAGGCAGGCAGACTACTGCGGGTGGAAGGCCTGCCTGGTCTACGAAGAGAATCCCAGGACAGCCAAGGCTACACAGAGAAACCCGAACTCAAAAAAGAAACAACGATAAATAAATTATTCTGTATCAAAAAAAGATTTAGGGTCTGGAGAGATGATTCTGCGGTTAAGAGCGCATGTTGGGTTTTCCAGAGAATCAGAGTTCAATTCTTACATCCAACTAGGCAGCTCACAAATACCTGCTACTTGCTTTAACTTCACCTCTAGAGGGTCTGACGCCTTTGGACTAGTTGTACACCTACACACTTAGCATACAGACACGTGCTTAAAAAGAATGTCTTCAAATAAAAGGTGTGTATGGCGGGTATGGCTCAATGCTCAAGGGCACTTGTTACTCTTACAGAAGATCCCAGTTCAGTTTCCAGCATCCATGTGGTGATTCAGCAACTACCTGCAATTCCAGTTACAGAAAAACCAGTACCCTCTTATGGCCTCTGCAGGCACCAGGCACACATGCAGGCTAAATACTCATACACTTAAAATATTTTTTTTTGTAGATACAGATAAAAAAACTGACATGTGACCAAAAATGAAGAGAACACTAGTGAAACTACTATTGGCATTATATTCTAGTCATTACAATGTGAAAACATATCAAAGAATTAAAAATATGACCAAATCATTAAAGAGATTTTTTAAAAAATCAAGTCTAATGACAAAGCATAGACTAATGTTCTTTTTTTCTCTCTCTCTTTTCTGGGACAGGGTTGCTCTGTGCAGTTCTGGCTCTCCTGGAACTTGTTCTTAGAACAGGCTGGCTTTGAACTCAGAACTGCCTGCCTCTGCCTCCAGAGTGCTAGGAAAACTTTCTAGCACAGCAATTCTGCTTGGATTGAGGCAGGTTTTTTTTGTTTGTTTTGGTTTGGTTTTTTGGTTTTTTGTTTTGTTTTGTTTGTTTTAAGCAACACTTAGAATTTCCCCTGAGACAAGTCTAGTAAACCAAATGAAGACTCCAAACTACAATAACCTATAGAGATACCACCATAACAAATTTGAAGATGAGACCTCCACCCAACAATGGTTTACTATAGTAAATCCAGCTCCTTTTAATTAAGATTTTGTGATACAAAGTTAGACATTCTAAAAGTTAACACAATTATTTATAAATGGGCAGTCATATACAACTATGACATAAAATTCTTGAATCTAGAGTCAGGTATGGCCACACCTGCCTATGTTCCCAACACCTGGGAGGTAGAGGCAAGGAGAATCAGGAGTTCAAGGCCAGCCTTCCTAATACAGCATGAGCTACATACATATGGTCGACTCAAAAATAGAAGGAAAGAGGGAATGGGACACCGTATCTGATCAAGTAGGATTAAAATAAAACAGAAGACTAAATAAATGTATAGTTCATCTGCTGAGGCCAGGAATGTAACTCAGGTGACACTGTGTCAATTTTGCATAAAGTACTCAATCTGACTGATCCTTACACTGCAATATAAAAAGGGTAGAGTGGCATCCAAGTACTGGGGTGGACCAGAAGATCAATGTCATTCTCAGCTACATAGGGAGTATAAAGTTGACCTGGGGTACATGAGATTTGTCTTTAAAAAAAAAAAAAAAAAAAAAAAAAAGTAAAGAAAAGAAAAGTCCACTCTGCTATCTGCTGGGGGCTGGAGAGATGGAGAGATGGCACTGACTGCACCTCCAGAGGTCCTGAGTTCAATTACCAGAAACCTCATGGTGGCTAACAACCATCTATAATGTGATCTGATGCCTTCTTCTGGCCTGCAGGTGTATATGCAGGCAGAGCATTGTATATAATAATAAATAAATAAATCTTAAAAAAAAAGTAAAGAAAGGAAAAAGAAAGTACCTTGTTGGGCATGGTGCTGCACGCCTTTAATCTCAGCACTCGGGAGGCAGTGGCAGGTGGATCTCTATGACTTCTAGGGCAGCCTGATCTACAGAGCAAGTCTAGGACAGCCAGGACTCTGCTATACAGAGAAACTCTATCTCGAAAAATAAAAAATAACAATAAATAAATGAATGAATGATGAATAAACTGCCTGCTATCATTCTCCTAACTTCTCTGACACTCAACAGATAAGCTGTACTATCATAGAGCATGAAAACTAAGCCCATGGAAAGGACTGAAATCTATCATCTATCAACTGAGAATTCACATTCCAACATTTAAGCAACTATTTTTCAGACTACAGATTATAAAATGAAAGATGCTGGTAAACACAAACACCGAGTTGCCAGTAAGGTTTTAATTATTTTATTTTAAAATATGAATGGAAAAATCACAAAGAATCAAAAATTAAAAATCCTAATGAATTAAGGAATAAAGGTTATCTGAAAATTTTAGTATCAATTAGCAAACCTCCCAGAGTTAAGAAAAATCAGTATCTTAAAAAAATATGCCTGAAAATAGAAACACTGAAAAAACTTTGGGGTTCTTTTGTTTGTTCTTTTGAGGTAGGGACCTGGGCAGCTGTGGCTGGCTCTGGATTGGCTATACAGCTGAGAAATACCTTGAGTTCTAGATCATTGTGCCTCAAGTGCCAGTTACAGGAAGGTGCCCCCGTGCCTAGCTCTCAACTTATTTCTAGCCAGAGGACAGAAAACAGCAGTGAGTTAATATGAAAACATGAAGACTGGGAGCCGGAGAGTTGGCTCAGCAGTTAAAAGCCGAGAAAGGACCCAGGTTCAATTCCCAGACCCACATGCTGGGCAAAATTGTAACTCCATGCCAGGGGACTTGATTCCCTCTTCTGCTCTGGTCTCCTTGAGTACCTGGTGTGTACTTGGTGCATTCTGCATACATGTACGCAAAATACTCAATACACATAAAATAATACCTAAAAAACCTAAATATATTTACATACGTGAAAAGAAGAAAGGGGAAAAGACAAGACTAGGGAAACTGACTCTGAGGACAGCCTGATCTAAAAAGTGAGTTCCAGGAACATAGAGAACCTTGTTTAAAAAGAAAATAAAACCTCATTTCTGGGGCCAGAAAGTCAGCTCCGCAGTTGAGCACTGGCTCTTAACTGTGGAAGACTCAGGTCTGGTTCTCAGCACCTCCAGGGTAGATGTCGTCTTCTGGATTTGACAAACACAGGGCACATACAAGGTATACAGATCCACATTCAAGCCAAATATTCATACAGATAAAATTATAAAATCTTGCCAGGCGCTGTGGCACACGCCTGTAACACCAGCACTCTGGGAGGCAGAGGCAGGTATTCTGTGATTTCAAGGCCAGCCTGGTCTACACAGAGAAAACCAGTCTTGAAAAACAAAAACAAAATAAATAAGTAAATAAATAAATAAAATCTGTAAGAAAAACAAAAAACAAACAAACAAAAACCTCAACTCACTTCTTTTCAACTCACACTATTAATGCCAGGTTTCATTTCCAGTGCTATATAGTTTAAACAGATAAGATAATTTTCTTTTGTTAGAAGGCACATCTGTAATCCCAGCCCTCTAGGAGGCAGAGACAAGTGGATCTCTGTGATTTTGAGGCCAGCCTGGGTCTTCAAAGTCCAGGACAGCCAAGGCTACACAGAGAAACCCTATCTTGAACACCCTCCCCACCCCGCCCACCAAAGAAAGTAGCAGATATCATATGAATAAAGTATGTAAGGTATCTCAACAGATAAAAGTAAGATAAAAGCTTAGGAAATTTAGTGCATGTAGAATATTAACACTGTGGCTGGAGAGATGGCTCAGCGGTTAAGAGCACTGGCTACTCTTCCAGACGTCCTGAGTTTAATTCCCAGCAACCACATGGTGGCTCACAGTAATCTAGACTGAGATCTAATGCCTTCTCCTGGCGTGCAAGTATACATGCAGGCAGAGCACTGTATACATAATAAATAAATCTTAAAAAAAAAAAAAAGCGTATTAACACTGGAGGAATAAATAAAGCAGACAGAAGAGATAGGTAAGTGAGCTGAATTGCCTGCTGTAACAAGTTAAACTTATTTATGTTAAAAATGAAACAATAATATAAGCACATTACTTAGTGAAACAAACTTCATCATATGCTAGATTAATTAAAAACAAAAGTGATTTCTATGGAAGATCAAGTCTAGAAGATAAAGAAGGCTAGAGTCTAAGCCCTTCTACATCACATGGCTGTCTTAATGATGTGCATATGTGTACTTCTTTAGTATGGATGGGACATTAAAAAATCAAGTCAGCAAGCTAAGTATTAGCAAGAAATAAACTATAAAGCCTTCTAAAGTGACTGACACTTACCTACTGGGGCCTGGGGGGCGCCAAAGCCCAAAATGGCTGTCGTAGTATTAAATCCAGGGGCCCCAAAGGCTCCTGTACCAAGAGGCCCTCCAATCTTAGGTTGGTTGTTTCCAAACAAAGATGCCTGTCCAGCACCAAGAGCTATGGAGACAAGAGGAAAGAACAAGTGCCACAGAAGATCCTTTGACTATTGTGCCAGAGGTCAGTTACTTAAAGATATAATACATTTGGAAGCTTCATCATGACCAGTCATTTCAAGAAAAGAGCAAATGTGGTAAATGCTGACTTCACACTAGGCACTGGACTGGGTACAGCAGAGAAAAAATCATTTTTCATTGTGTTAGCTTCCTCAACTATAACATGAGACAATAATGGATAGCTTAGATATTTATCCTAATTATTAAATTAATAAACATTATCATAGTATTTTTAAGATGCCTGTTACCTACTAGACACACAAAGTATTAACTAATGCCTAAAATAGGAACTTTAATTCCATTTTAGATCTGAGTTACAAATGTGATAAAAATGGTCAAAGCTAGCTACATCAGACAGTATAACCAAGACATTAACTACCACTCTATAGTAAAAAAGATTTCCAAAGAATAAAAATCCCTGTATATTTCAGTATTTACAAATCAAAATACTTAGTTGACCCAATCATAGTGTAAGCTTAAAAAAGTATTTTTTGTGTGAGTTTTGCCTGCCAGGTAAATCTATGCACCACATGAGTGTATGCTCATGGGGGCCCAAAGAGGGCATCAAATCCCCTGGGACTGGAGGTACAGACAGTTGAGAGCTGCCATGGAGGTGTTGGGGAGTGGGGGGGAAAGTGATACTTTTAACTATAATGTCTATTGAAAACAACTTTAACTAAATAAACATATTTTTTTCAAAAGGACAAATGTCTTATAATATAATAACTGAACATACTCAAGTTAGTACATGAACTAGAGTGGTTAAAATAGGAGCTCCTGGAATTACAGATATACCCCACTATTATTTAAAAAAAAAAAAAAAAAAAAAAAAAAGCTAGGTGGTGGTAGAACATGCCTTTAATCCCAGCAAGTGGGAGGCAGAGGCAGGCTGAGACCAACCCGACTTACAGAGGAAGGTCCAGGACAGCCAGGGCTGTTACACAGAGAAATCATGTCTTAAAATAAATAAATAAGTGTGTATGCGTGTAGGGGTAGAGAGAGATGGCTCAGTGGTTAAGAGCACACGCTCCTCTAACTCCAGCATACACGGTGGCTTGAATGAGTCTGTAACTCCTGGTCAAGGAAATCTGGGGCCCTCTTCTTGACCCTCACAGGCACCAGGCATGCACATACTATACATACATACAAGCAGGCAAAATACTCATGCACATAAAGCTATACATAGATCTTAACAAATTTTAACGTAGCAGAGAAATTAGTATGTATTAGTGTCCGCATTGGGAATCAAATTTTTCTTAAAGATTAGTCCCCTAAACCTAAACATGTAAAAAAATTAACCAAAACAAAAGACAATATAGCCAAAATACTCAGTAAGTAAGTATCCAAAGACCAATGTATTAAGAAAATGTACTGCTGTTGAGGAACGAGCTTGAATCTTCCATCACTCAAAAAAAGGGAATTACAGAAGACACCCATTTCGCTCGTGCTCGCCCTACACGCAGTATCAAGCGCTACAGTGTTGTCTCAAGCATAATGCTGTGAAATGCAGAGTTCACGCTTCAGAACACGTTGTTAAAGCTCAGTGTCTGTCTTAGCAAAGGGAACAGTCATGGAATCTCTATAATGTCTACTTGGAAACTCTTGCAATCCTAATTTTCACACATGACCTATTGCTCCTAAGGTTAGTGGGGTAAAATTCTTTACTGATTTTGTCTTTTAGTTTATTTAGATAGTCAAAGTATGAATAAGGAATATTCAAAACAAAATGTAACAAAAATGTAATCTGCAGCATATAAAAAATAATTGTCAAGGCAAACACTAAAGGTTAAACTATTAAATTGTGGAATTAAGAGATAATCTGGGGGAAAAATGGTAGAGAACATTATAAAAGTTTGTACTAAAGGCAAAGATATTGCTAATCATAATCTTCAAGATCCAAAATACAAAGAGCAACATAATCACATAAAAATAAACTTCAAACATGAGGAAAAAAACTTGTCTGCAAACAAAATTAAATGACAAACAGTAAGACTTGAATGGAAATACAGACAGTACTAAAGTTTTCTGACTTTATAATGGTAATTTAGTAGAAACTATGCTCTGATTTTTGAATAAGGCATTTTTCTGTTAATGATATCAAGCGTGATATTCTTACGGGCTGCTCAACTGCAAGCACATATGAATATTCTGAACATACTTAAGTAAACAAGGGCAAACTGATGTGTAGTAGGCTAACTGTATTAAACACACACTTTCAACTGATAATGCAAATATTAAGATGTGACCACATAATAAATTAAAAGGCACCTACATGGCTAAACAGAGACAGCCACCCAAGTCTCATGTTTATTCTCATGAACTCTTTAGAGGTAAGCCCCTTGTTAGTAGCACACATCTGTAATCTAGTACCCAAAGGCTGAAGCACGACCAGCTTGTGCTACAAGAAATATTATTTATTTTTAAATGGCTGGCAATGTAAGTCAGGTGGTAGAACATTTGTCTAATGTGCATTAAACCCTGGGTTCAATCCCAGAATGCCACATAAACAGTGTGTGGCAGCGTTGGGAGAAGAAAGCAGGAAGATCAGAAGTTCATGGTCCTTCCTCTATGGATATACAGAAGTATATATGACTGCTTCTAAACTAAAACTGTGTGTGTTGGCATCTACATAACCATACATAAAAAGAAGCTTCAAAAGGCCCCTTTTAATTTGTTGGTAACCAAGCTATTATTAACTACAGAATTAAGAAAATATTTTGGAATCATGTTATCTTGTTATCTCTCATATACACATACTATTAAAAAAACCAAACAACAACAACCAGAAAAAAGTTTTTAATTTTTTTCAAAAGTTGAGGTATAATTTTGGCATGTTAAAAAGTTCAACAGTTGAAGGGCATGATGATGTATGCCTTAAACCCTAGCACTCCAGAGGAAGACAAAGGCAGACAGATCTCTGAATCCAAGGCTACAGAGAGACCTTGTCTCAAAAAACAAAAACAAGCCAAAAAAAAAAAAAAAGAAAAAAAGAAAAAAAGAAAAAAAAAAAAAAGAAAATTCATGGCTGGCTTGTTGAGGTACCATTGTTAGTACCAACAAAAGAACTGATCAATATAGGGCTATGCAATGGACTTTGGATTGAGTATCTGAAAATAGCCAAATTAACACAGAGCAGAGGCAGGAGCATAGATTTAAGAAGTGTTTATATGGCCCAGCACGGTGGAGGAGCATGGCTTTAATCCTAGCAACCAGGAGGCAGAGGAAGGAGGTCAGTCTGACCTACTTAGGAAGTTGTAAGACAGCCAGGGCTACATAGTAATAAGTCTTAAATATTAATTAATTAAATTAAAATTACAAAGCTAATGGCCAGCCTGGGGTAAAAGCTCTATTGATAAAGAGTACTTGCCGAGCATATAAAAGACCTTGGGCTCAATCTCTAGCACCCATAATCCATACCACTCAGAAACTAAACAAAGTATTATTGCTTAAGTCCGGAAATTCAAGACCAGCTGGGGGGTGGGGGGGCGGGAAACAGTAAAGCTGGACCGGGGTAGACAGTCAGGAGATAAATTTCTACCACACAACCAGTAGAAGCTATAATATATACATAAGAATAAGCACAATTTACTAAAATTAAGCCATGATCAAATATATGGGACAGAAAGATTCAAATAACCAATAGGCTCACGTAAAGATTTCCACTTTTATCACTTATCATTTGACTATACCACTTTCCACTATCACATATGAAAAATGAAAAAGTCCAATAAGGGATCTGGAGAGATGCCTCAGCTGCACTGACACTGGCTGCACTTCCAGAGGTTCAGAGTTCAGTTCCCAGCACCCAGACAAATGTCAGCTAACAACTGTAATTCCAGATCCAAGCAATGCGGCATAAGTACACTCTTGTCACTTCCATGAGCACATACATGAACAAATTATATATATGCAGGCAAAACACCCATCCACATATAAATAAATATTTTTAAATGCCAGATGTGGTGGTGCACACCTTTAATCCCAGCACTCGGGAGGCAGAGGCAGATGGATCTCTGTGAGTTCGAGGCCAGCCTGGTCTACAAAGAATACAGGACAGCCAGAGCTGTTGTTACACAGAGAAACCCTGTCTCGAAAAACCAAAAAATAAATATTTTTTAGAAAGGTCTAATAAGCTCATGTGATAGCATGTGCCTATAGTAGTATAGGCTATGTGACTAGAAGAATTCCTCAAGCATAATAGTTTGTAATCATATTTTTGAAAAATATAGCAAGAGTCATGCACAAGATACCACTAAAATAGAAGTGAAATTCCAACTAAAGAAAGAGGCAAACTCCACAGAAAAGGTAGAGAAAATTAACATATCAAACAATGTAAAAACCAATGTAAAATGACACTGTTTTTGAAAGATAAATCAAAAAGACCAACCAGTAACATATCTTCTAGATAGCAATTTTAATTTGACTTATTATCATTAAGACAAATACAAAATTATGCAACAAAAATTTTCACTGAGGGGGTTTGCCATTAATACCAAAAAACTCAACAACTGATGGTACTAGAAAATTAGATAAATTATGGTATACATATGGAAAGTTCAAACTACACCTTTGTGTGTAAACACACACACACAAATATTAAGCCATTGTTTTGAAATTAAACCTATAAACATGGACCAACAAAACAAGCCAATAATGTTATAAAAAAAATACAATGATATAAAACATAGCCCACATTTAACTAAGATGAAACTTTAGGAAATGGTTATTATCTTATTAAGTACATTAATTTTTAGTTCATTCTCTCAAACCCTGGTTGCAGCCCAAGACAGCAATGTACAACAATGACATCTCAGCCTTTGGTCTAAGCTAAATCATGGGTATTCTTCACTTTGGAAGTCCTCACACTCTCCTAAGTTACTTTCTAGCTTTTCCTTTATAAATCTGTATTCGTTCTGCTATAAAACCAAATTCAAACCGAAAGTCACTAATATAAGTATGAGCCAATGGAATGAGAGCATTTCCCTACCATGCATATGACGTGGGCTTCAATCCTCATCAATACAAAATATCTCAAATAAGGTTCAACTAAAAATGCAACTGCAATCCCTAAAATCTAAACAGCTGATTATTCCACAGCTGAAACACTTGGGATTTTTCATGGTATTTCTGAATTGTTGAAATATTTTAATAACACTTATTTCAAAAAGAAAAGTTAGCTGGGTATGATGATGCACACTTAATCCCAACACTTTGGAAACAAAGACAGGTAAATCTTTCTAGGTTGGATGCCAGCCTTGTCTACATACTGAGTTCGAGGTCATCCAAACTACATGTTGAAATCCTGTCTCAAAGAACAAGAAGAAAGGGCCGGGCAGTGGTGGTGCACACCTTTAATCTCAGCACTCGGGAGGCAGAGGCAGGTGGATCACTAAGAGTTCAAAGCCAGCCTGGTCTTTGTGATTCTAGGACAGCCAAGGCTACACAGGAAAACCCTGTCTCCAAAAACTGAAACCAAAAACCAAACAAAACAACAACAACAGGACAAACAGTTCAAAGGAGTATAAAAGAAGTGCCTATTGAAGATGTCATAGGAAAATACATATCACAAAAGCAAAGAAAACAAACCAGTCAGTGGAAGCAGAGATTATGAAAGAATAGTTTTGCAACTGAATTACTACACCAATGATGAAAGAACTAGGTAAAATAAACAAATATGTATACTTAAAACCCGTTTTACTGGACATGGAGAAATACCCACCTTTACGGACCCCCCCTTCCAGTTGCTTAAAACAGGAAGACAGGTAGAGAGGCCAATATTTTCAATATACTGAAAAATAAGTACTAATAAGAGGAAGAGAGTTTTGTAAAAGGTAAAGGAATTAAAGCGCACGCACCAACCTTGCAAGCCTGCAGAGCACATTACTTACACATCATAGCATACACTCACTATGCTCTGTCTCACTAGGAAGCTTAGCTGCTTAATAATTCCAAGTCTAAACCATTCATGTAAGTACAGAGGGATTTAAAAGTTGTCACTACACTACATTTTTAAACTAAGACTCTGAGATAGAATAGGACTAAAAGAGAACAAACTTTATGTGGAAAAGCACTTTTTCTATAACTCAAAATGTACATCTTGTGAATGTAATATAAATGTACTAATATTTTATGACTAATCAAACATTGTTGGAAATACTTTAATGGATCTATTTGAAAAAATGAAAACCTAAGCCTCTTATTTACAGGAATATGGGCTAATAAAACTCATAAACTCAAGTTGTATTACATCTCAAAATTTATGCACTTTCTTACCTGTTCCAAATCCTGTACCAAGTCCAGTTCCCAGAGTCCCAGGTGCTGGCTTACTTCCAAAAATACTATTCCCACTGTTATTTGTGCCAAAACCTAAGGAGGGAAAAAAAAGAGTGAATTGTAGTTTTAAAACAATACTCACTTTTCTCTAAAAGGGAGTTTACCAGAAAGTCAACTATTCTTAATCTGTGTATCCTTAAGTTACTAATATTAATGATCCCAAATTATCAGCTAATTTAATCTGTTAAGTTTTTTGAGGCCTGAGCCAGGCAGTAGTGGTGCACACCCTTAACCCTAGCCCTCGGGAAGCAGGGTCTCTGAGTTTGAGCCCAGCCTGGTCTAGAGAGTACATTCAGGACAGCCAGACCTATAGAGAAACCATGTCTTTAAAAAAACCAAAAGGGGGCTGGAGATGACATAGAGGTTAAGAGCAGTGGCTGCTCTTCCGGAGTTCAATTCCCAGCAACCACATGATGGCTCACGACAGTCTATGAGATCTGGTGCCCTCTTCTGGCTGGCAGATGTACATGTAGGGAGAACACTGTATACATAACAAATAAATACATCTTTAAAAAACAAACAAACCTGTAAACACGTTTTTATCTTATTTCACTGTGTCTTTAGGCATGGAATATCAACTGTGAATAGGGTAATATACAATAGCAAAGCAAACTACACAGGGTTCAGGTTTACTAACAAGAGCCTTCACGTTGGAGCCGGGTGTGGTGGCACACATCTTTAATCCCAGCACTTGGGAGTTCGAGGTCAGCCTGGTCTACAAAGTGAGTCTAGGACAGAGAAACCCTGTCTCAAAAAATAAAAAATCTCTACAGCAATTTTTGTTTTAAACTGATAGTTTTAACACAGACAGTAAAGTGAGGTGCTCTCACAATGTTACACTATGCAAATTCATAGTAAAACTCAAAGGCTCAGCTTGTTTTTGAAGAAGGGTTCAGAGAACTCAAGCTAGCCTCCACAGAGCTAGACACTAGCAGCTTTTAACTACTGCCTGTCTGCTCTCTATTTCCCAAGTACGGGGATCTCAGGTGTGCATCCCCACTACTACTATACTGTAAAGAAAAAGACAAACCTTATAACCCTATGAACACCTGATGATGAAAGGTGGAGGAAACCCAAGCAAACCACTCTTCCTCCTTTATAACTCCCCTTTAAAATCCACAGGTATCAAAAACAAAACAAACAAAAAACACAGGTATCGAACAAAGATCAATACTGTGTTACTATTTTATTTTCATTACTGAGATAAGTTTTAATATTCCATTTGAAGAAATAGCAACAAAACAAATAATGTATCATTAATCTCTAAGGCCAAGACATTATCAATCATAGGTCAGAAAATTGTTTTTAAGACACTTAGTCGAGGTTAGAGAGATGGCTCAGAGATTAATGCTCTTCCAGAGGTCCTGAGTTCAATTCCCAGCAACCACATGGTAGCTCACAAGCATCTATGATGAGACCTGGTGCCCTCTTCTGGCCTGCAGGTGTACACATATACATAATAAATAAATCTTTAAAGAAAAAAGTCGCTTAGTCATTTAAAAATTATCATGGAAGGTCAGTGTGGTGGTTCATGCTTGCAATTCAAGATCTAGGAAGGCTGAAGCCATTAGAGAGCAAGACTCTGTCTCAAGGAGAAGAATAAGGTAGAGGAGAAATGACACCTCAGCAGTGAAGGGAGTGCTTTCAAGTAGTTAACAGTATCACTAACAAACAAACAAAAAACCACCAAACACGCTGGGAATTGGGCTCAGTGGTAGAGGACTTGCCTAGAACACAAGACACTGTGTTCTACCCCAACATGGCAAACAAAGGAAAACTAACAAAAAGACACAGAGCTCTCTGAAGATAACTACCAGGCCAGTGCCAATAACGGTATTTTGTATATATCTTCCCAGAAAAACCAAACATTTCCTATGAGGACTCTAGCAAACAAAGTGTCCAACGAACATTTGAACTACTATTATTCTTGTCAATAAAATAAACTTTGTACACCTTACACAATGGTAAAGGTCTGGCAACACAATCATGTATGATGAGGCTGAAACATGATGCTTAAACTGGTTTAAATATTTCTAACACACGTAAAAAGAAGAAAATTCCTTTTTTCTTTTTAAACAATTTGTTCAATTTTATCTCTATTTTCTTGATTTTTTTAGTAAATAGGCATTCAAAACTTTTTTTCTCCTTAAGATTTATTTATTTATTATGTATACAGACTTCGTTATAGATGGTTGTGAACCAACATGTGGTTGCTGGGAATTGAACTCATGACCTTTGGAAGAGCAGTCAGCGCTCTTACCCTCTGAGCAATCTCTCCAGCCTGGCATTCAAAACTTTTAAGAATAACTTTGTTGTTGCTCTTTGGCAGACAATCTCAATAGAAATCATGGTTTCTGCTTCAGCAGTTATGGATTACAGGCATTAGCCGCTACACTCCAAACTGCCAGAACACTCTCCCGATTCAGCAAAGCTTTGCTTTCAGCAAGAATCTCCTAGTATACTACAACCTCATGCTTGAAACCTACCTGAATAGAATGAGTTGTTTCAAACAAATGAGATTCGCATATGGTTTTCAGTTACTGGTGAGGTAATCCAAAGAAAATAAAAGCCAATTTGTCTATACAAAATATCTCGTATCATGTAGCATGTACCAGATACCTTCTGGTACCTAGCATCAGGCTACAGCTTACCTGAGAATT
The DNA here is from genome assembly GCF_964271855.1 of Acomys minous. NCBI lineage: Eukaryota > Metazoa > Chordata > Mammalia > Rodentia > Muridae > Acomys > Acomys minous. The sequence continues at coordinate 134,410,452 of NC_140484.1, forward strand.
TTAAAACATTTCCAATCATATGAATCAGGAGAATGATGTGTGGAATAGTCAGTGTAACTTTAAGAGAGTCAAACCTGCATTTTATATGTACCAAAATTGGAAGTGTTTGTATTGGTTCCTAAGGTCAGGGTTGGTTTGTTACCGAAGAGCCCGCCACTGGTTGTACCAAATGAAGGAGCACTGGTTGTGCTGGTTCCAAAAGTTGTAAGCTTGTTATTGCCAAACAGGGTCTAAAAAGAAAATGATACAAGAAAATTAAAATAATGAAAAGATACAACAGGGACTGAAAAGATGGCTCAGTGGTTGAGAGCACCAACTTCTCTTCCTGAGGATCTATGTTCAACCTCATGGTACTGAGCTACTGAACAACCTCATGGTAGCTCACAGCTGTCTGTAACTCCAAGTTCTGACATGCTCAAACATACATGCAGACAAAACACCAATGCATACAAAATAAATACATTATTAAAAAGAAAAATACAACAAAGAACAAGAAAGCTCAATTCTCAGCACTCATATCAGGTAGCTCCTAATCAACTCCAGCTCCAGGGAGATCTGACAACTCTCAGACACCTGTGCTCACACATACACACATACACATATGACTTACAATAATAAAAATTAAAGTAACAATAGGGGCTGAAGAGATGACTCAGTGGTTAATAGTACTAACTGCTCTTCCAGCAACTGTATCAGGTGGCTCAAAACTGCCCTAACTCCAGTTCTGGGGGCTCCAACACCTCTAGCCGCTGAATCACTTCATTGATATGCACATACCCAATTCAGACACACGATACATATAATTAAAAGTAATGAGAGTGCATGCAAATAAGTTACTCCAAGTACCAAGTATAATGGAAGTAAGTTATAATTTTTATGAAAAGTTAATACAGACATACATAAACAAGCAAAAAAATGTAATAATTTAAGCAAGATTATAAGCACAATGCTACTAACACAGAAAATCAACACCTCAGCGAACAGGATTTCATTGAGTAAAATAAAAAAATAACAAAGCAATCAAATGTTTTCATTAACCAAGTGTGGTAGTATAAGCCTGATCCCAAAATTTGGAAAATTGAGCCTGAAAGAAGACTAGGCTGCTTTATCAGATACAAGAGGGAGGAAAAAGCAAAGATGGAGAAAGAATGAGAGGGAGAAGGAAGGTGGAGAAGGAAAATTTTTTGTTTGTAGTACTGGGAATTGAACCACGGCCTTTTTTATGCTAAGCAAGCATTCTATTATTGAGCTACATCCTCAGGCCCTAAGTTTTTTGAGCAGGGTATTACGTAGTTCAGGCTGGCTTTGAACTCTCTGTAGCCCAGGTTGCTCAAATTTTCATTCTTGTTATCTCAGCTATGTCTGACCTTTTTTTATTTTTTCCTCTCCCCCCCACCCCAGTGGTGGTGATGGCTTATCAAACCTAGGGGATCAAAACTAGGGCCTTGCTCCTGCCAGCCACCCATTCCTGCCCCAAGTACATTAAAACTTCCGTTAATTTTTTTCAAGTACTATTATAAAACCCCAAATTTTTGGTTTGTTTTTTTTTTGGGGGGGGGGGGGTTGAATGCATTCCAAAACCGTAGTTCTATACTTAGACAACTTATTTAGCAAGGTAAATAACTGAGTTGCACCTCCCCCAGTAAGAGAATCACAATAATTATACCAGCTTGATCAACTCCAAAAGCATTCCATTTCCAAATACCATACTAGTTTAGCTCCCAAAACACAAAAAGGAAAGCTAGGAGTTAAATTTTATCTCATTTGGGCTGGATATGGTCTGTAGGCCTTCAATCTTAGCATGCTGCAAATAGAGGTAGCTGGATCCCTATGAACTTGAGGCCACCCTCGTCTATATAGCAAGTTTCATGCCTGCCATGGATACTTAATGAAATCCTGTCTTTAAAAAAAGCTGGGGCTGGAGAGATGGCTCAGCAGTTAAGAGCACTGACTGCTCTTCCAAAGGACCTGGGTTCAATTCCCAGCACCCATATGGTAGCTCACAACTGTCTGTAACTCTAAGATCTGACACCCTCACACAGACATACATGAAGGCAAAGCACCAATGCACATAAAATAAAAATAAATTATAAAAAAAAATCTGATTTCAACAATCTAAATTAAGACCACATAATTTAAACTAACTAAATGGATTCTATGATGTAAATAAACTTTGAAACTTTAAAGGGGCGGCCTGCAGTGGTGGCTGGGCAGTGGTGGTGCACGCCTTTAATCTCAGCAGAGGCAGGTGGATCTCAGTGAATTCAATGCTAGTCTGGTCTAGACTACAAAGTCCAGGACAGCCAGGGCTCTGTAACACAGAGAAACCCTATCTTCTTGTTACTTCTCAATTTAAAATTTAAAACTAAGGCGTCTGTGCATGCGTTTAATCCTAGCACTGAGGAGGCAGAGGTAGGCAGATCTCTGAGTTCGAGGCCAGCCTGCTCTAAAAATAGAGTCCATACCAACCAAGGCTACACAGAGAAACCCTGTCTTGAAAAATCAAAACAAAAAACAAAATACAAAAATTAAAACTAAACTGACTAAAACAGTATTTTATTTTTTCTCTTTTTAAAGATTTTTTTATTTAGATGTGTATGAATGTTCATGTACCATGTTTACCATGAGCATGCCTAGTGCCTGCAGAAGCCAAAGATGGTGTTGGAGCCTCTGAAACTGGAGTTAAGACAGTTGTGAGCTACCATGCGGGTGCTAGGAATCACACCTAGGACATTTGGAAGACCAGCCAGTGCTTTTGACTAGTGAACCATCTCTCCAGCTCTTAACAATATGTTCAAACAGAAGTAAACCACTAAGGTGAGTCAATTTAGTAACTGAAAATAAACAATGGGGCTGGAGTGATAGCCTCCATCCAGTTAGTACAGTGGTTTCCTAGAATGCAGGATGCCCAGAGTTCCCAATGCTTCATCAAACTGGGCATAATAGCAAGTGTTTACAATTCTAGAGGAAATGGAAACATGAAGATAGTAGTTTGAGGGGCTGGAGAGATGGTTCAGTGGTTAAGAGCACTGACTGCTCTTCTAGAGGTCCTGAGTTCAATTCCCAGCAACCACATGGTGGGTCACAACTACCTCCATTGGGATCTGATGTCCTTTTCTGGCCTATAGGTTTAAGTGCAGATAGTGACCTCATACATGTGAGCAGTGTGGCAAAAGCATACATACACAAAAAATAAACATTTTAATAAATGATTATGTATATGCATAAGTATAAAATTTAAGAGAAAATAAACATATAGATGTAAAAGTCTTAGAAGACAATTATCTATTTTATATATTCCTTTAACAGATTTTAAAACTTCAAATTACAGTCAACTGTCAATACCTACCGAACCAACTGCACCGAATCCAGTACTGGGCTGCCCAAAGAGACCTGTTCCTGTTCCAAATGCTGTCCCGGTGCTGGTGTTTGTAGCTGTCCCAAAAAGACCTCCTGGCTGTGAGGCTTGGGTTACTCCAAACAGGCCCTGGAAAAGGTAATCTAGATTAAAGGCAATTCGTAATAGTTTTGTTTTCTTTTTTTTTTTAATAAATATCTATTTATTAATCATTATTATAATGTATTTACTATTTATACAGTATTCTGCCCGCACGTGTGCCTGCCCACCAGATCTCATTCCAGATGGCCATGAGCCACCATGTGGTTGCTGGGAATTGAACTCAGGACCTTTGGAAGAGCAAACAGCGCTCTTAACCTCTGAGCCATCTCTCCAGCCCCCATAACAGTTTTCTTTAAAGTCTTAGATTGGGGGGGTGGGGAAATCACATTGTTTTTAACCACAAAATTCTTGAACATTTCGTTGCAACAACCCTAAAAAGCAAGAATAAAGAAACTTCCCCACAACGGCATAAAGCTAAGAGCTATTAAAACTTTAAAGTGCAGAACTGTAAATTCATCTGAAGTTGGTGTTTTAGGTGCTGGGCGTGTATTAATGCTTTCTATGAATTCATGTGCTCTAAGGTGTCAGGTTACATATGGAGTTCCAGGGTAATATAAGCTACATAACAAGATTCTGCTATCAAAACAAACAAAAGAAACCACCTCATTTTTTTTTCTGAGTGCTTTATAAACTGAACATAGCTAATCCCTATAATCCTATCCTGTATAAGGCTGAAGCAAGTGGATCATGAGTTTCAGGTCAGCCTGGACTATACAGTGGTACCCTGGATCATTAATAACAGCAAACAAAGCACAATCACAAGTTTTATAATTCTAGGCATTTGATCTATTGAGTAAACTTTGGTTATTAATGATATAAAGGATTTAACCTCAATCTTTTGCAGATGGACAGGCAGTTGTGGTGGTCACACTGGAAAATCAGTTGTCTATAAATGTGAAGATTAATTCCTTTAATCTCAATTTTACTCATATACTTCATGGATTTCTAAAAATATTTGTTTATTTGTTTATTTATTATGTATGCAGTGCTCTACCTGCATGTACACTTGCAGGCGAGAACAGGACATTAGATCACGTTATAATAGGTGGTTGTAGCTACCATATGGTTGTGGGAATTGAACTCAGGACCTCTGGAAGAACAGTCAGTGTTCTTAACCTCTGAGCCATCTCTCCAGCCCTAAAGATTGTTGTTTTTTGGTTTTTTGTTGTTGTTGTTTTGTTTGTTTTGTTTTGTTTTGTTTTTTCTGAGACAGGGTTTCTCTGTGTAGCCTTGGTTGTCCTGGACTCACTTTGTAGACCAGGCTGGCCTCGAACTCACAGAGATCCTCCTGCCTCTGCCTCCCGAGTGCTGGGATTAAAGGCGTGCGCCACCACCGCCCGGGCTTGTTTTGTTTTTTTAAAGATTTATTTATTTATTAAATATAGAGTGCTTTGCTCCCTGTACACCAGAAGAGGGCACCAGATCTTATTATAGATGGTTGTGAGCCACCATGTGCTTGCTGGGAATAGGAGAAGCAAGCAGTGCTCTTAACCTCTAAGCCATCTCTCCAGCCCACTTCATGGAATTTTTTAGATTAATCTCATGTGGCCCTGATTGGTCCTGAACTAAACACACAGTCAATACTATCCTTGAAGTCTTGATTCTCCTCTCCAGTGCCAATATTACAGTTTGCCCAGTACTGTATGTCTATCCTTATGACATCAGTTAACTAGTCTTTACCTTCAATATTTTTTCAATAACTTCATCCACATACATAATATATTTCAATCATACAACATGCTCCATTTTCATATCTCACTTCTACTCCCTCTGGATCAAACATCAATGTCACAAGGCATATATAGCTTCAAGCAAGCTCTTAATGATAAGAAAACTATGCTCAGAAAGAATAAGACTTATTCAACAAATCTTTATGTACTCATTGGGCTGAGACAAAAATCCAGATCTTCCTCACTGAAATATTTGTTTTTTACCTCGGTTCTAAAGAACAGATATGAAGATAGCACTTACAAATTAAACATGACTACTTAACTTCATAAATAAGACCTGACGTTAACCAGGGTCTGTTTCCTTACCATAGTATTGGTGCTCGGCTGTCCAAGGGTGCTGGTATTACCAAAGGAAAAGCCAGTACTTGGGGTGGTTGTAGCCTGGCCAAATGGTTTGCTGAAGAGACTGGTAGTCTGTTGGTTCTGTTGGCCAAAGAGACCACCCGGATTTGTTCCAAATCCAGTTGTGCCTTTCAGAAAAATATTTTAAAATATATTATTTAATAGCAATTATTATAAAAATAAATTTGTACAAAAAAAATTCATAAAAGCGGAAACTCTCAAATGAGCCAACAGTTCAGCAACTGTCTGAGCTCTGTCTACTGTTCTCTAATTGTTCTATATTCGTTCCTTACTTAACAGCCCTTTTCTCTCTTCAGCTAGTTCTACTGTATGATAAACTTTTCCTTTCTATCAGTCCTCAGCTAGGAATTCTAAAAAGACTAAATGACTCATCCTTTGTTTGTAAACTCAACTTTTCTTATATTTTATAAGGAAAAATACTTAACCTATGGTTAAATTAGTCCTGATAGAATGAGGCCTTTTCTTTATATCACTATATCCAGCCTAGTTCTTACACACAGCACTTAAAAATAAATGTGTTCACTGGCTGTAGCACTGCATGCCTTTAAAGAGAGATAAATTAATCCTAGCTCTTGGGAGGAAGATACAGGCGATCTCTGTGAGTTTGAGGCCAGCCTGGTCTAGAGTCCAGGACAGCCAGAACTAGGGTTGAGACCATGTCTTTAAAAAAAAAAAAAAAAAAAAGGAATAAATGTGTTCTATGTTAAACCAGAAAATACTAAGGTTGAAAAGAATGCTACATGTAAAGTAGATAAATACTATATTTATGTATGAATTTCTCTAGAAAGCTATGGAAACTTTGCTACTTTTGTTTGCCTTTACAAAGGTAAACTGGTGGCTAAGGAAAAAATCTGGGGAAGAGATCTTTGGTTTGTTTTAGTTTCTGACGGGGTGGGTGGCCTCACACTTGATGACTGTCATCTCCCAAGCCCTATAACTGTAAGCATGAACTACCCAGACCAACTACAATGTAAGCTTTGCATTGTAACTTTGCAAAAGTAGTATTTTTATGGAATAACTTAGTCATCACCCTAAATGCTATCATGTCCCATACTAAATCACCTCAGCTTTCTAATTAACCAGGGTCTAGAATCTGATTGGTTGATAATGTGTTGCTGGGAACTGAAAACAGGGCTTTATATATGCTCAAGAGAGTCCAGGACAGCCAGAGCTACAGAGAGAAACTCTGTTTTGAGAAACCCTGTTTTGAAAAACACAAAACAAACAAAAACAAACTTTTTGTGTCCCCTAGAATTCACAACACTCTAATCTCTTCAGCAAAAAACTGCGTTTTACTGGTCCTTCTGGCTCATGCTGAAGGACTGCTTTGAGTTTGAGGTCACTTGAGTTAAGATCATGCTTCCCAAAAAAAGTCTCTAAAACTTTAGAGTTTCAAGACTCACAGTTTTAAGTTAGTTGATTTTCCTTAAAATATATATAACCAGTTTTGTGTTGTTTGACCTTCTTTGGGTAGGTTATTACTCAAATACCATCTTCTGAAATGGACTTCTTAGTGACTTTCACTGACAACTGTCTCAATTATTTTTATCCACAGCTCTTGCAATAAATAAATGAACAGTTATGAGTTGTCTATTTGATCATTCGGGGTTTCTTTTGTTGTTGGTGGTGGTGGTGGTAGTGGTAGTGGATATTTTTTGTTTGTTGTTTGTCTTTTCAAGTCAGGGCCTCTCTGTGTAGTCCTGGCAGTCCTGAAACTCACTCTGTAGACCAGGCTGCCCTAAAATGCAAGAGATATATGCCTTCCTCTGCCTCCCGAGAGCTGAGATTAAAAGCATGCACCACCACAGCCAGTTTGACATTCTTCTTTATGATACAGCAAAGTGCTTACTAGTTCCGAAGGCAGTTTTGTTCTGACCATATGAAAAGGCTGAATTGGTGGTGGAGGAGCTGAAGAGTCCTGTGGCACTGGAAGTTGCTGGAGAAGACCCAAATAAACCAGCTGTGGTGCCTGCTCCCACTTGGTTCTGTGGGCCTTTCCTGTTAGCCTGATAATCCTCTAAACGAAGTTCCTGAAGGTAAGTACATTGCCAAAATTAACATGCATCAAAAAATTACTTAGAAGAAACCTATACAACAATCTGTTATAGAGTAACTAACTGGTAAGTGTAACATTGAAGTATGAAGTAACTGTCCATCTATATAAAATTCAGAGATTAGCAAAAACTGCGCGGTCAAGACAGAGGTTAATTTTGCAAGGAGAGGATTATGACGAGGGGAGGAAAAAAGAAGGGCATTTTGAATGTTAGGTATAGGCTTCCTATGCTGTCACTTGATATGAATCCTTTCACTTAGTGAAAAATTTATTAAGCTAGATACTTAGGATTTTGGATAAATCTACTAAAAGCTCATATATGCACACAAATGTATTGTCACCGCATGTAAATATCTAACCAGAATAGAATACTAGATAAAACATATACATAGTACACTGTAAATATGTGGAGAATATTACCCCAATCTAAAACAAAGGCATTCACAATAATACATAATCTTGAAAAACACCTTGACTAATGTCAGGCTTTTATTCAGACCCAATATGAACCATTTAATCTTAAAAAAAGAAATCACAAATATTTGTGTTTTCATGTATAATCAAAGTATTAAGCTTTGTTTCACTTACTGACCTCGAGCGACTTGCTTTCATATTCCTTCATAGCAGTGATACACTGATGCTTGGTACTGATGTTAGTGCTAACTCCAGCTTTGACCATAGTATCTGTGCCAGTGGGTGGCTGCAAACAAAGACAAAGGCACATTTCTAAATCCAAGCTCTTATGTCTACTCTCACAGTAGAATAAGAATAAAACAAAGTTTTTAAAAATGTATTTATTTATAAATATATTTGGCGTTTAGCCTACATGTCTGTGTAAGAGAGCTGGATCCAAAACTGGGCGTGGTGGCACACGCCTTTAATCCCAGCACTTGGGAGGCAGAGGCAGGCGGATCTCTGAGTTTGAGGTTAGCCTGGTAAAGGACAGGCAAGGCTAAACAGAGAAACCCTGTCTCATTTTTTTATAACAAGACAGGCCCAAGAGCTGAATGCACCTCAATAGTGAGTGCCTAACATGCACAAAGGCTTGGGTTAAATTCCCATGCGCCTCACATACTCAAAACAAAACAAAACACTATTTAGGAGGGTGTGGTGACCCATACCTACAATCTCAGCACTCGAGAGGCAGCCCTGAATACCAGATAAATCTGGGTGGGCTACACAGTTAAGACCTTGTCTCAAACAAACTAAAAGATGGAGGTAGGCACGGTAGCACACGCCTATAGTCCCAACTCTTTCAGAAGTTGAAGCAAGATCATCTGAGACCAGGATTTCAAGACCAGCCTGGGCAAAACCACATTGTTTTCAAGATTGCATGATTCAAATACATGGCAACATTTCTGATCTCTCCCCTGTCTCATGGTTATCTGAATAAACTAATCAGTCTCTTACAGTAAGAGTTATAGACAGTTGGATTTAGGTGCTAGGAACCCAATTCTAGTCCTCTGGAAAAACAGCCAAGTACTCTTTACTAAACCATCTAGCCCTGAATATAAAACAATCTCAGTAACAAAATTACAACAAACCCAAATATTACTCTCTGAACTCAAGCTATCCAATTATATGGCAAAATACAGGAAATACATGATTACAAATGGCTTACTCAATTTACTCAAAGAAAATATGTATTTAAATCTTTAAGTAGTGTCACCTGTTCTTCAATTACCTGCTTTTTATTTTTCATTCAGTCATTAATTCATTTACAGACAGGTTCTATGTGTGTCTAGCTGTCTTAGAACTCTATGTTGAGCTGGGCGTGGTGGTACACGCCAATAATCCCAGCACTTGGGAGGCAAGGACAGGTGGATCATTGTGAGTTCGACGCCAGCCTGGTCTACAAGAGAGTGGGTCTAGGACAGAGAGACCCTGTCTGGAAAAAACAAAAGCAAAACCAAAAACCAAACAAACAAAAAGAACTCTATGTTAATCAGGCTGGCCTTGAACTCCAGAGATCCACCTGCCTATGCCTCCTGAGTGCTAGCATTAGTGATGTAAACCACTACATCCAACTTTACATTATTTTTTGAGATATATATTCTATATAGGCTAGGCGTGCCTTCTGAGTACAGGACAAGGTTCAACCCCAAAGCCCATCATGCATTGTCCTTCCCACCTGCTTTTTTGTCCCATATTTTCATTCTATTCAAGGTTTTCTTTTTGTGTGTGTGGTTTTTCCAGACAAAGTTTCTCTGTGTAGCCCTGGCTATCCTGGAATTCACTCTGTAGACCAGGCTGGCCTTGAACTCAGAGATCCACCTGCCTCTGCCTCTGCCATGCTGGGATTAAATGCATGTACCACTACCAGTTATTTCTTCATGCTCTGTTTTGTTTTGTTTTGTTTTGAGACAGGGTTTCTCTGTGTAGCCTTGGCTATCCTGGACTCACTTTGTAGACCAGGCTAGCCTCGAACCCAGAGATCTGCCTGCCTGTCTTCCAAGTGCTAGGGTTAAAGGTGTGGTCCACCACTGCCTGGCCTTATTCCTCATTTTTCTTTATTTCTATAATCAGATGACTATTCAAATGCTGCCTTAGAACCATCTCTTGCTGCAATTCCAAGAGTTCATGACACCCTCTTTTGGCTTCCCTGGGTAATGGCATGAACATGGTGCACATGCATACATGCCACAAATATTCATATATATAAAATAAAAAATTTTAAGTCTAGGGCTGCAGAGATGGCTCAGTGACTAAGAGCACTGGCTGCTCTTTCAGAGGACCGAGGCTCATTTCCCAGCACCGACATGGCAGCTCACAACTGTCTGTAACTAAAATTCCAGTGGGTTAGAGAATGGATCCAACTCTCTCACACAGACACATATGTAGACTAAACACCAAATATATATATAAATAAATACATTTTTTAAAAGTTTGTTTTAGTCTTATTTTTAAAAAAATCAAAAATATAAAATGCATTATTGTAGATAAGAGCAATCTGACAAAACATTCTATAAAGAAATACACAAATAGGAAAAAAAAATTTAGGAAAAAAACACATACATTAAATTTAATGGTAGTTCCTGTAGGTGCTGCTGTAAAACTACTTGGCCCAAAGAGAGAACCAGATGTGCTACCAAAAGGATTAGAGGTGGTATTTGTAGTTCCAAAGAGTCCTCCACTGCTAGTACTGGTTCCAAAATCTGTAAATTAGAAAAATGAGAATTAAATAGCAAACAACTTAATGTCTTCAGCCGGGCGTGGTGGCGCACGCTAATCCCAGCACTTGGGAGGCAGAGGCAGGTGGATCGCTGTGAGTTCGAGGCCAGCCTGGTCTACAAAGTGAGTCCAGGACAGCCAAGGCCACACAGAGAAACCCTGTCTCGAAAAACAACAACAACAACAACAAAATGTTGTTGGAGCCAGGCGTGGTGGCTACACACACACACACACACACTGTTGGTTGGTTAGCCACTGTGTAAATAGCATCACCTCATGGGGCACACTTAGTGGCTGCCTGAAAGTACTATATAGAAGTAGTTTTACTTTAGACATACATACAAGCAAAACACCAATGCACATAAAATAAAAATAAATCATTAATAAAAGAAAGTTTTTTCAAGTTTTTTTCTTTCAAGACCTCCTCCTTTCTAAGAGATATATTTACTGCTCTCTTTTTTTAGCCTACTAAACGCAATAAACTTTCAGGTTCTCTGATTTCCTGGCTCTGACCACTTGGTGTGAAAGGAGGTAAGTGAACATACAGTAAAGAAGAGAACACATTCAGCAAATCAAATATTAAACTATTAAAAGCACAAGTCCAAGAAAACCCTGTCTTGAAAAACAAAAACAAAACTACAAGTGCAAAGAATGGTGTCCTACTTACTCCCAAAGCCAGTTGGTTTATTTTGTGCAAATGCATTGTTCTGGGATGAGAAAAGACTGGTCCCTGTACTTGCAGTTCCAAACAAACTATTTGATGTTCCTGTTGATGTGCCAAACCCAAAGCCAGTGCTTGTGGAGGTTGCTGGCTGGCTAAACGAATTGGTACCAAACAATCCTCCTGAAGAGATGGAGGGGGAGAAAACAAGTTTATAGGCAAATTGTAGACACTACATGAAGTTCTATACAAGCTACATATAAAACACCTTTATTCCAAACAAAATCATCCCTTACCTGGTTTGGTCTGTGAATTTCCAAATAAGCCTCCAGTATTGTTGCTAGAACCAAATGCAGATGTTCCAAATGCTCCTCCACTAGTAGTACCAAAGCCAGTATCTGAAACAGCAAAATTCAGGTTCAAGAACTGGAAAATTTTTAACATTTCTAAATACTCTGCATTAAGTAGGACCACTGATGCAACTTGAAACCCTTCTCAAATTTACATCAAAATTCTTATAGGATAGAAATCAAGCCATGGTATGTATGTATGTATGTATGTATGTATGTATGTACGTACGTACGTACATAATAGTTTTTAAGACAGGGTTTTTCTATGTAGCCTTGTCGGTCTATGGCTCACTTTATAAACCAGGTTGGCCTTGAACGCACAGAGACCCACCTGCCTCTGCCTCCCTGAGCACTGATAAAAGGAATGTGCCACCACTCTCAGCAAGCCAAGGCTTGTCTCATTTTCTACACAGGAAAGCGAACTTTAAATCAAAAGATGTGACTCTGCACTAGCAGAGGGTGCAGCACAGTGGTGGAGTACCTACCTAGCACAGATCCTGGGTTTGATCTCTAGGTCTGGAAAAAAATGGAGGGGAGGGACCCCAAGCCCAGGGAATGTCCAAAGTGGGTGATCCTCCCCATCAGTTAGGATGATCACACTGTGTAGGCATAAGGTTATTGTGTAATTCAAATGCTGATTCCTATACCCCCTATATCTGGTTCTAATCTTGTTCTGAGGATGCCTTGTCTTGATGTTGTGTAAAAACTGTTCCCCAATTGTCCCCTGATATGCCAATAAAGCAGCTACAGCCAATTGCAGAGCAGGGGAGAGAACAGGGCTGGACTTCCTACCCTCTAAGGGAGGAAGAGATAGAGGGCGGAAGTAACTGATACAGCCATGGGCAGAGATCCAGAAGACATCAGGAGAGATTCAGCTGGTACAGGTAAAGCCATAAAATGCAAGTATCTCTGGGGTTTATGCTGGGAGGAAGCAGTACTAACTTAGAGGGTTAAGAATGGAGTTAACACTGTTCAACTGTTGTGCTGTGAAGCTTATTTAGCAAGTAATTAATAACAGAGTCTCAATTATTTGGGTGATAGCTGTGTTAAGAGAGAACAGAGGAACAAACACTATTTTATAAAAATAACAATTCTCAATTATGTCAAGTTAACAGTGAAAACTAACCATCACTGTGGCTCACGCCTGTTAATTCCAGTACCTGAGAAATTGAGACAGGAAGATTCAGCGTTGGGAGGCCAGCTTAAGTTACATAAAGAATTTTGAGCCAGCTCAGGCTAAGTCTCAAAACAAAACTGAATCTACAAAAGTCAAACTAAGACATTTTCTCTTATTTTATTCTTTTTGAAAACTTACTTTGTCCAAATGTTGAAGTTGTGCCAAAGCCCCCTGTACCACCCCCAAAGGGGGTTCCAAACGTTTTGTTAAACATCTTCAAAACGAGTGTTTTCTTCAAAAAGCTGTAAAAGAGAAGTTACTGTTTTGAGACAACACAGAAAGAAATTTGTTTCAAGAAATCTACCATTCTACAAATATTAGGCCCATCCACAGAAATGATAGCCTGATGCTCCTAGTCAATATTCTAAAACCTTGAATAATAAACCCTATCACAATTCCTAAAATGACTAGCACTGTAATGTTATATTAAATTTCTGAGATAGTGCTGGGCGTGGTGGCACATGCCTTTAATCCCAGCGCTTGGGAGGCAGAGGCAGAGGCAGGCAGTGAGTTCCAGGTCAGCCTGGTCTACAAAGCGAGTCCAGAACAGTCAAGGCTACACAGAGAAGCGGTCTTGAGGGAAAAAAATTTTTTTTTATTTTTATTTTTTTCTGACACGCTGTTTCACTATATGGCCCTGGCTGTCCTGGAACTCAGAGATCCTCTGAAATGCTGAGATTAAGGGGGTACACAACCATGCCCAGCAGCCAGGTACCTTCTAAGTCATCTCCACACACAGCGATTTTGTTCATGTAAATCCAACAGCTAAGTGAGGAGCATGCCACTCTTTAAAAGGTGATTAATAGGGGCTGGAGAGATGGCTCAGCGGTTAAGAGCACTGACTGCTCTTCCAAAGGACCCGGGTTCAGTTCCCAGCACCCACATGGCAGCCCACAACTGTCTGTAACTCCAAGATCTGACACCCTCACACAGACATACATGCAGGCAAAACACCAGTGCACATACAATAAAAATAAATAAATTATTTTTAAAAAATAGATTATAAAAAAAAAGGTGATTAATAAAATTTTCCTCTGCGGAACATACCCGTCAGACCATTTTAGTTATAGTTTGTGCTATGGCTATACTAGACTCTACACATGTTAAATTCTGAGGCTCCTAACCCATTAACATTTTACTTTTAGTCATCTTGTCCTAATGCAGAAACCTGCCATTCATTATACACACATTTCACAAAGGGATTTTTTATTAAAAAAAAAAAAAGATTTAATATTATGTATAGCCAGGCGGATCTCTGAGTTCAATGCCAGTCTGGTCTACAAAGTGAGTCCAGGACAGCCAAGGTTACACACAGAAACCCTGTCTTGAAAAAAAAAAATATTATGTATACAATGTTCTGCCTGCGTGTACACCTGCATGCCAGAAGATGGCATCAGATCTCATTACAGATGGCTGTGAGCCACCATGTGGTTGCTGAGAATTGAACTCAGGACCTCTGGAAGAGCAGTCAGTGCTCTTAACCTCTGAGCCATCTCTCCAGGCCTACAAAGGGATTTTTAGTAATAATAAAATAGCCTGGAAAATAACTCAACATCTACAAGCTCATTTATATTCATCATTTCAACAACAATGAAAAATGTTAGTATTAGCTCACCTCTGTTTTACAGATTAGAAAAAAAGATGAGGTTTTACTACATTTTACAAGGTCAAAGAGGTAAGCAGAACTCAAGTTTAACCTGCCTTCTAACTTCCCAAAAACACTTCCTTTTTTTTCCAAACTGATATAAAAGTTTATTGAGATGTTTAATAAAATTCTCGAGCCGGGCAAGGTGGCGCACACCTTTAATCCCAGCACTCGGGAGGCAGAGGCAGGCGGATCGCTGTGAGTTCGAGGCCAGCCTGGTCTACAAAGCGAGTCCAGGACAGCCAAGGCTACACAGAGAAACCCTGTCTCGAAAAACAAAACAAAACAAAAATTCTCATTAGACATTCTTATTCTTATTCTTCTTTTTTTTTGGTTTTTCGAGACAGGGTTTCTCTGTGTAGCCTTGGCCATCCTGGACTCACTTTGTAGACCAGGCTGGCCTCGAACTCACAGCGATCCACCTGCCTCTGCCTCCCGAGTGCTTAGACATTAATTATTCTTTATATTTTCTTTTTTAAAAATGAAGATCACTGATTGCTTTCCTGGCTTATTCTACATGCTAAAGTGAAAACTCTGTTTTAATTGAAATCAGAGACTGGATAAGTATTTGTACTATACATAATTTAACAAATTGGATGAAAAACACTTCCAATGAAAAGAAAGTAACAGGTAATAAGTAAATATATATACATATATATATTAAAAAATTCAATTGCCTCAGACCTGAGAACAAGAAGAATGAAGGCAGCAAAATACCTTGAACCTATAAAGAAAATATCTCATTCAAACGCAACTTATCTTTTCAACATTTCCCCCCTTTTGGGAGATAGGGTCTCACTATGTATCCCAAGCTAAGCAAGAGATCTGCCTCCCCAGTGCTGGGGACTAAAGGTGTAAATCGGCACGTCCATTAAACTTGCTCAGTTCTGGGAAGAATGAACTTGTCTTATTCTCACTTTTCATGCTGAGTAGTCTTTTAAATTATCACAACAGGGAGGCCAGCCTGGTCTTCAATGCAAGTCCAGGACAGCCAAGGCTACACAGAGAAACCCTGTCTTGAAAAACCAAAAAAGAAAAAGAAAAAAAAAAAATCACAACAGGGGCTAGGAATGAATGTAGCTCAGTTGACAGGAGTGCTTGCCTAGCATGCACAAAATCCCCAGAATAGCATAATTAAGGAGTGACAGCACATGTCTGTAGTCCCAGACATGCAGATTTAGGCGGATCAAAAGTTCAAGTCATCCTCAGCTACATAGACTTTTATCTCAAAACAAATCACAACAGAAACAAAATCACACTGAAGTAAATCAAGATCAGAGACAACCTCAAAATCAATCTATCTATCTATCTATCTATCTAAACTACAGAAACTGAAGTATGGCAAGTTGAGTGAACTGGAGCTCACCAATAATCTCAAAATGTGGTACTCAAACAATACCAACATGATCTGAGAACTTGGAGGATCGGGACAGATGCTGGGACTAGAAGCTGGACTCTGGGTGGGAGCATGTGAGGGCCCAAGGCAACCTGCTCTGCTGCATGGTCTGGGCAAGTGGGGAGTGGGCCTACTCCTGCCTGTCTCACAATGAGATTTCTAGGGTTTGGACACTTCTCCACCCCAGTGAACTTGAGGCCAGCTCTATTACAAAACAAAAACTAACCTAGTGAATACATGCAACTCTGCTCCTCAAACCACCCATTCTCCTCATTCTGTTCACCCCTGATTCTTGTTACTGCCAAACAACCCAATTCACTCTATAAAGTGAATAAAATAAAATAAAAACAGCTTCAGGGGCTGGGGAGATGGCTCAGCGGTTAAGAGCACCGTCTGCTCTTCCAGAGATCCTGAGCTCAATTCCCAGCAACCACATGGTGGCTCACAACCATCTATAATGAGATCTGGTTCCCTCTTCTGGTGTGCAGGTGAACATGCAAGCAGAACACTGTATATGTAATAAATAAATCTCTAAAAACAAAAACAAAAACCAGCTTCAGTATGCTATCTTTTATAAGCCTATGCTAACTTTATCTAACAATGGCATCCTTCATCCATAGCACAGTATAAATTCTTTGCGCGTCTCTACCTTGACCGTTCCCATTCTGGACACCATGAAACATTAAACTATGCAGACTTTCATTTAGGACTGGGAAAGATTTGTTGTACCAGCTGCTGCACTGTAAGCCTTCAGCTGTCAGTGCTTTTCCACTGAAGACTGCCTCATCCAAGGTCATACTTTCTTCCTGTGACAGCCTAATTCTGTGGCTAATGCTAGGATTCTTGAGCCCAGCTCAGTGTTAACTCCAAAGGGCAGATAATTTCAGCTTCTTACATTTTTGTGGAACTGGTTGACACCTTCATCAATGCTGGTTGATACAACATCACAGTACTAGAAATATAGCTTAATGGCAGAGTTTAGGGGCCTAAGTTCAATTTTCTCCTACTACAAGAAAAGAAAAATCAATACATAAAAATCAAGATAGTGCCACACAGGCGAGGGTTAGTGTTAATGCTTGCCTAGGGTCTGTAAGGCCCTGGGTTCTATCCCATCACACACACACACACACACACACACACACACTCTCTCTCTCTCTCTCTCTCTCTCTCTCTCTCTCTCTCTCTCTCTGTGTGTGTGTGTGTGTGTGTGTGTGTGTGTGTGTGTGTGTTTTAAAGACAGTACAGATATTGAAGGCTGTCCTCAAATTTTCTATGTAGCTCAAATTGACACTGAACTGCTGATCTTCCTGCCTCTATCTCCCAAGTGCTAAGATTCCAGGTGTTTGACACGACATGCTACTTTGGCATTTTGAGACAGGATTCCTGTCTTAACTTCCTAGACCAGTATAGTAACAACTTTAAAATTTGATTCGTCAACATTCATAACAGTGAACCAATAATTTACAAAATAATCAATGCTGATGTTATAAAATCATGCATACAGGGCTAGAGAGATGGTTAGCAGGACCGTCTGTTCTCCCAAAGGTCCTGAGTTCAATTCCCAGCAACCACATGGTGGCTCATAATCATATATAATGAGATCTGATGCCCTCTTCTGGCATGCAGGCACCATGCAGTCAAATACTATATAAATAAAAAATAAATTGCCAGGCATGGTGGTGCACACCTTTAATCCCAGCACTCAGGAGGCAGAGGCAGGTGGATCACTGTGAATTCCAGGTCAGCCTGGTCTACAGAGCAAGTCCAGGACAGCCAAGGCTACACAGAGAAACCCTGTCTCAAAAAACTAAAACCAAACGAACAAAAAATAGCTGGGAAGTAGAGGCATACATCTTTAATCACAACACTTGGGAGGCAGAGACAGGCAGATCTCTGAGCTAAAGACCACATGGTCGGGCTGGAGAGATGGCTCAGAGGGTAAGAGCACTGACTGCTCTTCCAAAGGTCATGAGTTCAATTCCCAGCAACCACATGGTGGCTCACAACCATCTATAACGAAATCTGTATACACAATAAATAAATCTTAAAAAAAAAAAAAAAGAGGTCAAGTTCCTCTTTTAAAAAAAAAAAAAAAAAAAAAAAAAAAGACCACATGGTCTGAGTTCCAGGACACAAAGAAACCCTGTCTTGAAAAGCAAAAAAAGAAAGAAAATATAGCTAGACCAGGTAGTACACGCACATGCCTGTACTTGGGAGACTGATAGTTTCAGTGAGTTCAAGGTCAACCCAGTACAAAGTGATACATTGTCTCAATAAATAATTTCCAAACTAAAAAAGTTGATTTCCCATTAAACTGAATTAACACTGAATTATTTTTGAGTATTTATCAATATTGTGTACAACAGTCCCATCATTGTATATTTCTATCAACTATTATCAGTGAAACTGAAAGGTCATTTAATAGATGAATTCAACTACAAGCTCTTTTACTCCTTCCTCAAAAACCAAGCTGTTCTCTGACCTGTCATACGGAAGAGGTAATCTACCACAGAATGAGAAGCTAAAAGAAAGTGCCCCTAGGACTTAGCCTTACAGCTTCCCAATGGCAGTACTTGACAATTTGAAGAGTTTTTCATGGAAAGCAGGGCACTGTGACCCATACCACCCTGTACTTGGAGAAAAGGACAGAAGAATTAGGAGTTTAAAGTCAGCCTTGGTCCCAGCACTTGGAAGACAGAAGCAGGTGGATCTCTGAGTTCAAGGCCAGCCTGGTCTACAAAGCAGGTCCAGGACTGCCAAAGCTACACAAAGAAACCCTGTCTCAAAAAACAAAAAGAAGAAAAAAAAAAAACAAAACCCAAACAAACAAAAAAACAGCTCTTAGGCAGGGTGTGGTGGTGCATCCCTGTAATCCCAGCACTTGGGAGGCAAAGGCTGTTGGATCTCTGTGAGTTCAAAGCAAGTCCAGGACAGTTAAGGCTAACAGAGAGACCAAGTCTTGAAAAAAGAAAGAAAGAAAGAAAAAAAAAAAAAACCTCACAAGTCTTAGACAATTAATGAACTGGCTCTACAAGCAAGGTAAGGATATGGCTTACAAGCAAGGTAAGGATATGGCTTACAAGCAAGGTAAGGATATGGCTTACAAGCAAGGTAAGGATATGGCTTACAAGCAAGGTAAGGATATGGTTTTAGTGAAATGTAAGCAGTGATTCTAATCAGGGACAATTCTGATCATTTCTTGACCTTCTTGGTAGATACAACTTGGGCGGAAGTGTTAATCAGGATCTAATAGGTAAAGGAGAAAAGTTGTTTTTTAATCCTACAACACATAAGAGAGCCTCTAAATTAAAGAATTATCTCAGGGGCTAGAGAGATGGCTCAGCAGTTACCAGCATTGGCTGCTTTTCCAGAGGACCCAGGTTTAATTCTTAGCACCCACATGGCAGCTCACAACTGTCTATAACTCCTGCTTCAGAGGATCTGACAACCCTCACAGAGACATATATGCAAGCAAAATACCAATACACATGAAATAAAAATAATTATATATATTTTGTGGGGGGTTGGGTTGGCTTTTTGTTTATTTGGTTTTTGGTTTTTCTAGACAGGGTTTCTCTGTGTAGCCTTGGCTATCCTGGACTTGATTTGTAGACCAAGCTGGCCTCGAACTTAACAGCAATCCACCTGCCTGCCTCTTCCTCCCAGTGCTGGGATTAAAGGCACACACCACTACACTCTGATTTACAACTTACAACAATTTTATAAAGTCTCTTACTAGAAATAAGTATTATAATACTCTATGTCCTAGACTATCACTACACAAGTAATATTACAATAAATCTTAAGTATTTTTCCAATCTGCGAATTTGGTGCCCTAAAAGTTTAGTTACTCTTAGATACATAGGAGTTAATGGTTACAAACAAAAGTACAAAGTATTTCAGAAGTACACAAATATCTAGACTCTTTCTGTTTAACTTTTCTGTATTTGTTCATTCACAAAATATAGCTAAGCAGAGCCGGTCGGTGGTGGCACACACCTTTAATCTCAGTACTTAGGAGGCAGAGGCAGGTAAATGAGTTCGAGGCCAGCCTGCTTACAGACTCCAGGAAAACCAAGGCTACAGAGAAACCGTCTTGAAAAGCAAAAAACAAACAAACAAAAACCCCCAAAACAAAACTACAACTGAGGACCACCTATGAGCCACATTATCTAAATATAAAGATATATGTTATCTACTTTTGAGACAGGGTCTCATATGCAGTCCTGACCAGGCTGACCTTAAACTCCCAGAGATCCACCCGCCTGTGTCTCTGGAGCACTGAGATAAAGGCATGCAGTACCACACCCAGCAAGACAATAATATTTTATTATCATCTAGTAAGAAGACAGATAAAATGCAAATGTGTGCTACCAGCAGAGGACCAGGTGTTACAGAAGCTCACAAGGCGAGCATGCCAGCAGCAGCTTCCCAGGTGGTGATGCTCAAACTGAGGAAACGGCATGGAGAACACAGGTTACCACATTAAGGCCACAGTTCTCGTCTGCTCTTCTGCATTACTTGCTTTTAGGTGTTGTGGTTTATATTAACATGAATGCTACAAGCTGATAGATATATTCAGATCAAACCGACAACTTAATTCCATTAAATCTTAAGTATCAAAAATAATTTTTTCAAAGTAGTTCCCAGTACCTCTAAAATGTCCAGCCTGGTTTTTGTTTCATTTTTCAATTATTTCTTTTATTAAGGATATAAGTGTTTTGCCTGCAGTGTTTGTGAGTGCTCTGGTTTTCCACCCTCACTTTCCATAACCGGTAACATTATAGGCTTACACCACCACATCTATCTTGGTTTTATTCCCCCGTTCCTCCCACACACTAAGTTTTTTGAGGCCGGGTCTCTCTAGGCAGCCCTGGCTGCTCTGGACCTCAGTATGTAGAGGAGGCTAGTCTTGAACTCACAGAGAACTTCCTCCCTTTGCCTCTCAAGCGGTGAAATGAAAGCCTGTCTCTTTAACCATTTTTTAAGTCCTCAAAAGTCTGTATTAGGGCTGGGTATGATGGCAAAAGCCTTTAATCCCAGCACCTGGGAGGTAGAGGCAGGTGGTCTCTTTGAGTTTGTGGCAGACCAAGTTTACAGAGTTTTGGAGTGAGATCTTGTCTCTTAAAAAAGTAAAATTAAAAAAAAAAAAAAAAGCTAGGTGTGGTGGCACACACCTTTAGGCAGGCAGATCTTCCTGAGTTCCAAACTGAGCCAGTCAGGACAGCCAAGGGCTATTACACAGATAAACCCTATCTGGGGGGGGGGGGAGTAATTAAAAGTAAAAATTCCACATCAGGCTGGTCACTGGTGGCGCCTGTCTTTAATCACAGCCCTCGGGTGGCAGAGGCAGGCAGATACAGATTGAGTTCCAAGACAGCCAAGGCTACACAAAGAAACCCTGTCTCAAAAAACAAAACAAAACAAAAGCCTCATCAGGATACTACTAAGTTATGTTATTATATATAAGAAAGCATGGTAACAACTCAACTGCAACTGTTTTGAAAACGATGTCAAATGTCAGTGTCCTTCCCCGTCACCTCCCCCAAATAGCTAACAGCCAATAGTAGCTAATAATGGGAGACTCAAACAGGGAGGGAAGAATAGTATAAAATTTCTACCAAACTTAAGACATCAGACATTCCTCAATCTTGTAACTTACTCTACCTCCCGCCAACAAGATCTCTGCACGTGATGCAGACCAAAGGGACTGACAAATAATCTTAAATGCTTACGGGTACAGTAATTC
Source organism: Acomys minous (assembly GCF_964271855.1). Taxonomy (NCBI): domain Eukaryota; kingdom Metazoa; phylum Chordata; class Mammalia; order Rodentia; family Muridae; genus Acomys; species Acomys minous. Next base: position 134,432,207 of record NC_140484.1, read on the forward strand.
AGAAATTCAATCTTTCTCAACTAGGTTTACACGGAACAGGAAAGAACCTTTTATTCCACTGACCAGATCCTTCTAATCGTCAGACAGTGTCTTTAAAAGCTAACGCAGTTCTGATTCAACGTCTGGCTAAACCCTAGACAAAATGCGTCTTGTAGAGTGGTCAAGGAAGTAATGGAGAGACCTCACTGAAGTCCAGCAAGGCACCGTCCCCCGTAAGGGTCAGCCTACCGGGGGGCTGCTCACCTCCGCCCAGCGAATGAATGAGTAGCACCGGAGAGAACGAGGTTCACTCAGCGTGGGGATGCTACCCAAGACCACCACCCCACCCCGGCCTACGCCCCACGCGTGTAGCTTCCCTCCCAGGGCCTCCCGAGCCAAGCCGCAGGGCCGTGGGCCCCGCCCCCTCACGCATGCCCGACGGAGCGCGCCCCGCACGAGACTAGGCGGCGGGAGAGGGCCCCGGGTGTCCCGCGCAGATGCCGGTACAGAGGGGGAAGATCTGCTCGCCTGGCCCCGGCGGCGCTCCTGACTTACGGCGGTGCGTCTGGAGTGAAGGCCCAGGTCCGTCCGCCACCCGCCGCTCACAGAGCAGCGCGCGGCCGCCAGAAAACCGTCGCCGCCGCCGCCGCCGCCACCACCGACCACCGCTTCGGGCGCAGCGCGCAGAGGCCCGACTGCGTCACACGCCGTCGGCCGTCAGAGGCCAAGCCCGGGTGCTCCGCCCTTGACGGCTGGGCATTGGCAGGTCGGGCCGCCACTCGAGGCCGACTCCGTTACTCATTGGGCGACGAGCCTTTTGAAACCGAACGTGAAAGGCGGTCTCTGCGAAAGAGCGGAGGGGAAGAGGAGGGGCGTGAGGAATGGACGGGGCGGGGGTGGGGGAGGGAAGAGAAAAAAAAAAAAGGAGGATGGGGAGGGACGATGGGTCCCACTCTCTCTGCGGCGACGGTTGGCTGAGAGATTGGTGACGTCACACAGGGCCGGGGTTGGTGAGTGGCTAGAGAGAGAGGTGAACACTAAACAACGGTGACGTTGTGTCGAGACCCCGCCCCCTTCCTTGGAGCGCGGAGACTCGGGCTACGGAAGCTCCGGCCAATCAGAGGGAAGGCCTAAGGATGATATGGTAACTGTTCTATCCTTCTCTAGCTCCTGTCTGTGGGCAATGATGGGAAGGCTCCCTGGGCGCCCACCTGGCACTTGCGGTGCTGGAGGGCCCTTCTGGGAGACCCATCGGTCCACAGAGCTTGTCTGGAGACCCTCCAGTCCCCAGTGTCCTTTCCACCACAAGCCAGTCTCTCGCACACCCTTTGCTTCTCTGATTCCTTCTAAGGTAGCAATGGACTTGCATTACAGGGCTTGCTCACAGTGAGGATTCTCGGACCTTTCAGCCTCAGTTGCACCTTCAGAACCTGTGCTTGTTCTGGATGGCTTGGTGCAACTTTCTCTCCTTCTCCAGGACACATTTGCTAACCTCAACAAATTGTGATGCTGTTTGAGCAGCCCTCCGATCAGGACCTTGTTACTTTGTGTCTTATGTTCTGTTCTGGGCCTCCTCCCTCCCCTGATCTTGGTCAAAGCTGAATTTTCGTCCTGTTGGTGTCTTTCCTCCTAGAACATAGCTAAGAGCAGGGGGTGGGCATGTTCTAGGAACCAGACCGCTCTAGTTACTGAGCTGGGACATCAGTATACAACTGAAACAAGATTTGCTACGAATTTTTAAATGATCCTCTCAATGTTTTTGGTAATAACGGGAATTAAAAACATCTTTAAAATGAAGTGGTGTCTGGGCTGGGGATGTAGCTCAGTTAATAGAGTTCTTGCCTGCCATGTGCAAAGCCGAGTGTTCACTCCCAGCATCACATAAACTGGACAAAGAGGTGCACACCTGTAATCTGAGCATTGGGGTGGTGGAGGGAGGAGGGGCGGGGCCAAAATGACTCCGGTAAACACTCTGCCAAGCTCCTGAAAATTGTCCTCTGACATCCATACAGGTTCCATGGCAAAAGCACCCACACAATTAAGATTTTAAATGAGAGTGGGGCGTCATGGTGCACACCTTTAATCCTAGCACTTGGGAGGCAGAGGCAGGTGGATCGCTGTGAGTCTGAGGCCACCTGGTCTACAAAGCAAGTCCAGGACAGCCAAGGCTGCACAGAGAAACCCTGTCTGTGGTCGGCAGGGAGGGGGGGGGGGGGTTGGGAGAGACAGAGAGAGAGAGAGAAAGAGAGAGGGAGAGAGAAACAGTAAATTGAAGAAACGATACATTGTAGGTATTTACTTAGTAGATACGTGGAAAAAAAGTTAATGTATAGCTTGCCTAACAGGAAAGCTAGTGTAACCGTCCATCTGCAGCCGCCTTCCCCAAACCCCGCTGCCGGAACAGCCTGCTCTGCCATCACCCTTCCTTGCCTTTCCTCTGAATCAGAAAGTCATTACCGGGTGGGGTGAAATGGCCAAAAGATCTAACTCCAGCTCTCAAGTTGCTGAAGCGGAATATGAAAGTGAAAGCCAGTCTGGGCTCTATGAAACTGTCTTAAAAATAAAACAAGCAAAAACAAACCTTAGAGCCGGGCTGTGGTGGCGCACGCCTTTAATCCCAGCACTCGGGAGGCAGAGGCAGGCGGATCGCTGTGAGTTCGAGGCCAGCCTGGTCTACAGAGTGAGTCCAGGACAGCCAAGGCTACACAGAGAAACCCTGTCTCGGAAAAAAACAAAAAATAATAATAATAAAATGGGACTCCCCAGTTCTAAGGCACGTGTTCTGATGCAGGAAAAGGCTCAGAAAAGTGTCTTAAGAGAATCAGCAGATAAATATATTCAATTTAAAATACTGGCAGTAGTCTGGCGTAGTGGTGCACACCTTTAATCCCAGCACTTGGGAGGCAGAGGCAGGCGGATCTCTGTGAGTTTGAGGCCAGCCTGATTTACAAAAAGAGCCTAGGACAGCCAAAGTGACACTGAGAAATATTTTGTGTTGATGTTTTTGTTTTTGTTTTTCTGTGTAGTCGTGGCTGTCCTGGACTTGCTTTGTAGACCAGGCTGGTCTCGAATTTACAGGGATCTTCCTCCCAAGTTCTGGGATAAAGGCATGTGCCACCACGCCGTTTTTGTTTTGTTTTGTTTTTGTTCTTTTGGAGACGGTTTCTCTGGCTGGCCTCAAACTCACATTGATCCTCTTGTCTCTGCCTCCCAAATGCTAGGATTAAAGGCGTGCACCACCACCACCACTGGCACCTTCTTTTTCTTTAGTCTTGATTTTTCACTGGATTTTTGTTGTTGTTGTTGCTTTGGTTTTTCAACACAGGGTTTCTCTGTGTAGCCTTGGCTGTCCTGGACTCACTTTGTAGATGAGGTTGACCTCGATCTCACAACAATCCTCCTGCCTCTGCCTCCCAAGTGCTGGGAGGCATATGTGCCACCACGCCTGGCCTGTTGTTGATTTGAGACATGGTCTCACTTTGGGTCACCTTGAACTCAATGTAGACCAAGCTGGCCTCCAACATATAGAGATCCATCTGTATGCCTCCTGGGTGTAGAGATTAAAGACATATGCCATGGGTTCTGGCCCTGGATTTTTTTTTGGGGGGGGGTTTCGAGACAGGGTTTCTCTGTGTAGCCTTGGCTGTCCTGGACTCACTTTGTAGACCAGGCTGGCCTTGAACTCACAGTGATCCGCCTGCCCCTGCCTCCCCGAGTGCTGGGATTAAAGGCCTGTGCCACCAAGCCCGGCAGCCTGGCCCTGGATCTTATCTTAAGTAAAATGTAATTCACAGAAAATATAACTCATTCTTTTCAAGTATATAATTCAGTAGTTTTTAATATAATAAAACAATTGTGTTATCATCTCAACTATATAATTTTAGGACAGTTTCTATAACCCTCTAAACAGAACCTTACTGTCTATCTTTGTTCTTGAGCCCCAGCGAGCTCGCAGTAATCTTTTTTTGTTTGTTTGTTTGTTTGTTTGTTTTTCGAGACAGGGTTTCTCTGTGTAGCCTTGGCTGTCCTAGACTCACTTTGTAGACCAGGCTGGCCTCAAACTCACAGCGATCCGCCTGAGCTGGAATTAAAGGCGTGTGCCACCATGCCCAGTTTACATTAATCTCTTTCTTACATAGACTTACTGCAGTTATTTATTTTTATTTTATTTATTTATTTTGTTTGTTTGTTTGTTTGTTTTTTGTGGTTGGAGAGACAGCCATGGGTGCTAGGAACCGAACTCTTATATTTTTGGTGGGAGCCTAGCCTTTAACGGCTGAGCCATCTCTCCAGCCCACTGCAGTTATTTAATGTAAACGGCATCGTGTAATCTATGGCTTCTTTTGTGTCTGGCGTTTTCACTTCTGAGAATGTTTTGAAGTTCACCTGCACAGTTGCCATGGATCAATGTGCCATTTTTATGGTTTAATAATATCCCATTGTATGTGTATACCTTCTCTCCTCTATGAATCAGTTAATCGACTATTAGGTTTTCACTTTTTAGCTATTAGGGATAATGCTGCTATGAACATTTGTACTCAAGCTTTCTGTACACATGTTTCAAATTCTCTTCTGTTTATACCTAGGAGTCGAATTACTGGGATATAGGGTAACTCTGTATTTATCTCCTCCTCATATATGTCAAATGCTTTATAATTTTTGTTTTCTTGATATTTATAATTTTATATATTGATCTTAATCACTTTTTTCTTTCTCTTTTTTTTTAATCACTTTGTTTCTTAAAATATTTAGCCAGGTGTGGTGGTGCATGCCTTTAATCCCAGCACTTAGGGAGTTTGAAGCCAGTCTGGTCCAGGACAGCTAAGGCTAAACAGAAATCCTGTGCTGGGATTATAAGCTACACTACCATTGCTGGGTGAGCTTAATATTTTTCAAGATAGGTTTTCTTTGTGTCTTTGTGTAGTCCTACTTGTCCTGGAAATCACTCTATAGACCAAGATAGTCTGTCTGTCTGTCTCTCTCTCTCTCTCTCTCTCTCCTTATTTTTATGAAATAGGGTTTCTCTTTGTAGCCTTGGCTGTCTTGAACTGACTTTGTAGACCAGGCTGGCCTCAAACTCACAGAGATCTGCCTGCCTCTGCCTCCCTGAGTTCTGGGATTAAAGGCGTGCTCTTCCATGCCTGGCTAACCTTAATGGGGTGGGGTGGGGGTGGGGGGCTATGTACCACCTTGAACAGCAAGTTTATTTTTATTTTTTGAGATTTTATTTTTATGTATATGAATATTTTGCTTGAATGTATGTCTGTGCACTATGTGGGAGAAATGCCAGAAGAAAGTACCAGATCCCCTGGGACTGGAATTACAGATGATTATAAGCAGTCATGTGGGTGCTGGGAATTGAACCAGGTTCTGGATCATCTGGAAGAACAGCTGGTGTTCTTAATCACTGAGCCATCCCTTCAGCCCCAGAGTGTCGACTTTAAAACCATCCAAGAAGGTAGCACTCAGGAGGCAGAAGCAGGTGGATCTCTGTGAGTTCTCGGCCAGCCTGGTCTACAAAGCGAGTTCAGGACAGCCAGGACTATAAGAGAAACCCTGCCTCGGGGCGGGGAGGGGAGTATCCAAAAAGGTATCATGACCATGACAAAGATATCTGAGAAAAACAAAACTCAGCAGCTCAGGAAGAGCACAGTTTCCGGCACTGTTCTGTGAGGCGGGGTCTGCACTGGGCCTGGATGTCTAGTATTTGCCTCTTTTGTCTCTTTACCTTCCCCAGCCATACTCCCTTCAGTCCCACCCTCTAGCAACTGCTCTCAAAAGGCCTGTCTTGCAAGTCTTAGAATGCTGCTAGATTGCCCGTGGTAGCCCACGCCTTTAATCCCAGCACTCGGGAGGCGGAGGCAAAGACAGGCGGATCGCTGTGAGTTCAAGGCCAGCCTGGTCTACAAAGCAAGTCCAGGACAGCCAAGGCTAACACAGAAGACCCTGCCTCGAAAAACAAAAACAAACAACAACAACAAAAAAAAATGCTGCTAGATCTGTCTCAATATACCCCGTCATTAAAACCCAGTTCAAAGCCAGGCCTGGTGGCATACACCTTTAATCCCAGCACTTGGGAGGCAGAAGCAGGTGGATCTATGGGAGTTCGAGGCCAGCCTGGTCTACAAAGTGAGTCTAGGACAGCCAAGGCTACACAGAGAAACCCTGTCTCAAAAACCCAAACCAAACCAAACCAAAAAAAAACCCCAGTTGTTCTAATCATCAAATGTTTCCTATTCTCTTAACTGTATCCCTGCCCCTGTACTAGGCTAAAAGATCTAGCAACCAATTATGTGGGGGTTGCCTCCTGAAACTAGCTCTTGAACACTTGAGAGACTGAGGCAGGAGGGTTGCTGTGAATTTAATACCAGCCTAGCCTACACAGGAGCTTTTGAGCCAGTCTGGGCCACAGATTGACACTATCTCAAAAAATAAAGAGAATTCTCAGCTGGTAGGAGCTGGAGTAAGCAACAGACAAGAAACTCACTCGCTATACTGTGGCCAGAGTCCTAGTCAAAGCTTAATAGGAAATAAGTAATGTTACAGATGTGGGAAGACAGGCACGTTACTTTGGTGTTGGGCTAAGGAAAAGGTGATGGACGTTTTGTGCAAGAGGAGGATAGAGCTAGGGTCGAAAACCTAATTGCTAGAGTAGACGATAACCAGGTTACAGAAGCAGTTGAGCGCCACACTGAGGAATTTACCCTGCTCAGAAAAGCTATGGAGCCGGGTGTGGTGGCGCACGCCTTTAATCCGAGCACTCGGGAGGCAGAGGTAGGTGGATTGCAGGCCAGCCTGCTCTACAAAGCGAGTCCAGGACAGCCAAGGCTACACAGAGAAACCTTGTCTTGGAAAAAAAAAAGAAAAAGAAAAGAAAATGAAAAAATAAGCAAATCTCTATGAGTTCATGCCAGCCTGGTGGATATATTGAGTTCCAGACTAGCCAGTGCTAAAAGTGAGAGCCTGCCAAAAAATAAGCAAATTGGGTAGGGAGGCACCAATGTTGGCTGAAGTGGTGGCTCAGTGGTTAAGAGCAATTTCTGAATTATTGTTCTTGCAGAGGACATTGGCTCTGCTTTCATTACCCACATGATGGTCGATAACTCCAGTTCCAGGGGATCCAACACTATCTTCTGAACACCTTGGGCTTCTTCACAGACATGGTTCACATACATACACTCAATCACACACACATACATAAAAGTAAAATCATCTAAAAAATGAATGTGCAGCAGGCACAGTGGGGCACATCTCTAATCCCAGCAATCTGGGGGCGGAGGCAGGGGATCTCTGTGAATTCAAGACCAGCCTGGTCTACAAAGTGAGTACAGGACAGCAAGGGCTACAAGGAGAAACCCTGTTTCAAAAAAAAAACTAATGATAAAAAGACAAAACAAAAACAAAAACAAGGGGCTGAAGAGATGGCTCAGTGGTTAAGAGCACTGTCTGCTCTTCCAGAGGTCCTGAGTTCAATTCCCAGCAACCACATGGTGGCTCACAGCCATCCATATCAGATCTGGTGCCCTCTTCTGGCCTTCAGTGTACATGCAGGCAGAATACTGACTACTTAATAAATAAATCTTTTTCAAAAAACAAAACAAAAACAAAAAAAGGGCTGGAGAGATGGCTCAGAGGTTAAGAGCACTGTCTGTTCTTCCAGAGGTCCTGAGTTCAATTCCCAGAAACCGTATGGTGGCTCACAACCATCTATATTGGGAACTGATGCCCTCTTCCGGCAGAAAAGAAAGCTGGATGATGGTGGTACATGCCTTTAATCCCAGCACTTGGGAGGCAGAGGCTGATCTCTCTGGGTTCCAGGACATCCAGAGAAAAACTCTGTCTCGAAAAAACCAAAAAGAAAGAAGAAAGGAAGGAAGGAAGGAAAAAAAGAGAGGTGCGACAGGAAACCAGTGAAGAGGGTTTTTGGTTGCTTTTGATTTTGGGGGGTTTTGTTTGTTTGTTTTTCAAGACAGGGTTTCTCTATGTAGCCTTGGCTGTCCAAGACTCACTTTGTAGACCAGGCAGCAATCCGCCTGCCTCTGCCTCTCGAGTGCTGGGATGTGAGCCACCACACCCAGCAAGAGTTCTTATATCTGTTTTCTGTTTCATTATTTTATGATTGTTGTCTTGCCTGTATGTTTATATGTGTACCATGTGCATGCTTTGTCCCCTAGGAGGCCAGAAGAGGGTGACAGATTCTCTGGAACCAGTGTTACAGATGATTATGAGTCACTGACTGAGTGCTGGGAATCAAACTCAGATTTTCTTGAAGAACAGACAGTGCTCTTAACTGCTGGCCCACCTCTTCAGCTCCACAGGGCTGTTCTTGACAGATCGTGTACTTTCTTATCCCCATTTGTACAACTGCCCCCATGCTACTGGGTGCTGCATTGTCTTTGTGAACACTTGAGTCTGTTTGAACGGGTGTGGTGTGTGGGTGTGCACAGGGAGATTTGGACAGTAACAGTGGCTAAAACTGGATATTGGTGATGCTATTTAAGGCACAGACTGTCTAGGGTATTTTCCAGATGAAAGCAAATCCAAAGGAGAATAAGAAATACCAGAAAATATCAACAGGAGCAGCTACACAGGTAGCGGACAAATGGCAATTTAGAAAGCACTGAGTGCCTGCTGGCAGAAATAAAACTGGAAGCCTAATTGTTCTCATGGTTTCTAATGCTGAAATGTCTTTTTTAAAAATAGCATTTATTTATTTCTCTCTCTCTCTCTCTCTCTCTCTCTCTCTCTCTCTGTGTGTGTGTGTGTGTGTGTGTGTGTCTGTCTGTCTGTCTGTCTGTCTGTCTGTCTGTGTTAACAAGCCCAAGAGTTCACGAGCTTTTGTGTAGAGGTCAGAAACAATTTACGGGAGTTGGTTAATCTTTTTTCCCCATGAAGACTAGGTTGTCATATTAGACAGCAGGTACCTTGTCATCTGACCATTCCTCTCCCCTTCCCTTTTATTGGTTGTATAACCGAGGACGACCCTCTGTTCTACCTCCCGGGTGCAGAAATTACAGGCCTGCGCCACTACACCTGTTAAATCACCTTCCTTATCTATATGATGGATTTCATCAAATTCATCTATCCAGATTATTAAGTGGATCAACTGGAATAGTATTTATAAAGTCTCTGGCACTTTTTATTTGCTTCTTTGTTTTTCGAGACAGAGTTTCTCTCTGTAATAGCCCTGGCTGTCCTGGACTCTCCTTGTAGATCAGGCTGGTTGCAAACTCACAGAGATCCACCTGCCTCTGTCTCCTGAGTGCGGGGATTAAAGGTGTGCACCACCACTGCTGGGCTTTCTCTGCCACTTCAAAGGACGTGCCGTGGTGGTGTAATGCCCAAGTTGTGAAACCCCCCAAAGACCACCAGGAATCACCTGGATGCAAATCACACAGCATCTTGTTTATTTCAAGCTCAGAACCTGGACCACCAGCTCTCTTGTGAGGAGGGAAGATGGTGGTCCCTAGTGCTAGGGGAACAGGGTTTTTAAAGGAAAACACTGCAGGCAGGTGGTTTCCAAGCCATTCCCAGGCCTTGCTGTTACATGAGAGGTTAGCAGGTACAAGAAAGTTGCCCTTTAAGCTGATTGGCTGGGGAACAGGGCTAAGTGAGGGGACCAGGGCCAGACCGCAGGAGGGAATTTTTCTGTTTGTTTTGGTCACTGTGACCTGTAGCTCTGATTCCTTGGCCCCAGGTACAAACTCCTAGGAGTGATTGCTAGCTGTATCTTTGTGGCTCTCCCTAGTAACTTGGGGGAGGGGGGGTGGGGGGGGGCAGGGAAATCAAGTTCTCAGGCCCTGAACACAAAATGGCATTGGTTTGATCTCTACAGTGGTGCATACCTTTAATCCCAGCACTGGAGGCAGAGCAGGGGGATCTCTGTGATTTGGAGGACAGCCTGATCTACAAAAACGAGTCTAGGTCAGCCCAGGCTACACAGAGAAACCCTGTCTCAAAAAACAAAACAAACAAACAAACAAAAAAAGCCGGGCATGGTGTCCCACGCCTTTAATCCCGGCCCTCCAGGAGGCAGAGGCAGGCAGATCTCTGTGTGTTTGAGGCCAGCCTGTTCTACAAAGCCAGTCCAGGACAGCCAAAAGTGCACAGAGAGACCCTGTCTCGAAAAACCAAAACCAACCAACCGAACAAAACCCCCACACTCTTCTGCTCCTCCTAACGTAAATCAAGCGGACAGAAATGCGTGGTCACTGACCACTGAGGTCAGAGAAGGACAGAAATATGTTCAGAGAGGGTCACTGACCACTGAGGTCAGAGAAGGACAGAAATATGTTCAGAGAGGGTCACTGACCACTGAGGTCAGAGAAGGTTCCAGCTGAAGCTTCCGTGCCTGCTTGTAACAGCCGTCATGTTGGCTACCTTCCACTCACTCCCCTGCCACTATGTGCTACGGCAATTCTCACAATGCCCTGTGGTGTAGATATCCCTTATGCCATTTTACAGATGAAAGAACAGATGCAGGACTGTGAGGTAAATGGTCCACACTGTTCAGATCCCAAGAGAATCAAACGCAAGAGCAGCCCTGGCCTCCAGCCAGACGTGGGTCTAGAGGCTGCAGGGCCGACCTGCGGGGCCAACATTAGGAACAGTCAAGGAGTCAAAAGAGGGAGCACCGGGTGGAGCTAGACGGAAGACATGGCGCCCCCAGACAGGAAACACAAACCTAGCTGCTGAGAATGGGTAGGCATGGTCATTTTAGTAAAAATTTACTAGTCTATTTGCTCTGGAAACCTTATGAAAATGGTAAAAAATTAAGTGAAGGGGCCAGAGAGATGGCTCAGTGGTTAAGAGCACTGACTGCTCTTCCAGAGGGCCTTGGTTTAATTTCCAGCAACCACATGGCATCTCACAGCTATCTGCAACTCCAGTCCCAGAGGATCCGACACCCTCATACAGACATACATGTAGCCAAAACACCAATTTACATAAAATAAAAATAAATTTGAAAAAATAACTAAAACAAGTAATTCAGTCAAGAAAAGTAGTGTTAAGCCGGGTGTGGTGGCGCACACCTTTAATCCCAGCGCTCGGGAGGCAGAGGCAGGCGGATCGCTGTGAGTTCGAGGCCAGCCTGGACTACAAAGTGAGTCCAGGACAGCCAAGGCTACACAGAGAAACCCTGTCTCGAAAAACCAAAAAAAAAAAAAAAAAAAAAAAAAAAAAAGAAAAGAAAAGAAAAGAAAAGTAGTGTTTGGAGCCTGGTGTGGTGGCACACACCTTTAATCCCAGTACTGGGGAGGCAGAGGCAAGTGGATCGCTGTGAGTTCAAGGCCAGGCTGGTCTACAAAGTGAGTCTAAGATAGTTAAGGCTACACAGAGAGACCCTGTGTCCAAACAAACAAAACCAACAACAAAAAAGATAAAAGATAAAGAAGAAAGGGGCTGGTGAATTGGCTCAGTGGGTCAAAGGCACATGCTGGCAAGCTTAGCAGTCTGAGTGTGAGCCCAAGGACTCATACAGTAAAAGAAGAGTGCTGACTCTGCAAGAATGCCCTGTGGTCTCCGCACATAGCCTCTGCCCTCAATACATTATTTAAAAATTACAAGCTGGGCGGTGGTGGCGCACGCCTTTAATCCCAGCACTCGGGAGGCAGAGGCAGGCGGATCGCTGTGAGTTCGAGGCCAGCCTGGTCTACAAAGCGAGTCCAGGACAGTCAAGGCTACATAGAGAAACCCTGTCTCGAAAAACCAAAAAATAAAATAAAATAAAATAAAAATTACAAATTGTCCAGGCAGTGGTAGACCAGGCCTTTAATCCCAGCACTCAGGTGGCAGAGGAAGGCAGATCTCTGTGAGTTTAAGGCCAGTCTGGTCTATAGGGCACGTTCCAGGATAGCCAAGGCTGCACAGAGAAACCCCATCTCAGGGGAAAAATTACAAACTAAAAGAAAAAATATTTTTTACAAATAATAATTCACCTTTTCTCTAGACTTGGATGCCCAAAGAGTGGGTCTGAGGTGAATTTCTCTAGATCATCCCCCCTCATTGGTCAGCCCCGTATCTGTCAGAGAGAGGACCTAGGCTGAGTTAAACTAACAAGAAGAGCTCTTGCAAGTTAGTCGGCACATTGGAACCTCTTTCCCGTTCTCCAGTGTGGCAGTTACAGCTGTTCTACGGCATTGGCTCTATATAGTGATTATTGACATGACTTAGGCACCTGAGTAGTGTGCCTTCTGTTTTCCATTTGGTAAAGGGATAGTAGTAGTTTCTTTCTTGGTGAGGGCTATAGCTTAATTGGTAGAGTGCTCGTTCAGCATGCACCAAGCTTTGACTCCCAGCAACCCATAAACCATGGCTTGGTAATATACACTTGTGATCCTACACTTGTAGGCTAGTCTGGGCTACATGCGATTCTTGCCTACTTTTTTGGCGGGAAGGAAAGAAAGGTATCATTTTTTACTTTGTGATGTGGGAGTGCTGGTGGAAATGAGAGGAAAACCTGTGGGCGCCAGTTCTCTCCTTCAACTCTGTGATTTCCAGGGATTGAACTCGGGTTGCCAGGCTTGGTGGCAAGTGCCATTAGTTCCTGAGCTAGCTTATCCACCCAGAGGTCTCACTGAACAGGCCACCTCACCCATAGGAGAGTCAGTCTTAAAAAAAAAAAAGTATTCACCTTATTTTTATGAGGATTAAATGAGTTAACACATGCAAAGCAGAAATGTGCCTAGGATAGACAGGATACCAGAACGTGTGATTATTACTGTGAGAATGTAAGTGGATTTTAGCCGGTGATAACTGCCTAGTTCCGAAATCCTTCATCTCTTGCAAGTAGCCCTGGAAATCCCCACGAATTCTATGGGAGAAAGTTTTGGTTTCCCCCACCCCACCCCCTTCCTCCCCCTCCATGGATCAGTCTAGGCTTCACCAAAGCGCTGGGGGAAAAGAAGCCAGTGGGACCTGGTTTCTCTTCATTGTGAAGAGCAGAATCTCCACTCCCCGCCCCCCTACCCCCTGCCAGCGACGCCGGACAGCATAGGGCGCCCTCTTCTGATAGAAAGTGGGAACAGCTTTGGCCCAGAGTTTCTGGGATTGGCCTAGAGGATCTCACTACCGGCAAGGTGGTTTGTGGCTTATTTTTACTTTTTCACCTCCTTTTGTAGGATGGTATAAACGGCCACAGGGAGCAAAGTTTGAGGAAAAAGAACCAAGGCTGGAGCAAAATCGGCTTAATGTTTCAGAAGTGCAAAGCTGGATAATTCGATTAGAGGGTAAAAGATTGGAGAACCGGATCAGGGAGTGAAAGAAATTTGGGCCCCACTGAAATAATTTTATGTTCTTTCAACAGGTGATGGCATGCAGCCAGAGGTAAGATGACAAGGTGACTTTTGCAACATGTCAAAACCAGGTGTCCAGGGCTCTTCTGCCTGCTCTGACGCAGTCAAAATAGTGGGGACAGAGCCGACCTGGGGAGGCGCGGCTTCAGGAGGCGCCAGAAGATCTGGAGAGGTAGGGGTCGCGGTCCCCAAAAAAGGGAGGAGCCAGTGTAGATACGGGCCCAATTTCCTCTCTAAGACCCGCCCCAGAGCGCCGGCCTCGCCTCGTGCCGTTGCTACTGCGACCCGCCCCCTTCGACTCGCCCCCGGGCCGGGCGGGGGCTCCGGGTTCCGCGCCCCTGGCTACGGGATCTGGCTCCCTAAACCTCCAGTACTTGGGTGAGTAAGAGAATTGCCGGTTCGGGTCTCAGGGCAACCCCACTCGGGGAGCCCGGCCACGAGATCCGGTCTCCACAGGCCTGCAGTCCGGGTGCCTGCCCGCCTTGTGCACACATTCAGAACCCAGGAACTGCAGGCGTCTGGACGCTGAGCCTGCCCCTGCCTCTGCCTATGCGGTGGCAGGGCTAGGTGTGCTGCAATTAAGTGCTGCCTAATTTACTCCGCAGGGCCTTCTGCTCAGGATCCCTCCAGGCGCTGTGGATGGAGGCTGGAGGAGCCTTGGAACCTCATAGATTTGTTTTGAATCCCAGACCTGCCGGTTACTAGCCTGTGGCTTTGAGTAAGTGTTTTTAAACACTCTGGACTCAGTTAACTCTTCTGTGAAATGGGAACCCAGAGGACAGCACCTACTCTTAAAATAAATAGAACTAAAAGAGATATTATTTATATATATATATATATATATATATATATATATATATATATATATATATATATATTACTGAGCTCAGAATGCAGGTTCCGACAGGAGTGTGGTAGTGAGGTCTTTAGGGACGTTGGATGTGAAGTAGGGATACTCCTACAAATTCAGTTTTCAGAGCCCTGTGTCGTGTCTGTAATCCCAGCCACAGGGAGGCAGGGACAGAAAGATGGGGGAATTTCTGAAAGTCTAGGATACACAGAAAGAGCCTTTCTGGACAAGCTCATGTGCACACACAAACTAAAATAAAACAAAGTCAACAAAGCTGTAACAGTGAAGAAGTTAAAGCTGTCTGGGAGCAGAACTTAAGGTAGTGAGCTCCTAAAACTAATATATGAAGCAGTGACCAAGTTGGAGGAGCCTTATAAGTAATCTAAACATCCCCCCCCCCTTATCTCTCTCCTCTCCTCTCCTCTCCTCTCCTCTCTGGTTTTTCCAGACAGGGTTCTCTGTGTGATCATTCTGGCTGTCCTGGACTCACTTTGTAGACCAGGCTGGCCTCGAACTCACAAAGATCCACCTGCCTCTGCCTCCCAAGTGTTGATTTCCTTCTCTTGTACACTTTGAAACAGGCCCAAGATGGTTAGGTGACTTGTCCAAGGTCACACACCAAAAAGGGAGGCCAGGCACACTGCCAAGAAGTGGACCCACTATCCTGTTTGTTTCTGACATTGTCCTTGACCCACCTCATCGTCCCTACCTGGGGTAAGCCTGTTCAAGCCTCTTCAGTTAGAGGAGCCCAGTGGTTCCCAGGGGAGAAGGAGCAGCTGGCTTCCGGGATGGCCTGGAAGGAGGATTGGGTTAAATCAACTTCAGCAGAGGCTAGGTGTGGGCTGGGTGGGGAGTGCTCTCATTGAGAGCCCTATCCAGGAAATGGGTTGGATCTGGGAGGGTCATCACTGGCACTTCCAGCTCCCCAGGGAGATGCTTGATCAAATATTTATTGCCCCAAAGGGAAGGAGGGGACTTGAGAACTCAGGTCGGGCTGCCTGAGCTGGCCTGACGGAGAGGTAGGTGGAAAGGTAGATGAAAATGCGGAGGTGTGTCCACCTGTTTCTGGAATGTTAGGAGGCCAGCCTGAGATCAGAGTTCTGTCTAAGGGTGGGGCCAGAAAGAGTCATGGCTTGAGACCAGAAGGGCCGGTTTTTTATGTACCTGGAGCCGGCTATAGCTTGGCACCAAGAAACCTAAACTTTGGGAATGACTGTTCCCCAGTCTTAGCTTTGAGGAAGAGGCTCTCTCCTCTTGGTTCCTCCATCTTTACAATGGGAACAGACAGATTACTTCATCTTGTATAGATATGTAGTATTTGTTTTTCTTTGCTCACTCCAGTATAAATCTGACCCTTTTGCCTAGATTTTGGCCCAGAGAAAAAGGGATCAAAAAAATGAGAATTGAAATATATGACTTTTTTGTGGACCCTACACATCCTTACAGCTGACTGAGTAGAGTCCTGTCTGAGCTTCCATTCTGTGCTTGTTAGTGTGTGCTTAGCTGTTATAGTGCCTGACTTTAAAATCTCTTTGTGTCTGTCTCTCATTTCTTGAGACAGGGTTTCTCTGTGTAACCTGGCTGTCCTAGAAATTGCTCTGTAGACCAAGCTGTCCTTGAACTCATAGAGATCCACCTGCCTCTGCCTCCAAAGTGCTGGGATTAAAGGTGTGCACCACCACCACCTGGCAGAAACTCTTATCTGAGGGAAAACCCATTTTTCAAGAGCTTTACCTTGTCTCAGGAGGCACTGGCTACTGGGAAGCCACCAGAAGCTGAACAAGCAGCTCTGACCTGCACACAGCAAGCCCAGGCTATCACCAGGCCTGATTCTGCAAAGCCTTTCACCCTTAGAGCACGTGAGGCTGCAGGCAGGGAAAATCATGGGATGGAGGTTCTGTGAGCTTCCACAGAGTCCCTGCTGCACTGGATTGCTGTGCCTGCATACAGCACCCCAGAGTCTGGGGAGAGCCTGAAGGTGCAGCAGGGCCCTGCTCTGGTGAGTGAAGCCGGGAGAACTGAGAGGCCCGGAACCAAGAGGCTGGCAGAGGGCTGGGGTTGGCTGGGTGGACACCAGCCAGTCTGTTCACCAGTTGATTTTAATGTTTTTTTGTTTTCTGTTTTTTTATTTTTTCAAGACAGAGTTTCTCTGTGTAACAGCTCTGGCTATCCTGGAACTCACTCTGTAGACCAGGCTGGCCTCAAACTCACAGATCCACCTGCCTCTGCCTCCCAACTGCTGGAACTAAAGGCCTGCTCCACCACCACCTGGCTTTAAGTTTGGTTCTTGAACCAGTGAGAGACTAAATAAATCAAATACTTCAGTCCAAGGCCTGTCTAGGCGGGCAGAGGGTTGAGGAGAAGGCCATCCAGTCTGTCTCAAGCTTTATGTTTGTATAGACGGAGTTCATTGTCTTCCCTCAGAAACTGAAGTTGATTGTTGCCTTGGGACCTGAGTCTTCCTCATCTGGCACAGGAGCTGTCAAAGTTTAGGAGTCTCCTCACACTCTCTACTCCTAAGTTTTAGGTCAAGCATGAGTGCTAGCATTGCCACTGAGCCCTCAGCCCTGCCGCCCGAGGCTCCACCTGACAGCACACCTTCCATCCTCAGGTCTGACAAGATGTACCAGGTCCCACTGCCACTGGACCGGGATGGGACCCTAGTCCGGCTCCGCTTCACTATGGTGGCCCTGATCACAGTCTGCTGTCCACTTGTCGCCTTCTTATTCTGTATCCTGTGGTCCCTGCTTTTCCACTTCAAGGAGACAACGTCTACGCACTGTGGGGTAAGGCTTGTAGGGCACTGGTGGCTCGCAGTCAGACCCATCTGGATCTTTTCCAAGATCCTGACTTGATATTAACAGAATTAGCCAGTTCTTCGGGCTCCATCAAACATACCGGGCTACTGGGTGGTAGTGGAATGCTTGTAAATTGAGGTCTCCTGAATTAGGCTCCTTCTACTTTCCATGAGCATTCTAGGAGCTGGGGTCACTAAAGTTAGGCTGGGGTCACTAAAGTTAGGCAGTCCCCAAACCCAGAACCCGAGCCAGGTATGTCTTTAATCCCAGCACTTGGGAGTTAGAGGTGGGTGGATCTCTGAGGCCAACCTGATCTATATAGTGAATTGCAGGCCAGTCAGGGTTATATAAAGAGACTCTGCCTTAAAAACAAACAAAGAAATAAAAACCAAGACTCTACTGCTTTATAGAGGAGCAGATTCAGGAGCTTAGTGTTTCCTGGAGGGTGAGGGGAAGATGGGACTGAGATAAGGACATTGTAGAGGACACAGTGTGTCACTTCAGGCTTTAAGCATGTATGTGATTATGAGGGATGCACCCATATTTAATGGCTTTAAGTAGGATTGTGTGTGAGAGAGAAATTATGTCTGTGTGGGGACCTAGTTATGTGCTTGAATATGTGTTCTAAGGTGTGTCCCCTGTCCTTGAGGCTACTTGAACCATGAAAAGAAATTTGAGAGTTTCTTCGTCCACAGAATACCAGAGTGAATGGGTCAGACTGTGGAGGTCAGCTGGGCAGTGCAAAGGATGGAAAACAGCAGGAGGAAGAGAATGAGAAAGAGTCAGCGATCATAAGGTTAGGAAGTGAGTCAGGAGATAAAAAGCAGGGCCCCAGGTGAGGCAGAGCTTGGCCATGCGGCTTAGGTAGCCTGAGAGAGAGAGAGAGAGCTCTGAAGGCCCCCACAGGAGGCCCAGCTCCAGCACAGGATCCTGCCTGGGAGTGTGGAGGCTGAATGCTTTTGTTCAGTATGACTTGAAAATTTTCTTTCTAATTTGTCCAGATGACCGTTGATTGAGGGTACACAATCTGCTGAGAGATATCAGAGGCTAGGGAGGCCAGAGGTGGTAGCTCATGCCTGTAGTCCCAGCAGTGGGGAGGCTAAAGCAGGGGAGCTCACGTGAAGTCAAGGTCAGCCTGGGCTAATGAGTGAAACCCAGGCTGGGCGTGGTGGTGCACCGCTGTAATCCCAGCACTCTGGAGGCAGAGGCAGGTGGATGGATCTCTGTGGGTTCAAGACCAGCTTGGTCTACAAGGAAAGAACCAGGACAGCCAGGCCTACACAGAGAAATCTTGTCTTGAAAAACAACAACAAGGCTGGAGAGATAGCTGAGAGGTTAAGAGCACTGACTGCTCTTCTGAAGGTCCTGAGTTCAATTCCCAGCAACCATATGATGGCTCACAATCATCTATAATGTGATCCGATGCATTCTTCTAGCTTGCAGGTGTACATATAGGCAGAATACTGTATATATAATAATAAATAAGTAAAATCTTTAAAAACAACAACAAAAAAGCAAAATCTTGCCAGGTGGTGGTGGTGCACGCCTTTAATCCCAGCACTTGGGAGGCAGAGGCAGAGGCAGGTGGATCACTGTGAGTTCAAGGCTAGCCTGTTTTACAAAATGAGTCCAGGACAGCCAAGGCTACATAGAAAAACCCTGTCTCAAAAAACCAAAAAGAAGAGTGAAATCCTATCTCACCCCCACCCTCCAACAAATAAGTAAATGGAAGGAATCGGATTGGGAGAATAGCTAGGTTAGCAGTTCTAAACTGTGAGTTGTGACCTCCCCCCCAACAGGGGACACATATTAGCTATCCTGCATATCAGATATTTATATTATGATTCATAACAGTAGAAAAATTACAGTTATAAGCCGGGCAGTGGTGGCACACGCCTTTAATCCCAGCACTCAGGAGGCAGAGGCAGGTGGATCGCTGTGAGTTCAAGGCCAGCCTGGTCTACAAAGCAAGTCCAGGACAGCCAAGACTACACAGAGAAACCCTGTCTCAAAAAAAATGAAAAAAAGGGAAAGAAAAAAAAATTACAGTTACAGAGTAGCAACAAAATAACTTCATGATTGGAGACCACCACCACATGAGAAACTGTGTTAAAGGGTCGCAGCATTAGGAAAGTTCAGAACCACTGAACTGGGTGATCTAAGGTCACTTCCTGCCTTAGTGCTTACTTCAGTCAGTGCATCATATGTTCCCATTACCTAACTCTTGTCATCCTGAAAGTCCCTTCCAAGGTGTCTCCTCCTCCGGGACACTCTTGCCTAGCCTCTTTGAGTCAAACTTAATTCCCTCTCCTAAGTGCCTACTGTTCTCGGTGTTACTGCCTGCATTTCTCTCATGCCATTTCCATACCTGTCTTCCTGTGCCGACTGGGATCTCCTGGAGAACAAGCACTGAACTGAGTCAGAGAGTATTTGTAGAGTAAATAGGTAGGACTTCCCAAGACCTTGGGAAAGGCAGATAGTCCAAACAAAATTATAAAGGTTTTACAGCTTATAAGTTCAACAGAGTAAACTGTTTGCTCTGTCCTTCTGGCTGGCCCTGAGGGCTAACGGGACCAGTGACCTCAGCCTGCCTGATAACCCTCTGCCCCACACCTGGCATACCAGTCAGGCAACTAAAGCATAGGTAGTCACTGGCCTGGTGGCCCTGGGGATACTTCACTCCCACTCCCTGGGACTCTTCTGTTGGATACAATTGAAGCTTTTATTTATGCTCTGAGTTTCCTATCCAGAATATCCCAGGAAGGACCAACCCTAGGAATAAAATAAGTGACCTAGCCTAACACACCCAATGTTAATGATGGTGCCTCTGCTTATACATTCCAAGTAGCAGGGAGCTCCTTCTTCAGGTAACCTGTTCTAAAGGAGGTTTAGTAAATAACAATGGGTACACTCTTTAAAAAATAAGCATTGATTTTTTATTTATTTATTTATTTATTTTTTTGCGAGGGAGGTGTTTTTTGGAGACAGGGTTTGACTATATAGTTCTGGCTGGCCTAGAACTTGTTATGTAGAGCAGAGTGGCCTCCAACTCACAGACATCCACATGCTCAGCTTCCCAAGTGCTGGGATTAAAGGTATGCACAACCATGCTAACCCAAATTTCCTTTCAAATCCCTGCCCTGGCCTTGGCTCTGCTGTGCTGTCGTCCTGGCTGCACATCAGCCTGTAAAGATGAGGGGATGGTAATGGAGACCTCTAAGTCTCTTCTAGTAGCGTGGCTCTCATGTTTGCAGGCGGCCTTCCAGCACAGGGTCCATAGGCTCCTTACAACCCTCTAAATACATCCTTGGCCTCTATCCAGTTGTTAACTGTGCTGTCTTCGTTGGGCCCGGATCTGGATAATTGGATGTCAGCTGGCCTGCGCAATTCAGGCACCAGCAATGCTGTGCAATCCTAGTACTGTCAGGCTTCTGTGGATGTAGCCCAAGCTACCGTTAGCTGTGCTGTACAGATACAGGCTGGACACAGATACCTCGTCTTCAGGCCTGTCTAGAACTCTCTTGGCTCTGATTCTGTTCTATTTACTCTTTGTATGTGAATACACGTAAGCACATGCACTCCCACATGCATGTGCCATAGCACAGGTGTGACAGTCAGAGGGCGACATTGTGGAGTCAGTTCTCTCCTTCCAGATTCACATGGGTCCTGGGATCAAACTCAGGTTGCCAGTCTGCATGACAAGCACTTTATACCCATTAGCCACCTCACCAGCCCCTTGGTTCTCTTCATACAGGATTAGTCAGCTCTCTTAGTGGATCTAAAAACAAACCCAGTCATGTTCCAATCAAAACAGAGCCAGATCCCGTTCTTCTTTCTCCCTGTCCCTTTCTAGAAACCGCCTCGTCTCTCCTGGATACAGTATTTAGAAAGGTCTCCGCCCCCATGCCTGACAGAGGAGCCAGCGGGCTGACCTTAGTCACTATCGCTTCTTATAGTCCCACAGTGTTCTGGGATTTATGAGGTGGCCTTGTTGATTCTGAGAAGGCTGTGTGCCTGGGCAGGCATGGAGAACTTGGCTTTGTGGGCGGGAGGGCAGGCCCTGAGGACCTGGGGGTGGGACCCTCTGTTCTGGAGCAGTTTCAGTCTGGCTGCCGCCTTCGGTCCCATCCCAGGATTCTTCAGCACCCAGTGTAAGTGTCTCTGGATCAGCCTCGCATTCCACCCCATTCCTCATGGAAAGCTAGGCTGGTGGACCGGGCTCTACTTCCTCCTTGACGGGAGGAAGGATGGGATGCAAGGAAAGACTTGGTCCCAGATCTCTTGCCTCAGCTTGCCCCCCCAGAGGGAGCCCAGCTGAAGGAGCCATGGTGGTCAGGGCTGTAGGGACTGGGGGTGGGGGTTGGGCTTCTCTGCCCGGAGGGAAGAAAGATGAAGCCAGGCCAGCCTCCTGGGTGTGTATTTTCCGTGGATGGAGGCTTCCTGGGTTTGACTCAATACACTGAGCTGAAGCTGAAGGGAGAAGGTTCCCAGGTCCCTCATACTCCTCCAAATGTTGGGTTGGATAAGATAGGCCGCTCGGAGCGGAAAGAATGGATATTTGGGCCTACACAGAGTCAGTCTGCTGACCTGTGGCTTGGCTCATGGAGAGCCTGGGGGTGGGATGGCTGGTAACTTGTAGTTCTACTGAAATGGGCCCTAGGACATTCTCATTGTTCCTGGTTAGACATGGGTGAGAAGGAGGAATGTGATCAGACAGGGTCAGTGGGAGGTCCCAGCTCATCCGAGCCAGCGGTCCTTAATTTAGGGCCTTAAGCTGCTAGGGTAGCAGCTTCAGTCTGGGCCTTGGTCTCCTCTCCTGTGTGATGGGAGTGATAACTTTTCCACTGCTGACCCTTCTCCTCAGCTGCCATGAGGACCGTGCTTGTGAAGCCGTCACCGTTCTAATGTCCAGGCCCCAGGACCCTGTAATGTCTAGGCTCTTAAAGATGTGGAATAGAGAGAGCATCAGAGTGCCATGGTGCCTGGGAGCTGCCCCTGCCCGGCTCTGCCACGCCTGTCCCATCTCTCTTCATCTTCTTGTCTTCTCTTTCTGCCCTTCCTATCGTTTATGCTCTGGCTTTTCTTTGTACCAGCTCTGGAAAAGGCTCTACTTTCCCAGGCCCAGGTATCCTACCCGGCCCCAACTTGTGCCCCTTGCCTTGCTTGGACCACTCCTTACAGGATGTTCTCTGCGCCCTTGGACCTCGATGGGACCGTGTTCCGGCTCCGCTTCACTGCCTTTGTCTGGTGGGTCATCACTTTTCCCCTGTTCGGCTTCTTCTTCTGCATCATCTGGTCTCTGGTGTTCCACTTTGAGTACACGGTGGCCACTGACTGTGGGGTGAGTTCCAGGACCCCCCAACACCTGGGGCAGGGGCAGGTTATGAGGGAGTGGTAAGAGAAAATCGGGGAGCATCAGAGAGAGGAAAGTGACAGAAGGGTCAGAGGTGAGGCAGGTCAGGGCTCATGGAGAAGTGTAGAGTCTCCACCGCCTCCAGAGTCAGTCGGAGGAGGATTACACAAAGTACAAAGGAGTTGGGGCAGAGGATGGTGAGAGGTGTGGGGGAGGGGAGGAACTGGGGCTGGGCAGGCTTGGTCAGGAGGAGGAGGAAGATACTAAAGAAAAACTAGACTAGAGGAAGGTATGGACTAAGGATGCACAAGAGGCCAGGAGTCAGGATAAGTAACAGGTAGTTTTAGCTCAAGGGGCATGGTACCTGTTCTGGAATCTTCAAGCTTGGTGTCTCTTCTGGCAGCCATAGACCCCACAACCTGCGTCTACTCAGGCTTGCTGCTTCCTAGATCAATCTATTATGTCTTTTCTTAAGACTCAGGAGGACGAGTTGTGTGTCAGAGGAGTGGAGATGAACACATCCTTGTTCTTAGCATCTCAGTCATACAAGAGATGGTTCTTAGATGGAGTTACGCTGTAGTGAGCTGGCATTTTTTTGTTCGGTTGGTTAGTTTAAGTTTTTTGTTTGGTTGGTTTTTGTTCGGGTTTTGTTTTCAAGACAGGGTTTCTCTGTGTAGCCACCAGGCTAGCCTCAAACTCACAGCTATCCACCTGCCTCTGCTTCCCTGAGCGCTGGGATAACAGGCATGTGCCACTGCGCTGGCTTCTTCCTATGTGTGTCTGTGTGTGGATAGATGTACATGAGTGCAGGTACCATGGAAGCCAGAAGAAGGCATCAGATCCCCTGGGACTGGAGTAACAGATGGTGGTGAGCTGCTGAGGTGGGAACCAAGCCTTCTTAACTGCCGAGCTATCTCTTGACCCTGAATTGGGATCTTACTGTGATAAAAGGGAATGCGGGGACTGTAGAGCTCAGAGGAGACATTTAACCTCGCTTGGATACTGGAGATTTCTTTCCTGAAGGTGTGAACTTTGTTGCTGGGATGTGCAAAGGTGAGAGAGTATCATTGTGACTGTCAGGCTGACAGCTGTGGATTTCCTCCTGAGGGTGTGGGAAGCTTTGTAAGCAGAAAGAGACATGATCAGCTTTGTGCTTTAGAATTCATTCCAGCTTCTGACTGGGGCTGCGGAGATGGCTCAGAGGTTAAGAGCACTGGCTGCTCTTCCAGAGGTCCTGAGTTCAATTCCCAGCAACCACATAGTGGCTCACAGCCATCTATAATGAGATTTGGTGCCTTCTCCTGGCCTGCAGATGTACATGCAGGCAGAACACTGTATATGTAATAATAAATAAATCTTTAAAAAATAATAATAATAGTAGGGAGACCACACTGGTCTCTGGGTGGCACACACCTGTAGTTCCAGCACTTTGGGGAAGCAGAGGCAGGAGGATCGCTGTGAGTTCAAGGCCAGCCTGGTCTACAAATTGAATCCAAGGCAGCCAAGGCTACACAGAGAAACCCTGTCTCAAGCCTCCTCTCCCCACCCCAAAATAATTAGGGAGATCACGCAAGGCACGGTGGCACACACCTTTAATCTCAGCACTTGGAGGCAGAGGAAGTTGGGTCTTTGTGAGTTTGAGGCCACCCTGGTCTACAGAGTGGAGTCCAAAGTCCTGTCTTAAAAAACCAAAACCAAAACCAAAACCAAAACCAAAAAAAGACTAGGGAGACAGTGAAAATGTTAATGCAGTGGCTCTACATGAGACCACTGCCAAGATAGAGACTGAGGACACAGATGGGAGAGTGGAGCCCAGAGGAATAAATGGAATCATCAGGAACCAGAGTTTTTGTCAAGTTGGTAAGGAGTGGAGGACAAGAGGTAGATAAGCTTTCTATACGTGTGTGTGTGTGTGTGTGTGTGTGTGTGTGTGTGTGTGTGTGTGTGTGTATGTGGGGTTTTCATATCTCAGGAGCCACACCTTGTTTTCTAGGACAGTTTCATTTGGCTAGGCTAGCTGGCCAGTGAGCCCCAGGAATCTCCCTATCTTTGCCTCCGCACACAGCACTGGGATTACAAGTACCTGCCATTGTGCCTGGCTTCCTTTACCTGGGTTCTAGGGCTCAAACTCAGGTTTTTTGTTTTGTTTGTTTGTTTTTGTTTTCCAAGACAGAGTTTCTCTGTGTAATAGCCCTGGTTGTCCTGGACTCACTCTGTAGACCAGGCTGGCCTCAAACTCTCAGAGATCCACCTGCCTCTGCCTCCCAAGTGCTGGGATTAAGGCGTGCGCCACCACTGGCTAGCCTCAAACTCAGGTTTAAATGCTAGAACAGCAAACATTTTACTGAGTTATCTTTCTAGTCTCCAGTTAGGGGATTTCTTGAAACTTTCCCTCTATGAATTTCTGATCTACTTCCCTATTAGGACAGGGTTCTTTCCTCATTAGTGCTTTTAGCTCTGGGTTTATGGGGGTGTTTGGAGTGAACTGTGTATATCTGGTGTCTGTTAATTTCTGAGGTTGTTGTTGGCACACTTAGTGAATTAGGGAAACTTAATTGCTGGAGAAGAAAGTGGAAGTATTTACCTGATTATCTATATATATATATTTGTATGTGATAGATGAGACAGTCCCTACTCTCAAAATCCTGCACCTTTAATTTGAAAGAAGCTTGTGAAGTAGCCTGATCACCACTAGCCCTCTCTTCCTCTCAGTCAGGGGCCACCAACTTGAATACTGTGAGCTCTCCCCAGAGGCTTCAGATACTGATCCTGCTCCCCACAAAGTAGTAGGATTGGGAAGTAGTCTTCAGAAAGAGCATTCCAGGAAGGCAGCACTCAGTCACCTAACTTGGGCCATCAGAGAGGCTGTAAAGGCCAGAGGAGAGGTCTCACTGTCTGGTGTGCTGCTTTTCCTCTGTAAGTGGTTTTCTGATACTCTTTAGCCATGTGGCTCATAGCCTTTTCTCAGGCTTTTCAAGCAATTTTATACCCACTGTGTGCCCAACACTGAAGATGCTCCATCATCCTATAAACCAGGTATACTGGCACATACTTTTAATCCCAGCACTCTCAGGTGGATTTGTGTGAGTTCAAGGCCAACTTGGTCTACATAACAAGTACCAGGCCAGTGGGGGCTTCGTAGAGAGACTCTGTCTTAATTAATTAAAATTAAATAAATCCCTTTATAGGACAGGTAATATTATAACCATAACCGTATTGGAGCTCAGAGAGGTGTAGGGCCTTGCTCAGAGTCACCTAACTGATAAAGGCAGAGCTGGGGTGTGACTTGGCACTTGGCTTCCTCTGGCAGTGCTCTGGTGGCTGTGAAGTCCCTGGGTGACCTACCCCATGCCCTGGGAGCTCCCTCCAGCATTGCCCACTGTACCAGCAGTCCAGAGGCACATTCAGCATCTTCACTGGAAGGAAGGAATGGAGCTTCCACAACTTTTGTTTCTAAGGATCTAAAAATTAGACCCTTTACACATAGAGCAGAGCTGCCCAGTGGATAGCCTCTACGTTGTCCTGGCTGGTATTACGAGTCTAAAAGTGTCTGTACAAAGCATAGGCAATGGGCTGGCAGCTTCTGATAGTAAGAATCTTTTACGAAAGGGACTCTCACCTTCTAGACCTGCATGCACACACAGACTTCTACAGAGAGTTTATGTATGTTAAAGTTTGCCAAGCACGGTTTTGCACGAGATCCTCTTCCTACCTGATCCACACCATGGTTCCCCTGCTCCCGTCCTCGTGCCTATCAGGTGGGCTGCACCAGTCCCTGCAGCTCTGGGCATATTAGCTTCCCCCCTTTGATCAAGCTTAGGGAGCGAGTCCACGGCTCCTCAGAGAATAAGGAGTTCCAGGCACTGCGAAAGATGCATGGAAGAGATGCACAGCAACAGGCTCATTTTCCTTTTTTTATTTTTCTTGGTATCCCTGGCTGGCCTGGAACTCATAGAGATGTGCCAGCCGTTGTCTCTGCTGAGATTAAAGGTGTGCACTACCATACCAGCAAGGATTATTAGAATCTATCAGAAGGTCCCTCTTTCTTTCTTTTTTTCTGCTTTGTCTTTTTGTTTCATTTTAGAGACTGGTTTCTCTGTGTGGCCGTGGCTATCCTAGAATTCGCTCTGTAGACCAGGCTGGCCTCAACCTCACAGAGTTCCGCTTGCCTCTGCCTCCCGAGTGCTGGGATTAAAGGCACGCGCCACCACTGCCAGGCTAAAGCCCACTTTCTTAAACTCGATCACGTGGGGATACACGGCCTAGGGATGACCTGGAATTGTTGGCTCCCTCAGGCTCTCACAGCATCCTCTACAAGGTGGTGCCTTTGCCTAGGGCAGTGAGTGGAGGTGGAAGCAGTGAAGAACAGCTCAGCAGCACGACTCCAACCTGGGACCCTGGGATGCCACCCAGCCTTACTCAGGCACAGCCCGAGCTGTCAGCATAGGGAGGGCCTGCTCAAAGGTGCAGGTCCCAGCTTCAGGAAAGATGGAGAAGATCAGCTTACCCTTGGCTAAGCCCCAGGTGGACTAGGGAATGAACAAGTTAGTCCTGAGACCTGGAAGTGGAAGGCTTGTCAGGGCACTAGAAGGAGAACCTGGAAGAGAAGGGGGTGGCTTTGGTAAATGGGGGGTGAGGGGGGGAGAAGGCTTTCCTGGCCGGCAGGACCAGCAAAGGAGATACCTAGACTCTCGGATTAACTCTCTAGGTACCCAATTACCTGCCGTCAGTGAGCTCTGCCATTGGTGGGGAGGTTCCCCAGCGCTACGTGTGGCGCTTCTGCATCGGTCTGCACTCGGCACCCCGCTTCTTGGCGGCCTTCGCCTATTGGAACCACTACCTCAGCTGTGCATCGCCCTGTCCGGGTTACCGCCTTCTCTGCCGCCTCAACTTCAGTCTCAACGTGGTGGAGAACCTCGCACTGCTCGTGCTCACCTACGTCTCCTCCTCCGAGGACTTCAGTGGGTGCCCAGAAAAGGGAGGGGTGAAGGGCACGGGAAGGGGGCGCAGCCTCCCCATCCTGCCTAAGGGTGAGGGTGGTGTCCATCCTCCTGTCTCCCTCCAGCCATCCACGAAAATGCTTTCATTGTGTTTATCGCGGCATCCCTCGGTTATATGCTCCTCACCTGCATTCTCTGGCGGCTGACCAAGAGGCACACAGTAAGTCAGGAGGTACGGTCTACTCCCACCGGGCACTGTGAGGCCCAGAAGAAAATCAAGGACACCTGTCCTCAGGATGTGGGTAATGATGGGTGACGAAGAACTTTCTAGTAGGAACCTAGCAGATGGGTATGGAGCATTGGGCCAAGGCTTGGAGAGAAGTGGAGGACGGTTGACTTGTTCCAGTCAACCATTTGGGTGTACTGGCAAACGCATAGAGGCCGGAAGTAGGGCCAAAAATCAGTGGTAGCAGCCAGACCCAGTAGACTGGTTTGTAATAACCCCGCCCACACACGTGGCCTTTCTTTGCCCCACAGTGCCTGAAAGTGTTGTGTTGGTGGCTGAAGTTTGTGCGTATTTCCTAGTCCAGCCCACTCAAGTGGGAAGAGCAGGGAATAGCACTATTGCTTGGCTTCATCCACGGCCCCCCAAGTCCAGGCATGCGAACATGCTCATCATCTTCGCTGCCCCTGCCTGTGCTCCCCATTCCACGACCACTTGGGGGAACCGAGGGAGAGTCCTGGCCTTTAGGAACTGAGTCTAAGAGGGAAGCCGTAGACCCCAGCGAGCTACAGAGTGGTCAGATAGCCTGTCTTCTAGGATCGCAAGTCCTACAGCTGGAAACAGCGGCTCTTCATCATCAACTTCATCTCCTTCTTCTCGGCGCTGGCCGTCTACTTCCGGCACAACATGTACTGTGAGGCTGGAGGTGAGGCCGGGCGAGGATCTGTAAATAAGTGACTCCAGAGCAGCTGTGTGGTTTTGATGACGGGCGCTGGCTGCCACTGTATTCTGTGTGGTGGGCTGGGAATGCGATGATGTGAGAAGCCACTAGGAGGGTAAGGCAGGAGGTTCATCATGCCCTGTTCTTTGTGTCCTCCTAACAGTGTACACCATCTTTGCCATCCTGGAATACACTGTTGTCCTAACCAACATGGCATTCCACATGACAGCCTGGTGGGACTTCGGGAACAAAGAGCTGCTAATCACCTCTCAGCCTGAGGAAAAGAGATTCTAAACCTTCTCGGATGCTGGCAAGAAGCAGCCCACTGCCCAGAAACAAGAGGCCACTCTGGCTTCCCTAGCTCCTTGCCCTCTCTGGGCCCTTCTGAAGCTGGGGGCTGGGTGAGAAGAGTAGGGTGCCATGTGACAAGGCTGAACCCCAGCACATCTGACTTCTCCCCAACCCTCACAGGGATCTTCAAGAAGCATCACCATTAACTGAGCGGTCCTAAAAACTGAGCTGGCAGGAAAGCTCCACCACTTGGTGCTAAACAGCGAAGTCTTGAGGTTCGTGACCGTCACCTAGCTTTTGGCCTTCATGTAGACTTTCACTAAGGTTAGGAACCAGAGCAGTGGCTGCGACCTGAAGAGTCCCCTCTAGGTTATTCATTTGGTATGTCCGGTGGCCCACTGTGCACACCCAGAGTGGCAGTAGTTCTGTCATTTTGCCCAGGTGTTCTAGATGTACCCCGCTCGCCCATCAACCTCACCGTGTTCCTGGGCATGACTGGAGAAAGTATGCTGTATGCTCTCCAAGGGCTTTGTCTCTGAGGCCATCCAATGGTAGTGCTCCGTACGCCACAGATAACTCGTCCCAGAAGCAGCATCAAGCTCCTTTCTCATCTAGAGCCACTGGCTTTTTGGCATCCTGGCATATGCCTATAACCCTTGGCTGTCAGAGGCTGAGGGGGGTAGCCTGCTTCAGGATCTATGCCAACCTGGGCTAGGCACTGGGACCTGACATAAAATGCCAGGGAAGGTGACACACACCTTTAATCCCAGCACAGTAGGGGCAGGCAAGTATCTTGTGAGTTCCAGGCCAGCCAGGGCTACACAGTGAGACCTTGTCTCAGGAAAAAAAAAATTAAAAAAATCAAAGAGCCCTAAAACCATAGGCTTCTGCGACCTTTCCCTCCTTTTACAAGGAGACAGGGGTCAGAGGTAGATTTCCCTACTCCAGAATGGGCTCCTTGGTTTTCTTTCATCTTCTCTACTGTCCCAAATCCCACAGCTTTTGTGTATTTCATTTCAAAGGCAATAAAAAAATTTTTTTCTTTGGCCAACAGTCTGGGGTTGGTATGTTACTTCTGGGGTTTATTCCCGCCTGGGAACTGAGGTGAGGAAAGGGCTCCAGAAGGGTCAGTCTATATAGCAGCCCCTTATTTCATCTGCTATCTCCCTTACCTGCGACCACCCCATCCCCGCCCTCCCCACCCCCTGCCTAGTGTTTCCTAAGGCTGGCCTCAGCCTCCATTTTGGTGAACAGACACGGCTGAAATGACTCAGCCTAGAAGCAGGGCCCAGCTAGAAGTCTTCAGTTGAAGCAGGGGCCTGGTTCTGACTAGAATCCTGTCAGCCAAGGCCTGTCCCCTTGGAGGTGTAAGAGGACAACGCAGATGTATGACTGAAAGTGCCTTCCTTCAGGTTGGTTCCAAACCCTCCCCTTTGGTGCCCTAGACCAGGAAGTCTTTCTCCTTGAGCTTTGCATCCTTGTCCACTATGGCATCTGTGGCTGGGTCCCAGAGCTTTGTTAGGGAAATTGAGGGGTGGTAACAACGAACCACAATGAAGCCTACTGTCTTCTGTCCCCACAGTGGAGGAAACAAAGGTCCCCAGTCTCTGGGGTAGCCCTAGCTCATGCCCACCCGCTAGTGCCAGCACACAGGGAGGAGCCGGGGCCACTGGAGACAGGAGGTTTTATTGATGCTGATGGGGGCAGGGAAGGCCCCCCAGGAGCATGGGGCCTGAGTCAGTCAGCAGACGCGTAAGGCCTGGGCACACGGGGCAGGTTAGGGCACACTTTTCTTCTCAGGACTCTGTGGCTCCTCCCTTGGGGGAGGGAGAGACCATCTTGGAGAGCTTACTCCAAGAGCAAAGGCAGGGAGAGGTTAGAACCCCTGTTCTGAGAGGAGGCACCACAACAGGCAGCAACAACTTTGTGGAAAGCTGGATGAACTGATCAGTAGCGGGAAATGGAGGGGCGCACTGGGCTGGCCTCTTGGAAAGGTCAACCTGGCTTAGGTGAACTCATAGAATACTTGGTATTCCCAAGCAGAGTGGGGTGGGGCCCAAAGCCCCCTTTCCCTGTGTACCTCAAGGGACAAAAGGCATTCAGGGAGTCCCCTAGCAAGGGGTGCCAGAATTAGTCCTTAAGGCACAGCTGGGGGCAGACAGGGCGCCAAGGCACAATTGGTGGAGGGGGAGGGGGGACAAGGGATAGCCGCCAAGCTGAGTGCCAGGGTCACAAGAGGATGCAGGACCGCCCACGCTTTATCGGTGTTGGGTTGAGCACTGCCCGGACAGCTTCAGCGAACACCTCCTTGACGCCGTCCTGCTGCAGCGCCGAGCACTCGAGGTAGCGCACAGCATGGATCTGCTTGGCCAGCGTCTGGCCCTGCTGCGGTGTGATGGGCGCTTGACCCTGCTCCTTGAGGCGCCGTAGGGTATCAGGCTGGGCTCTCAGGTCCTTCTTGGTGCCCACCAGGAGGATAGGCACGTCAGGGCAGTGGTGACACACCTCTGGATGCCACTTGTGCCTCACGTTCTCATAGGAGGGTGGGCTGGCAATGGAGAAACAGATGACGAAGACGTTGGTCTGAGGGTATGAAAGGGTGCGGAGGCGGTCATATTCCTCCTGGCCCGCAGTGTCCCACAGGTTCAGGTTCACTGTGCGCCCATCAACTGCACTCTGGGCACTGTAATTGTCGAACACAGTGGGGATGTATTCCTTGGGGAAGGCATTAGTCGTGTAGCAGATGAGAAGGCACGTCTTGCCCACAGCCCCATCTCCAACCACCACACACTTGATGCTCTGCATTGTGTGTCAAGTTGCTACAGTGGTGGAGGCAGTGCCTCCTCCGTCTTCTGGACCGCGCTGGAAGCAGTGACCTGCGGAGAGATGAGGAGGACATTCGGGATTTAGGAGAACTGTACCTATGGAGAAGAAAAGATAAAGACAGAGGAAAACCACTTCCTGTTCAGCTATCCTGACATCATCCCGAAATCCTGTCAAGACAAACATCAGAAACAAGGAGAGAAGCCCGAAGGTGGCGGGGCACACACCTTTAATCTAAGCACTTGAGAAGCGAAGCAGGCAAGTCTGTGAGTGTGAGGGCATCCAGATCTAGAGAGAGTTCTAGGATAGCCAGGGCTACATAGAGAAACTCTGTCTCAAACATGCTCCCCCCACCCCCCAAAAAAGGAAAGAAACAAGGAGAGGTACTGAGTAACATGTTGCAAAGCTGCAGCATTATATGGGCTCTGGTACCAGCCTAAGGCCAAATCATGGTGCAGCTGCTACTTTTAGCAATGACAATGGACAAACGGCTTCTCCAAACCTTAGATTTTTTTTTAACTGCAAAGTAGAGATAATATCTACTCCACGTACTTACTGTATGGATTAGTTATTACACTTACAAACACTGAGGATGATACCCGGTCGATAAACAGTTTTTACTCTTCCTCAGCACAGGTATCTGTTAGGTCATCTACTACATATGGACTCCTCTCACTAGTCTGCCCTCTCAGTATCTGCTCCAAAGACTCAAACATCAAAGGCAATTTGCATGATGGCAGCGGGAGACCCGCTGAAGGAACTCTGGTGCTGTGCGGCTGCAATGGACCCAAGCCTGGGACTGGTTCTCTTCCAGGACCAGCTGGGGCGGGGGGGGGGGGGGGGGGGGAGGGAATGGTACCACTGAAGAGGTTTCTTCTCGCATCCCCACTCACAGGATTCTCATCTGATCTGAAGGAGTGTGTTCAACCTCAGGATCCTTAGGTCCTCAGGGAGTGAGTGGGCAGCAGATGTAAATAAAGCTGCCCCCCCCCCAGGGCAGTACAGAGAGCCTCAGACTGGAAGACCTAGGTTCTAATTCAGAGTCTCTGACTCACTGCAGCCAAGCACGAGGTACTTACCCCTCTGGGCCTCAGTTTCTCTTTTCAGGAAATGAAGGATAAAAAGGGTAGGGCAGAGCTGGAGAGATGGCTCAGCAGTTAAGGGCAAGGACTGTGTTACAGAGGACCCCAGTTCAGTTCAGTTCCTAGCACTTTGAGCAGCTCCACAATTGCCCATCACTTCAGCTCTAGGGAAACCTATGCCTCTGGCCTCTGAGGGCACTGGCACTCACATGCAAAAGCATACATGCAGACACGCATGAATCCACATAATAAAGAAATCTTAAAAAGTCTATGACAAAGGCACTAGGTGGATGAAATGAAACAAGCTGGGCACACATGCTGCAGAGGCAGGAGGATTATGCAAATCTGACACCAACCTGTCTACCTAGTGAGTCCTAGGCCACCCACAGATATTTGGTAAAATACCGGCAAAACAAAAAGATTTAGGCTTACAGGAGAAAAGATATTGCATGTTTTCTCTCATATGTGAAATCTAAATTTAAATATATGATTTAAATGTGTGTGTGTGTGTGGTGTCATGAAAGCAGAAGGGGAACTATTTGCGAAGAGGAAGGACATCAGTGTGGAGAGAGGAGGGGTGACAAGGGAGGGGGATGGGCTGACTATGAGCAAAGTATGAGGATACATATGAATACATACATAGGAAAACTTCATAATGAAATCTATTTTCCTGTATCCTAACTTAAAAAAAAAAAAAAAAAGAGCCTTAGGGGAAAGGTTCATTAGTTGTGCCCAGTGCATTATTTGAGTCTTGGCCTTTCACAGCAGAACCCCCAGGCCTGAAATCTTCAGATCCACACAGAAGGGGATGACGTGGCAGTGAGACTGAGACCCCCTCAAGTCCAGCAATGGGCTGACCCAGGCAGGAAGGCCAGGAGGGAACTCTGGCCAGCAGTCACAAGGCCCAAGAGACTGAAAAGTACAGCAGGCTCTCTAGGGAGGTGGTTCTCAACCAACAATCAGTAAATCAGCCCTCAAAGGGGTGGTGAGGGAGAGGAGGTTCCGGGCTGGCAAGGGAAGAGGACCTGACACCTGAAAAGGATTATGAATGAGTTAGTGTCCAAAACAAGGCGTGGCATATGATCAAGAGCACCAGATGCCTGGATCTGACCTACTGAGCTCACCTGCTGAGCTTGGCCCTCAATAGACACCTCCATATGGTATAAGTCTTTATAGATGGTATAGTACTATGTTATCTATAACTCTCCTGACAACCTACTGGTAGGACTTTGATTTTTACAAAGAAACCAAACTCAAAACTATTAAAAGTAAAGCCGGGCGTGGTGGCGCAGGCCTTTAATCCCAGCACTTGGGAGGCAGAGGCGGGCGGATCGCTGTGAGTTCGAGGCCAGTCTGGTCTACAAAGTGAGTCCAGGACAGCCAAGGCTAACACAGAGAGACCCTGTCTCGAAAAAACAGCAACAACAACAACAACAACAATTATTAAAGTAATCCAGCCTCACACAGTAGCCAGGCCACAAGCTTAGCTCTGCGATCCAAAGTCCTAGGCTTTCTTCCTTGTGTCACATGGCTCCCAGATAACTGTGGAGCCTTGAACGAATTAGTCACTTCCTTTACCACAGCCTCAGTTTCTTCATCTGCACAGCAAGAGTCATAACACTTGCCTTCCTGATGTTGTAAACGATCATGCTCCGTGCACACAGGCAGCGACCAAAGCAAATGCTTTCATTCCTAGAGTCAGCGAGCACGGGGTGTGCTTATGTGTGCGTGGCATGCAGGTAGTGTTCCCCTGACTTGCAGTTCCATCCTCACCCTCTCTCCCAATATAACTCCTCCCCTTTCCCTTTATGTTATTATCTTTCTGTTGTT
This sequence comes from Acomys minous, assembly GCF_964271855.1. Taxonomy (NCBI): domain Eukaryota; kingdom Metazoa; phylum Chordata; class Mammalia; order Rodentia; family Muridae; genus Acomys; species Acomys minous. The sequence goes on from NC_140484.1 coordinate 134,466,392, forward strand.
GTTAGTGGTTTTTGAGGACTGAACCTAGAACCTCACACATGCTAGACAGGTGCTCTACCATTGAGCTCCGTCTCCAGCTGTCTGGCAGCTCTTTTCTCAGAAAATTTTTGGCCAAAGTGGGTCAAATAAGTTTCCTTTAACTACTTAAACTCTACACTACTCTACACCTTATGCCAAATAGGAAGAAAAGATTGTCAGTGCTGCAGGACGCCAAACCAGGAGTGGCCTATAAAGGATTAGATTTTGATTATAACTTAAAAAACAAAACAAAACAACAACAACAAAAACCTTTGCTGGGAATGTGGCTCAGTTTGCCTAGCATGTGTAAAGGACGGTTTTTATCTCCAGAATTCTACTCCCTACTAATAAAAACAAAAATCTTGGTTTAGTAAATAAGTTGATATTTGACGAGTTCTGTTAGCCAATGACAACATTTGTTCTAGGTTTTTACACCCAATTTAACTCATTCAGATCATACCTGGACTCTTCAGTTTGTCACTCAAGAGATGATCACGATGTAAGAGGGGGTTTTTAGAATCATAGAGACCTGGATTTAAATCCTTTTGCCACCACTTATGAGTTGTGTGACCCTAGATTTAGGATTAAATTGCCTCTGTAATCTTCAGTTTTCTTATCTCTCAAATTCAGCTACAACAGTACTATCTCACAGGGTAGAGACAGAGTTAAGTGTGTTAATATACACTATGTGTGTGATATAAGGTACTTAGCACAAGTTCCTAGCTCCTTGTTCCAAAAGGGTCTACGATGTTGTGTGTAGAGCAAATCTGTGTCATTCTTTTCTTCCTTTTGTTTCCTGAGACAGGGTTTCATTGTGTAGCCTGGCTAGCCTGGAACTTAATACATAGACCAGGCTGGCCTTGAACTCATAGAGATCCACTTGTTTCTGTCTCTCAAATTAAAGGTGGGCAGCACCACACCTGTCAAGTCCTAGTCATTTTTTGTATCCTAGATTTTATGCTTGTTTTTCTTTCTGTTGCTACTCCCTTTCCCCTCTCAAATCTTCTGAATTCTTCAAGGCCTAGCCCAAGTCTCACCATTCCATAAAGCTACTGAAGTCTTTGCATTTCCAGAGCATTGTCACCTTTTTAAAACTCTACTTTGGCTCCATGTGTGAATCTCCTTTGCTGTACCTGAGTGATAGGTATCCCCTTAAAGAGCAGACTCGGTTTCTGTTAACTCAACCACAAAGAAGCTGTGTGAGTATAGGGCGAGGCCCACACGAGTGTACAACCACTACCTTCTGGTCTACTGGGCCAGCCCTTATCACAAACAGGAGGATGGGCCCCTCTCAAGCCTGCCCCTGCCAACAATATTACAAAGCCGAGTTTTAGTGGAGAATAATGACAACCAAAAAAAAAACCTTGCTAATTGGCTTGAAACGGCTCTAGAAGGTTTATTGCGGGGAGGGGGGGTGGGGGTGGGGCATAGATCGTGGGGCAGAAGGGTGGAGGGTGAGAAGGGTCCCTGAAGTTCAGCTTGCATCCAGTGGGCCCTGGCCTTGGGGTGTGTCCCAGGCAGGCCCAGAAGGGGGAGGAAAAGGAAGTACTGCTGTTTGCCTGATTGCCTGATCTCTGTGGCAGTTAGAGCAGGGGAAGTGTCCCAACTGGGAGTGGGGGAGGGGACGCACGGTCTCCGAAAGATGGATAAGTGTAAGCCTACAGTCTCCTAAGCCAACTCTGGAGCACAAGGCTCTCCGTCTTTTGCAACCCTCCCTACTGAGAATGCACATTCTAACCCTTACCTCTGCAAAGTGACCCCGCCCCTTAACCCCCACCCCCAATCTACCCCAAAACACAAGCAACACTAAACAGGGCCACACACTACTGTCACCTACTCCAAAAATGTTTCTGTACAAATTGGGTAATGGTAGTGGCAGTGGCACTCGCCTTTAATCCCAGCACTCGGGTAGCAGAGGCAGGTGGATCTCTTGAGTTTGAAGCCAGCTAGGTCTACAGAGCGAGTTCCAGAACAGCCAAGGTGACACAGAAAAACTTTTGTCTTGAAAAACCGAAAGGGATGGGGGTGGGGCAAAGTTTCTCTACATAATCCAAGTCACATATCCAAAGTCTCGTCCGAGTCTGTTCCATGTGGAGGCTGGTCAGAATTTTATCTCTTGTCTTTAGATTAGGAAAGCCTAGAGGGCAAAGTTCTGTCTGATTTCTGATTCCCTGGCTGAGAAAAGCACTTGTGGTGGTGCAGGCCTTTAATCCCAGTGCTTGGGAGGCAGAGGCAGGCAGATCACTGTGAGTTCGAGGCCAGCCTGGTCTACAAAGCAAGTCCAGGCTGTCTACAAGGCTAATACAGAGAGACCCTGTGTCGAAAAAACAACCAACCAACCAAACAAACCAAACAAAAAAACCCCCCAAAACCAGAACAAATAACAAGCTCAATCTGTGCGTCTGTGCATACAAGAGCTCGGCTCCCGTGAATGCTGTGCGCCCCTCCTCTGGGCTTGGTTCTGTTTTCCACCTTCTCCAGGCGAACATAGCTCCTTCCTTTACCTTTCCCAGTACTGATTGTTCTGTTCTGTTTATTTGCAGAAGCCCAGTACAGGGCTGAGCAAAAGTTGCAGAGTGACATACAACCTCCCTCTCCCCCCCCCCCCCACCTTCCCCAATCAATCCTGACATTGAGACTGGGAACAAGGAAAGCCTCTATGCCCAAGAGACACTGGACAAAGGTAGCCAACTTCTTCCTCACCCAGAGAAACATAAAGTCAGGGTAATGACCAAGCCAACTAGACTTGCTCTGTCCTCAGCTGAAAGAGTAAAAGACCAAGCAATGGTAACTCAGAGGGGCTGAAGAAAGTGGGAAGAAAGAGTACAAGATAAAAAGATAGGCCAAGGGTTGGAGTGGAATAGCTGAAGACCTCTGGGCAAAGGCAACAGGAAAGGGACAGGACACTTCAAGTTTGTTTGTTTGTTTGTTTGTTTGTTTGTTTTGCAGGGACGACAGGAGAGGTGACACAAGGAGGCTCCCACTGGGGCTGCAGCTGGCTGCAGCTGGGCTGGGAGGAGGAAGCTACGGGAGACATGAGATCAGTGTGGACTGGGACCAGGCCAAAGGCTGAGACTCTTTCTTCCTCTTCTCAGCATCAGCAAGGAAGAGCCCAAAAGAACCTAGTTCTCAGCCTAAAAAAAAAAAAATCCTGAGCCAGGTGTAGTGGTAAACACCTTTAATCCCAGCACTCAGGAAGCAGAGGCACTCTCTGAGTTCGAAGCCAGCTTGGTCTACAGAGTGAGCGCCAGGATATCTAGGGCTACACAGAGAGACCCTGTCTTAAAAATCCAAAAAGAAAAACAAAAACAAAAACAAAAACAAATACACAAAAAGCTTGTGCTGAAGGACTTTCCCTTTTTGTCATTCTCCATTTCTGGGCTCCTATAGAAGATTTTGCACTATAATTAGGTAGAGCAAGAGGAGGGAGTTGACGGTACTTACTAGGGACTGGTTGCGGAGGAGAAGAGGCAGGACAGTTGGAGCTGAGAAGGACACAGAGGCTTGAGACAGCTTCACTAAGTCTGTCCCATGCTCATCCCAACACCCAGGGTGTTCCACAAAGGGTGAGCCCCAGAGACAGGACAGCTCTAGCTTGAGGAGCCAAGCTGCCCCTCCTCCACCCAGCAGCACAGAGGAAGGCTCACACATGGGCTTACGTTCCCCGCCCCCCCTCCCCGCCCCCCCCCCCAGCTCTCTGGGCCCCTTGAAAGGCCTGTGAAGTGGCGCTTCCTTTGCTTTTGCTTACTTCACACAAGGCTGTGAGTACCAACCTTGCAGTCCTGTCTCCCCCACTTAAAAACAGAGAGAGAAACCCAGGCCTTCCCGTTCCTTTTCATGTGCCACTACTCAAGCTCTGAGGGGGGTTTCCACAAGGGAAAAACTCCACATCTATTTTCCACTGTCTGTGGGCATAGAGCTGGAAGAGAGAGAGGACAAGCACCTTCACCCTTGACAGAATCCCAGCATTACGGTCCTCTTCTTTTTCTTTTCTTTCTTTCTTTTTTTTTTTTTAATAAGATTTATTTATTGCATATAGGTGCTTTATATGCAGAAGAGGGCGCCATATCACATTATAGACGCTTGTGAGCCACCATGTGGTTGCTGGGAATTGAACTCAGGACCTCTGGAAGAGCAGGTGGCGCTCTTAACCACTGAGCCATCTCTCCAGCTCCATTACGGCATTCTTATCTCTCAGCCTATAGCAGTCTTTGTATTTTGGGTAGAGAGAGACAATTCTGTCCTGGTCAGATCAAGGCTTGTGAGGCATGAAGGCTGGCTCTGAGGCACTGCTATTTCTCCTAGATGAAGGACAGCCAAACCCATCAGTGCGCACTGTGCCTTTGGAAGTACTGAAAATACAAGCCAGTTTTTTTGAGACAGGGTCTCACTATGTTACCCTGGCTGGCCTGGAACTTGGTATGTAGACCAGGCTGGCTTCTGCCTTCCAAGCACTGGGATTAAAGGCGTCTACCACCAGGCCTAGCTTGCAACCTAATGTTGGAATAGCATCAAGAGATACTAAGTAGGCCTGGAGAGATGGCTCATAGGTGCTCTTCCAAAGGTCCTGAGTTCAATTCCCAGCAACCACATGGTGGCTCACAACCATCTATAATGTAATCTGGTGCCCTCATCTAATGCGCACAGATGTACATGCAGACGGAAAACTGTATATATAATAATAAATAAATAAATCTTTAATAAAAAAAAAAAGAGAAATACTAAGTAGACCAGGGTGATACAAAGAGTTAGTTGCAAATCCAGGTAGAGGACCAGGATCCTCTAACCTCTGGCCAATGTTAGTCTCATAAAGCAGAGAAGGTAAAGTCCTTTATTCTGACCTCTGACTTTATTCGAAATGGCTTTAGCATGGTTTGCTTCTTTACGTAATGGGCCAGAGGGCTAGAGAGATGGTTCAGTGGGTTTAAGACCACTTGTTCTTGCAGAGGACCCAGATTCGATTCCTAGCGCCCACAGGGTGGCTCACAGGTCCACAGAGTTCCAGGTCCAAGAGTTCCGACACCCTCCGTGGGCACCAGGCCTGGATGTGGTACACTTAACATATAAACAAACGAACTACCCATACACATAAACAAACCTGAAATAAAGAAAGAAAAGAGCCAAAGGAGTCAGGTTGACATCCATCTGCATCCTTTTGCTTTGAAGTTTTCCTGCCTCCCCAGCTCCGGTCCATCTCGGAGGACCCATAGCTTAGCACTTAACAGTGTGCTCCTGGGACAGCCAGCTACCGTGCTCCTGCCCTAGCTGAGAAGCTCCTCCTTTAGTCTTTAGCTCCTGGGGATTTATTTGCCCTGCCCCCATGTGAGATGAGGACAAAAGAGGAAGCTGGACCCTGGACAGGAAAACCAGTCTGATCTGGGGAGGTGGCCCAGGCTTTGTCTTTGGCTTCCCTTCCAAGGTCTCCTCACAGACCCCTTCAAGCCTTCCCTCTAATGGATTTACACTGTACGTGAAGGGGATTTCAGTCTGTGCCAATTTCTTATTCCCAGCTCTCCAGCTCCTCTCAGCCAGTATCTTCACGGCTGCCCGTGTAACCGCAGCCTCTCATATCTTCCTGCTCATAACCCCCATAAGCTCCTATCAGCCACCCCATCTGCCTGAACATCTCCCCTGAAGCGACTCTCCAAAGCCCAGATTGCTAAGCATGGCATGGAGCATCATCATCCGGCCATTTCTTCTCCTATTACCTTAACCATGCTTCTGAAGCCAAGGGCCTCCACAGCAGCTTCCTAGGCACTCCCCCCCCCCATTCCCTCCCCACCCCCCAATGGTATTTTCCCATTTAGATCCCTCCCATCCTGGTCATAGTCTTCTTGCAATTAGCTCAAATTTCCAATGTGGCCAGACCTGTCTAAGAGAAAAAAAAAAAAAACCCTGTTCCTTCCATCCCATCTTTGCCCTCAGAGCCCGGTGGATTGCTTAGGTATACAGAATAGTAAATTAAGTACTGGTTTGTTGAGCTATAAGAATCAGGGCTCCTGAGGATTTTTTTTTTTTTTGAGCTGTGATGCTGAGAAAAATGTGCTGTATGCACATCCTTTCCTGAGCAAGGATTTAACTCAGATCCCTTGGATTTCCTCCGTGGGGCCAAACCTCTGTACCTCCCAGAAATGAGAGTAGGAAAGACAGGTGGAGACGCGCAGGACTAAAGGAAGAAACAATTGATGGGAGAGGGACAACTGTGCTGTGGTCAGAGGAGAGGAAAGGCAATGAGCCCAGCTCTTAAATTTAGCTGTGCTCGAAGATTTCCCCCAAATGTGGCATTTGCTCCCCTCCACTTCCCTTTTATTCTCATGGAGAGAAGAAGTTAATACAGGAGAGTGGAGGACGCAGAGACAGCGGGTCACCGAGCATGTCACCCAAAGGCTGAGGAAGGGGCTCAGAGACACAAGCACTTACAGAGGGCCAGACAGACTTAATAAGTCAGACTGTGGAGAAATTCTTCAGAGAAAGGGAGTAAGAGGCCTCGGTTAGGAGGAAAGCATCAAGGGTGCTTAAAGACACACGGAAGTGGAACTCCCAGTCAAGGCTCATGACAGACTTCAGAAAATGTAGACACCCAGCCTCAGCAGCAGGGAAGAGGGACAAACAACCTTGCTTCACATCCCCTTCCTGATCAAAAACTTAATAACCAAAAACAAAACAAAACAAAACAAAACAAAACAAAACAAAAACCAAAAAAACTTAATAACCGGTGGAGACTGGTTAAACTAGCAGCAGCCTCCCTCTAGAATCTTGCCTTTGCCACCCCCCTCCCCCCCCATCTCCTTTTCCTATCACACCAAAATAGCCCACCCTATTTCCCTCCACTGGTTGGAACCAGTAACTGCTGGGAGACAGGGACAGGAGTCCCCCAACTCCTAGGCTGGTCTCTGTTGAGCACCTGAGAATCAGGGCAGTTCTGATTTCCTCCGGCCTGTCTCACTTGTTTTATTCTTGTGTCACCCTCCCCTGGCTGCTACAGTCTGCTTCCCCCTGTCTAACCACAATGTCACCCACTGTAGGTTCCCTTCATTCTGCCAGCTTCTACTGTGGGCCTTCTCAAGGCTGAGGGCAGTTATTTTGTCTCTAAGAGATAAAGATGTTGACACACCAGCACTTGCAGGTTCACGCGCGCGCGTGTGCACATGTTTCCAGCCCTTTAATCATCTCCACCATCGGGAGGCTGCATCCTCAAGCTACGGAGGCTTGAAAGGGACTCCCAAACTCAGCAAGTCTAAGGCAGTTTCTGATATCAAGGCTAAAGACACAGACCGAGGGAAGGACAAGAGGGCAGCAGGGAAGATGGAAACAAAAGCGGGGCATATGTGAGTGGTAGCCAGGGGCTGGGAAGAGAACCAACGGGGAGGTAGTAGAGACTTGAACAGAAAACAGAATGGCTGGGTAAGTGTGGGAACTAGGTCTATCTATGTGGTTGGGAGAAAAGAGACTGAAGATGAATGTGGTTGACACTAAGGAGAGTGGAGGAAGACAGATTCAGAATTCAGGTGATGGAGAAGGCGGCGACTTAAGAGTTCTCAGTCATTCTCGAAAGCCAGCACTCCAGCTGCTTTCCTTTCAAAGTCCTGTAAGCTGTCAGTGACTATCGGTATCAGTATCGAGGCCTTTTCTTTCCTGTTTATCCCCCCAAAAGCAAGACCACATTGAGTCAGGTAGACACAACAGATGTGTTCACTAAATACCTGTTGCATGACATAGGAATAAAGAGGTCGGCTCAGAAAAATACGGAAAGAAGGAGCCGGGATTTCCCCCACCGGGTCCTCTAGAGGGTTGCAGCAACAGTGTAGCTACCGACTGGCTCGGACCTTCCCGGGTGAGACTTTTCTCCTCCGTCTCAGGCTTCAGAGGCCCCAGACACCGCCCCCCTCTCAGCCTCACAAATGTCACAACTGCAGAGCAGAGAGCGCGCCTTCTGCAGCCCAGAGGCCCTTTCCTTTCACATACTACTGAAACCCCCCCGCCCTCCGCCACCACACACACACAACTTCTGAGGGCACCCCACCGCAGAGTCCTATCCTCACAGCTCAGCGCTTTTCCACCTCCGAGCCCCTCACGGACTCGGATCTCAGGGGTCCCTCGCGGCTCTCGGGAGCCCGCGCTGTCCCTTGGATCCCACCCTCAATCCAGCCACCAGCGATCGGCTCGCGGTGGCCGCTGTCCCCGCCCGGCCTGCCGCGCCCGCCCAACTTGCAAGGAGCGAAAACCTCCCGCCCTCGGCTTCCCTCCTGCAAACTTCCCGGCTCGAGGGTGCTTAGTCCCGGCCAACCTGGCTCCTCTTCCCAAGACCCCTGCCCACCCAGCCCGGCCCGGGCCTCACCTGGTGCCCTCCCCGCGGCGGGGGAGCTGGGGGCGGCGGCAGCGGCTCTGGGCTCAAGAAGGAAGTGAGAACTGGAGGCCGGAGGAAGTGGGGGGGTGGGGGACGGGCCGGCGGGACCGGGGCGGGGCGCGGGGGCGGGCCGGCCGGGGCGGGGCGGACCAGGAAGTCCGCGGCCTCTCCCCCACTGTCCCGCCGGCGGTCTTCAGCAAACCTTTCCCTCCGCCTAATCCCGGACCCTCTGCTTCTCTCCACCCTTCGCCCCAGGGCCCCTGAGACCTCTAGGGTCTTGTCCCTCAAGGCCAGGTCTCCCCGCTTTCACTTAGCACCGCACTCCAACAGGGGTCCTAAGCTAGGCGCTAGGCATTTGATCTCTTTCTAGTTCTCTCCCGCCCCGCAAACTCCGCGGAAAGGCTGAAAATGCCTTCCGCTCAGCCCGGGAAATCTAGAGGTAGCTGTGGCTGGCTAGGGGTTAGCCGGAGTGGGTCAGGCTGGGGCAGTCCCCACCCCTGCCCTGAGCCTTGGGAGAGTGCCGGGTGGTGGTGATTCAGCAGTGGGAAGGTCCCAGACCCCTGGAGAGGGTGGGGAGACGGGGGCGGAGGGGGGGGAGGGGAGGGGAGGGCAGCTGCAGTCAGCACCCCGGGAAAAGACACTATCAGCAGAGACACAGGCGGAGCTGCGCGGGCCCCAAAAACAGGATGTCGTGTGGTGGTTCCGCACCTCGCGGCTCCGTGGGGCTCTGGGGAGGGGGCGGGGCGTGGGAAGACTTGGGGCTCCTCTTGTTCCCTGATCTCGCCCCTGGCTGGCGCGCAGCAGCTTGGAGCGGTAGGACCGCACCCAGGCCTGAAGTCCGGCTTGGGCCCTGGAGACCAGCGAGTGAGTGGACTCGTGGGCGCCCTCTGGTGATTCTAACCTTGGGCGCAGAGCTTTGACTGGAGAATCCACATTCTTGGTTCTTTTTAACAACTTTCCGGGTGCTCTACCACGTGTTAAGTGAAGTGAAAACAGCGCGAGATAGATACTCTGTCTTACAGAGGACCTCCAAATAAAGATCAGCTCTGCCAAATAGTTTGTTTCCAAATACCAATTTTTTTTTCTTGTAAAATCAAAAACAACAAAAAATTTCTCCACCCTGAGGATGTGAAAATAACGGAATAATAGGTGTTCGTGCTGTGCTACTGTATAACGTGCTGGGCGTGGTGGTGCACACCTTTAATCCCAGCACTCAGGACGCAGAGGCAGGCGGATGGCTGTGAGTTCGAGGCCAACCTGGTCTACAAAGCGAGTCCAGGACAGTGAAGGCTACACAGAGAAACCCTGTCTCGAAAAACCAAAAGGAAAAAAAAAAAAAAAAACTAAAGTGAAGAGACAATCAGACTCAGGCTGGTTAATGAATGAATGAATGAATGAATGAATGACAAATTCTTCCTTCCCTGTGGGTAAAGGAGAATAGAAGGGGCTAAGAGAAATTTGGGAGGGCAGAACTAGAGCTTTAGTGGAAAAAGAAGTTTGTGAGCCCCAGAAATAACAAGAGTCCTGAAGCCATTAAAATAAGCTCCAAGCCAGGTGTGGTAGTGCACACTTGTAATCTACCATCGGGAGGTGGAGGCAGGAGGTTCACAAATCCAAGGCCAGCCTGGGCTTTATGAGACTTTACCTTAAAACAAAATAAATCCCAAGTTTGAGACCAGCCTGCTATACTGACTGAGTACCAGGACAGCCAAGCCTACGCAGAGAAAGCCTGTCTTGAAAAACAAAAACAAGCCGGGCGGTGGTGGCGCATGCCCTTATTCCCAGTACTTGAGAGGCAGAAGCAGGCAGATCACTGTGAGTTCGAGGCCTGCCTGGTCTACAAAGTAAGTCCAGGACAGTCAAGGCTACACAGACAAACCCTATCTCAAAAAACCAAAAAGAAAAAGAAAAAGAAGACAACAAAACAAAACAAAAATTCCTGAAAAAAAATATTTGAAAATTCTACTATAGCTCAGTAGTAGAATGTTGGCTTTTGAGGCTTTTAGGCCTGTACCCCAATACCACAAGCAATGGAATGTTTATTTTAGAACCCATTGGGGGGACACAGTGGTAGGAACAAAGTGGTAAGACCGTTCCGCACAGAGGTTGAAAGACTGGGTCGGCAGCCTGGGATCATGCTGTGCCTCCTGACCTCTGAGTGTCTTAGGGTTGCCTCACCTTAGTCCCGGAGGGAGAGCCTCCTCAGATACCTGTTTGATGGGATGTGGGGCTCTCACATCTGAAGCTCTTACAAGAAGGGGAAACATCCCAGGACTTGGGTTTCAGAAGACCATGAAGTCTAGACTCAGCCCAGTCAGCCCAGAAAGATTTTAGGCCACGTCGTCCTTGGCCATTTCTGAATCTCGGCTTCCCCCACTGGAAAACAGGAGGTAGAAGCAGATGCTACCCTTCAGCTCTGACCTTCTGTGATGCACTCTTGAGAATAATAATTAAGGAATTGAGGTTTATGCATAGAGCATATTGCTCACCGTTCTTTAATATCACTTAGGTCATCCTGTTTTGAGTTCTAGTAAATGGTATCTGTGTCTAATGGCTGTCTTTACTGACTGGTGAGCCCTTTGAGGTTGGGTCTGATTCATCTCTCTGTTCACCCACTGGGCCTGGCATAGGCAGGTCTGAGCATACGCTTGTGTTCAGTAAACATCTGTGGGATGAAATTGCTTCAATAAATCCCAGTATGTGTAGAGTCATCAGCATCCACGGTATTTGGAGCCACTTTTGTGTCCCAGATATGAGAGGGTCAATAAGGCCAGAACGAGGAAACAGGCAGAAAGGTGGAACTATCTGGAAAAGCTTCTTGGAGGGGGAGAATGCTAAGCTGAAGAAAGTTCCTCCAGTACCCTCCCCTCTGCCCCCCCCCTCGCTTTTTTTTTTCCTTCTTCTCTGTGTAGGAACTCACTTTGTAGACCAGGCCGGCCTCAAACTCAGAGAAATCCACCTGCCTCTGCCTCTGCCTCTGCCTCCCAGAGTGCTGGGATCACAGGCATGCACCACCGTGTCTGGCTCATCCCATATTCTTTTTCTTACTCTTTCATGAGCTTTCCCAGTCAGGTGAGTTTGTGAAAGCCGTACCTGTTACACGCGTACAGACAACTTAAGAGACTAGGGCACCCACAGAACCAACCTGGATATTTAGGAGTGAGAGGACTTAGGGAGGTTTTGTTGTTGTTGCTGTTTGTTTCCTGTAATTAGGCTCCCATTCCTAATTAGCTGAGGCAGACCTTGAACTCCTGCCTCTGAAAGTGTTTTGGGTGGGATAGAATATAGATTACAGAATAGAGTTGATAGAATTCAAAGCATGGTGGTGATGTAGGTGAGGGCCTTTGACAAATAACCTGCCCTCCTGTATTCATTGCTTCAAGTGTGTGTGTGTGTGTGTGTGTGTGTGTGTGTGTGTGTGTGTGTGTAGGCCAGAAGTTAAAGTCAGGTGTCCTCCCCAGTCACTTTCCACCTTCAATTGGGCTAGACTGGATGGCTAGCAAGTACAGGGCATCCTCCTGTCTCCTACTCACCAGGACTGGGGATGTAGGTGCATACCATTATGTTATGCATACCTGGATGATAGAGAGATTTGAACTCAGGTCTTCATGCTTTCATAAGCACTTTACCAACCTAGTCATCTCTCCTCAGCCCCTTCAATGCATATTTGTTGAAAATCTGCTGGCACTGGGCGGTGATGGCGGTACACGCCTTTAATCCCAGCACTTGGGAGGCAGAGGCAGGTAGATCCCTGTGATAGCTTAGTCGAGAACAGCCAAAGTTACACAGAAAAAACCTGTCTCAAAAAAACAAACAACAGAGAGAGGGAGAGGGAGAGGGGGGAGAGAGAGAGAGAGAGAGAGAGAGAGAGAGAGAGAGAGAGAGAGAGAGAGAATCTGCTTGCCACCATGCATAAATTTTACATTCCAATGATGAAGTAGAAAAAACAGACAAGACGTTCTTGTGATATTAGTAGCAAAAAACTATAGATCTGAGGGCTGGAGAGGCCTGGAGGGCTCAGCGGTTAAGAGGACTCACTGGTCTTGCAGAGGATCCCAGGTTCTCACACTCATCTGTACCTACAAGTCCAGGGGATTTGATGCTGTGTTCTGAACTCTGAAGGTACCAGGCATATGTACGTGATGCACATATATGCAGGCAAAACATTCTTACACATAAAGGAAAAAATGAAATCTTTTAAAAAGAAAAAGAAAAAAGAAAAAAGAAAAGCCAAGCAGTGGTGATGCATACTTTTAATCCCAGCATTAGGGAGACAGAGACAGGCAGATCTCTGTGAGTTCGAGGCCAGCCTGGTTCAAGGCTACATAGAGAAAACCTTTCTCGAAAAACCAAACCAAACCACAACAACAAAAACCACCACTACCACCACCACCAAAAAACCTCAAACAAAAAGAAAACCAAATAAATAAATAAGTAAGTAAATAATAAAAGACATCTTAATCAGGCAGATCTCTGAGTTGGAGGCGAGCTTGCTCTACTTAGAGAGTTCCAGGACAGACAAGGCAATATAGTGAAACTCTGTCTCAGACACAGACAGACAGAGATATCTTCAACAGGCATCACACAAAAGCACAGAGTATCGCAAGAGAGTACACTACAGATTTACTTTCTGAGTCATAGTTTCACTTTAAGATGAGAATGTCAAATGCCTTGAGGAATTGTGTAGGTGAAGTAACGTGTGAAATGGCATATTGGCCATTGGTGCAACAAATAAGCATTAATTCCTGTACCCCATTATTAAGTTTTTTTTTTTCTCTTTCTCTGTTTCTTAAGTCAAAATGCTAAAGTGACCTAGTATCCCTCAAATTGAAGGGTCCAGAGACAGGGAGGAAAGATTTTCTGGGTGATGTCACCTGAGCTGTGCTGGCTTCCAAACGTGTCTTCTCATCTCTAGTCCCTGGTAAGGCCCAGCTCCTGCGGTACACTCCGTGGCCCACAGGGTGTTCTGAGCATCAGTCTTAGCCCCTGCCAGCTAACCTTAAGTGTGTAGTCTCTGGGAACTCAGGCCTTTCTCAGCCTGATGAGAGGTAGACAGTCTCTTCCTTCCTTTTCTTTATCCATATTGCTAAGGACAATTTCCTTGTCCTTTGTGTGTGTGTGTGTGTGTGTGTGTGTGTGTGTGTGTGTGTGTGTGTATGTGTTTGTGGGCTTTGATAGGAAAGACAGGAATAACTAACAAGGGAAGTGACGAATTAAACAAAGCTCAAGTCATTGTGCTTGGCTCCCTGGAGGAACTCAGTCGACGGAGTGAGTTTTCCAGCAGAGTCCTTCCTCCCTGGAATGTACAACAATAGTCCTCCTGTTTCCCTGCAGAACACCTTTGCATTTTTGAGATGGGTGGTACCCGGGTTACCTGGCATAATCCGTTTTTGCGAAATCCCTCTTCCTCAGGAACAACTCCATTCTGTAGATGCCTAAATAATTAAGTATTGGCTGTAGCCCTCTCCCCCGCAACCTTTTTGTTGTTGTTGTTGTTTTGAGGTTTTGAGGCAAAGTCTTACTTTGGAGACCAGGCTGCCCTCCAACTTAGAGACCCACCTATTCCTGCTTTGGAGTGACGGGATCAAAGAAAGATAAGTGCCATCTTGTCCTCTCTCCTCTAATTTTTGTCATTTATTTTCTATGTGACCCTGAAAAAGTTATAATTTTAGCATAACATAAATATACTTTACACCTTTTTAAATCTGTATAAGAACTCCTTGAGGAAAGCAATATTTCTGTTCATTTCATAGATTAAAAAATATACCTCGAGCCAGGCAGTGGTGGCACACACCTTTAATCCCAGCACTTGGGAGGCAGAGGCTGGTGAATCTTTGTGAGTTTGAGGCCAGCCTGGTCTACAAAGCAAGTCCAGGACAGTCAAGGTTACATGGAGAAACCCTGTCTCGAAAAACCAAACCAAACCAAACCAAACAAAAACAAAAACAAAAACAAAACAACATACCTCCATGTGAGAAAATATGACTTACCAGTCTTAATTTAAACCTTTATAAAATGAATCAGAGTTATGTGACATCACTGGCTTACTGTGGATGTTAATCATAGGATGCATGCAAGCTGTGGGCAATAAACTATGCTTTTCTAGTGCTTTATTCTCAGTGCCTGACTCAGTGAATATTTGTTGAGGGGAATAATTGGGTGTATTGTGTTTAACATAATATCCAGCCTACAATAGTGCCTTCCAGATGGGCATGAAGGCATATACGTGTAATCACGATGTTCAGGAGCTGAAGCCAGGAAGACAAGTTCAAGGTTGTTCTGGGCTACATAGCAAATCAAGGCTGGTCTAGGCTCAAAAAACAACAGCACAATTTAATTTCTAAAAAGTTAAAAAAGTTGCTGGGCAGAGGTGGCACATACCTTTAATGCTAGCACTTTGGAGGCAGAGGCAGGTGGATAGCCAGGGCTTTACAGAGAAACCATGTCTCAAACAACAACAACAACAACAACAACAACAAATAAATAAATAACAATTAAAAAGTGCTTTCCAAAGTTACAGCCATTAATTAATCATGATCAACCTTGGTGGCTCACCTGCCCAGCCAATTAATCACTACAAATCTGAGTCTTTTCTATTCTTCCACCATTGCTCAATCACAATTCCTCAGGCCCTGCTCAGGTCCATCCATCTAGTAAGAAGGTGAGGAGAGGTCACTCAGTGATAAAGAGTCCGTACTAGCCTAACAGAGGCCTCAGGTTTGGTTCCTGGAACACACAAGGTGGCTCAAAACCACCAGTAGCTCCAGCTGCAAGATGCCTTCTTCTGGCCGGGCAGTGGTGGCGCACACTTTTAATCCCAGCACTCGGGAGGTAGAGGCAGGTGGATTGCTGTGAGTTCAAGGCCAGCCTGGTCAACAAAGCGAGTCCAGGACAGCCAAGACTAACACAGAGAGACACTGTCTTGAAAAACAAAAACAAAACAAAACAAGATGCCTTCTTCTGGCCTCCAACAGGCATCAGGCACACAGACGCACGTGAAGGCAAAAAACACTCATATGCGTAAACAATAATTAGATTAAATTAACAAGGGGAGCTGGGTTTTCTGTGTCTGTCCCTCTGACTACCTCACTCACTCGCCTAGCTTCTACTTTTCCAATCTGTTTTCAGCATTATCATCAGGATGATTCGACACCTATAAATTTAATTGACTTTGCTGTTTTGTTTCTGAGACAGGTTTTTCATGTAGCCCAGGGTTGCAGCTCAAAAAAATGACCTTGAATTTACTGTCCTCTTTCCTCTACCTCCTGAGTGCCTGCATTATTGGTGTGCATTGTCAACACTTAGCATATGTAGTTGATCTTGGTGTAATTCTTCTGTTTGTTTGTTTGTTTTTCAAAAACATGGTTTCGCCGGGCATGGTGGCGCACGCCTTTAATCCCAGCACTCGGGAGGCAGAGGCAGGCGGTTCGATGTGAGTTCAAGGCCAGCCTGGTCTACAAAGTGAGTCCAGGACAGTCAAGGCTACACAGAGAGACCTTGTCTTGAAAAACCAAAAAAAAGAAAAAAAAAAAAAAGAAAAAAAAAAAGAAAAAACAAACAAATCAAAAACATGGTTTCTCTGTGTAGCCCTGGATGTGTGCTGGAACTAGCTTTGTAGACCAGGCTGGCCCTAGATTCTGATAGACTCATCTGCTTCTCCTTCCAGGTGCTGGGACTAAATGTGTGTGAGCCATATCCTGTAATCCTTTAATGGCTCTGAGATGCCTTAGAAAGTCCATACTTACTGAACATAATATGCTGGACCCTGTTCTGATAGCTTTAGACACATTAAATCATCTACCTACTCTTCTCTCTCCCTCCCTCTCTCTCTCCTTGTTGAGACAGAGTCTTACCCTGTGCCTAGGCTGGCCTGCAATTCACTCTATAGCACTCGATGGCCTTGAACTGATAGCAGTTCCGCTGACTCGGGGGAAAGCTAAGGGCAGAGGGACATTTCAAGGCCAACAAAGTTGAATGTCTTACTTAGAAGTCACACAGCAGAGCTGAGGCAGAAGTCTGGGCTGCCTGAAGCTGTCCCCTTGCCCTCCCAAACTGTGCCTCTGCACAGCCTCTTTGGCTACTCCTAGAAAAAGTAGTTACCTTTTCTACACTTCCTCACCTGCTCTTGTACAACTTCCTCTCGAGATATTACCAAGTTACAAATGATTTCTTCATAAACATCTCTATAATCTTCCTAAACTCCAAACTCCCTGAGGGTATGGATGCGGTTATTGTGAGCAGATACTCAGTGGATGTGGGGTGAATGAAGGAAGATTGGCAGCAAGATTCAAGAAGTGGGGTTCGGGGGTTAAGAGCTGTTGCCCCGCTCTCCCAGAAGACCTGGGTTCAGTTCCCAGAGCACACATGGCAACTCACAATCGTCTGTGACCCCAGTTCCAGGAGATTTGATGCCATCTTCTGGCGTTAATGGGCAGGATCAGGCATGAACTCAGTGTACACACATTTAGGCAAGCAGAAGATTCATATGCACAAAACAAAACAAATACAGCTAAAAAAAAAAACCTCAAAAGAAATAAAAGAAGTGGAGCTTGGATACAGAGTCAGGCAGATCTCTGTGAGTTGTAAGATAGCCTGGTCTACATAGTGAGTTCAATCCCCAGGATTCATATAGTGGGAGAGAACTGAATCCCAAAAGTTGTTCTCTGACCTTTGCATGTATAGCAGGGCTCCCCTGGGTGAACACACACACACACACACACACACACACACACACACACACACACACACACAGATTTATTTATTTTGGTTTTTTCGAGACAGGGTTTCTCTGTGTATCCTTGGCTGTCCTGGACTCACTTTGTAGACCAGGCTGGCCTCGAACTCACAGTGACCCACCTGCCTCTGCCCTCCGAGTGCTGGGATTAAAGGCATGCGCTGCCATGCCCGCCCCAAGATTTATTTACTATGTATAGTGTTTTTCCTGAATGTACATCTGCAGGCCAGAAGAGGGCATCAGATCTCATAGATGGTTGTGAGCCACCATGTGGTTGCTGGGAATTGAACACAGGACCTTTGGAAGAGCAGTCAGTGCTCTTAACCTCTGAGCCATCTCTCCAGCCCCGACACACTGCGTTTTTAGTGTTTTGTTTGTTTGTTTGTTTTTGTTTTTGTTTTTTTGAGACAGGATTTTTCTGTGATAGCCTTGGCTCTCCTGGACTCACTTTGTAGACCAGGCTGGCCTCGAACTCACAACGATCCACCTGACTATGCCTCCCGAGTGCTGGGATTAAAGGCGTGTGCTACCATGTCTGGCTCACACACTGCATTTTAAAGAAAAAGATTCAGAGACTGGAAAGATTGCTCAGTGGTTAAGAGCATTTACTGCTCTTTTGGAGGACCAGAGTTCAGTGCCTAGCACACGCGCTGAGTGGCTCACAACCTCCTGTAATTCAGCTCCAGGGATCTGATGCCTTCTCTTGGCTTCTAAAGGCACCCATGCACATGTAGCATACACACAGAAGCATATAGATCACATATATAATCAAATCAAATCAAGCCATTACCAAAAAAAAAAAAAAAAAAAAAAAAAGATTCAGGCTGGAGTGATGGCTCAGCAGATGGCTACACAGGTCCTGAGTTCAGTTCCCAGTAACCACATGGTGGCTCACAACCATCTATACTGAGACTGAAGCCCTCTTCTGGCATGCGGGTGTACATGAAGACAAAACACTCATATATAAAGTAAATAAATAATTTACTTATTTATTTTTTTATTTTTTTCGAGACAAGGTTTCTCTGTTGTAGCCTTGGCTGTCCTGGACCAGGCTGGGCTTGAACTCACTGAGATTTGGTTTCTCTGTTGTAGCCTTGGCTGTCCTGGACCAGGCTGGGCTTGAACTCACTGAGATTTGCTTGCCTCTGCCTTCTGAGTGCTGGGATTAAACGCAAGTGCCACCACCTCCTGGCAAATAAATTTCTTAAAAAAAAAAAAAGAAAGAAAGAAGCTGGTCGTGGTGGCACACACCTTTAATCCCAGCACTCCGGAGGCAGAGGCAGGCGGATTGCTGTAAATTCAAGGCCAGTCTGGTCTACAAAGTGAGTCCAGGACAGCCAAGGCTACACAGAGAAACCCTGTTTTAAAAAAAAGAAAGAAAGAAAAGAAAGAACAAAAGAAAAAAAGATTCAAGAAGTAATTCTGGAAGAGGAGATGATTGTCTTTGTAGCAGCCAAACTACACAGTCTGAACACGCATGGGTCATTTCCAGTAACAACTGTACTCTTTTATTTTGGACACCAGGGAGCGCCACTAAGGCATTTCAGACAAGAACTACTAATTATTTTTGAGCAAATCTAATTGGTGTGTGTGTGTGTGTGTGTGTGTGTGTGTGTGTGTGTGTGTGTATGTGTGTGTGTATGGGCTGTTGTGGGTGGAATCCAAATTGTTGGGAATGCGTGCCAGGCAAGTGCTCTACCACTGATCTATGTCTACCTAGGTCTCTTTTACTTTTGCTGTTGTTTTTTGAGACAGGGTTTCTCTGTGTAGCTTTGGCTGTCCTGGACTCACTTTGTAGACCAAGCTAACCTCGAACTCACAGCGATCTGCCTGCCTCTGCCTCCTGAGTGCTGGGATTAAAGGCGTGCGCCACCACCTGGCTCTCTTTTACTTTTGTATTGGGTCAGTACTTCATACAGTCCAGGCTGGCCTTCTAAATGGCTATGTAAGCAAGCATGGCTTTGAACTCCTGATCTTCTGTTGTTCATATCTCTTAAGTACTCATATTACATCGAGTGTCACCACCTGATGTCATAAAAATTTCTGGACATATATACAATGGAATTTTTTTCACTGTAAAGAGGAAAGTAATTATGACATTTGCAGGATAATGGGCAGAATGAGATCGTCACAGTAAGCAAAACAAGCCAGACCCAGAGAGACAAGTATTGTATATTTAGTGTCATATGCAATCTAGGCTTAGTTTTACAAATATACCTGCATATGTATGTAGGAGATGGAAGAACAAAGGAGCCAGAGAGTGGAGGAGGAAGAAAATGGGAGGACAAGAGAGAATAACTGAATATATATCACATGAAAACAGAAGGGTGAACCTTCTGTGGGAAGGAATGGACCAGCAAGAGGGGGAGAGGAAGCCAGGTGTGGTGGCGCACGCCTTTAATCCCATCACTCAGGAGGCAGAGGCAGGCGGATCACTGTGAGTTCGAGGTCAGCCTAGTGTACAAAGCAAGTCTAGCACAGCCAAAGCTACACTGAGAAACCCTGTCTCAAAAAACAAACAAACAACCCCCCCCAAAAAAAACAAAGCAAGCCAGGTGGTAGTGGTGCACGCCTTTAATCCCAGCACTCGAAAGGCAGAGGCAGGTGGATCGTTGTGAGTTCGAGGTCAGCCTGGTCTACAAAGTGAGTCCAGGACAGCCAAGGCTAACACAGAGAGACACTGCCTTGAAAAACAAAAAACAAGCAAACAAACAAACAACCCAAACAAAACAAAAGAAGGGGAAAGGATGGGGAAGAGTAGTAGGGGACTAAATAAGTACAAAGAATAATATTTCTGCATGAAAATGATAAATGAATCTACTAATTTATATGCTATCAAAAGACTTCCAAATTTAAAAAAATCTACAAGACAAAAATTTAAATGCAGGGGCTGGAGAGATGGCTCAGAGGTTAAGAGCACTGACTGCTCTTCCAGAGTTCCTGAGTTCAATTCCCAGCAACCACGTGGTATACATGCAGGCAGAGCACTATACATAATAAATCTTGGGTTAAAAAAAAAATTAAATGCAGCTTCTCTACCCTACACCAAAGTATGTTTCTGTTATAAGAATGCACTCTGAAAACTTGGTACTGTGGTGCACATCTTTAATCCCAGCACTTGGGAGGCAGAGGCAGGTGGATCTCGGTGAGTTTGAGGCCAGCCTGGACTACAGAATGAGTCTAGGACAGCCAGGTATACACAGAGAAACCCTGTCTTGAAACACCAAAACACAAAACCAGAAAATATCACAATATGAAATCTTTTTAAAAAAGTATTTATTCACTTTACATCCCCATTGTAGCAGCCCCCCCTCTCATCTCCTACTGCCCCCTCCTTCTTCTCTCATCCCCTACTCCTCTATTCCTCAGAAAAGGGGAGCCCCCTTTACCCACCCACCCCATAACATAAAATCTTTTTTAAAAAATTTATTTGTTATGTATACAGTGCTCTGTCTCCATGTTCACCTGTACGTCATTAGATCACATTATAGATGGTTGTGAGCCACCATGTGGTTGCTGGGAATTGAACTGAGGACCTCTGGAAGAGCAGATAGCCATCTCTCCAGCCCCATAAAATCTTTTAAAAAAAGATTTATGTATTTATTATGTATACAGTGCTCTGCCTGCATGTGTGACTGCCCACCAGAAGAGGGCACCAGATCTCATTATAGATGATCGTGAGCCACCATGTGGTTGCGTGGTTGCTGGCAATTGAACTCAGGACCTCTGGAAGAGCAGACAAGTGCTCTTAACCTCTGAGCCATCTCTCCAGGCCCCATAAAATCTTAAACTTTAATTTTATGTTGAGGTGGGGGGCTCATTATGCTTTGAAGGCTGGTCTCAAACAATCCTCCTGCCTTAGCTTTCTCTCTAGCCATGAGCGCGGGTGCGTACTATGGCACCTGGCTTTGTGGTGCTGGCAAGTGTTCTACAGTTGACCTCCATCGTTAACCTCTTAGTCATTTTTAAGTGCACGCTTCAGCCACTTTAAATATTATGCATTCACACAGCGGCACATCTAGTTGCCACAACTCTTCCTCTTGCAAAACTGAAACCGGTTTAAACAACTCACATCCCCTGCTTCTGCTAGCTTTAGCAACTACTATTGTCTTTTCTGTCTGTGTCAATTTGACTACTCTAGGAAACTATATAAATGGAATCTTTTTTTTTTCATGATTGGTTCTACTAGCACATTGTTCAAATTTTCTATCTATATAGGATCATGTGTTGCAAATTTTAAAAATATTTATTATTTATACAGTGTTCTGCCTGCATGCATGTGTGCATGCACACCAGAAGAGGGCACCAGATCTCATTATAGATGGTTGTGATGCACCATATGGTTACGTGGTTGCTGGGAATTGAACTCAGGACCTTTGGAAGAACAGTCAGTACTCTTAACCTCTGAGCCATCTCTCCAGCATCCTAATTTTTTTTTAAAGTTTTATTTATTTATGTGTGTGTGTGTGTGTGTGTGTGTGTGTGTGTGTGTGTGTGTGTCTGCATATGTGTGCGCATATCATGGTGTACATGTGGAGGTCAGAGCACAGCTTGAGTAAGCTGGTTCACTCCTTCACCCATGTGGAATCTGGGGATTGAACTCAGGTCATCATGCTTGGCGTCAAACACCAAGCAAGCCACCTTTATCTGTTGACCAGCCTTTCATTCATTTGTTAAAAAAGATTTATTTATTATGTATACAATGTTCTGCCTGCATGTACACCTGCACACTAGAAAATGACACCAGATCACATTATAGATGGTTATGAGTTGTTGTAGTTGAAATTCCCATGTGGTTTCTGGGAATTGAACTCATGACCTTTGGAAGAACAGCCAGTGCTCTGAACCATCTCTCCAGCCCTCATTCCTTTTCTTTTTTAATTAAAGATTTATTTATTGAGTTGGGTATGGAGGCGCACACCTTTAATCCCAGCACTAGGGAGGCAGAGGCAGGCAGATTGCTGTGAGTTCAAGGCCAGCCTGGTCTACAAATCCTGTCTTGAAAAATTAAAAATTTTTTTTTCCGATTATGTGTACAGTGCAGGCCAGAAGATGGCATCAGATCACATTATAGATGGTTGTGAGCCACCATGTGGTTGCTGGGAATTGAACTCAGGACCTCTGGAAGAGCAGTCAGTGCTGTTAACCTCTGAGGCATCCCTCCAGCCCCAGAACCCCTTTTTTTTTAGGCTGCCTAACAGCGCTGTATTTTTACTTTATCCCTTCAATTATCCATTTATGCTTGTGTTTGTTCAATGCAGTTGTTTTTAAAAATATGACTGTAAACATGGGTGTACAAATATTTCTTCCAGACTTTGCTTTTATTTTGGCTATAAACCCAGAGGTACAATTGCTGGATCATCTGGCAACTGAGTTATTTTCTTAAAATCATTTGGTAAACATTTTTAAAGGTTTGGGTTGGTTTTTTTTCTGGACATTTCTGTAGTTCAGGCTGGCCTAAGACTCATAATATAGTTATGGGTGACTTTGAACTTCCTAACCCTGGAGGGCAGTGAGATTACGGCTGTACAGCTCCTTGGATTGTATGTGGTATTGAGGATTGAATCCACAGGACCATGATGCTAAGCAAGCACTACCCACTGAGCCATGCTCCAGCCCACAGTTTTAGGGTTTAAAAAAATAATTAATTTTTATTTTTATTTTATGTGCATTGGTGTGAGGGTGCCAGATCCTCTGCAACTGGAGTTACAGACAGTTGTGAGCTGCCCTGTGGATGCTGGGAATTGAACTCAGGACCTTCAGAAGAGCAGTGAGTGCCATCTCTCCAGCACTATCATTTAATTAAAAACAAAACAAGGCTGGGCGGTGGTGGCGCACGCCTTTAATCCCAGCACTCAGGAGGCAGAGGCAGGCGGATCGCTGTGAGTTCGAGACCAGCCTGGCCTACAGAGCGAGTCTCGGATAGCCAAGGCTACACAGAGAAACCCTGTCTCCAAAAACAAAAACAAAACAAAACAACCCAACGACGTGTGTGTGTGTGTGTGTGTGTGTGTGTTTGTAGATCAGAAGTCAGCTTTCAGTGTCTTTCTTCAGGGGCCATCCATGTGGGCTTTTTACTTGTCTGTTTGCTTTGTTATTTGAGACAATGTCTCTCATTAGTTGGAATTTGTTAAGTATGCAAACTTGGATGGCTGATGAGCCCCAGGATCCAGTTGTGTCTCCCTCTTCAGCACCAATATTACACTCTACCACACCAGATTCTTGTGCTCACACAAGCACCTGAGCCACTAAGCCAACTCCATAGCCTGTTCCACCTCCCCCACCCCCCCTTCACCCCCACCCCCCCACAACCCCCAGAGAAGGTTTCTCTGTCCTGGACTCTCTTTGTAGACCAGGCTGGCCTCCAAATCACAGAGATCCACCTGCCTCTGCCTCTGCCTCCCGAGTACTGGGATTAAAGGCTTGTGCCACCAAGCCCAGCCTTTTAGCCTGGTTTTATACTCTTGTTTTGTTTTTCGAGACAAGGTTTCTCTGTGTAGCCTTGGCTGTCCTGGACTCACTTTGTAGAATAGGTTGGCTTTGAACTCACAGAGATCTGCCTACGTTTGCCTCCTGAGTGCTGGGATTAAAGGCGTGCTCCAACACCGTCCGCCTGGTTTTACAGTTTTGAAGTTAGCTGCATGTAAAGGAACAGAACAATAGCAAGCAGGACAACAAGAGACACTGGAGCTGGAGAGATGACTAGCACACATCACCTTCTGTTGGGTAAGAGGATCTGAGTTTGGTTCTCAGCACCCACATCAGGTACCTCAAAACCTCCTGAAACTCTGGCTCCAGGGGATTTGATGCTCTCTTCTGATCTCTGTGAGCACCTGCACACATCTGGGCATGCACAAACAGAGATACACACACGTACACAAATAAACAACAACAACAACAACAACTACTACTACTACTACTACTTACCTGTCTCCCCAGATATGGAAAACTCAATTTGTGGTAGGAGGGTAATTTGTTTGTTTGTTTGTTTAAAGATTTATTTATTATTATGTATACTGTGTTGCCTGCTTGTACACCTGCAGGCCAGAAGAGGGCATCAGGTTACATTATAGATAGCTGTGAGCCAGCATGTGGTTGCTGGGAATTGAACTCAGGACCTGTGGAAGAGCAGGCAGTGCTCTTAACCACTGAGCCATCTCTCCAGCCCCCTAGGACGGTAATTTGTGACGTGATCACCTCTTAAAGTTTTTTTTTTTTCTTTTAAGGATTTGGTTTCATTTGTTCCAGGGTAGCCTCGAACTTACTATGTTGCGGAGGCTGGTCTTGAACTCTTCATCCTTCTGCTTCTACCTCTCAAGTGATAGGGTTACGTGTAACTATACACGGCCCTTTTTACTTTCTGAGACAGGTTCCCACTTTGTGGCCCTGGTTGACCTCAAATTCATGATCTTCCTGCTTCAGCCTCCAGTGTGGCTAGGATTACACACTTGCACACATTAATTGGAGACAGGCTCTCACTCTGTACCACATGGCCTAGAAATCACTGAGTAGCTAGGCTGGCTTTGAACTTGGGGTGATCTCCTGGTTTAGCTTCTTAAGTGCTGGGGTTACAGGTATGACCCACAATGCCTGACAAAACCTACTTATTCTGTGTATGTGTGTGTGTGTGTATGTGTGTGTATGTGTGTGTGTGTGTGTGTTGTTAGGGATGAAACCCAGAGCCTTGTGCATGCTAGGCAAATATCCCTAAGCTATATCCCCAGCTCTTTTCTTTTTCTTTTTCTTTTTTTTTTTTTTGGTTTTTCGAGACAGGGTCTCTCTGTGTAGCCTTGGCCGTCCTGGACTCACTTTGTAGACCAGGCTGGCCTTGAACTCACAGCGATCTGCCCGCCTCTGCCTCCCGAGTGCTGGGATTAAAGGTGTGCGCCACCACGTCCAGCCCCCAGCTCTTTTCTATCCATCTGTCTATAAGGTTTTCTGTGGTGTACAATGCCAATTTTTGGAGTTTAAAAAACTTATTGTCTGGGGGGGGGGCTGGAGAGATGGCTCAGAGGTTAAGTGCACTGGGTGCTCTTCCAAAGGTCCTGAGTTCAATTCCCTGCAACCACATGGTGGCTCACAACCATGCATAATGAGATCTGGTTCCCTCTTCTGGAGTGCAGGTACACATGCAGGCAGCAAGCACATTGTATATATAATACAATAAATAAATAAGGAAAATAAAATATTTATTGTTTTTCCAACATGCTGAGAATTGAACCCAGCGATGGGAGGCAAGCCCTGTGCCTATAAACTGTATCTCAGCTTTTTCCTGCCCCTCATTCTCTGAGATTATTTTATTTTTAGTTGTGTGTGTGTGTGCCTGCCTGCCTGCCTCTGGAGGACAGGATCGGACATCCCCTGGAGCTGGAGACTCAGGTGTTTATGATGGGCCTGATGTGGGTCCTGTGAAAGAATGCATTCACTCTTAGCTGCTGAGCCCCATCTCCTCTATCATCTGTTGGTGACAATCTGTTGATACTGGGTCCACTTTCCTGCCGGTTTTCCAGTCTGTAGTCCCCACCACTTGCTATTACTCCTACCTTATCACTCAGCCGTATCACTTGCTCATTTTGCCACTTGAGTTTGAGGTCTGGCTCAGAACACAGCTCTAGTAGAATCTAGGTCAGGCGTTTGTCTTTTGTTTTAGCCAATTTCCCAGCGTACGGCTGTTACTCAATTAATATCCGAATGATCAAATGAACTAACTCTTCCTAGTGAACTTTTACTAAGTGCTTATTATGTGCAGGGTGTACATCTCAGAGACAGTGACCTCTGAAAATTCACAATCACAACTATACTGGGAGGGCAGGTATGCTTATGGCCTAACTGCCTGCTGACTGATTTTTGAAGGGTGATACAGGTAGCAGTTTCTCTCTCTCTCTCTCTCTCTCTCTCTCTCTCTCTCTCTCTCTCTCTCTCTCTCCCTCTAACACAGTTTCTCTGGGTAGCCTTGGCTGTCCTGGAATTTACTCTGATGACCAGACTAGCCTCAATCTCACATAGATCCGTCTACCCCTGTCTCTCAAGTGCTGGGACTAAAGGCAGCTCCACCACCCAGGGCAGTAGCAGTTTCTTTAAAAGTTTACAAAGTTGCGGGGCTATGGTGGCGCAAGCCTTTAATCCCAGCACTCGGGAGGCAGAGGTAGGTGGAACTCTGTGAGTTCAAGGCCAGCCTGGTCTACAAACCGCGTCTAGGACAGCCAAGGCTACACAGAGAAACCCTGTTTTGAAAGAAAAAAAAAAGTTTACAAAGTTTTATTTGGCACATGTGGAGGTTCGAAGAGAACTCGTGGGAGTCAGTTCTCTCCTGTGGTCCCTGGGGTTGGAGCTCAGGTTGTCAGCCTTAGGTTAGAGCCATTCAACCATCTCTAGAATAACAAGAGGTTAACTTTATTGGTGGGGTGGGGGTGGGGGGGGGGAGTAGGGTGAGGAAGGTTTCCGGTAGAGGCAACAACAGATGAAAAGGCTCTGAAGCATGTCTGATGTGTTTGGGAACTTCCTGAAGGCCCGAGGATCACAGATCGATTGCTTAGCGTCTGAGGGTCTGGGTTTGACCCAGTGTGCTGCAAAAGAGTACACACACACACACACACACACACACACACACACACACACACCACACGAAAGAAAAGAAAAAAAGGCCAGTGTGATAGGAGCTTAAAGGAGTGGGGAGAGTGGTGGTAGATGACGTCCAACATGTATTTTTATATCAACAGCCTAACCCTTAAGCCAGGCAGCTGTTGGGCAAATCCGTGTTCTGGTCTTCAAAGGGCTTGCTCAGAACAGGAGCTGGTTTATCACTGTCAGAAAGGAGACTGGGCCTAATCCTGCCTCCGGTGCCAAGGACAGGGGTAGGACACTGAGGTTTCAGTCAAGATCTGCTGACAGTATGCTTGAGAAAGAACAGGAAGTATAGGCCTTGTTAAAGGAAGCCTGGGCGGGGTTCTCTGCTTTTGGGGCACTTATTCTCAAGTCGATGCCACCTCCTCTAGCTGAATCAGAGAGATGGGAGAGTGAGATGGGAGGGACAGGGCAAAGCCCTGAGGGGTGGGGTGTAAGAGCTTCGAAAAGGCATTTGATGAAGATCAGAGGGGCAGGAAGGGGGCTAGAAGGCCGACAGACCTTTTAGGCTGTGCACAGATGAAATTCTACCTACAGTGGGATGGACATTTCATTTTGCATTTTAGCACGATTTCTTCTGTAAACACTTGTAGCCTCTAAGGAGCTTGGCTAGAGGCTCACCTTCTCTTCAGTAACCCTTTAGGTTACTGAACCCTTTAGGTTAGGGCCACTTAGGAACTAGTCCCGACTGCAGTAATTAGATGTGGCCACCAGGGACCGCTGCATACGTGGGGGGTGGGGGGTGGACAAGACGCGCGGGTTTTCCAGAGCCGCAGAGATGCGGAAGCCGATTGGCTGCGAAGCACGTCGAAAGGGCGGAGCCTAGGAGCCTGGAGTTGGGGGCTGGGCGAGCGCCCCCGGTCCAAACCCAGCGGGACTGTAGTCAACTCTGGCGGGTGCCTGTCGGTTATGGTAGCGCCGAGGTTTCTGCTCAACCTGGCCTTACAGTGGGGGCAGCGGAGCAGCGCTGCGGCCCGGAGATCCGGGCAGGGTAGTAGCTGTCATCGCCGTCGCAGGCCCGAGTTACCTGAGCAACTGCGTGTCAGGCGCCCGCCGGCCGGCGGGCGGTAGAGCGGGAGGCTGGGGTGCGCACGGCAGAGCCCGAGGCCCCATCCTTGCTGCGGGGCCACGGTCCTGACGACAACCAGCGCAGGCCGGGTCCCCACGAGACCCCGCCAGTTGCGGGGGCCTCCGGCCTCCAACAGGTTATTCCGGGATAAGCAGGCTCTGGGGCGGGCCCTGGCTTCGCTGGGGGCCGGGCGGCGCGGGGCGGGCCGGCGGTAGAGCACGCCTCCGCCCACCTCCGGCCCGCCCCGCGCCGCCCTCCCGCCCTCCCGGGAGCCGCTGTCCCGGGCCTGGCCGGTGAGCGTCCGCCTGCTGCACCGGGCCACCAGGAGCCGCAGAGGTACAGGACTGGGCAGGGACGCTGACCTCGGCCTAGGAGTCTTAGGATCCTGGAGACCGACCGTGCCCGCTGGGGCCTGCGGGTCGCACGCCGAAGCCCTAGCTGCAGGCGCTCACCGCTGGTCCGCGGGGCGAGGTCAGGTGCCCCCCTTCTCTCCTTCCTTCCCTCCCTCCCTCCCCCACCTCGGTGCGGGCGGGAGATCCTGCCCGCCTCCTCCCGCAGGGGTGCAGCAGGCTGCGGAGCTGACAGCGGCCCCGCAGCCACCCTGCTCAAACTCTCCGGAAGCAGCTAGAGCTCAGGCCGCCGCAGCCCCGGCGAGGTTGGACCCGAGGCTCCGATCCTTCTGCGCCCAAACTTGGGCCACTTGACCTTAGGTTGTCGGAGGAGGCAAGCCCGCAGGTGGCTGGACAGCTACGGCGCGCCGCGAGGGCATCTTGCCTGGGAACCGTCGGCTGCACTCCCTGACTCTGGGATTTGCTTCTGGGATCCAAAGGTGTCCACATCAGGCGCATGTTGACTGAGACCTACCGTCATGGATGTGTGCGCCCGTCTTGCCCTGTGGCTTCTTTGGGGGCTTCTCCTGCATCAGGGCCAGAGCCTCAGCCATAGTCACAGCGAAAAGAATACAGGAGCCGGAGCTGGGGTGACTTCTGAGGAGTCTACCGAAGCAGGTAAGGCCTTGCTGCGCGTGGGGGACTTGACTGGCCCCAAACTGAGTGGCCCGAAGTGGGCAAGTTGGAATCTAGGCACGTGTGAGGTTGGTGGTGGATACACCGTAGCACTCAGTAGTCCAAGAAGTCCTTTCTGTGTAGCAGTCCTGCCTAATGTGACTATTTCCACTGAGCAACTTTACTTAGCCCTCTTCGGGATGTTTTGGGAGTAGTGAGAAGCCTTTGGAGGTACCTCGACTTTTCAGATCAGCAAGGTTAAGACCCCATTCAGGACTTCTTGTCTCCAAGAGTGGCCTTCCCGGGTGTTAAAACTGCTTTTCGCTAGTTTCATCACGAGGTGTAAGGGGATGGGTGGCGGCGGCGGCGGGTTGAGGCGGCTCGGGATGGACAGGGAAGATTAGGGCAGGGCTGGCTGTTTCCCTGAAGCTTGGTGTTCAGGTGTGCCCTTCGGTTCTAATCACCGTGAGAACCGTAGTCCCTCCTTATCCTTTGGAAATCAGATTCTGTCTTTTGGTTGTAACCATGTGAAATATCAAAGCAAGTCCTTAGATGGAATCCTGTTTACCACTAGGGACATAAATGGCCTTTTCTTGACTTCTCCGTAATAAAAAAAAACAACCCTGGGACCACTTGCTGACTAAATCTGTTTCTTCTGACTGATGAGACTAATAAGGAGTCCATGTTATTATTTTTAAGCTGTCCTTATTTTCCCTGTATACTTGTGGAGCCTTGTCTGGCAGCAGTAGCAGTGGTCTATACTCTTGAAGTAGAAAGGAACCTTTAAAAAAATATTTTAAAAAATTATTAGCCCTGTGTGTGGTAGCGCAGGCCTGTAATCCCAGCATTCAGGAATCTCTGAGTTTGAGGCCAACCTGGTCTACAGAGCGAGTATAGGACAGCCAAAGCTACACAGAGAAAAACTCTGTTTTGAAAAAACAAAACAAAATAACAACAACAACAACAACAACAACAACAACAACAACAAAACCCCACAAAACCAAAAACCAAAACCAAAAAAACCTCAACCAAACCAAAAAAAAAGGGAAAACAATTATTTCACACAAAACTTAGAAGTGCCTCAGTTCTCTTTTTCTCACATCCTGTCACTACAATCTGCTCCAAACTTGTCTGAGGGATGGGGCAGAGAAGAGCTGAGGTGTTTGAGAATAAGCGAGCTCAGTTGGGGTTGGGGGTATGTCTGTGCTGGTATCTGCTGGGACAGGCTGGAAAAGACTATAAATCATGGCGGGTGAAGAGGTAGGTCCATGGATTGCATTAGTGGTAGGCTTTTTCTTGGACTGCCCTCTTTCAGCCTTTTTTTTTTTTTTTTTGACAGAGTTTGGGTATACATTTATGCGCTTCAAGGGCTGGTATTCAGATGAGTCCAGGACCGTCCCTTGTATAAGCATGGAGTTTGGGCTGTTGCTTTTAGGAAAGGCCATTTCTGCAAATGAATCCTGCCATCTCCACAGGAAGTCTCCCAGACTTTGAAACTTAGCTTCAGTATTACTTCTCATTGGGATATGAAGGGAAAGATTGGTTGAACTGTGAAATAACATTTGCCTTTTCTTTTTTAAAAATTTCAATTTATTATAACGTATGCAGACTGTATCCTGATTGTTAGTCCCTTACTTGTATCTGAGCATTTCTGTGGTCCCAGTGACAGACAGCCATCCTTGTTTGTAATTGATCATGTATCCCTTTGTTTTCACTTCAGAATATGAGTGTATGGCATAAAATCAGTCTTTATGGAGGGTGTTCTGTACATCAGATCTTTACTAGAAGAATGCAGCTTCGAGTTTCAGGTATTACCTAGCCTTTAGGAAGTTGACTTTTTGGTTTTGTGTGTGTGTGTGTGTGTGTGTGTGTGTGTGTGTGTGTGTGTTTTGCCTAAGGTAGAATAGCATTCTAGCATTCCTCAGGAATACCTCATGATGAATTTATGGAGACATTCTTCATACATCCTATTTTAGAGGACTGACTAGTTAGATTATGACACAAAGGCCCCTCTTTTCATCTTTATTTCCTCTTAGTTCAGAAATTGGCTTCTGTTGTTGTAGTAATTATATTCCAGGGAGGAAAGTCTCGGAGACTCTAGGTGTTGGGAATGCCTCTGGTTTTTGTGGGAATGTGGGTGTCCTACCAGTATTGTTTTGGTTGTTTGTTTCCTTGGGTCACTGTGGAACTTTGGCTCAGGCAGGTACTTTTTTTTTTTTTTTTTAAGAAATGGTTTATTGCTTGGGCTCTGCAAAGGGTTCAGGGAGGAACTGTTGAAATAGCCAGGGACTCTGGAAGCGTTTGCAGCCCTCTGTGTCCACAGAGCACAGGAGTTTTACTTGGTGTTAAAGCTGCCTCCTCTCTCATCCTCTTTCCTCTCTCCCTCGCCTTATCTTTCTTTGTCTTTTGAGATCGGGTCTTCAGTAGCTTAGGTTGGCCTTCAACTTAAATTTTAGCTGAAGCTGGTCTTGAACTCTTGATCTTTCTGCCTCCACCACTCAAGTGCTGGGCTACAGGACACAAGACACCATACCTGCCTAGTTAGCACTTTTCTCAGCCAGATTCAACATAACTGGTAAATTTGTGTGTTCTGTACAGTTTGTATTTTATAGTTACATGACAAATCCTCACAATAGGCCCATTTAAATGCAGGGAAATGATGATAATACATCATCATTTCACAGGGCAGTGGTAGTGCATGCCTTTCATCCAAACACTTGGGAAGCAGAGGCTGCAGATCCCTGTGAGTTCAAGGACAGCTTGGCCTACAGAGAGAGCTAGTTTCAGGACAGCCAGGGCTACACAGAGATACCCTGTCTCTGGGGGGGGGGGAACAGGAATGAAAAAAACAAAAAACAAAACCCCCAAACTAAAACTAATATGTATATATTAGTGAATAAATAAATGCCTTGCACTATCAAGGTGGCTTAGCCAGTAAGACCCTGGCTGTGCATATCTAGTGACCTAAGCTTGATCCCTGGGACTCGAGTAAAGGTGCAAGGAGAGAACTGACTCCACAAAGTTGTTCTCTCCTCCATATGTGCATCATGGCACGTGTGCTCACAAATACATACCGTGCATGTGTGTACACACACACACACACACACACACACACACACACACACACACACAGGAGAGGGAAGAAGGGAAGGAGGGAGAGCAGAGAAGGGGGAAGGGGAGAGGGGAAAGACTGGGTTCCCTGCTTGGTATTTGAAGCAGGTGTTCAGTGCTGGCGTCCTGGGCTTCTTCCATCCGCTCAGGTCCTGTCCTGTTAAAGAAGTGCTAGGTGGGGCCCAGAGGGTGTTGCTGCTCTCTTGGCAGTTAGGTAGGCTCTGGTGACTCTGGATCTGAGATCCAAGAAAAGGGGTGCTTCCCACCCTCTTCTGGAGAGTGCGTTGATGAAAGAATTGTAACCCCACTCTCCATTTTGGAGGGATATGCAACCAACTCATTACCATTTGGTCAGTCATAACATTTGATTCTAAGGATTTTGCTAGAATCTTCATGTTGGCCAGGTATGGTGGCACATGACTGTAGTTCCAGAACTCAGGAGGCAGAGGAAGAGGTAGGTGGATTTCTGTGAGTTCTAAGCCAGCCTGGCCTACACATAGAGAGTACTGTCTCAAAAAAAAAAAAAAGATGTTTATGGTACACTAGGGGTGTGGCTTAGCTAGTGTATGAAAGCCCTGAGTTCCATTTCCGGCACCACTTAGGAAAAAAGAAAAAAACGAAAGAAATACTTAATGACTTTTTCTTCTTTTCTACGCATACACCAAACATGATTAAAACCTTGACCAGGGACTGGAGAGATGACCCAGCTGTTAAGAACAGTTGTTGCTTCTGCAGAGAATCGGGTTTGGCTTTCAGCATTCACATGGTGGCTCACAGCCATCCTTACTTAACTCCAGCTTCAGGTGCTCTGTTGCCCCCATAGGACCTTTCAGGGCACCCGGCACGCACTTGGTGTACATAAATATACGCAGGCAAAACATTCATACACATAAAATAAAAATAAGCAACTCTAAAAATAAAAACCCCCAAAATCAAAACCCTGGCCATGAGAGCTGAGGTTACCCTGGTAGCTTAGCTGGTAGAGTGTTGTCTTTTGCATGGTGCCCTGGCTTTGCTCTTCA
This sequence comes from Acomys minous, assembly GCF_964271855.1. Classification (NCBI taxonomy): domain Eukaryota; kingdom Metazoa; phylum Chordata; class Mammalia; order Rodentia; family Muridae; genus Acomys; species Acomys minous. Next base: position 134,499,321 of record NC_140484.1, read on the forward strand.
CTCAACACCAAAACCAGCCCAACCCACCATCAACCAGACAAACAGAATCTCCTCTGAAGCTTGGGCTCGGGCTGCTCTCATTGGGCAGTGGAGACAACAGTCCTGTCCCTTTTTGCTTTTTTAAAATACTGTACGAAGTCACTTTCTCAGGAAAGATCTGTCTATGGTTGTGTTATTCTAGGGCCCACATTTCTGGGGCCGACTCAAAAGAATACCAGGAACCTGTAGACTCTAGGGTCATTGCTTGCAGAAACTCAGATGTTTTCTATAGAATGTGTATTGTGTTAGAGACCTCAGGTTTGGAGTTGTGGCTGCCATGTTAGGTGGTTTTGAGGGTCTCTAATCAGAAACTGGTTTAGCTAGAATCTGGCCCTGGAGGACAGGCACCTCTGCAGAGTGCAGGCTGCCACTCACTCAGCCTCTTTGGAGTGGCAGGTCAGAGCCCAGCCAGCCCACCCAATTAGCTTGCTGCTGCCTCCAAGGCTATAAATGGCCTGGCCATCTTGGTAAGTTATGCTAATTTTAGCTAAGGGTGGCTCCTGGAACTGAGCTGGAGCCTAGAGTAGGTGGGTGGGGCTTGCTTGAAGCTAATACTAGGGCCTGGCAAGAGGGATACACTATCCTGGGGCAGCTGGGATGTATTTACTTCCAGCCATTAGCTTTTTTTTTTTTTAATTTGTTTATTATAATGTATTCACATTACATCCCGATTGTTATCCCCTCACTCTTCTGGTCCCCTTCCCACCCTCCCACCCTTTTCCGCTCTATTCCCCTCCCCTAGACCTCTGACAGAGGGGACCTCCTCTCCTACCATATGACCACAGCAGACCTTAGCTTTGACAACCACCTTTAGCTAGGTTAATTGATTCAGCAAACATTGAACAGCGCCAGCTCATATGTTATTTATTCAACAAGTGTTTGAGTGGCTGCTCTGGGCCATATTGTGTATGTTTTCTGTGGGGATTTAAGGATGAATGAGAGCATTGTCTTCTTTCTTTATGGAAGTTGTAATTTTGTTAGACAGTTAATAAGTACACAAATAAATATTGTCTTGTGAAAAATAGAATGGAAAAATGCAAAAAGGGTGCTAGGGGAATGAGAAGGGACTAAAGGATTAGTTAAACCAGGAACCTGGTGTCTAACAGGACAGAGATACAATGCTATCAGCAATAATGACAGCAATCACTGTGTAGCTCTGACTGGCCTAGAACTTGCTATATGAATCTGGCTGGCCTCGAACTTACAAAGTTCCACCTGCCTCAACCTCCCAAATGCTAGGATTAGAGGCTCATTATAAGCTTAAAAAAAAAAAAAAAACAACAACAACAAAGCAAGCCAGGTCTTATTTGCTCTTTTTTTTCTTCTTCAAGATTGATTTATTTATTATTTTTACAGTGCTCTGCCTGTGTGACAGAAGAGGGCACCAGATCACATTGTAGATGGTTGTGAGTTACCATGTGGTTGCTGGGAATTTAACTTAGGACCTTTGGAAAAGCAGATAAATGCTCTTAATCTCTGAGCCATTTCTCCAGTTCTGTTTTTTGTTTGTTTGTTTGTTTTTTCCCAATATAGGGTTTCTTTCTTTTCTTTCTTTCTTTTTCTTTTTTTTTTTTTTTTCGAGACAGGGTCTCTCTGTGTAGCCTTGGCTGTCCTGGACTCCCTTTGTAGACCAGACTGGCCTCGAACTCACAGTGATCCGCCTGCCTCTGCCTCCCGAGTGCTGGGATTAAAGGCGTGCGCCACCATGCCCGGCTCCAGTATAGGGTTTCTTTGTGCTATAGCCCTGGCTGTCTTGGGACTCCCTTTTTAGACCACCAGGCTGGCCTCAAACTCACAGAGATCCTCCTGTCTCTGCCTCCCAAGGACTGAGATTGAAGGCATGCTCCACCACGTCCAACTTATAAACTTTTATTTCATTTAACTTTTACAACCAGATTCTGTGATAGATGTTATCCTTGTTTTATAGGGCAGGAAATTAAATGAGAGAGGTTAAATAACTTTCTCAATGTTACACAGAGAGTAAAGAGAATCAGTGTTTGAATTTAGGCTTCTGACTTTTTCCTTAGCACTGTCTTAGCTTAAAAAAAAAAAACCACAGAGAGAGAGAGAGAGAGAGAGAGAGAGAGAGAGAGAGAGAGAGAGAGAGAGTGTGTGTGTGTGTGTGTGTGTGTGTGTGTGTTTTCAGGCATACCTACATGCATACATTGGGAGAGCTGTGGAAAGTCCAGAGGACAATGACTAACCCTGCCTGGGAGGGCTGGGGGAGGCGTTATAGTTTCCCCATAGTTTTCTCAGATCTTGGGGAGATTAAAAAGTGGTTGCTTAGTTAGAAGTTAAGAGATGGAAACCCCAAGTAGTTCAGCGTACTTGTTTTTATATGTGATGAAACTGATACCCAGAGAGGCATTAACTGTAGGTTTCATAGTAGGTTATTGGTAGGTAAACTAGACTAGGACATTTGAGCCAAAGATCTTGACTTAGTTATTCAGTGTGTACTGTAGGAGGAACTACCCAATGTGCCTGAGTCTACTTTCTTTGTTTCTTTCTTTCTTTTCTTTTTTTTTTTTTTTTTTTTTGAGGCGCACTTTGATGTAGCACAGGCTGGCCTTGAGCTTACTATGTAACTGAGGAGAATGTTGAGCTCCTGATTTTCTAGCCTCTATCTCCCAGGCACTTGGGTTACAGGTATATTTGTGCCACAAGGCTTGGCTTTATTTAGGTAATATTAAATACAATGTAATGCACAGATTAGTCAACTTCAGATTATAACAGTATAGGCTGTGTAGGCAAAGGAAGAGGGATATGTCCAGGTTCCATTAGGCTAAGGTAACCAGGGAGGGTTGAAGAAAGAGGGTATTGTGCATGTGTGGGTGAGCAGTGTGCACACGCGGAATCTCACTGCTGGATGGTGTGGTAATAGACAGGGGCGTCATTGTTGGCTTGCTGCGTCGTGTGAGCCCCTGTACATAGGAAGGGGACGGTCATATATGACCTACTGCTGGTTCTCATAATCATCATAATTTTAAAGTAACAATGAGCGTATATATTATTTTTAGTTATCTGTAATAATGTAATATGATATGAGAATATTTACGATTTTGGCCAGTGACAACATTTTTAGCTATTGTTAATATGGTGGTTGATTGCATATATTTTACATATACACATATGCTTAAAAGAATAAGAGGATATTCAAAATGATAATGTGGGCTGGGTGTGATGATGTATGTTTGTGATCTCAGGTGTTTAGGAGACAGAAGCGGGATGATCACCAAAAAGTTTGAGGCTTCGGGTTAGAGAGTTGGCTCAGCAGTTAAGAGTATATGCTGCTCTTTTAGAGGATTAGAGTTCGTCTCCCAGGACCCTCATCAGGTGCCTCACAGCTGCCTGTCGCCCCAGGTCGAGGTTATCCAGTGCTTCTGGCCAACTCACACTCATGTCCTGTATTCATCTTGATACACTCACACACACTCACACACACGCACATGTACACGTGATTCAAAATAAATCTTAAAATATTTGAGTCTAGACTTGTTTTCAAGATAAATTCTGTGCCATCCATGGTTGTGTAGTAAGACCTTGTCTCAAAAACAAAACAAAACAAAACAGGGCTGGAGAGATGGCTTAGTAGTTAAGAACACTTGCTTCATGCTGTGTGGCGGTGGTGGTGCGTACCTTGAATCCAGCACTCAGGAGGCAGAGGCAGGCGGATTGATTTGAGTTCGAGGCCAGCCTGGTCTACAAAGTGAGTCCAGGACAGCCAAGGCTACACAGAGAAACCATGTCTCGAAAGCAAGCAAGCAAGCAAACAAACAAAAAGAATAAACAAACACAAAATAAAATAAAGCAAACAAAATAAAACAAACAAAAAATGAAGATATCATTTCTTTTCTATTCAAACTTAAAGGCTCCTAAATTCTGCTTATGTGCTCTTGAGGGGTGTGGGGCTATAATGCTGAGAATTTCTGCTCTTCGCTGAGCATAGTGCTGGCCACCTCTATTTTCTGCACTTGGGAGACAGAGCAGTAGGATGAGAAGTTACATAGTAAGTTGAAGGTGGGCTTGGGGCTATATGAGACTCTGTCTCCAAACCCAAACCACACCAAACCAAGACAGAGCAAAATAGGAGTTTTGCTGTTTGTCAGATATGGTGGATCATGTCTATAAATCGCAGTACTTTGGAGGCGGAGCCAAGAGGACTGCCGTGAGTTTAAGGCCAGCCTAGGCTATAGACATATACCCCTCTCTCCAAAACTCCCTGCTAAATTTTTGCTGTTTGGCCAGAAGGAATGAGGGCTCATTGAAGGCAGTGTTTCCTAGGTCCTCACAGACCTCAGGCTCTAGTCCTCTGTGGATCCTTTGTTTCCTGACGGTGACCTTTGAGACACATTGCAGAGTGGCCTCTTGAGCACCTGGTGGGAAAGAAGTCTCAGGAAACCCAGCAGCTCTGGCTGTCAGGCTCGTGGGGAGAAAAAAAGGACATCAGACTTAGCTTACTATGGGTTTTTTGTTATTGTTTGTAAAAATTATTAAATACTAAGATAACAAAATATCAAATATCAGATGCACACAAGAAATAAACTAGTAGCAATAAAGAGTTTTCTTTATTAAGTCAAGGATACTTTGTATGATATTTTATTATAAACACAGTACTTTATATATGTATTTTCTTCCCTGGGATCTTTGTAAGGAAGATAGGAGTGGTTGTACTTTATTGTTTTTATTATGTCAAGCCTACCCACTGTTGAAGTTTGTTGGAAAAGCTGGTAATTGGGGCCTGTTTGAATTATTTTTCCTCCTTTCAAATGTCTCATGTTTTGGGCCTTTTCTCAACCATTGGAGGTAGTACTGTTTACTTAGGGCAGCTTGTATCAAGTTTTATTTAAATTCATATCCTTCTTTAATCTTTTTTTTTTTTTCTTTTTGAGACAGGGTTTCTCTGTGTAGCCTTAGCTATCCTGGACTTGCTTAGTAGAGCAGGCTGGCTTTGAACTCAGGGAGATCTGCCTGCCTCTGCCTCCCTGATAGCTAGATTACAGGTGTGTGCCACCACCCCCAGCCCCTCTTTAATCTTTTATTTACCCTCATTTTTGACATTTTCAAGAAAAATCTGTGGCTGACAATTTGCCTTCTAGAGCATATAGCTAAAAAGAGGGTAGTTTCAGAATAATAACTGGGAATCTGGGATCATTTTTTTTTTTAAACCAAAAACATTACTCATTGGTGTGCTCCAAAGTGAGTGAATACCTGCTAGTCTGGTATTCAGAACCTTTGTCTGTTATAGCTTTCATATAGTTATACTGCCCAAAGTGTTTGACTGGTTAGTATAGCCACTCATTACAAAGCCGTGTTGGGGCCTGGCTCAGTTGTTAATGCTTGCCAAGCATGCATGAGGCCCTGGCTTTCAATTTCTAGCACTGCATGAACTGGGCCTGGTGGCTCATATCTATAATCCAGAACTCAGGAAGTGGAGACAGGAGGATCAGAAATTCAAGGTCATCTTTAAAACTAGCTTGGGATAAATGAGACAACAATTAAGTTCTTAGAACAAGGCTTGGTATATGACATACTATACATATATAAAGTTTGTGCATTTGAATTAGATTTTGTTAAGTAGTTTAAGTTTTACTGTAGTTTATTAGGTACTTGAAAATTGAAAAATATTTTCTTTGGAGTAGATTCCTTAAAGAAATAAGCTTAACTTATCTGGAAAGCTCATTCTTTCACAATTTCATATTCACTGTAGATCGTTGATAAATAAGTCTTGCATTTGTTTTTAAAAGGTAAAATAAAGGCTAATGAGTGGTTCATTGGGTAAAAAGCTCTAACCACAGCAGCCTGATGACCTGAGCTCAGTCCCTGGAATGCACCAATGCACCATGGAAACAGAGAACTGAGAGTTGTCCTCTGACCTCCATATGAATGTTATGACTACACACACACACACACACACACACACACACACACACACACACACACTCACACTAAAAAGTGAAGAGCTGGGCAGTGGTGGCACACACCTATAATCCTAGCACTTGAGAGGCAGAGACAGGCAGATCTCTGAGTTCCAGGACAGCCAAGGCCTCACAGAGAAACCCTGTCTTGAAAAAGAAACAAACAAACAAAAAAACTAAACAGAATATTCAACTCCACAATAAACTCATTTTACTTGGAAGAAGTACTAACTAATTAATTTACTCTGTGTATGTGTGTGTGTGTGTGTGTGTGTGTGTGTGTGTGTGTGTGTTAGGGGAGGGTGCATGTGTCAGTCGTTAGAGGACAGCTTTCAGTAATAAATTCTTTCTTCTACCTTCAAGTGGTGTCCTTGCTAGTCCCACCCCTGTCAACTTGACACAAGCCAGAGTCATTTGGGAGGAGGAACCTTCATTGAGAAAATATCTCTATGAGTTTGCCTATGGATAAGTCTGTGGTGCACGTTGTTGATGAGGGAGGGCCCAAATCACTGTGGGAGATGCCACTCCTGGGCAAGTGGTCCTGGGTTGTAGAAGAAAGCAGGCTGAGCAATCCAGGAGGAATAAGCCAGTAAACCGTGCTCTTCCATGGTCTTTGCTTCAGTTTCTGCCTTGGCTTTTCCTTCAGGGCTACACAGAGAAACCATCTGGAAAAACCAGGAGAAAAGAGAGTAAAGAGTAGTAGGGAAAAACTAACTCCACAGAGGACCATGCTGAGAGGAGGGAGAGCTGGGAAGTGAGGTGGAGCTGGGTAGATGCCTAGACATAGTGGGATGATTGGTTCTGGTTTCAAAAATGTCAGAGTTGGCCACATGATGAGATGAGGGGGTTTAGAATTCCAGCTCCTTTCCTTTCTTTACTGGTTGTTTAGACATAGTGAAGAAGCAGTCATTTCTCTCTGCCCCTGTTCTTTTGTTTGTCCTAAAAACCGAGAACTCTGGAGCTTTATAAGCCACAGCACGATGTGAGCTATTTGGGCCTTCTCAGCATTTGTTTTTTTGTGGGCCCTAAAAACTTCAGGGAGCCTTGAGTGGTTCTAAGGGTAGTGGCATCTGCTGTCTTTCCTCAGATGTAGACTCTGGGTACAAGGGAAGCAAGCTTTTATTTCAGGTTTACTTTTGGCCTTGAGAAAATGGTTAATAAAAATCTGGATTCCAGTATTTGCCCTCATATCTGGTTTGAACTCTCCCTTTTTTTCTGGATAGACCCACTTCCCAGGCCCATCTGCAGCCTTGAGATAGTTGAGCAAATGAGCTTGGTCTTCAAGTGTACTGGTTATTTTTTGGTGCATAGCAGATCATGACTAAATTTCAAGGCTTAAAATAAGCATTTTTATCTCTTTGTTTCTGCAAGTCAGTAATCTGGGTGTAGCTTACCCTGGTTATGGGCTAGGGTCTTTCATGAGGTTAGAGTCAAACAGTTGGCTAAGGCTAAAGGCTAGGACAAGAATATGCACTTTCAAGCTAATGTACATGGCTTTTGTCAGGCTTTGGTTTCTTGTTACATGGACTTCTCTGTTGAAAAGTCTTATGATATGAGAGTTTGACCAAAAAAAAAAAATCAACTTTAGAATTGTTATGCTATCATGTCTTCCATAGTTGTTGGGAGACGGTCATTAAGTTCAGCTCATATTCACTGATGGATCACACAGAACCAGGACAGCTCATATTCACTGATGGATCACACAGAACCAGGACAGCTCAGATTCACTGATGCATCACACAGAACCAGAGCATCTAATGAAGCTGTGCTTAGTGACAGCTTCAGTCATACTCTGTGGGGAACGTTTTGTCAGTGTCTCTGCTTAGCAGTTTTGTTTGAAAGAGTTATGGCTACCTTGATCAAGTGGCTGCACTAGGCATGGAGGAAGGCTAGGCCCAGAAGTGGGTAAAGCTTCCTTGGGTCCTGTTGCCCTGTCTTTGTTGGCTCTACAGTCTACATGGGTTTATTTCAGGTCAGACAAGAGGCAGCCAGATAAACAAAATGAACTTTTAGCTGCTTCTCCTAGCCTGGCTTGTGGGATGGAGAAGGGAACCTTCTCTTGTGGTTCTCACTGCAGCGTTTGCTGTGTAGCACTGAGATGGGTTAGTTCTGTGTTGATTGATTTTAAAATGTTATGTGTGATGCCAAGTGCTCCTTAAACCTTGCCTTCAGGGCATTAGGGAGGGGGGTCTCTCTTCATTTGATGGAAGAGTAAAAAAAAGGAAAGAAAGAAAAAGACAGCCCGTTGTGCTCTCCACGTGGTGCAACGAGAACGAACCTGCCCTTTCCCCCTGTTAGCCGTATTTCCGGAGTTCCTGGCTGCCTCGTGTTGATCCCTGGTCTAGGTAATGGCCAGAAACCTCACTGGCAGGCAGCCTTCCAAGTCTCACGTGTCTCTAATTTTCAAAGTGTGATTCAGTAGCTCTGCACTTGTTTGGACTCTCTGGGTTATCTCAGGCCTCTCAAGAAGCTCTCAGAACTCTCATCACCACAGTGTATGTTAAAACAAATGTGCCTATGTTTGCCAAGTTCTCAAAGCCAGATTCTAAAATATACCCTTCATGCATGTATCTCCCTAGCTTAGAAAGAAATCTGTGCCTTGTGTTTGTATGTTGTTTTATGAATACAAGGTCAACTTTTCTGTGGTCTTGTTTTGAGAAACTTCTCCTGACAAGGACAAAGGTCATTGGAAATAATACTTCATATATTTAAAGAGATAAATATGTAATTAACTCAAATAACTCAGTGATAAGAGTGATGACGATAGCTAGGATTTATTGAGCTTCTGGGTAGATGCTTTACAACTGTATAACAACCTTACAGGTGTATATTGTTCTAAGAACTTAAGGTAATTTTCTCAAGAAGACTAAACTGGGATTTGAATTGAGTTTTATCTGATCTTAAGACCACAAGGAATTCTATTTTTGTTTAATAACTCCTGTGGAGTTACTTAAGTCTGGATTTAAGTAAAGATAAGCATTTTGACTAGAAACAATACAACTATTAATGGCATTAGTTTATTCTACCAATGAGGTGGCCTGAAAGAAGTTAAAATTAGGAGTTTGGGGGTTGGAGAGGGAGAAAGAGTGACTATTTTACCCAGGGATTTTGAGTGGGTAGTATCACTTGGTGAAATGTTTAGCTACTGAGTATTTTATATTCAGCTGTATCTTCCAAAAGTAGTGCTCTGGTTGGAGTCTTCTAGATATGACTCAGGGTAGTTGCTGGGTCTCTACAGTATCTTTGCTTCAGCTAATGCTTAACATATCATTAGATATGACAATCTCTGTTCAGTAGAAGTATTTGGTATAATAGTAGGAGCCAGTCCTATTTTTTTTATTTTATTTCAATCAAGGTTCTGATATAGCCCAGAATGGCTTCAATCTGAATATGTAGCTCTCTTGATCTTGTTGCTTCTCTCTCAAGTGCTGGGATGACAGTCATGTGCCACCACTCCCTGTTTATTTGGTATGAGTGTGGAACCCAGGGTTGGTGCACACTGAAGAAGTGCTTTGCCAACTGAGCTACCTAGTCCATATTAGGAGTAAGCTAGACACTTTTACATTATATTATTTTTATTATTTTATGTGTATATAGGTGCAGGTGTGTGTGTGTGTGTGTGTGTGTGTGTGTGTGTGTGTGGTGTGTGAGATCTTGGTAGTTGTTCCTAAGGTGCTGTCCACCATCTCTTTGAGACAGGATTGCCTTAGAACCCAACAAATAGGCTAAGCTGGTTAGTCAGCAAGCCCAGGGATCTGTCTGCCTTTACCTCCCTTGTGTGTTACAAATGAGTGCTATTATGCCTCACCTTACTTTAAAAAAAATAATTTATTTAACTTTGATTTATGTGCATTAGTGTGAGGGTGTCAGATCTTGGAGTTACAGACAGCTGTGAGCTGCCACGTGGGTGCTGGGAATTGAACCCAGGTAATTTGGAAGAGTAGGCAGTGCTCTTAACCATCGAGCCATCTCTCCAGCTCTACTTTTTATTTTTTTAAATTACAGTTTGTGCCTGGCAGTGGTGGGGCACACCTTTAATCCCAGCACTCAGATGGCAGAGGCTGGTAGATCTCTGAGTTTGAGGCTAGCCTGGTCTACAGAATGAGTTCCTGGACAGGTAGAGAGGTAAAAACAGAGAGAAACTCTGTCTTGAAAAACAAAAAACAAAACAAAAAAAAGTTTTATTTACTGTATGTGTGTGGGCATATGTATATATGTATGTGTTGTGTTCAAACTTGCAGGAATAGATTCTTGTTTCTTACTGTGTGGATCCTGGGGATAGAAACACTGTTATTTGGAGGCAGATGCTTTTGCCTGCTGAGCTGTGTGTTGGCTGATGCCTGTTTTTTGTTTTTGTTTGTTTTTTTTTGAGACAGTGTTTCTTTGTATAGCCTTGGCTGTCCTGGGCTCGCCTTGTAGACCAGGCTGGCCTCGAACTTACTGAGATACACCTGCCTCTACTTCCAGAATGCTGGAATTAAAGGCCTGCACCACCACGCTCTGCTTCTTGAGACAAGTTCTTTAATGATTGATCTATCTCTAGTCCACATGATCTTATTTAATTTCACAACAGCTTTTAATATGAAAGGCACCGTGTATGTGCAGTGACTTGTGATATGTATTATTAGTACTTTTGGAAGGAAGAAGGGATCACCTCTACCTAGCGAGATCAGAGAAGCTTTGTGGAGGAAGTAGCCTCTTAGTGGGTCTCTGGTACTAAAGGCGGAAGTGTGAGGAAGGGGAAGGGACACGTGCCAGTTAGAGGCAATGCCATAAACAAAGGTATGGAGAGAGAAAAACTGGAGATTTGGGAGATATTCATTATTCCAGATTGCTGTGTGATAACCATGCAGGAACGTGCTATGAAGTAAAGTACAAAGGTTCACTGAAGAAAGGTCATGGAGGGGTCCAGTGTTAAGCTAAGGAGCGTAATCTGGTGGTTCTCAACCTGTGGGTTGGATCACATATCAGATATCCTGCATATCAGATATTAACATTATGATTCATAACAGTAGAAAATAACAGTTATGAAGTAGCAATGAAAATGATTTTATGGCTGGGGATTACCATAACATGAGGAATTGTATTAAAGGATCAGGGTTTAGGAAGGTTGGTTTAGACGTTATTCTTAGGCAGGGAGAAGTCTTCGTAAGTTTTGATTATGGAAGTGACAAGCGCAAGTGGTGCTTTAGGGAGGTTGAATCTCATAGAACATTCATAGAACATTGGTGAGATTAAGACTTACGGCAGAAGGGCTAGGGAGGGGACTTTGAAGTTGTTCATGAGCAGAGGAGATGAGTCTGCCATGGAGGCAGAGTGGCGGAAAGAGTTGAAGCCACACCAGTGTTTTGAGTTTAGCCAGGAGGCTGATTGTACCATTAACAGAAAACATGGCAGCCAGGAGTGCCAAGTGGAAGGGCAGTTGACCTTATTTGAAGTGCTGGGCAAGGGGCCATACTCCACAGTATTTCTGGAATCACCTTTTTTGCCATTAAGTTTGCGAACAAAAGCTGAGCCTTTGTCCAAGGAATATCAGAAAGGGTCCTGGAGGTAGACAGTTCTGGATTCAGCCCCATACTTTGTCATTTTCTAATTTTTGTTTTTGAGGTAGGGCCTCTCTAGCACAGGCTGGCCTCAAACTCATTATGTACCAGAGGCTGGCTTTGAACTCTCCTGAGCCTCCTGTCTCCACCTCCCAAATGCTTGGATTTTAAGAGTGCACTACAATGCCCAGCAAAGGGTGAAAGAGCTTGGATGCCCCTCATCTTTCCTCCCCTCCTCTCTTTTCTTATTATGTAGCCCTGGCTGGCCTGGAACGTAGTGTGTAGACCAGGCTGGCTTTGAATTCAGTGAGATCCACCTGCCTCCCAAGTGCTGAGACTAAAGGCGTGCCCCACCTTGCCTGACCTTATTCTCTCCCTGTGTGAGAGTGTCTTATAGCCTAAGACTGTCCTCAAATCCATGGTCTTTCTGCCTCAGCTTCCTAGTGTTAGGAACTATATACCACCATGCCTGGCTGCTTATTTTCTTTTTCTTTTTTCTTTTTTGGTTCTTTCATTCATTTGGTCATTCTTTTAGTATTGTTTCAGCATCTCACTTTGTGGGCTAAGCTGTCCTGGAATTTAACACATTGTCTGGGCTGGCCTGGTGCTCTTAGTAATTCTTTAGCCTCAGCCACTCAAGTGCCAACACATGTTTTGTTTTGTTTGAGACGGAGTTTCTCTGTGTTAGCCTGGGCTGTCCTAGAACTCATTTTGTAGACGAGGCTGTCCTTGAACTCACAGATTGTCTGCCTCCGCCTCCCAAGTGATAGGATTAAAGGTGTGTGCCACCAGCACCAACAAATAAAAAAAAAATTAATTGACAGCAGGAGACTGACTATATTACACTAACATTACCCCTGGCCCAGTTGCAGAGGAAAGGACTTGAGCTATGAGGCTGTTGTAAGTAACCCAGTGTGGCTACTAGGAACTGAACGCAGGCCTCTGTGAGAGTAGTATGAAATCTAATCACTAAGCCACCTCTACGGCCCCAAACAATATAGTAATTAACTTGATAAATACAACGTCTTGTTGTATCCAAGGCTGTCCTCTACTCACTGTGTAGCTGAGGATGACCTTGAACTTGTGATCCTTTTGCCTCTACTTGAGTGCTGGGGTTATAGTCAAGTACTAAACCCCTCCCCCATGGTGTTTCTCTGTATCAGCCCTGGCTGTCTTAGAACTTGCTCTGTAGACCAGACTGACCCTGAACTCAGAGATCCACCTGCCTCTGCCTCTGAGTGCTGGATTAAAGGGGAGAGCCACCATGCCCAGCCCACAGTTTTGTTTTGGTTGTTTTTTGTTTTCTTTTGGTGTTAGAGATTGAACCCAGGGTCTTATGCATGCACTCGACCACTGCTATACCCCTAGCCTTCTTTTGGGTTTTAAATCACTTGTATTTCTGAGGCCCTTGCCTCCCTCCTTTAAAATGCAAGCATTGGGGCCAATGAGATGGCTCAGTAGGAAAAGCACTTGCTGTGCCAGCTTGAGGGCCTTAGTTCTGATCCCTGGGACCCACATAAAAGTGGAAGGAAACAACCAACTCCACAGAGATCCTCTGGTCTCCACACAGGCACCAACCACACTCAAACACATACCCACACATAAATAAAAAGTAAACAGCATGTACAGCCAGACATGGTGGCACACACCTTTAATCCCAGCACCTGGAAGGTGAGGCAGTGGGTCTCTGTGAGTTCAAGTCCAGCCTGGCCTACAAAGTGAGTTCCAGGACAGCCAGGGTTACACAGAAAGACTTCATCTCAAACACACACACACACACACACACACACACACACACACACACACACATGCAAGTACCAGTGTTTTCTGTCTGTTTGTTTTTGTTTTATATACATTGGTGTCTGACTGCATGTATGTCTCTGTGAGGTTGTCAGATCCTCGGGAACAGGAGTTACAGACAGTTGTGAACCGCCACGTGGGGAGTGGGAATTGAAGAACCCAGGTCCTTTGGAAGAGTAGCCAGTGCTCTTAACCACAGAACCATCTCTCCAGCCCACACGTGTTTTTTTTTTTTAAACTAGTAAAATCAATAAATGAATGTAAACATTAAAAAATATATAAAATGTAAGTATTTATTGTGATGAGGTTTCTCCTGAACTGAGGGGTCAGAATTTGCCTTTGCTCCCTCACATCCTAGTGTGAACCGAGTTGGCATATAGTTACTGTGAGAGTGGGAGCACAACCGTTCTGCTTACCTGTACGTGAAGGGTGTCACAATCTTAGGGCACGCGAGATTTACTGCCTGTTGTGTAGCTCTTGCACAGCTGTTTTTCTGAGCTGAACATGTGCCTGGACTCTCAGATAGAACTTGGAACTTGGTGAGTCTGATTCCCTAAAGAATTCAGTGATGAAAATTGGGGCACTTGACAAGATCTAATTGGCTGAACTCTGTGAAGGGCAGAGGCTTTCCCTGGGGGCTCTTTTAAATCTCCTATGGTGAGAGACTTTTAAGGTTGAACTAATTAAACTGTGTTGGCAGCTGGACTCAGTACTTTCTTTTGCGCTAGGCTTTGTTGCAGCCTCCTGGAGTCCTAGCAGTTGCCGTATGATGGTCTTCCCTGAGGAACAGAGGAGTGGGTTTTTATTTCTTCATGTACTAAACACTACGGTGTGACATTTGTCCAGTATAGGCAGCAGACTGAAATGTGTGCTGAGACTTGGATGTATCCTGGATTTGCAATTTTCAGACTACCAAGATGCCCCTGAGGTTGATTTCTTACTGTGTTTTGTCTTTCCCCACTGTCCATGGCTTTATTCTGTTAGTTGGCAAGTAATTTTTCCTACACTGGGGTGCCCAGGGTAACCAGAAAAAGGGGTAGATAAGGAAAGGATATTTACTTAGTCCCACTGTGTGCCAGGGCAGGCTAGTATTTTACACAACTACTCTTTGAGGAGTGCTTCACAATGCCTGTGTTACAGAGGAGGAAATGGATTCAGAGAAGGAAAAGCACATGCCTGATGGTCATTAGAGCTTGTTATTAACCAAATCATAACTTAGACATCTCTTAAGCTTATGGCTACTTTCCTAAGGCAGCATAAATGACCTCATGCCGTTGTGCTTTTACAGTCGGTGCCTCAGGCTGATTATGAGCTTCTAGGCTCAGTCATCCTCCTGTATCAGCCTTCCTTCCAAGTGGCTAAGACTGCGTGCTTTCCACTGTGCTCGCCCTCTTATGCTTTTATCCTTCCAAGCCTAGCTAAGTTCTCACTTTCGAGAAGTCTGATTTCTAAAGTTAAAAACTGATTCCTCTGCTTTCCTTATCTCATTGCTGCTGTTCCGTCAAGGAGAATCGAATGAAGTTGTAGGGTTGGAATTTCAGCTGTCACGACAGACTGATGAAAGCAGGGTTTGGTCAGAGTCTTGGCTAGCTCTCTGAGTAAAGCCCTGCCTGCAGTTTGGTGAGTGTGCTGTTTTATACCGGATGCAGTGGCTCTATGGCTCTCTATCCAAGGGCATTCTGGTTCCCCAGTGGTAGACATCACTTCCTTCATGTTATTTATTTATTTATGTATGTGTTTGGCTTTAAAGTTGTCCTTGCAATCAGGCTCAGTGGTACCTGGGTAGAGAAGTATAACAAAGTATAACAAAGTTTTAGTTGCTGGAATATGCCTTCTGCCCGTGGTGTTTGCTGGTCTTATGTTTTGTAAAGACATACTGTGCTATTAACCCAGCATTTGGAACATATACTTTCTGTAACGTTTGCCCTCTGAAATGCATCACTTCACAGAATAAATGGGCTTTCCTGGAAGACGCAAGCATGTGTAAAGTCATTTTAAAAATAAGTTCAATTTTCTTTCTCAATGACTGGAAAATAATTATAAAAGTATTTTTGGTAGTTTGCAATGCAAATAGGATATATACTTTTTAAAAAAAGTTATCTTTAAAATTATTTTAATTATGTGTAGGTTGTGTGTATCTGTGTATGGGTAAGTACATACATGTGAGAGCATGTCAAATTTCTCAGGAGCTGGAATTACAGATGATTGTGCTCTGCCTTAGGTGGGTGTTGGGAATTGAACTCTGGTCCTTTGAAAGAGCAACAAGTGTTCATTGCTGAGCCATTTCTCCAGCTTGCTTTTCACCCTCAATTTTGAGACAAAATCTGTCTGTTTCCTGGCTGTACTGGAACTCATTACATAGTTCAAGCTGGCCTGGAACTCAGAGAGTCTGCCCACCTCTGCAAAGTGCTGATGTTAAAGGTGTGTGTCACCACTCCCCAAATATGTGCTGTATTTTTACCATGAAAGGTTTGTTCCTTTGTGAACAGATTGCAAATTGGACCATAATTGAATATAACAAAAACACACTTTATAGAAAAAGTGGTAAGATATAATATTTAAATTCTACAATTGGTTGATACATAGTAGATTTTTTTTCTGAGATAGTGTTTCTCTGTGTAGCCTGGTTTTCCTGGAACTCTGTAGACTAGGCTGGCCTTGAAACTCATAGAGATCCACCTGCCTCTGCCTCCCAAGTGCTGGGATCAAAGGCATGTGGCACTACCACCCAGCTACATAGCAGATTTGTTTTTAAAAAAATAGAGACCATTTCTCTTGCAGTTCTAGGTTGCCCTGGAGCTCTCCATGTAGCTAAAGCTAGTTTTGAACTCTTCCTTCCTCCACCTCCCCAGAGCAGGGATTATAGATGTGTGTCACTGTGGTCCAGGCTTAGCAAGAATGCTTTTGTTGCTTTTTGTTTATTTTGATATAACGGGAAATGTGAACTTGCTTAGTGACACAATCCCCTTCTGGTTTCTCTGCACTGAAGAGTTATTAAGCATTCTTAGGACGGGAGAAGAATGTGTTCTGTGGCTAGGGAGCTCTGTGGTATCTGAATCCCTGCACTCAGTGTATTCGCAGACTAGTAACTAAACATTCTAGGTGTTAGTTTGCCTGCTAAGTGGGAATAATACCTTTCTTGTTTAATTTTAGAGGGCTAAATAAAATTATTTATGTGACAATGTTTTGAGGCCTTAAAGAGCTTTTATTTTTATACTTACTGGGTAACTGGAATGGATTTGCTAGCATTTCAAGGAAGCTTTTGATTTTTTTTTTTTTTTTTTGGTTTTTCGAGACAGGGTTTCTCTATGTAGCCTTGGCCATCCTGGACTCACTTTGTAGACCAGGCTGGCCTCGAACTCACAGCGATCCGCCTGCCTCTGCCTCCCGAGTGCTGGGATTAAAGGCATGCGCCACCACGCCCGGCGCAAGCTTTTGATGTAAGATATGGCATGATGTAGGTAGAGGAAAGGACGCAGAGTTGATGGATACACAGTTGAATGCTGTTTGAGCAGCAGCTGTGGTGAAAGAAAGGGATGAATTCATTCCTGTAGCATGTACCTATTTTACTCTGCTTACTGAAGGAGAGAGAAAACTGGTAAAATATAGAAGTTGTTTGATTTAGAGTAAAAAGTCCATACAGAGGCTAAACAAAACAAACAAACAAACAAACAAAAAACAACCACCACCACCAACTTCATAAATCCTTTTTCAGATGTTGTATATTCACTCAGGAGTATTATCCAGAATGTAGTAAACTGTCAGTAAATATTTGCTGGAAAAAAAATTGTGCTTTGGAGTAGGAAGGCCTGGGTTGGTACTTGGTTCTGCACTTTACCAGCTCATTTTCTGGGAAAGTCACCCAAAGTTTTCCTTTATAAAATGAGACTAGGATTAGCACACAAGTTGTTAGGAGGTGCAACCAAAACCAAGCATGTAAGAACCTTTGTTCAGGGGCTGGAGAGATGTCTCAACAGTTAAGAGGACTACTGGCTGTTCTTCCAGAGGACCTGAGTTTGGTTTCCAGTACCACAGGGCAGCTCGCAACTCTCTGTAACTCTAGTGGTAGGGGCTCTGACCCCATCTTCTGATCTCTGAAGGTACCAGGCTTCAAGTGTACAGAAATATATGCAGGCAAAACTCCCATACATATAAAATGTTAAAAAAAAATCTTTGTATAAAGCCTAGCTCATAGTGCTTAATAGTCCGTCCTTGGCACCCCCTCCCCACCCCCATTTCTGGTTTATAAAATATAATGGGTGCACCAAGGAAGAGGCAGAACTACTTGTGAGGTTAGACATTAGCTTTATAGATTTGTTAAGACAATGCCTTTCTAAGGCATGAGCTCAGAACTCTTCATGTTATTTCCAGTGACCCTCCTGGGATTAAACAGGGCCTTAGAATTGATACCCTCTGCTTTTCTGGATCTCCTAGGATCTTGGCACGAGGGTTTGAGTCTTGTTCTTCTAGAGAAGGTAGGTTTGTACAGAGGTTGTTCTAGAAGAAACAACTTCCACTGAAGATCTGGACTTAGCTGATTTTTTGTAGGCTCTTGTAGCTGCCCGCTAGCTCCTCCACCCATCAGACTCTGTGCCCTCCAATAATTAACTGGCTTTGAAAACATGTATTCAACTTGACTCCTGTTCCGGATCAGTTGTAAATTCTCTGAGGAGTTGGAACAGAGCATGTTCATTTGGCTTAATCAGGTATTTATGAGTTGACCTTTCCTGGTGAAAACCTCATTTTGCCCTCATGCCTGAGTAACTCTAGCAAGCTTAACCTAGCATTCCTGAAACTGCTGGAAGTTTTTGTGATAGGTTTGCTTGCCCTTGTCAGATGTACACAAAGGCCAGTGAGATTTATCTGCTCCTTAGCAAGGAGCGAGAACCTCTTTCTTTTGTCCTGTGGTTTTAAAGCACTGGGAGAATCATTCTCCTCTTTTTGATAAGCATTTTCAATCTTGGAGCTTTTTCTTCTGTTTTTTTTTTTTCTTGGGAAGACAAATAAACAGAGAGGAATTATTTGGCCATTAAGCAGAAAGTCTTCTATTTGTTTATTTTTAAAGATTTATTTATTTGCTTATGTTGTATGTGTATGAGTCCTTTGCCTGCACATATGTAAGTACACTGTGTACAAGCATGGTACCTATGAAAGCAGGAAGAGGGCACTGAATTCCCTGGCACTGGAGTTCTGGATGGTTGTAAGCCACCATGTGCCACTGGGAACCAAACCTGGGTCCTCAGCGAGAGCATGCAGGTGCAAGGAACCAGGGGTGCCTTTCTAGTTCCAGGGCTTTTTTTTTTTTTTTTTTTTGGTTTTTTGAGACAGGGTTTCTCTGTGTAGCCTTGACTGTCTTAGACTCACTTTGTAGACCAGGCTGGCCTCGAACTCACAACGATCCGCCTGCCTCTGCCTCCCGAGTGCTGGGATTAAAGGCGTGCGCCACCACGCCCGGCTCTCCAGGGCTTTTTAAAAAAAGTGGTGGCACACGCCTTTAATCCCAGCACCTGGGAGGCAGAGGCAGGTGGATTGCTGTGAGTTTGAGGCCAGCCTGGTCTACAAAGTGAGTCCAGAACAGGCAGGGCTACACAGAGAAACCTTGTCTCAAAAACCAAAAAAAACTTTATTACGATTTGAAAAATTAAGTTTAAGTACTGGAGAGATGGCTTAATGGTTGACGACCACAGGCTGCTACATGTGAGGCTTACAACTGTGTCTAACTCCAGTCCCATCAGGGAATCTGACCCCACATTCAGTGCCTGAGGGAGGGTCTTTCTGCTAACCACACTCACAGAAGCTGAGGCAGGACAAGGGGTTACTATGTCCATGTCATACAGAGAAGGCAAAGGCAAAGGAGGCAGGTGGCTTCCTGAGGCTACATATTTAATTAGGACAAAACTGAGCCAAAACTTAGATCTGCCAGCTTCTGCTTTAGTGCCTGTCTGCAGTCCCCTCCGCAGCTGTGCTTTTTCTTGTCCTTTCCCCTGCTGCCATTCAAGGTAGACCATCAACCTCCTGGTGTCCAGGAGGCTTGGCTGCTGACCCAGGGGATGCCAGGGTAAACTAGAGAGCAATTCCAAGTGTCTCTTGGTGGCATCAGTATTCTGTGTTGCCGTTAGCTGAGAAGTTCTGACCCTGTGGCTGTGGCTGCTGGGATTAAGAAGCACTGGATCCAGGAAAGAGAACATGGTGTATGTTCTGGGCAGTTACAGGGCAACGGAAGCACTTAGACCAGAGTTTGAAAGCTGGCTGTTCTGGTACTAGTTTTGTGACCCCAGGTTAATCATTAATCTCTCCAGGACTATTGTGAGAATATATTCAAGGGCCACAAATTGGAACTTAAAAGCAATGGTTAAGTGCCCTTGTTGCTCTCCCAGAAGACCTGGGTTTGGTTTCCAGCACCCACATGCTGTTTCACAACTGTCTGTAGCTCCAGTTCCTGGCGCTCCGGTGCTCTTTTCCGGCTTCTGTGGAGACCAGGCATGCATATGGTATATAGACATACTTGCAGGCAAAATATCCAAACACATAAAACCAAACCAAAACAAAATTAACTTGTTGATGATTTTTATTGTCAATATTATTTGAAGTGTAGAGTTCCCAAAGGGCACGAAAAACTCAATTGTGTTTCTTACCTTTATGGATTACGCCTGGGGTCTTACTTCCCAACCATCAGTGGTAGCACCATGTGACCTTGAAGCCTGCTGGCTAACGGGTTGAACTTACATGCAGTACTTCAGTAGTCGGGTGTCCTGGTTTTCAGAGCCTCTTGAGGACAAGGAAGACAGCTTGGAGACAGTTGGGGCGTGGTTCAGTGTCAAACATTGGGAGTAAAAAAATTTTTTTTGTAAAGGAGTTCGGCATTAGAATTGTTGTTTCTGTGAAGTCAAGAACCTAGTTGTTAACTGAGAAATTTTTACCAATTTCTGAAACTAGAAATGGCTCCCAACCTATTTGTTAAATACTTCTGCATTCTTTGTGAATTCTCACCTTTCTCCCTAGGAAAATTAGATCCAAATCATTGTGCAGTGGTGGTGTCTTTGACTCTAGACAGCTGTTTTAGGAGAATTCAGCCAGAACGTGTCTCTACTCCCAAGGCCTGCCCTGCTCTGTGCTGTAGGGGAAACAGGATAAGACACATGGCCCACTTAGATTCTATTTAAAAAAGGAGCTTCCTTTTGCTTTGGGGCTTTTAGAATGCCTGACACACAGGAAATGACTAGAAGGCATGGCCAGGGGGAGTGTTAAGATAACGGGGTTGGATGACTGAGGATGGTGAGAAGACAGCTTGGTGGGGAAACCTTTGTAACGTGAGTTTCCATTTTATTAAAGCTCGGTACCATTGAGCTTTCTTTCATTCTTTTTTTCTTTAAGTTGAGTTGAAAGTTGCATGACAGATATGGTAGCGGATGCCTGTAATCTAGCACTTGGAAGACAGAGGCAGGATTGCTATAAGGTCAAGGCTAGCCTGGTCTACAAAGTGAGTTCCAGGCTAGCCAGAGCTACATAGAGAAACCTTGTTTCCAAAAACAAGAACAAAAAAATCTTATACTATAAAATTAACCACCCTAAAGTATACAATTCAGTGGCATGTAATACATTCAAAATGTTGGGCAACCACTACCTCTAACTAGTTTAAAACAATTTTCATCATCTTGGAAAAGCCACACCCATTAGAGTTGCTTTTCATTTTGGCCTTTTCCTTTCTTTGGCCACTACTGTACCAATGTACAGTCTGACTATGGAGTTATCTATTCTAGATAGTCTCACTCTCTATCTCTTTTTCTCTTGATGGAACCCAGGGCCTGCCTTGCTAGAGACTGAATCCAGGCCCATGTGCATGCTAGGCAAGCACTTACTGTAGAGCTCCAGCCCTAGCCTTAGCTATTTCAAATAAACGGAATTTCACAGTATGTGACCTTTGTGCTTGACCTCTTTCACTTTGTTTATCTGAATTACAGCCTCTATCAGTATGCTGTGCCCACACGCCCCCCCTTTTTTTTAGCATCACATGTGGAGGCCAGAGGAGGCCATTGGGTATCTTGTTCTATCATTTTCTACCTTAGTCCCACGAGACGGGGTGTCCAGCAAGCCCTAGAGAGCCTCTTTTCTTCACATATCCAGCCCCCATCATGGGGGTTACAGGTGTGTGTGCGTGCGCAGCTACACCTGCCTTCTAACATGGGCGCTAGAGATTAAAACTCAGGTGCTTGAGGTTGAACAGCAAGTGGTTTTACCCTCTGTGCTATCTTTCCAGCTGCCACCCTTTTGAGGTGCTCAATTGCTTCTTGAATGCCAGGTAGGTGCTCTACCACTGAACTACACCCTCAGTGTCATTTATTTATTTATTTAGGTTTTTTTGAGGCAAGGTCTCTCTGTGTAGCTTTGGCTGGCCTGGATACACTTTGTAGACCAGGCTGGTCTCAAACTCACAGAGATCCTCCGGCTGTCTTAATCTACAATTCCTATCAATAGTGTGTAAAGATAATCTTTGTAGTTTTGTTTTTTAGGTTTTTCGAGACAGGGTTTCTCTATGTTATCTTGGCCTTCCTAGACTTACTTTGTAGACCAGGCTGGCCTCGAACTCACAGTGATCTGCCTGCCTCTGCCTCCGGAATGATGGAGTTAAAGGCGTGTGCTACCAGGCCAGCTCTAATCTTTGTAGTTTCAATTCACGTTTTCCTGATGATTAGGTGGTACATTTTTCATTTACTTGTTGGACATTTGTATTTTCTTCTGAAGTTTTTTGTTCACTGCATTTTAAAATTACATTTGTAACAAGTCTTTTGTTTATTAATTAATTAATTTTTGGTTTTTTAGAGACAGGATTTCTCTGTGTAGCCTTGGCTGTCCTGGTACTTGTTTCATAGACCAAGGTGGCTTTGAACTCAGAGATCTGCCTGCCTCTGCCGCCTGAGTGCTGGCATTAAAGATGTGTACCTCTGCCTGGCTAATTTTTTCCTCTTCTTTTTCCTTCTTTCTTTTTTTATTTAAAGATTTATTTATTTATTTTATGTATATGAATGCTGTATCTGTATGTACACGTGTAGGTCAGAAGATGGTTGTGAGCCACCATGTGGTTGCTAGGAATTGAACTCAGGACCTCTGGAGGAGCAGGCAGTGCTCTTAACCTCTGAGCCATCTCTCCAGCCCTCTTTCTTTCTTTTCTAGACAGTGTTTCTCTGTTTAGCATCAGCCTCCAGAGTAGTGGTATTACAGGTATGTCCTGTTATGCTTTTGTTGCACATTATTAATTGTATTATTTTGGGGTTTTGCCATTGATTTGAATCCTTTAGTTTGTTTATTAATTCCTTGTCAGATATTTTTCTCCCATATTTTAAGTTGTATCTTCAGTTTGCCAGGTAGAATCTTTTTTATTTTTTATTTATTTTTATTTATTTTTAATTTTTTTTTGAGGCAGGGTTTCTCTGTGTAGCCCTGGCTGTCCTGGATTTGCTTTGTAGACCTGGCTGGCCTCGAACTCACAGTGGTCTGCCTGCCTCTGCCTCCCAAGTGCTGGGATTAAAGGCGTGCACCACCACGCCCAACATTTTTTAGTTTTATATACTTGCATTTACCCATTTTTGTTTTCTGTGGATTTGGGGCCTTGCTGTGTTTTTATTATGCATTTCCCTGATGAGTAACAATGTTATTATCTTTGCATGTCCTTGGCGCCCATTTATATATCCTCTTTGGAGAAATGTCGGTCAAGTTTTTGGCCACTTTTTGAGTTGTTTGTTTTTATTGTTGAATTATGAGTTCTTTATATATTATAGACAATGGACATTCATTCTTTAAAAGTTCTTATTTTATTTCTTTATTTATATATTTGTTTACTTATTCATTTATATCGTGTGTGTGTGTGTGTGTGTGTGTGTGTGTGTGTGTGTGTGTATGTATGTGTACCATATGTATGCCTGGTGCTATGGAGGTCAGAAGAGAGCAGTTGTGAGATGCCTTGTGGGTGGTAGGAACTGAACCTAGGTCCTTTATGAGAGCAGCAAGTGCTCTTAACTGTGAAGCCATCACTCTAGCCCAACTTAACGTTCATGTATCTTAAAGAGATTTATTATAGTCAGGTGAGTGGCATATGCCCGTAATCCCAGCACTCTGGGAGGCAGAGGCAGGTAAATCTCTGGAGTTTAAGGCCAGCCTGGTCTACAAAGCGAGTCCAGGATAGCCAAGGCTACACAGAGAAACCCTATCTCAAAAACAAAAACAAACACAAAGCAAAAAACAAAACAAAACAACCCCCACACAAACCCCCCAAAACAAAAAAAGCTTGTTAACAAAAAGATTTATTGTTGTTGTTGTTGTTATTTTAATTATGTGTGTGTGTGCGCACATGAGTGCAATTGCTGGTGGAGTCTAGGGGTCAGATACGCTAGAACTGTAGTTATAGGCAGTTATGAGGTACCTGATGTATTGACAGCCAAACTCAGATTCTCTGGAAAAGCAGCAAGTGCCATTAACCACTGGTCCATCTCTCTAGCCTCAACATTCTTTTTTTTTTTTTTAAAGATTTATTTATTATTATGTATACAGCGCTCTGCCTGCACGTACATCTGCAGGCCAGAAGAGGGTATCAGATCACATTATAGATGGTTGCAAGCCACCATGTGGTTGCTAGGGATTGAAATCATGATCTCTGGAAGAGCAGTCAATGTTTTTAACCGATGAGCCATCTCTCCAGTCCCCATTCTTGTTTTTTTTTTTTTTTTTAAATATTTATTTATTATGTATATAGTGTTGTGTCCACATGTGCAACTGCATGCCAGAAGAGGGCACCAGATCTCATTATAGATGGTTGTGAGCCACCATGTGGTTGCTGGGAGTTGAACTCAGGACCTCTAGAAGAGCAGACAGTGTTCTTAACCTCTGAGCCATCTCTCAAGCCCCCCCTCCCATTCTTGTTTTTTAAAAACAATTTTGGAGCAAAAATTTAATAACTCAACCATCGCTCACTAGCCAAGCATGATAGGTATTTTTGGTTGTCAACTTGACTATATCAGGAATGAACTACAGTCCAGAAATGGAGGCCACACTGGATCCAGATCTTGAGGCAGGAAGACACAAGCTTTTGACTTGGATCAACGCACACCTTTAATCCAGATCTTGAGGCATAGTTGCCATGTTTATAAAGATCTATAGTGAAAGGAATTAAAGAAAAGCTTAGGTCCAGGCATAGTGCTACATGCCTTTAATCCCAGCATTTAGAAGACAGAGGCAATCAGATCTCTGAGTTCAGGGCCAGCCTGATCTACAGAGTAAGTTCCAGAACAGCCAAGGTTAGGCAGTGAAGGAAACCATTGTATAGAGAAAGCTGGCAGAGCTATAGTTGAACAAGGGGACCATGTTCCAGCCCCAGCAAACAGCAGAACTGGCAGCTTTGGCCACATTGTTCTGGCTTTAGAATCAGGATAGAATCAGGAAAGCCACCGAGGTCATAAGTGTATCAGGGTGTCCCTGCATAGAGGTCCAGAAAGGCCATTATGTGAGGCAGCCAAGGTCATACCTTGTGCTGGAAGCTGGAAGTGGTAATGTGTAAGAGTCACCCAGGTGGTATTGGTTTTGAACACATGAAGGGGTCATGGAGAACAGCTGAAGCTTGGCACTGTGAGAGGCCAGGAGAAGCCGGTAGTCTTTACCATCCTGTGACACTAGCCTCAGTGTCAATTGAAAGCCCATGCAAAGAAGTTGAGGCTTGGTACCATGAGGAGAGCCTATGAGAGACTATTGGTGAAAGTGCAGTCCAGTTGCAGCAGAAAACCCCATTGTTTCGGACATGCCAGTACCACGGGATGACCACTAAGAACAGCAGCAGCAGAAGCTGTGTTCCAGAAGCTTCACCTGTGGAGGTGAAGCCTGCACTGCCTTGGAGGCCCCAAGAGTTAGAGATGCCAGGGCTGTGGGATACCTGCCGAGGAAAGCTGCTAACAGGGAGTGCAATCAGCCCGAGAGAAAGAAGTGTGTTGTAGTAAACAAAGCTGTAAGGAGTTGGAGATCTGAAGAGCATCAGGCATGGAGATGCAGAGCTTGGAGTTTGCCCAGCTGGTTTTCAGTCTAGCTTTGGTCCAATACTTTCTCACTGTGCCCCTTTCCCTATATTTTGAAATGATAATGTATATCCTGTGCTAGGATAAGTTGGAAGTATATGGTCTGCTTTTTGATTTTGATATTAAAGGAGATTAAAGTTAAGAGATTCCATGAATCTCAGAAGATTTTTAAACATTGTTGAGATTGTGATAGATTATGGGAACATTTGAAGTTGGACTAAATACATTTTGCATTATGTTATGGCTATAAGCCTATGGGGGCCAGGGAGTGGAATGTGGTGGTTTGAATAGATATGTTTGAATGCTTGGCCATAGAGAATGGCACTGTTAGGAGGTATGGCCTTGTTGGAGGAGACATGGCTTAGTTAGAGGAGATGTGCCATTGTGGAGGTGAGGTGTCGGTCTTAAACGTTCAAGCTGTGCTCAGAATGAAACAAATCCAGTCTCCTCTTAGCTGCCTTCAGGTCAGCTCTTTCTCCATCACCATGTCTGCCTGCATGCTGCCATGGTTCCCACCATGCTGATAATGTACTAAACCTCTGAGCCAGCCTTAATTAAATGCTAGCCTTTCAAAGAGTTGCATTGAGCCAGGTGTGGTGGTGCACGCCTTTAATCCCAGCACTCGGGAGGCAGAGGCAGGCAGATCGCTGTGAGTTCGAGGCCAACCTGGTCTACAAGAGGGAGTCCAGTACAGCCAAGGCTAACACAGAGAGACCCTGTGTTGCATTGGTTATGGTCTCTCTCTCTCTTTTTTTTTTGTTTTTTGTTTTTTGAGACAGGATTTTTCTGTGTAGCCTGGCTGTCCTGGACTCGCTTTGTAGACCAGGCTGGCCTCGAACTCACAGAGATCCACCTGCCTCTGCCTCCCAAGTGCTGCGATTACAGGTGTGTGCCACCACGCCTGGTGGTTATGGTGTCTCTTTTCAGCAGTGGAAATCCTAACAAAGACATCAAGTATGGTACATATTCCTGTAATCCCATGTTGGGTAGAGGCCAGAAGATCTAGGGTTTAAGGCCAGCCTTAGCTACATGAATCCTATCTCAGAACAATAAAACAAAACAAAATCACTCTTTCATGTCTTTTAATCTGTGTGTCTCCCCTTACTTATTTATGTGAAATTATAGTTGTTCTTCAGGCTCAGGTCAAATGTAACCTCTCTTTCTGGAAATTCTCTTAATCACTTTCTGTTCCTTCTTCCAGTGGTTGTGTATGTTCTTCTCTGAACATTTTGATAATGGACTACCATTTTATTGTCTTCCTTAAACGTCTAGACTGTTTCAAATGTCATGTATCACACTGGATTTGTTACTCCTCTTAGCATCTAGCACATGACTTAGCATATAGTAGATGTTAGTAAATGCTTAGTGAAACGTAAACATAGACTAGAATTTTGAGTGTGGACAGAAGGCTTATTTGGCAGTAATTGTGTAAAGGGATCAGCGGGGGCTGTACTAGATTCAGTCATACAGTAAATATTTGAGGCCTACTATACCCAAGAATTCTGCTAGTTGCTTAGTAGGCACTAGAGATAATACTCCCTATCTTTCTGTATTTAAATAGGATAAAAAATAAATAGTGATGCAATAGAATGTCAGATAATTATAAGGCTTAGAAAATAAGATAAAAGAGTTAGAGAGTAGTGGAAAGGGTTGGGAATGTGGCTTGGTTGCTAGAGTGTTTGTTTAGCATCCATGAAGCAAGCACTCAGTTCATAAGACTGGGCTTGTTGGCATGTGCCTGTAATCTTAGTACTTGGGAGGCAGAGTCAGAAAGATCTGAAGGTCAAGGTTACTATTGGATAACAAGTTCTGGACCAGCCTGGATTGCATGAGACTTTATCTCAAACCACACCAAACTCCTCCTCCCCCCACCAACCAAAAAAAAAACAAACCAAGAAACCCACCACCACCACCAAAAGGAAAGAAAGAGAAAAAAAAAAAGGTAGGGTGGAGGAGGAGGGGAAGAGGAGAGGGGAAGGGAAATAGGGTTAGGTAGGGTAGTTGGAGTGGACCTCTTATTAGATGACCCTTAATGTCAGCTCATAGGGTCTGACCAGAAGGTATAATGGAACTAAGTCTACTTTGTGAAGCCATGAAGGTGAAGCCTGGTTTGCGTTGGAGACCCCAAAATGTTGGAAATGCCGTAGTCATGGGATATCTGCCAAGGAAAGCTGCAGACTAGGCGAGGAAGCAGCCAAGAGAGAGAAGTATGTTGTAATCAACAACACTGAAAGCAGTTAGAGATCTGAAGAACGTTTTGACAGCAGGCATGGAGATGCAGAATTTAAGAGTTTGCCCTGCTAGATTTTGGTCTTGCTTTGGTCCAGTATTTCCTCACTATGTTCCGTTTCCTCACTTTTGGAATGGTAATGTATATCCTGTGCCACTATGTTAGAAGTATGTCATTTTCTTTTTGATTTTACAGGGTGTTACTGTGAAGAGATTGCTGTGAGTCTCAGAAGAAATTGAACTTTGGACTGACTTTTAGACATTGTGGAGACAGAGATATAGACTATGGAGACTTTTGAAGTTGAACTGAATGCATTTTTGCATTATGATATGGCTACAAGCCTATGAGGGCCAAGGAGTGGAGTGTGGTGATTTGAGTAAAAATGGCCCCATAGATTCAAATGCTTGGTTCCCAGGGAGTGGTACTATATGAAAGGATTAGAAGGATTAGGAGGTGTGGCCTTGTTGGAGGAAGTGTGTCACTGGGGGTGGGCTTTAAGCCTTCAAAACTCCATGCCAAGTCCAGTGTTTCTATCTCAGCCTGCTGATTAAGATGCAGCTCTCAGCTACTGCTCCAGTGCCATGTGTGCTGCCATACTCTCTGTCATGATGCTAATGGACTAAGCATCTGAACTGTAAGCAAGCCCCCACCTGCTGTGCTCTTGGTGTCTTTTCACATCAGTAGAACAGGGACTAGGCCAGGGGTGGTCTCTGGCAATCAGCTGGAAATGTGGAGGAAGGGTAATACTGAAGCCTGTGGGAGCAGTTGGCTCAGGGATACAAATAACAGGCCTTTTCACTTTTAGACAGGGTCTTTCTATGTTGCCCAGGCTGGTTTCAAACTCCTGGGCTCAAGTGGTTCTTGTGCCTCAGCCTCATGAGTAGTAACTGGGACTACTGGTGATATAGATGTACCTTATTTCACTTGGCTGACAAGCATTTTTTCATCTCATAGTAAGAAATTATGATAGGGAAATCAAGGGTTTTTTTTGGCTTCCTAGCCTGTAAACAGATATTGATATGCTACTGTCTTCTGTTTTGCACCATATAAGGAGAGATGGCTATATAATTAAGGAATCCCAAACACACCAACAGGATGAAACAACACTTAGGATGACAGGCGGTCCAGGGACCAGTTTATGATTATCTAGTCTGAAGAAGGAGAGATGTTTGTGAGGTTGGTAACAAGAGAAGAGTCTTGGAAAATCCACCCTCATTCCAAGGCTAAAATGGACAGCTTGCACGGGGTGCAGGCCTCCATGGGGAGAAGGCGGGGGCAACTCCTGAACTTCTGCTTCTGCCCTGCTGTTATATCTTCTGATTTTCACTCTGTAGAAAACCAGTCCTTGAGCATTTTTCTGAGCCTGGCCTTGGCCTTGCAAAGCTATAACCAGCCATTCGAAATATAGTAGCTGCTTCCGGAAGTGCAGAAGGTGGCTCTAGGAGGGATGGACTGTCGTGTATAGCCTAAGGCATATCACAGACAGGAGATGGACTTGGCATGTAACGCTGCGTATCTTGAGGTTAGGTAGGTCTGCTCTAGAATATGTATTAGGAAAGGGTACAAATGAGGAACTGGTTAAGGTCACTGTGACATGCAGCAGACGCACAAATGCTCTGGGACTGGGGACAGTTTTTTAGCCTTTCATTCCACCTTCAGATTTAATGGCCTGTGTCCAGGAATATTTTCCTTCCTGTTAACTCTCCAAGCAGTGTTAGAGTGACTGCAGAAGGTGTCCCATTGCTGTTTTGGAAAGATGAAGCCTGGATGGTGCCAGGGCTGTGCTCGTTGCTATGGGACTGGAAACAGGTGAGACTTCGCTCTGCTTGAGTTGCTGAGTGAGGGATTTGTCCTCCTCAGCAAGCTTAAGGCTTGCCTTTGCTGTGGAGTGGGAGGTAGTCCCTATATTTTCATTTGTTGCTGTTGCTAGTCGTGAAGTCCCATGAGGTTGTATTGAGAGAGATGCTTTGTGGGATTCAAGCTTTTGCTAGATCCCTTTTGTCAGGACATGTTCCCAGTCATTTCCCAGGAGATCAGCTTTTCCAAACAAACAGTACTAAAAGGAAGGAACACTTCCTTTCTCTCAATGTGCAGGGTAGGAAATTCAGCTATTCACATTACGGTTACCACTCATGTTGTAAATAGAGATGCTGTATAGTTAGAAACCTTTCCCTATGGTCCTTTTTTTGTTTGTTTCTTTGTTTTTTGAGACAGGGTTTCTCTGTGTAGCCCTGGCCATACTGGAACTTGCTTTGTAGCATGGGCTGGCCTCAAACTACAAGATCCACCTACCTCTGCCTCTTGAGTCCTGACATTGAAGGTGTGTGCCTGGCCCAGATCATCCTTAAACCAGCTTCAAGGAATTATCTGGATTCTTCTTGTCTTCTCAATGGCCAGGCTTTACTGTGAGAGATGGAGAGCTCTAGTAAATGTATAGATTTGCTGCAGGCCAGAGACTTGGCCACCTTCTTTACATAGTTACAGAAGCTTTCAGATTTGTCATGCAGATTACCAAGAGCATCTTATGGTCCCTTAATTGTTTCGAAGTTTCTCTGTCACTCTGTTGGATTACAGACCCAGCATCTCTGGCAAAGGCTGGAGGACATCCTCAGATGTTATTTCTCAGACATTATCTACTTGCTTTTTTCAGACAGGGTCTCATACTGGCCTGGAACGTGCCAAGTAGGCTAGACTGGCTAGCCAGGGAGCCTCAGGGGTGCACCTTTGGCAGCCTTCCCAGTCATGGAATCATAATTATATCTATTATTATTATTATTATTATTATTATTATTATTATTATTATTATTATTATATTATTTGTGGATTCCTGGTATCCAGATTTGGTCCTGTACTTGAAAGGCAAGCATGCTGCTGTCTCCTCAGCCCTTTTGCCCTCTTGAGTTTCTCTTGTAGGAGAGTGTTTAGACTAAATCAATAATCCCTGACTGATAATGAAGTGAGGATTTGTCTGAAGGGTTGTTTTTTGTTCGGTTTTGCTTTTGTTTTTGAGTAAAGGCTCCACACAGTCCAGGGTAACAATGAATTCTCTATGATGCTAAGGATGACATTGAACTCTGTATCCTCCTCCTCTCTACCTCCCAAATGCTGGAATTACCGATATGCATTACTATGCCTGGTAAAGGTGTTGAATTTTGCCATATATACAATATCAATACACACACACACACACACACACACACACACACACACACACATATATATGCATACATACACACACATACGTACGTACATACGTACGTACATACATACGTACATACATACAGTGCTTGGTGAATTTTAACCAATGTGTGTCCCTATACAACCATTGTCTACATCAATACAGATACAGGACTAGGAGTGTAGCTTAGTGGTATATTGCTTACATAGTATATACAAGGCCTTGGGGTAGCACCCTCCCCTCTTCCCTGAGTCCAAACTCACATATACAAATACCTAAATAAGCAAGCAAGAAAAGAGAGCCAAGATGTGGATACATTTCTGTGTCTCTAGAGTCTGGCAGAGAGGCCAGCAATCATTTCCTGTGAAGGGCTAGAGAGTGAACATTTCAAGCTTTATGGAGCCACATAGCGAGTTGTTGGAGGGAATCAGCTGTAGACAGTGAGTAAACGAGTGTGCATGGCTATAGTCTAATAGAACTTACTTACAAAAACAGGGAGTAGGCAGCATTGAGATGAGGGTTGCAGTTTGTTTATTCTTTGTCAAGTCAGTATCCAAGGATAAAATAGAAATTCAGTAAATGTTGAGTGTGCACAAAGACTTTTTATTTCAACACTAAGGGTTTTCTGTGTAGCCTTGGCTGTCCTGGAACTCACTCTGTAGATTAGGCTGGCCTTGAACTCAGAGATTCACCTGCTAGGCAAGAAACTTTAAGGCTTTCAACAGGTATGTGTCACTTTGTGCTTTGTGGGATGCATCCTAGATCAGGATATCTTTCAACAAGTTGTTATGTTCATAAAAGAGTAAGAATGTCATATCTCCCAAAACTCTCCTATGGTCTTTGAAGCCTTAGAAATCCCTGAAAGCAGTAAAAAGGATATGTTTGCGTGGAAGCCATGAGGCCACAGACTGTGTCTTGCTCATTTTGTCATTAGTGCCTAACTGTTATGGATGGACAAGGATGCTTAGTAATATTTGTTCTTGAATGAAGAAATGAATTTAAGTTACTCTTAATATTTTAATAATAAGCCTAATGGAAATTGAATATATATATATAATTGGTCTTTATTTTTTGGATTAAATTATGCCAATTCTGAGAATACAATACTTTGCTTATGCTGATAAATCCTTTGGTAACTGTTAGTATCATAGGACATAAACTTGTGCAGTTTACCTTGGTCTTAAGAATAGAGTTTAGGGAAGTAGAGATGGCTCATTGGTTAAGAGTACTAGGTGTGCTGGGTGTGATGGCACACACCTTTTAATCCCAGCACTCGGGAGGCAGAGGCAGGAGGATTGCTGTGAGTTCAAGGCCAGCCTGGTCTACAAAGTGAGTCCTGGACAGCCAAGGCTAACACAAAGAGACCCTGTCTCAGGGGTGGGGGCAAGGGAGGGGGGAGGGAGAAGCACTAGGTGCTCTTCCAGAGGATTCACGTTCAATTCCCAGCCTCTTCCTGGCATTTCACTCTGGGATCCACTCCCAGAGGATCCAAAACACACACACACACACACACACACACACACACACACACACACACACACACACACCCCTTTAAGAAAAGAACTTAAGTAGACAATTGTCAGAAGGGTCTAGTGCTTAAATCTGTTTACTTCATTTTCTTGCTCATTAGAAATATCAGTTCTGAGCCGAGTGTGGTGGCGCACGCCTGTAATCCCAGCACTCAGGAGGCAGAAGCAGGGGATCTCTGTGAGTTTAAGGCCAGCCTGGCTACAAAATGAGTCCAGGACAGCCAAGGCTCAAAAAACCAAAAACCAAACCAAACCAAACCAAACCAAAAACAAACAAACAAACAAAAAACAAAACAAAACAAAACAAAAAAACAAAAAAACAAAAAAAAAAAAAAAAGAAAAAGAAAAAGAAAGAAAAAGAAAAGAAAGAAAAATATTAGTTAGTTCTGGACTGGAGAGATGGCTTAGGGGTTAAGAACACTGGCTGTTCTTCCAGAGGACTTGAGTTCAATTTCCAGAACCACATGGCAGCTAACACCTGTCTGTAGCTCCAATTCCAGTGGATCCAACACTCTTACACAGACAAACATGTAGATAAAACACCAAGGCACGTAAAATAAAATAAATCATTAAAAAAATGTCAGTTCAGTAGGGCTGAAGAGATAGTTCAGCAGCTAAGAGCACTGCCTGCTCTTCCAGAGGACCTAGGTTCAATTCCCAGCACCCACATGGCAGCTCACAACTGTCTAACTCCAGTTCTAGGGCACCTGGCACCCTCCCAGAGACACCCATGCAAGCAAAACACCGATGCACATTAAAAAAAGAGAAAGAAACATCATGCATGGCCCTTGCTTGGTGCATGAGTCTCTGTAGCTCCAGCCCCTGCCTGGATTTGTTGGCTCCATTGGTCTCCTTATGGAGCTCCTGTCCCTTCCAGGTCCTTCTGTCCCCCAACTCTTCCATAAGACTCCCTGGCTGTGAGTCTCAGCATCTGCTTCGGTCCCCCACTGGATGGAGTCTTTCAGGGGACATCTCTGGTAGGCTTCCAGTCCTGTTCTTTCTCTTCCACCTCTTCCAGTGTCTGCTGTATCTGCCCTTCTGGATGAGAAGTAAGCATCCTCCCTAAGGTCCTCCTGGTTAGTTAGCTTCAGATGTCGTAGATAGGCAGTCCAGTTTCCTTGCGGCTCCCATAGTATGAGGACTAGGGGCTCTGGTGACCACATGTTGATCATTCCCCCTGGTGGGGCGGCCTTGCCAGGCCACAGAGGAAGAGAACACAGGCAGTCCAGATGAGACTTGATAGGCTGAGGTCAGATGATAGGGGAGGAGGGCTCCCCCTTTCTGAAGTCTATGGGGGGGGGAGAGGGGATGGGTAAGGGAGGGTGGGACCAGGAGGTGACCAGGGAAGGGGTTACAATCGAGGTGTAAAGTGAAAAAAATAAAAAAAGCAAACAAATTAATTTTAAAAATTAGCTAAAAACAGTATTGTTATGAAGCTTTGTTTTGTTTTGAGACAGGGTCTTTCTTTGTAGCCTTGGATATTCTGGAACTCATTATATAGACCAGGCTGGCCTGGACTTCACAGAGGACTGTTTGCTTCTGTGAGTGCTAAGCGTAAAGGTGAGCACCACCATACCCAGGATAAAGTTTTTAACAACTGTATGTAGTTGGTTAAAATCTAGACCAACAGCTGGGCGTGGTGGCACCCGTGTTTATTCCCAACACTTGGGAGGCAGAGGCAGGCGGACTGCTGTGAGTTCGAGGCCAGCCTGGTCTACAAAAGCGAGTCCAGGACAGCCAAGGCTACATAGAGAAACCCTGTCTCGGAAAACAAAACAAAACAAACAAACAAACAAAAAAACAAACAAAACCTATTGAAAGCAGGAGGGAGGGAGGAACGGAAGGATACAAAGGCTGGGATAACAACTGAGATGTAATCTGAATAAATTAATTAAATAAAAAAAACTATTGGATTGAAGCTGTACAACAGGAACCAAGGAACCCCCTATGGAATGGGGACAGTGAATGTAACTAACTTGTCAGACTTCTTAAACATTTTAAAAAACTTCCTCATGCTTGTTTTTGGCCTGCATTCTTCTCTAACCCAACAGTTAAACCCTTGCAACAGAAAGGGCCCATATATTCAACTTTTGAAAGGGTAGGTGAACAGACTTTTTTTTTTTCCCTTCTTGCAGCCAGTCATGAGGAACCCCTAGGGGGTGGCAGTTCTGCTTTAATGAGCAAAGGAAGTGGTTAAGTCCTTGGGGCCTCTGTAGCATAAAGAAGAGACAGCAAAATGGCCCCAGGAGCATCTAAGATTAAATACTGTTAGGTGGGGGTGGGCGTGGCTGGTGATGGAGGGTGGACCGGCTCCTTTGCTTTACTCCATATTTTTTTTTTGTTGTTTTTTTTTGTTTTTTGTTTTTTTTTTGGTTTTTCGAGACAGGGTTTCTCTGTGTAGCCTTGGCCATCCTGGACTCACTTTGTAGACTAGGCTGGCCTCGAACTCACAGCGATCCACCTGCCTCTGCCTCCCGAGTGCTGGGATTAAAGGCGTGCGCCACCACGCCCGGCTCATATTTCACATCCTAACTGGGGCTCCCTCTGTCTAATAGTCCTGGATAATCTGGCTTTCATTGTGTCGTATTTGATATGTTCCAGACTCAGATTCTTGCTGTACTTACGGTGGATTCCCAGGAATACTGAGCTGATAATCTCAGGGCAAGGAGAGAAGAGCTCCTTGTTTTCACTATGTTTTAAGGGAAACCGAGGGCAGGAACCTCTTCGCAATAGCTTTGGCTGATCGGCGCCCAGCAATACCTTATGTCACTCTGGCCAAGGGAAGAGCTCTGTGGAGAACGTGGTGTTCTCTAGCCTTTGCAGAGGTCACAGGCAGACAAGGCAAAGTGCAGGGCCTTAATTAGCCAGAGACTCCCAGAGGAAAGCCACTTGGCAGTGTCTCACCTCAACTCCTTAGTGGGGCAGGCTCTTTCTTCTAGTGACAGGGCAAATCCTCCCTCCCTTTGTAGCATTTAGACCCCTGAGAGGGTAGTGATCTTCAGCTGCCAGACACTTTTATGCAACGTGGTTCAGGAGTGGTTTTATAAGCTAGAGACGTAATGTAACAACACTTAAAAAAAAAAAAACTCACTCAAGCATGCTTTATTTTAATTTCTTTGAACTAAGTATTTTGAGTTGTAGATGAGGAAATTGAAACCAGAAGGAAGTACTTACTAATTAGCTATATCTAATTAGACTGGCTTTCCAGAGTTAATGCTTTCTGTCCATGTGTATAGGAGAGTGAAGCTGAATAGTTTCATAAAGTTTAATATTTTTTTATACAGGAAGTACTGTATAAAAGGTTAGCTTAGTTTGATTTAAAAAATTATATGGACTGGAGAGATGGCTTAGCAGTTAAGAGCATGTGCTGTTCTTGCAGAGGACTTGAGTGTAGTTCTAGCAGCCATGTAAGGCAGCTCACCACTACCTGTCACTCCAGTTCCAGGGGAGCCAAAGCCCTCTAAACTTTGAGGGCAATTGAAATTTCACATGTAAATACATAGTTGAAAATAAAATAAATCAGCTGACTGTATTTCTTAATAGTTGTTTATTCTAAAAGGTCTTGAGCTCAAGATCAACGTGGGCCAGCAAAGACCACATAGTGAGACATAATCTGGAACAAACAAAAACAAATTTGAAGGTATAAATGGTTAAATCTTGTACTTCTGTCCCTTGTAGCTAGAGCTGTATCTGCGGCTTAATCAAGACCTGTTAGAATATAGTCTGAAGTAAAATAGACTTAGAGTGAAGGATGCTAAGAGGGCCAGCAAGATGGCTCATTGGGTAATGGCATTTGCCATTAAACCTATTTAATCATTAAATATTTAATTCTTTTTTTAAATTTTTTTAAATTTTTTAAATTTTTAAAAAATATTTATTTATTATTTACACAGTATTCTGTTCACATGTGTGCCTGCCCACCACAAGAAGGCACCAGATCTTATTACAGGTGGTTGTAAGCCACCATGTGGTTGCTGGGAATTGAACTCGGGACCTTCGGAAGAGCAGACGGTGCTCTTAACCTCTAAGCCATCTCTCCAGCCCCCAAATATTTAATTCTTATACTAATCTGTGAGGTAGGTATTATTATTTTCTTGTTATAAACAAAGCCCAATGAATTTAAGTAGCATAAAGTCACGTGATTAATAAGTGGTGGGTTGGGATTTAGGCTAAGGTGGTGTACTGTCAGAATCTTTGCTCTTCACTGCTGCGTTATACAGTTTTAGGCAGTGAGAAGTGATCATGGAATTCTGCTTAGTATGTCAACTTTTTTTTTTCTTTTTTGAGTTTTGAGACAGGGTTTCTCTGTGTAGCTTTTGCTGTAGACCAGGCTGGCCCTGAACAGAAATCTACCTGCCTCTGTTGATTGGGAAATATGTTAACTTTTTATAAATAGTATGGTTCAAGAAAGTTTCCCAAGGCAAGAAGGTAGCCACACACTGTTGTAGTGATGAACCACGTTGCTTTTGAAGGTGTACAAAGGTCATGAGTTACTTTACAAATTCCTTCCTGAGATGGACCTGTCAGTTGCTATTCTTCTCTGTGACCTCAGCCCATTTTAGAAGTAGTTTTCCAAAGAACTTTAATTTTTAAAAAAGTTTATTACATTTATGTATTTATATGTACATGTGCACTCCTGCCCTGCCCATATGGAGGTCAAAGGACAGTTTGCTGGAGTTGATCTTTCTACCATGTGAATCAGGCTTGGTGGCAAGTGCCCTATTCTACTAAGCCATCTCGCTGGCTCCTTTTTAAAAATTTTTTCTTAGTTTCTCTCCCTCCCTCCCTCTCTCTCTCTCTCTCTCTCTCTCTCTCTCTCCCCCCCCCCCCCAAGACAGGGTTTCTCTGTGTAGCTTTGGCTGTCCTGGATTGGCTTTGTAGACCAGGCTGGCATTGAACTCACAGAGGTCTGCCTACCTCTGCCTCCCTGAGTACTGGGATTACAGGTGTGCACCACTGAGGCCCACTCTTTATTTTTGAGGCAGGGTTTCACTGTATCTCAGGCTGGCCTTCCTCTTTTTATCTGAGCCACTAAATGGTAGGTTACTAGCACAACAATACTTTTGATCCTAAGGAAGCTCTTCTCTCTACTGCAGAGGTTGTTCCAGGCAGAGGAACAGCTGGAGTCAAGTTAGGAATACTTCCTCTAGGGTCAGAGTCCAAGCAGCATCTCGAAGTATTTGCAAGAGGAGAAGTTGAACCATTTAGACTTCTGTTGGGTAGAGTTTGGGGTCCTTTTATGAGGTGGGAGTTACCTTTTAGGATTGTTAGTTGGCCTGCTCATTTTAAGGTTCTCAGCAGGAGGCTGGGGTACAGAGCTGAGAATGACCTACTCGCTGTCTGTGATCACGCACAGATTGCCCAGAAAGTAAGCAGGTAAACCAGTGCACTCAGTGTGGTCATTCAGTGCAGTAGTTGAGGAACACAGAAAATAAACGGACTGGGAGGGGAAGAAAGAAGTGTGTAAATACTCATAGCAAGAGAGACCCAGAGAAGGAATGAAAGCTGTTGAAGCTGCATCTTCCCAGAAAAGAAGTATGTTGGAGGAGTTCCTGGAAGGCATTTTGAGCAGCGTCAGTATAGAAGAGCAGGCTGTCTCAGGAGCGGTGGCTTGTTCTTCCGCTGGAGCGCTGGGGTGTTGACGGGGAGCGGTAACTGGATGAAGCTGGGCGCGCTGGGTGGCTCCGAGCCTGCACACTTTCTGGTTCATGACAAAGCTTAAGTAAATACTGTTAGAGTTGAACTTTACTGTGGACATCTAAGAGGGAGTGACAGAGAAAAGTTAGAGGCTGGGACTG
This sequence comes from Acomys minous, assembly GCF_964271855.1. NCBI lineage: Eukaryota > Metazoa > Chordata > Mammalia > Rodentia > Muridae > Acomys > Acomys minous. The sequence goes on from NC_140484.1 coordinate 134,537,409, forward strand.
CAAACGTGGTGGCTCACGCCCGTGATTCCTGTGCTTGGGAGATGAAAGCAGGAAGATCGGGATTTCAAGGCCAGCTTTAGCTACATAGTGATTTCCAGGCCAGCCCTGGCTACATTGGACCACCTCTCCACCAAAAAAAAAAAAAAAAAAAAAAAAAAAAAAAAAAAAAAAAAGCCAACTAAAAAGAAACAAACAACTACCCTGCCCCAACTGTAAGCCCTAGTGCAGGGAAGCAGTGTAAGATGGTTGCTGCAGCAAATACGGAAGCTAGTGTGAGAATGCTGGTCATGATGCTTGACTTAAATTGTTGTGTGACTGAAGGATAAAGCAAGTGGTGTTAGGTGACTGGATACTAGCGTGCTTTCAACAAATGAAGTGTGTGAGTGTGTGTGTGTGTGTGTGTGAGAGAGAGAGAAAGAGAGAGACAGACAGACAGACAGACAGACCTATCTGCTACTGAAGCTCCTGAGAGAGGAAGAACTTAGGCACGAGAATGATGACATCTAACTGACAGTGGAAACCACAGAAGCAGAGTGCGAGCTACTGAGTAGTTGATGAGATAGGGGCAGAGTGGGGCGAGAGCCCTAGGAACTCTGATGCTTACGGCCAGGAGCCAGCAGCCTGAGGAGGAACAGTCATAGAGATAAGGTTCATTCCAGGAACGAACAGAGCTTCTAACACAGGAGAAAAGTGTCACTTGTGGCAGAGAACAAGTAGGGTGAGCCCTGAAATGAAGCTACTGAGTCATTGGTGACCTTAGTGATAAGAGCTTCTGTGGAGGGGTGGGGACGGAAGCGAGGCTGCTGGGGCTGAGTGTTCAGAGGCAACAGAAGACTTTGCATTTGAGAAATAATAGTGGCACGTACGAGAAGGGCAGGAGCAGTGGAATGTGTTTCGAGAGGCAGGGTTTAACAAGTTCATTTCTTCAAAGTTGGAGGGAATGGGGAGAACTGAGCTGATAAAAAGTTAAAGGGAGGAGAAATTAATAATTGTAACCATTGAAGGTGCTGCAGCTCTCGGAACAGACCATTTATTGTGGGAACTTGAAACTTCACTGCCCTGGGGAAGCCTCATCCAGTAGGTGTGGAGTAGTTAGGGAGACCTTGTCTTTAGTAATAAGTACTTATAACGCCATTTACTGGATAACTTCTGCATGACAGACATTTTTTTGTAGGTTCTAATGTTCACCATAGCTCCCCAAAGTGAGCATTTTCACCGTTTGTGAGAAACAGATTTAGAAAGCATACACTAGTTAATAGTGGAGCCAAACTTTCAGTTGGGTCTTTGGGTCTTTAAAATGGGCTCCTGCTTCACTGCTAGTTTTTCCATTAGAGGCTTAATGTTTTGACTCTAGAGTAAGTACCCTTGCAGGGGACAGAGATGGGTGTCCCGAGGAAGAAGGATAGAATTTGGGAACTGGTACTTGCCTAGAGGGCGTATGACCTCATTTCTGCCATTAGGGAGGGAGGTATTCATCTGCTTTTGTTTTGTCTTTCTACTTAGCTGGAGGGCCTGGTGGCTGTAGGCTTTAATTTTATTCTTCATTATAATCCTATAACTTAATTATTTTTATTTTTAAGTGTGTGTGTGTGTGTGTGTGTGTGTGTGTGTGTGTGTGTGTGTGTGTATGCAGTTGTCTGAAGAGATGAAAATATATTGGGGTCCCTGGAGGTGAGTTAAGGCAGGGTGAGCTACCTGACATAGGTGCTAAGGACAGAGCTTAGATCCTATCTCTACAAGAGCAGTATAGGTTCCTAACCACTGAGCCATCTCTAGCCACTTCCAGAAACCTTTACCAGGGCCTTAGAGGTACTGAAAATTGCAGTTTGTAGATTGTTTACAGAGAAAAAACCAAGAGGATAAACCACTCCTTTAGTGGGAGTAGTTGGTTGTACTGTTTTATTTTTGTATAATGCTGGAGAGTTTCCAGGCGGGGCTTAATCTTTTGGACAAACTACTTGTGACGAGTTACCAAGCTGTAGACTGATGTTTTCTTTGCAAAGGACATATTGTAAGTGCCCTGGTAAGTATTTCTATGTGAGTTGAGTAACTAGATCAGTAGAAAGAACAAAGCACTAGGAATCAGAAGACATGATTATATTCAAGCTATGCGATAAATAGTTTACCTTAGGAAAATTCCTTCTACAGTCCTTCTCTATCTGTTACTTTACTGTTTTGAGACAGGGCTTCTCTGTACAGCCTGGGCTGTCCTGAACTCACTCTGCAGACCAGCTGGCCTCAAGCTCACAGACATCTGCCTGCCTCTGCCTCTTGAGTGCTGGGACTAAAGCCGTGTGCTGCCGCCACCACCTGGCTAGTTATAATATTGTTGCTGTGATAAAATACCACGACCCAAAGTAGCTTACAGAAGACTTTATTTTGGCTTACGGTTCCTGAAGGGTAGATGTCTGTAATGGTGGGAAAGGCATGGGGGCAAGGTAGGGAGTTAGGAGATTGATGTGGCAGTTCATTGTCCTGGCTAGTTTTTATTGTCACTTGACACAATCCTAGTCACCCAGGAAGCGGGAACCTCAACTGGAGAATTTCCTCCATCAGATTAGCCTATGGGCATGTCTGTGGGGGCACTTCCCCAGCCTACAGTGGGCAGTACCATCCCTAGGCTGTATTTTTAAAAAGCTAGCTGAGCATACAACAGGGAACGAACCAGTAAGCATTGTTTCTCCTTGAGTTACTGCCCATATTTCCCTCGATGTTGGACTGTGGCCTGGAAGTATAAGCTGAAATAAATGTTTTCTAAGTTGCTTTAGGTCATTGTGCTTATCATAGCAACAGAGAACAATCTAGAACATTGATCTTCGTTGTAACATGTGTCACTATTTCATCCCCCCTCCCATTTTCCCCACTCTTTTGAGGTGAGGTCTCACTGTGTAGCCCAGTTAGCTTTGTACTCAGGATCATGGTTTTCCTCTCCCAGCTTCTCAGGGAGGGATTACAGCACCTGCTACCACGCTGGCTTTGTTTGTAGCTTCTGATCCTTCTGCTTCCATCTCACTTACTTGGTACTGGGATTAAAGTTTAACACACACACACACACACACACACACACATTAAAAAATAATTATTATGTGTGATGTGTGTGTGTGTGTACACATGTGTGTGGTTATGCACATGGCATACTGTATGTGTGGAGACCAGAGGATAAGCTTCAGTTGTTGTTTCTCCCCTGCCCCTGTAGGAGCTGGGCATGGAAGTCAGGCTGTTGGGTTTGCATAGCTGGTGCTTTGCAGGTGTGTGTGAGTGTGGATGTGGATGCACAGAATGTATAACTCTATAAAGTTTTTGAGGAACTCACTTGTTGTTGTTGCTGTTGTTGTGTTCTGGTGATCGGTATTGAACTCAAGGCCTCACACATGCTAAACAAATGTGCTATGAACTGAGTGACATATCTAGGCCTCCAAACTGTTTTTCCCATGGTGACTACCCCATTTGTGCCCTCATAGTTAATGTATAAGGGCTCCAGGTTTTGTGGGGAACAGTCCATATTTTTTGCCAAACTTGTTTTTACTTCTGTTTGTTTTTAATTGCTTTTAATTTGTTTTGTTTTTATTTACTAGGTATCTGTGTGTTCGAGGTGGTTATTTCAGTGTGTACTCCCCTAGTGACTAACAATGACCTTTCCATGTGTTTATTGGCTATTGTTACATCTTTTTAAAAGAAATATATTGAAGTTCTTTATTTAAAATTAAGTTATTTGTATTTTTGCTGAGTTGCAAATTCCTTTACACTGGGTACTAGACTATTATATTTGTGGTTTACAAATACTGTTTTCAAAAGATTTTTTTCACGTTCTTCATAATGTCCTTTGGTGCAGGATGCTTTTAGTTACTTACTTATTTACTTTGTTTATTTATCAGTGCTGTTGATTGAATTTAGGGCCTTGCACATATTAAGCAAGTGCTCTACAACAGAGCCATACCTCAAATCGTAGATTTTATGGAATTCAAGTTTTTCTATTGCTCATGTTTTTGGTGTCATATCTGAAAATATATTGCCAAAGTGAAAGTCATGAAGATTTGTTGTTTTAGCTTTTATATTTAGGTTATTGATTTATTTTGACTTTGTTTTTTGAGACATGGTCTCACTATGTAATCTTGGTGGGCCTAGAACTGGATATGTGGACCAGGTTCCTCTGGAACTCACAAAATCCGTTTGCCTCTACCGCCTGTGTGCCTCGCTCTGAAGTAAGTTTTGAAAATAGTGTTGAGTCTTGTTTATCTAAATTTAAACCCTTGAAAGTTTGTTGTTGGTGTTTGTTCTGTCAATAATGATTACGGGGGTATCTAAGGGTAATTTGCTTGCTGTTGGCAGCTGTGTGGCTCCTTACCATCATATATGTCTCAGAAGACATTTCTGTTTCTTTAGATCTTATCCACTGATGTGTATTTGATATGTTTGGGGCTACTGTGAGAATAAGGTCACTGATTGAAAGCTGCTAGTCAGTTGACTGGTGACACATCTTTTGTATATGTAGTGGGAGGCTGTCTCATAGGCTTGTCAGTATCTTAGCCTGTGAAGAAAAGGAGCAGGGTGAGGTCTTACTGAAACAAGAGCGGCAAGGGATCAGGAGAACAGGGTGGCGAGGTAGCAAGTCTGCGTTAAGCCCAGCGTCTCCTAGCTCTGTATATAGTTTGGCTAGAACTGTGCAAAGTAGTAATAAGTAGTGAAGAGATAGAATTTGTCGACTGAAGCCTTGATCTTAAATTGACACTAGAATCTAGTCTCTTACCTGAATCTGAACATCTTCATTTGTGAAGTGTAATGCTGAGGTGAGTGGCTCAGGCAGTGGTGGCTCACACCTATGATCCCAGCAATCAGGAGGCGGAGGCAGGAGGATCTCAGTGAGTTACAGGTCAGCCTGGGCCAGAGAGTCAGTGTCTCAAAAACAAAACAAAACAAATGCTAACCTCAAAGGGGAAAGAATAAAATCTATACACATTTGGCAATGTAACTATAAGTCAAGAGATCTAAGTTTTGTTGGGCTAGTTGGTGCATACCTTGTTATCAAGACAGGGTTTCTCATGTAACAGCCCTGGTTATCCTGGGACTCACTCTGTAGACCAGGTTGGCCTTGAACTCAGAGATTCTCCTGCCTCTGCCTCTGCTGGTTTAAAGGTGTGCACCACCACTGCCTGGTTGGGGCATACTTTTAATCTCAGCACTAGAGCGTCAGAGGCAGGCTTTCATGCTCAACTGATATGATTTAAAATAGGGCCACAGAGTCTCTGATACCATCTCATGAAGAAGCAAAGCCTATTTCCTCTACCACTGACTAAAAAAGGGATCAGGTTAAATGACAGAATCATCTTTGCCCTTTGTTTCCTTGGATCGCTCACTCTGTGGGGAGCTCATATATTTTGAGGACTCTCCAGAGGACACTTTTATGGAAAAACCAGTATGGAAAACTTGAATTCTCCAGCATTCAGCCATTTAGTAGAAGGTTTGTTTTTTGTTTATTTATTTTGTTTTTGTTTTTCAAGATAGGGTTTCTCTGTGTAACAGCTCTGGCTTCCCCAGAACTCACTTTATGTTAATGTTTGTTTGTTTGTTTGGTTGGTTTAAATTTTTTTTTTTTAAACTTTTGCTTTGTTGAGACAGGGTTTCTTGGTGTAGCTTTGGCTGTCCTGGACTTACTTTGTCGACCAGGCTGGCCTTGAACTCAGAGAGATCTGCCTGCCTCTGCCTCCTGAGTTCTGGGATTACAGGCGTGCACTACAACCTCAGCTGCTTGATTAATGTTTTTAAGCAATAAAATTCTGGCATAAATTGATGATTTTCAACATCTAGTGTTTCCCTTTGTCTGAGTTTGCTCCCTGTTGCTATGATATATCTTCATGACCAAGGCAATTTACAGAAGGAAAGATGCTCGGGCTTATGGCCCTAGAGGGATGAGAGTCTGTCATGGTGAGGAGGCCTAACCCAAGCAGCCGGCATGGTGGCAGGAAGCTGACAGGCCACATCTCAACTGCAAGCACTAAGCAGCGGGAGAGACTAGAAGTAGAACAAGACTATATACTTACTGAGCTCCTCTCCGAGACATACTTTGTCCAGTGAGGCTGCACCTTCCAAGCCTCCCCCAACAAGGCTTGCAACCAAGTGTTCCCCTTCCTGAGCCTATGGCATGGTTCTCATTTAAAACCACCGCCCCTCTTTCTTTTGCTTTTTTTCTTTGTCTCTGTCTTCCTCCCCTCCCTCCCTCCCCCCCTCCTTTCTTTTTGAGACATGGTCGCTCTATGTCAGTGGTTCTCAACCTCTGGGGTTTGACCCCTTTGGGCGTTGAATGACCCTTTCACATGGGTTCCATATCAGATAGCCTGTATATCAGGCTATGAATAATATGTTATTATTCGTAACAGTAGTAAAATTTCAGTTATGAAGTAGTAATGAAAACAATGTTATGGGGCTGGAGAGATGGCTTGGTAGTTAAGAACACTGTCTGTTCTTCCAGAGGTCCTGAATTCAATTTCCAGCAACCACATGGTAGTTCACAACCATCTGTAATGAGATCTGGTGCCCTCTTCTGGTGTGCAGGTGTACATGCAGGCAGAAAACTGCATACATAATAAATAAATCTTTCTTTAAAAAGTCAAAAATTCACAAATAAGAAATTATATGTGAACATAAACCATCCCTAATTTTTTCTCATGTTGTGGAACCATAATTTTTTTTTTTTTAGATGTAAAGACTTTTGAGATAGGGTTTCATTATGGGACCCTGGCTGGCCTTGAACTTAAAACCTTCCTGCCTTAGTCTCCTAAATGTTAGGGTTACAGATAGGTGCTACTATGCCTGATTGATCTTCATATATAAATTTTACATTAGAAATTTTCTATTTAGGGTGCTAGAGAGATGAGTCAGTGGTTAAGAGCACTTACTCCTCTTCCAGAGGACTTGAGTTCAATTCCCAGAACCTACATCAGGCAGCTAGCTGTAATTCCATCTCCAGAGGCCGATATCCTTCTTTGGCCTCTAAGGGCATCGGGACACACACACACAAACACACACACACACACACACACAAAATTTTTGAAGTTTCTTTTATTTTCAATATGGAGTTCAATCGTTTTGTTTAGACTCACCTTCAATTTCTAGGCTTAAGTGATCTTCATACCTCAACTTCTCCAGTGGCCAGGGCTACAGTTGTGTACCACTATTCTGGCATTTAGTCATGACAGATTAATTTTACCATTATTTAATAAAAGGATTAGCACATTATGCTTTCTTTACATAAACTTCTATTGGAACACAGCAACACTCAATTGTTTACATATTCTCTGTGGCTACTTTTGCAGTATAGTGGTAATTAATTACAATAGAGACTTTATGCCATACAAGCCTAAATTATCAACCATCTGACTCTTTAGACAAAATACTTACTGATTCCTGATTTACTATATCACAACATAGTAGGGATTCTATTTATCATTAATAAGTAATCTTGTGATAATTTTGATTTTTTTTTTGTTCAGCTTACTGTTTGAAACAATTAGGTTGCTTTTACCCTGTAATTTTGCTTATATTAGGAAATAAAATTATCGCCTGTCATTTTCCTGTTTATTTTTGTTTTATAATTTTAATATTATCTTTAATTCTTGTTGGACTGTTTCTTTTATTTGTTTAGCTTTTTGTGAGTACCCTCTATTAGCGTTTATATAATAAGGATTAATTTAGTTGAATAAGTATGGAAACAGTAGTTCGTAGCTCATTATTAATCAGGTATGTATTACCCACAGTGTGCCTTGTTACCCTGAGAACAGTGAGTGGCTACAGACACTGGTACTTTGCTCTGCAGTCCACACTGTGGAGCTCCCGTTCTAATCTATTTAGGATGACTTGTTTGTGGTACATGGTGTGGGAATTTCATTCAGACCCAGAGAGGACACCATCGTCAGCTTGTAACTTTTCCCTCCAAGACAGGGTTTCTTCTGCGTTGCCTTGCCTGTCCTGGAACTTGATCTGTAGACAGGCTGGCCTAGAACTCACAGAGACCCTCCTGTCTCTTCTTCCTGAGTGCTGAGATTAAAGGTGTGTGCACCACCACCCGGCTAGCTTGTACATTTAATGTTGGCATGGCACCATTTTCTACTTTAAGATTAAAAAAAGCTACAAGATAAGACTTAGTTTTCAATAGTCAAGCACTGTGGTGAATGTGACTGTCATTATGCTAGGGAGGCTATGGCAAAAGGACTGTGAGCTTCAGGCCAGCCTGGGCTGCATGAGACCTGTCTGTCTCTCAGAAGCAAACCAAAACCACATCCCCCCCCCCCCCGCCCCCACGCCGGGCTGTATTAGGAAGTCTCCTGGAGTCTTATTGGAGGAGCAGAGGCAAAGGTAATGATGTTCTGCTGGCTAAGGATGGTGGAGGCTGGCACTACAAACACAGGTGTCTGATCAGACTAGTTTTACCTGGTTTTAGGCGTTGTTCTTGGCATCTATCCTTGCTTTTCCACTTCTCTGGGTGAGTCTGAGTAACTCTTTTGAGAAGTATTTATTTGTTTTGCTTATACTAGTCTTTCTAGAATCAGTTTGGATGCAGAACTTGCAAGCCAAGTTGTTGATGTAACAACCTTCCTGCACAGCATCCTGATGTATTTGTCTCAAAGAAGAACGGAACGGTCTTGGGAAGGCAATTAGAACATTTGAACTTTGTTGCCTATTGCCTCCTTTTTGGTTTTTCAAGACAGGCTCTCTCCGTGTAGCCTTGGCTGGCCTGGACTCACTTTGTAGACGAGGGTGGCCTTGAACTTAGAGATCTGCCTGCCTCTGTTTCCTAGAGTACCCCCCCATTAAAAAAAAAGTCTTTTTGACCCCTTTAAGACCGAGTCTTAGTAGCTCTGTTTACTTGAAACTCAGTATGCTCTTGAACCATCGTTCTGCCTCAGCCTCCCGAGAGCTGGGGTTACAGACACGCGTCACAGCATCCAGCTCCATATCTCCAAGACTTTTACTTGGAGCCCTGTATTTCTGGGGCTTACAGTTAGGCCCAGCCTATAGTAAATACTCAGCAAATATTTGTAGAATGACTAGATCATGGGTATTATTAATATATGTCTGATTTTGCTTTTTGTCAGCTTTATATTAACCAACCTCCCCAGTGTACACTGTTTATCATTAGATATGTTCATATAGACATAATTAATTTAACAGTCAAATTTTAATGTCTCAGGAGCTATTTCTTTTAAAACTCACTTGGCTTATTTATATACTCTGGACATTTTAGTTTACTTCTGAGATGAACGACTGAGATGAAAAGGGGAACACTTTTCCACAGACTCTCAAAGGGCTAACGAGAATCTGAATTTCTCATTTCTGTGTTAAGACAGTCTATTCCTTACTCTTTAGAAGTTGTCACTCTTGACTCTTCCTTGGGGCTTGTTGGTGGAGTACAGACAACACTTTACACCCACACAAAATTGCATGTGTGTATATGTGTATGTGCGTGTGCACATGTGTGTGTGCACATGTGTGTGCACATACATGCTCACAAAACTATATTCAAATTTCTTATTGGCTATCACATGACTTTATAATTTTTGCAGAATTTCCTGTGGATGTCTTGCTTTGTTTTTCCTGTTAGTCGTCCTGAGATTGGGAACAGCAGGAGGCAGGTACTTTTCCCCCACGTCCTGTCTGTTTCCATTTTAAGGCAGTCAGACTTCTTTAAGGAGCTATCTGAACTGAATGCGGTGGCACAAGCTTGTAATCCCCAGTACTCGGGAGGCAGAGGCAGGCGGATCTCTGTGAGTTGGAGACAGCTAGGACAGCCAAGGCTACACAGAGAAACCCTGTCTTGAAAAACTTAAAAAAAAAAAAAAGAGCTACATGAGAGCTTGCAGTTAGCACCCATGAAACCACTTGCTTGCATTTCCAAGCCTTTTGCTGAATGCTAAGAGATAATAGTATTCTGAGGCTGGAGTTGGGATTTGGAGAGGGTGAGATGATGTGTTCTTAGTTTATTACCTGCTTTCCTCCTTCTCTTCTCTCTCCCTTTTAGGAGTAGAGTTTCACTGTGAGGCCTATGCCCACCTAAAACCCTTGACCTTACCATCACAGCCCTCTGAACACTGAAAGTTACAGGTGTAGATCACGTCTGTTCCTCACATCTTCCTGGAGGTGGATTTAGAAGATGGCAGAGGGCGTTTTTGTCTCATTGTATCTAAAACACGATGCTTTAGACTTTGACTTCTCTTAAGATTGAGATTTTGAGATGAAAGCCTATGAGCAACTCAACTGAAATGTCGAGATCATTTGGCCTGGCTTCTTTAGTTCCAGATGTGAAAACAAGCCAGAGACCAGGGAATTATCCAGGATCTCCATTCTTTAAAAATGAGTAGGATGGGTACCTAAAGTTATTTCTTTGTGTGTGGATCCATGTCCATGCAAGGGCCAGATTTAGACCTTGCGTGCCTTTTTTTCCTCCTCACTTTACTTTTTTAACGTTTATTTTTACTGAGCTGGAGAGATAGCTGAGTGGTTAAGAGCACTGGCTGCTCTCTCCCAGAGGACCTGGGTTCAGTTCCCAGCACCTACATGGCAGCTCGCTGTCTATAACTCCAGTTCTAAGAGGTCTGATGCCCTCACACAAACATACGCAGACAAAACACCAATGTACATAAAATAAAAATAAATCATTTTTAACAATTATTTTTACTATTTTTAATTATATGTATATATTTGTGTCTGATATGCCCTCAAGTGCCTGCTAAGGGCAGAGTTGTAGAATGCCCTTGGAGCTGGAGTTACAAACAGTTGTGGGCTTAATTTAGGTCTTATATGCAAGAGTGATTCCTACTCTTAACCGCTGAGCCGTGTTTCCAGCCTGTATTCACCTTATTTACTTGTTTGTTTGTTTGTTTGTGTGTTTATTTTAGATAGAGACTCTTGCTAGACCTGGAGGTTGCCCGTCAAGCAGGATTAGCTGACCAGTGAGCTCCTGGATCTTTGTCACTGCTTCCCCAGTCTGGGGATTACAGGCATTAAGTAATACGCGTGGCTTTTTTGTAGGTCTTAAGGATGTGAGCTCAGGTTCTCGTGCTTGTGCTGCAGGCACTCTACAGATGGAGCCATCTCCTCAGCTCCTGAAGTGATCTGTAGTGGCAAAGTAAACCATGTAAAAGGTTAAGGCCAACTGTATCTTAAAGCTAGCAGGGTTCTGAAGAGTACAGGATTTATTCTTTTGTTTTCTCCCTCAATGGTTGGGAGGAGCAACACCTCTGGATACTTTTTATTTAAACCTCTGGTTACTTTGATTTGTTCCTTCCACATTTCATTATTCAGGTGGACACTGGTCTGCCCTTCTGTTCTGAAACCCCAAGTCTTACTTGCTTTTCTTGAGCTATAGGTTATCAGATTTGCAGATAATAGTCCTATGCCAGTCAGGATAGGTGACCAACCAGGCTAATAATAGATCTGAAGTTCTGGGAGAGCCTTAGGCCCTCACCCTGCCCCTGCTTGTAATTTCTGAAGTGCGCAGGCAGCTGGATGGGGAGTGGAAACAGGGCAGCCTGCCCATCCTCTTCTGGAAGGCAGTGTGGCCTCAAGTCCATGTGAGTAGGCTCTGGCCTCTTGGGTCTCTGCACCGCTTTTGGTCAAGTGAAAGTGCTTAGCATTTAGGGGGAGTCATACCCTTGTGCTCTAGGAATGATTTTTTTTTTCCCTTTAAAGTAGATGTGTTGGGTCCTCACTTACAAGTAACACGCTTTGTTAGGTGCTTTGCATGTGTTACCACAATCTTTCCTACAACCTTTTGAGAAAGGGTATTTCAACTTTCAGAAATTACTAAAACTTAAAAAAAAAAAATTGACTAGGTAACCTAAAGTCGTATAGCCATCAAGACTTTTATCCAGGTCTGTTGATTTTATTCTTCCTAAATTAACATAGTTTCTATGGTTATAACTTTCTGTAGTAAAATTGGGATAGTAAGTATCATTGGGCATATATTCTTCGGTACACTTATTATTGTATTGAATTATTCATGTAGCTCAAGAAAGTGAAATAAATTAAAGTTGCCCATTGAAAGGATGTAACAGGATGATGATACCTATAGTAGGTGTATAAGACCTTAAGGAATCCAAGTTAAACAGTAGGTTAATAAATTCTATTCTGGGCTGGAGATGTAGCTCACCCGTGCTTATCTAGGATGCATGAAGTCCTGGGTTTGATCCCTACCACTGGGTAAACAGGGCATAGTGCCATGCACCTGCAATCTCAGCACTGTAGGAGGGTCAGAAGTTCAAGGTCATCTTCAGCTATATATGGAGTCCATGGCTTAGGCTCCATGAGGCTTCTCTAAATAAATACATACAAGAATAAAGAAGTAGGTAGATATGCAAATGAACAAGCCAATCATATTTCTTACTCTGGCATATATGACAGTCAGAGGTGAGTGCTTGTTTCTTGAAACCTATTTTATTTCCCCTCCCTGTCAAACTGTCCCTGTCCACTAAATCTACTGTTATCTTTCATGCATGTGCATTTATAGGCTCTTAAGATTGTTGGCAAATGAGCTATTGCTAGCTATGACTCACTTGTCAGTCTTGAATTTCACTTATCCCAGAATCATTTCTGATTGGAGCTTGCTCATTCATTCACCCATTTATTCATTTAATATATTGGATACTCCTCCTGTGCCCACTACTGTCTTAGGTCTTGGCAGTCAACATGATAAATATGATAAACAGATGGTGGTTCCTACTCTCCTAGAGTTTGTTGTAAGGAAGCCAGATAATAAAACAATCACGAAAGTCTGAATGTTATCCTGTGGAGATAAGGAATGTGATGAGAGGATACACAGAACAGGACGTTTAATGTTGTTAGGGTGGCACACCTGAGGAGGTGGCACTGAAAACTTGGTAAGAATTATCTATGCAAATGGATTATGAAGGATAATTTGCTGGGTGGGGGGGTTGGGGGGTGGGCGGGGGTGGGTGGGTGGGTGGGGTGGTAGTGGGGTGGCACACGCCTTTAGTCTCAGCACTTGGGAGGCAATGGCAGGTGGCTCACTGTGAGTTGAGTTTGAGGCCAGCTTGGTCTACAAAGCGAGTCCAGGACAGCCAAGGATACACAGAGAAACACTGTCTTGAAAAACAAAAACAAACAAACAAACAAAAAGGGTCTCAAGGACTAGACATGTCCAGTTCAGCTTACATAGTCAGCATCCATTCACAGCTGCTTTATATCAGATTTGGGGTACATAAAAACAATCTGATGTGGTTCCCTACCCATCCTGGAGAAACTCTGTCAGGAGTAATGATGTCATTTCTTGGTAGCCATGGTGCTAAGGTCACCCTAGATCTTGGGCTCAGATTTCTGGGCCCCATGTGACAGGACTTAACACCTTTAGAGAAACTGCTTTCCCTTGAGTGTTTACCCCACCTGTCAACCACAGAGGACGTGGGTCTCAGCTGAAACTTGCAGCATTTGTTCTTATCCCTGGATTCATAGCCACCGGATCCTTGATTGTGAGGATTCTGCTAGAGGTGTTTATGGTCTTGCCCTTGCTCCAAAATAATGTCTTGAATCTCAAGTGTGGTGGGGTAAGAGGTGGGGCCTTTGATAGATGGTTAGGTTGTGAGGATTGATCCCTTATGAGTGTGGTTATTGCCTTTAGAAACGAGACCACACAGAGGGAGAGTGCAGTGAAGAAGACAGTCATCCCTAACCTGCAAGTAGACCCCCGCTGGGGACCCAACATGCCAGTTCCTTGATTTTGGACTTCTGGTTTCTAGAACTATGAGAAGTAAATATTCATTTTTTTTAATCCATGGATTTTGTGATATTTTTATTACTGCAATGTAAATAAGAATAGGACAAATTGTAAGCAAGAAGGAAGTAACAACGTGAAAGTGACTTTGTAACTGAGTCAGTGAAGAAAGCCTGGGATAATTTAGAGGCATATACCAGAAAAACCTGTATTTTCATTACTAGACATTTAAAGCGTATCCTGATGAGAGTTTAAGGAGAAAAAGCTGAAGAGAAAGTCTCAGTCTTAGAGGATATTGAAACAGTTCTCAACAGATGCTGGTAGAAATGTGCTTGGTAAAGATGATTCTGACGAGGCCTTAAAAATCAGAAAAGTATTGAAAATTGGAGGGAAGGTGATTCTTCTAATAGTGAGGAACTTGGTTAAATTGAGTTCATGTTGTGCTGTGCTGTGCAAAGTACAGCTTGCATGCAAAGAAATGGAACATTTACTAAAGTAATTTATTTTTTTAAAAAGTAATTTCTTAATTTTTAGTTACATATATTGACTAATTGCTGTGTGTGCATGTGTGTGCACCTGTGCCGCATTAAGTATATGGAGGTGAGAGGGCAGCTTTTAGGAGTTGGTTCTCCACTTCCACTATATAGGTCCTGAGTATTGAATTTAGATTGCTAGACTTCACAGCGAGTAGCTTTCACTACTGGACCATCTCACAAGCCTTAACTAAGCTAAGTTATTGAAGGTGTTGCTTGCTTCCTCCTCCCTGATTACAGTAAAATGTAGAGGAAATAAATGGCTTAAGGATTTTTGTTTTTGTTTTTGTTTTTTTGAGATAGGGTTTCTCTATGTAGCACTAGCTGTCCTGGACTCACTTTGTAGAACAGACTGGCCTCAAACTCACAGAGATCTGCCTGCCTCTGCCTCCCTGAGTGCTGGGATTACAGGTTTGCAACGACAAAGAAAAAAACAGTAAACCCAGAACTTAAAGATTTTGAAATGTCTCTAGATATCTATATAGAGATTGAGAGGGAGGGATAGTTGGGGGACAGGGGGGTAGGGAGAGAGGTAGGGTAGGGCTGAGTGGGGGGAAGGAGAGTCTAGTGAGAGACTGTTTAGGAGAGACTCCTAAGGGTGTGTTGTAGTGATGATAAGGTTAGTACCTGTGAGCCACAGCCTTAGTCCGCTGTCTCAGCAGAAGCCAGGCACTGTACTTAAGACATTAGAGCTGGCTCCTTGTTTTCAGAAGGGAGGATAATTATTTTGCTTTAGCAGCCATGTGACATCTGCCTGAAGCCATAAGGATAGTGTCACCTAATTCTAAGAGGACAAGTCTTGGGTGTGCTTTCACGCAGATTGTTGTAATTAAGGTCACTCTTCCTTAGTATAGTTTGCTGTTGCCTGTTTTTAAGTTTAGTTTTATAATGCTAGTGTTTTGCTTGGGTTCTTGAATATGCTACATAAGCGCTCTACTACTGAGCCAGACTTTTGGTCCTCACCATTGTATTTCTCTTTAAGATTTATTTTTTTAAATTAATTATTAATTTGGATTTTTGAGACAGGATTTCTTATGTAGCCTTGGCTGTTCTGGACTCACTTTGTAGACCAGTCTGGCCTCAAACTCACAGAGGTCACCTGCCTCTGCCTCTCAAGTGCTGGGATTAAAGACATGCACCACCACCTCCTAGCTTATTTTTTTAAAAAGTATTTTTTCTATAAAGAATCTTATCAGCTCTACAAAAATCTGTACAGCTTTTATACTGAAGTTAATGTTGAACTGCACTTGAATTTCACATTCTTAGCAAAACAGTTGCCTGAGTACATATACTCCTCACATTTTAGGACAGCCATTTATTCTGCCTCTTCTTCCTCCTCCTCTTCCTCCTCCTCCTCCTCTTCCTCCTCTTCTGGTTCATTCTTCTTCTTTGAGCCTGGTGGCCTACCAGGCCCCTTCTTTCCTGCTTCACTTTATTTACTTATTTATGTATTATTAATTTATTCAGATTACAGCTCAATTTTTCTCCCATCACTCGTATCCTTCCGTTCCTCCTACTCTCCCACCCCCACCCTTTTACCCTCCCTTAGGTCCATGTCCGAGGGGAATCTCCTCCCTCACTTTGTGGTTGCAGGCTAACAAGTCTTATCTTGGTCGTCTGCCTAGTCTTTCTTTGAGTGCCACCAGGGCTCCCCTCTAAGGGGAAGGGGGGCACCAGAGCTCATGGCAGAGTTAGTCCCTGCTCTCCACATAACTGTGGAGGATATCCTGTCCATTGGCTAGGTGAGAGTAGGGGTTTGGTGTTTACTACTTGTACTGTCCTTGCTTAGTGCAGTAGTTTGAGCAGACACTCCTGGGCCCTGATCCACCCATTACAATGTTCTTGTAGGATCCTCTAGATCCTTCTATTTCCTCATCTCCTGTATTTCTCTTACCTAGAGTCCCAGTAGGATGTCCTCACATCTGCCCTTGGCGCGGTGTGCAGCAGTAGCCTTTTCCTACTTCTCCTTTAGTTCAGCTGCTTTCCGCTCATAGGGTTGTTTATCTTTGGCAGATTGTGGAGACCACATCTCACCCAGTTTCTCTGCAGTATCTCCAACAGGCAGGCCCGGGTGTTCACTTTTGATCTTTGGGCGATATTCAGAGCCAAACAGGAAGAAGGGGTCTTTTTGGAGCATTAGGATCTTTTTTCTTCCCTTTCTTATCCCCTGTGGGAGGGACGTAATTCTTCATCTCCCTGTCAGATCAAGCTTTGTCATTCTTGGCCAAATCCTCAAACTTTGACTTTTCCTTTGCAGACATGGTCTTCCATCTCTTGGAGCATTTCTTCAAGAACTCGGAGAAGTTGGCAGAGGAGTAGGGGTTGTTCTTCTTCTGTGCTCCTCCCGGAGGTCTGCACGAGGAAGGCATACGAGGACGTTTTGCCCCTTGGCTCCTTTGCCATGCTGACGGCACGTGGTATACTTAGCCTTTTTATGTAGGTTTTGGGGGATTGTACGCCAGCCCTTATGTTTACATGGCAAGCACTTCACCATCTGAGCCAGCTTCCTAGCTCTGCTGGGTTTTATGTGGTGCTGGGTATCAAGCCCAGGGATGTGTAGCCGCTAGACAGGCACTTTACCAACTGAGCCGCATCCCTGGCTCCTCTAAGTCTCTTTTTTTCTGAGTTCTGAGTTGTGCTTGTGTGCTTATAGATAGAATTCTTTTTTAAAAGTTTCTTAATTATTTATTTTTATTTTAGGTACATTGGTGTTCTGCCTGCTTATGTGTATGAGAGGGTATCAGATCTTCTGGAACTGGAGTTACAGACAGTTGTGAGCTGCTGTGTAGGTGCTGGGAATTGAACCTGGGTCCTTTGCAAGAGCAGCCAGTGCTTTTAACCATCGAGCCATGTCTATAGCCCCTAGATAGATTTTTCATTGGTGTTGTTTTGTTTTTTGGAGGCAGGGTTTCTCTGTGTGGCCTTGCCTGTCCTGGAGCTCATTGTGTAGACCAGGCTTTCCTGGCGCGCACATCTTCCTGCCTCTGTCCCCTAAGTACTAGAATTAAAAGACGTGCACCGCCACACCAAGTGGCTTGTGTTACTCGTTCATTAGTAGTGTTCTAAGGTACTGCTGAGGAGTCCTCATTTACAAGAAAGGAGATGACGCTCAATGAAGTAAGTCAGCTTTCAGTAGTTTGAGCTCGGAGCTGGAGCTCCCTCTCAGCTGGTTCACAGTGCAGTGACAGAATGCAGTTCTAGTGTGTCTTTGACTTCCCATGGCTTCTTTGGCTCTCTCTACCTTGATTTAAGCTACCTGGCTTCTCTGTGTGACTAATCTAAGAATTCTCAGTATGGTTCATGCTCAAGAATGTGTCCTGTTTATTTATTTTAAGTTATTTTTAAAAGTTTTTTAGTCCATTCTTCTACTGAGGGACATTTAGGCTGTTTCCATGTTCTGGCTATTGTGTATAAAGCAACTATGAACATGGTTGAGCATATGTCCCTGTTGTGTGTTAGGGCATTTTCTGGGTATATTCCAAGGAGTGGGATAGCTGGGTCTTGAGGAAGCCCTATTCCCATTTTTCTGAGAAAACGCCAGATAGCTTTCCAAAGTGGTTGTACTAGTTTGCATTCCCACCAGCAGTGAAGGAGTGTTCCTCTCTCTCCACATCCTCGCCAACATGTGGTGTCATTTGAGTTTTTGATCTTAGCCATTCTGATGGGTGTAAGATGGAATCTCAGTGTCGTTTTGATTTGCATTTCTCTGATGCCTAACGAGGATGAGCATTTCTTTAAGTGTTTCTCAGCCATTTGATATTCCTCTGTTGAGAATTCTCTGTTTAGTTCTAAGCCCCATTTTGCAATTGGGTTGTTTGGTTTTGTGGTGTTTAATTTCTTGAGTTCTTTATATATTTTGGATATTAAACCTTTGTCAGATGAAGGGTTGGTGAAGATCTTTTCCCAGTCAGTAGGCTGTCGCTTTGTTCTCTTGACAGTGTCTCCTGCCTTACAGAAGCTTATCAGCCTCATAAGGTCCCATTTATTAATTATTGACGTTAAGGCCTGGGCTGTGGGTGTACTGTTCAGGAAGTTGTTTCCTGTGCCTATGTGTCCCAGGCTCTTCCCCACTTTTTCCTCTAACTGAGTTAATGTCTCTGGTTTTAAGTTGAGGTCTTTGATCCACTTGGACTTGAGTTTTGTGCATGGTGACAAATAAGGGTCTAATTGCATTTTTCTACATGTAGACATCCAGTTAGACCAGCACCATTTGTTGAAGATGCTATCATTTTTCCATTGAATAGATTTGGCTTCTTTGTCAAAAATCAAGTGAGCAAATGTGTGTGGATTCATCTCCGGGTCTTCAATTCTATTCCATTGATCCACCAGCAGGCAGATCTGGGTCCTGGGGTCCTCCTCAAACTAAGGCACCAGCCAAGGAGAAATAGGCAGTAAACTTCGAACCCCTACCAAGACCTAGCTGACGAACACGATATTCTCCACTGTTGAGTGGAGAGTGAGATCTGATTCTCACGTGAACTCTGGTGCCCCTTTTTTGACCATGTCCCCTGGATGGGGAGGCCTGGTGGCACTCAGAAGAAGGATAGCAAGTTACCAAGAAGAGACTCGATAATCTTAGAGCATACATAGGGGGAAGAAGTCTCCCTCAATCACAGACATAGGGGAGGGGAGAAGGGGGGAAGTGGGAGGGAGGGAGGAATGGGAGGAAACAGGGGAAGGGCTAACAATCAAGATTAATCAATTAATTAAACAAATTAATTAAAAAAAAAAAGAAAAAAAAAAGAAAAAAAAAGTTTTATGTGTTTAAATGTTTTGCCTCCTTGCATGTATGTATGTGCATCATATGTGTGCCCGGTGCCTGAAGAAGTTAGAAGAAGGTTTCAGATCCCCTGGAGCTGGAGTTAGAGATTGTTGTGAGCTGCCAGGTGGGTGCTGGGGATTGAACCCAGGTCCTCTAGAAGAGCAGCCTTTGCTCCTAACTTCTGAGACATCTCTCTGGTCCCATAAATTTATTTTTGTGATCAAAATGAGGCAACGATAACTGTTTAAAGAGTAAGTTAGCTCTGGATTTGACCATCTTTTTTTTTTTTTTTTCCAGACAGGGTTTCTCTGTATAGCCTGTAGCGTTGGCTGTCCTGGGCTCTCTTTGTAGACCAGGCTGGCCTCGAACTCACAGAGATCCGCCTCCCGAGTGCTAGGATTAAAGGCGTGCGCCACCACACCTGGCTTAGATCATCTTTCTTACTCCAGCTTTCACGTTGTTCTTGGAGGATGGATCCTGGGGATGACTGAGCAGAAGTGAGTTTGAGGAAAGAAGGCATTTGAACTGAGCTTTGGTGGTAGCAAGAGATTCTTTTAGCTTTCATAATCTGGATGGCTGCTCTGGTTGGTTGGCTTTGTAAATTAGTACTTAATCACTCTCTCTTAAGGACTTAAAGTTCTTCTTTCCTTTTTAGTAGAGAACTGGCCTCTTCTGAAATCTACTGACATAATAGGGAATAATTTTTCTTTCCCAGAGTTGTTAGGGCTGTGAGAGACAACTGTGTAAGTAAGGCAAGGTCAAAGAAAGATAGGAAAGGAGGTAGATTGTGTTACTTGCCCCTTTGCCTGCTTTTCAGCATTTCATTTCTTCTTTCTTCTCTTGAAGGCTTTGCAGTCTCGTTTGAGAAGTAGGGTCCTAAATAAGACAGAGCTGCTACACTTAACATTCTTTGTCCTAACTCTACTAGGCTGCTTGTTCTCCAAGCATAGCAGGTATAGAGTGTTTTCCTCTCTCACTCTCTCCTTATTTCTTTCAAAAGTCTCTCTCTAAATGTAGAGCTCCTGGCTAGACTGGCAGTCAGTAAGCCCCAGTAATCCTTCTGTTTCTGCTCTCATAGTGCTGGGGTCACAGGCTTGTGTGAGACACTCCTGTCTTTTTACACAAGTGCTGATATCTGAATTCAGGTCCTCAAAGTTACACAGCAAGTATGCTCTTAACCACTGAGCCAGCGTTCTAGTCCATGGGACTCCTGATATCTTGAGTCTCGGTACTTTCTCTTCCTACTTCAGGGATATCTTTCACTGCCCCCTGCCCCCCCAGCTTCTTAACCTTTTTAGTGTTACTACCTTTGACCTACTTTTTTAATAGAGGCAGTTACATTCACTTTTGTGCCTTCATATCAGGTTTACTGTGATTATTTTTGTAGTTGTGTGCCTTCCTCCTTACATCTTGTACATCTTTTAATTTTTAATTGCCAGTGTCTCTATGTAGCTCAAGATGGCCTCTCACTTGGAGTCCTTTCTCTCAGTCTCCTAAATTCTGGTGTATTAGAATTCTCTAGAAGAACAAAACTGATTGGGGAGTGGTGGAGTGAGAGAAGCAGTCAAAAAAGCCAAAGCTTCTTTCCTCCATAAAAAGGTGTAGCCCAGAATTAGACCCACATGATCCAATTAAAAAAAAAAAACTCCCACTGGTATGGCCAGCTGCTTGGGTTTCAGTTGCTTCCAGATGTAGTCAAGTTGACAACCAATTTGAGGTCACATGTGCATACCGTGCCCACCCATCTTGAATACCTTAAGAGCAAGAAGCTGAATTTCTCTATTTTGAGCAAGCTAAGGGTCTGATGGAGACAATTATTGGTTTGAATAAGTAAAATCACCATACATCAGTGTACTGATGTCCAAACAAGAAATAGATTGTTGTATATATTATCTTATGCACGTCCCATAAGCTGAGAAGATTCTCTTCTGTAGTTCATTGTGGTGCCTATCACCGTGGCCCACAGCTCTTGCGCACACCTTGTAGTTGCTGCTGTCCAGGGAGAGCAGGTGTCATTTCTGCCTTCTTTGCTCACCTGCCCTTCACCCTATGCTGTTCTTCTAAGCTCCTGGGCCTGACCCAGGGAATGTGTTGGGAGGAAATGCCAGGAATGAGCCTGTCTTGGCAGCTGGACCTTTTGGTTCACAGGTTTGGCCCTTGGGGGCTGTGCAAGGTGAGAGAATGGAAAGGAACAAATTCCCTGTAATAGTTGGCTGGGAACTCCTCCAGAGCATTGCTGCTGCAAGGAGAGGCACTCTCCCACCTGTCAGCGCTGAGATTCCTCATAGGCTGAGAGTCTGAAACAAACAGTCTGACTCCTTTGTTGTTGCTGCCGATTGTTTTGTTTTTGAAACAAGGTCTCTGGCCTAGGCCCTGCTTGGAACCTGGAGCCTTCCTGCCTCTCCTCCCCAGAGTGCTGGGATTAGAGCTGAGTTTGCACTACCCACTGTTAACCCTTGCTTTTCTGACATTGTCAGGGAGTAACTATGAGATTGTCTTCATCCTACAGATGGAGACACAGGTTCTCAGGAGGCAGGAGACCAACTCAGAGACAGACACTGGTCTTCTAGCTTTGTACTAATTTTTCCTGTCACTATACCTTGTTGTCTATTGCACTAGTATATTTTTCCTGCTTTATTCCTCTGTGTAAAGTTGGGCTAGAAAATGCTTAATAAGGCCATATTAAAGATGAAGAGACTACCATGCTCAGATATGTTAAATAACTTAAGTATTCAAATTACATATTAGATTGATTAGTATCATCAGTGCTCTCAATATTTATTGAATAAATGAATAACACAGAACCAGAGCCTAGCTGCTGTTTCTTTCTGGTCATATTATGCCAAGCCCTCTGGAGCCTTTCTTTGAATTGCTGTTTCAATTAGCTGGTTTTTGTTTGTCTTTCTTTGGGATTCCCTCATTCTGTAGCTGAAGCTGTGTGTACTTTTAGAGACTATCATCTCCCTGAGTGGGCAGGGAAAAAGCACTCCACCAACTGAGATTCCTTTTTTTTTGTTACTTGTTTTCTGGAATCTTCATATCGTTGTTGACAAGGGTGACTCATAGATTTCACGCTGTGATTTTCTCCATTAAGAGGCTCTTTCCTTAGCCCTAAAATAAATAAATTAATCGTTATCTATAGTTAAGACACAACTACTAGCAGCTTTACCCAGAACAAAGTACTTTTTTCTTCTTGGTGAGCCCAGACCCACCGATCTGAGGTTGATCCATCTCTGTAGTTACTGTTACGTGCTTTAGGAGAAACCCTTGAAGTGATGGTAGAGGCGATCAGAATTCAGGTGGCAGAGATTGGACATACACATAAATGGTAAATGAGTTTGAGGCAATTTTTAATAAATGAAAATTTAAATTATGCACATATAGGTATTTACATATGTAGAATAAATAATGGGACTTAGAATGTATAGTGGAACAAGCATTTGCTTTAGTATTGTGTGCCATTGGTGAGCTAACACTATAAAATAATCATGTGCCTTTTATTTTTTAATTAAAAATTTAAGTTTTAATTGACAGTGTCTCTATGTAGTGTTGGCTCAGTTGTTAAGAGCACTGACTGCTCTTCTAGAGGACCCAGGTTCAATTCCCAGCACCCACATGGTAGCTTAAAACTGTCTTAAAACACCCTCACATAGATATACATACAGGCAAAACCACCAACGCACATGAAATAAAACATATATATGTTTTTTGAGACAGGGTTTCTCTGTGTTATCCTTGGCTGTCTGGACTTGCTTTGTAGACCAGGCTGGCCTCAAACTCACAGCAATCTACAGGTGTGCACCACCAACCATGCTTGGCAAAACAAATAATCTTTTAAAAAATTTCATTCATTATTATTGCATGTATACATCTGTGCGTAGGTAGGCACATTTCTGAAAGTCAGGGAACAGCTCAGTTCTCTCCTTCCATCTTCCAGAGGCAGGGTTTCTTCTGTTGTTTCTTCTGTGCTGTACTTCAGGATGGCCTGCTGGCTTCTGAGCAGTTCTCTTGTCTGCTGCCTATCCCCACTTCCGGGAGTGCTGGAGTTGCACATGTTTGACACACCGTTCCAACTTTTCCCCTCAAATTTTGTTAGTTCTTTGAGGGTTTTGTATAATATATTTTGATCATATTTACCCCCTCTCTACCAACTCTTCACAGACTCAGCACCGTTTTCTACCCACCCAATTGTGTGACCTTTAAAAAAAAACCTTCAAGACTAAGACTAAATATTCTTGGATGTGTGGTCTTCCAGTTGGGCATGGTTGACTTACCAAGGGCTACACTCTCAGAGAAAACTGTTTGCCCCTTTCTTAGTGGTTGTGGGTCCATGAGTAGGAGTAAGATTGTCCAACTCCCATCTCCATGCTGAGATGTGGTACGGCTTGGGCTGGCACAGGTTTGGTTCATGCTGTCACAGCTGCTGTGAGTTCATATGAGCAGCTGCGTCCAGAAGATACTGTTTTCTTGTTGTCACCCATTGCCACTGGCTCTTACATTCCTCTTACTCCTCTTCTGCAATGATTCCCTGAGGCTTTGTAGGAAGGGTATGGTCCACATATTCCACTGGGGGCTGTCCATTCTGAAGTCTCTTATTCTCTTATTAGCCTTGGCCACTGTGGGTCTTTGTGTTGATCACTATCTACTGTAAATAGAAGCTTCTCAGATCCGGGTTGAGAGATGCATTGGTCTATGGGTATAATGCGGGTTCCTAGGGATTGAGTGCAGGTTATTAGGCTTTTAGACCAGCCACTTTTTACCTGAGGAGCCATTTTATTGCCCCTTGCTTTTTTTCTTTGTGAAAATAGCGACAATAATAGTGCTACCATAAGGCTGAGACAATTAAGTGAGATAATATGTGAAAGGTATGCATATAGTGACTGACGCATGGTTGGTGGAAAACCATTGGAAGATCTGTTTACCTCACTCCCTTTTCAAGGAAGACCTGCGTCTGAAAGGCTGATGAGTGCTTTGTGGGGAGAAGAAAGAAAACGACAAGCTATGAATCGAAAGTCAGGTCCTACATTGGGCCAACCAGTCAAGAACAAGTAGGCACATGCAAGATGTAGTGGAAATGAAGCTAAGGGGATAGGAATTTGGATCGTATTTAAAAGAAGTGTCTTTGGGCAAGAGTTTCTTTCCTTTTCCTTCCTTCCTTCCTTTTTTTCAAGACAGGGTTTCTCTGTGTAGCCCTGGCTGTCCTGGAACTCGCTCTGTAGACTAGGCTGGCCTCAAACTCCTAGAGATCCTCCTGATTCTGCCCCGAGTTCTGGGATTAAAGGCATGCACCACTACTGCCTGGCTTGGGGAAGGATTTCTTTTGCTTGCTTTCTTTTTCCTTTTTAAGAGGTGAAGTCTCAAGACTGATGATGTAGCTTATCAGTCGAATATTCACGTAGCATTCCTGAGGGCTTGGGTTCAAATTCCCAATATTGTAAAAAAACAAAAAACAAAAAACAAAAAACAAAAGCCAAATTCATTATGGTGGCACATACCTTTGATTTTAGCACGTGAGAAATGGATTTAGAAAAACCAAGAGTTAGAAGACAGCCTAGACTACATAAAATCCTATCTAAAAAAAAATCCAAATAAAAAGTAATAGAATAGATAAATTTTAGATGAGCGTAGTGACCTATGCTTGTGATCCCATAATTTAGGAGTAAGTTTCAGAGTTCAGGGCTAGCCTGGGGTTCATCATGAATTCAAGACTAGCCTAAACTACATAGAGAAATCCTTTCTTCCAAGGGTTATTGTGGAGTACTTTCCTAGCACACAGAGCCTACAGGTATATGTGTGCAGTAGGTCTCACGATATTGTCTATGTTAGTTTTAAACCTCTGGCCTCAATAGTTCCTCAGCCTAGTCTTTGTGGTGCAGCTGAGACTACAGGTATACCCCATTGCACCCAGCTAGGACAGCTGTTTTGAAATCATGCATCCATAGTTAAATGCATATAAAAGCCCTTCTGAGCTGGGCGGTGGTGGCACATGCCTTTAATCCCAGCACTTGGGAGGCAGAGGCAGGTGGATCGCTGTGAGTTCAAGGCCAGCCTGGTCTACAAAGCGAGTTCAGGACAATCAAGGCTACACAGAGAAACCCTGTCTCGAAAAACAAAACAAAACAAAACAACAACAACAAAACCAAAAAGCCCTTCTGTGGTCTTTAGTGTAGTGTAGTGTAGAGTTGTAGCTAATGACTGAACTCTTGAGCAAGACTGCCTGTCTCTGAATGTTCCTTATATTTAAGACCTACCGGCTCTGCAAAATGCAGGGAAAATTCTATTACTATTGGGAAAACCTTTAACTACTTCAGGCCTCATGAGTCTCCTCTCATGAGGTTATACCTCTGAGTCTAGGTGGAGGTACTTTGATAAGGGGTTTTTCTAGCCATAACCAAGTTCTGTCCCGTGAACAAGATGACTTGTTCACACCCCAAACCAGGCAGACTTGAGCCTCATTTTACTTAGCTTCCAAGAACAGAATTAAGTTCACTGTAACTGGATGTAAGAGAGAACGGAAAGGCGAAGGAGGCGGCTCAGTGGGTAAGAACACATTTTGAGGAAGCAAGAGGAC